>NC_136071.1:678068702-678668702 GCF_964261635.1 Lissotriton helveticus | reverse complement strand
TGTAACCTGATGGGCAGTGGTTTGAATGCCAGCATGTTGTTGGCATGGATCCCAACAAGGTGGAATTTGTCTTTTATTCTTGCTGTGTTGATCAGTTTAATATAAGTCAGATTTAATAAACGCTGTGGCTCAGAATGTGTAGAAACATGCAACACGTTTCTGTTTTATTATAATTACCTAAAACGTGGGAAAAAAACATGTCATAAATATTTCCTTTCTACTTTCTACTTTCTCTGTTCATCTAGAAAAACAGAGCAGAAGAGGTAAAACCATTTCATTATTGTGTTTTAAAGTGCAACTCTAATTATGCTCCATACCCTGCTTTTTCTTACCAATATTGGCCCTGGCAGAAGGCACTGTAATGGCAGAAGCCAACTGTAATAACAGTTATGACAGAAGAATGGTTGTGTAATGTCTTTAATACATGTAACAGGGGGTGTCACAAGTTGGCTGCAATAAAGAATTTAGAGACAGGATTTTATACGTAGTTTACTGGCTTCCCTCCCTGAGCCTATTTTGACCCAGGAGACACCATTCACTAGGGCATTTCTAGACTATAGGTGTGTGCCCCAGTGCCCATGTTTCCCTGCCAGCATGAGTGCGTTCACGGAAACTGCTGTTTCTCGGAGGTGGGCTCCCTGGGACAAAGTAACTGAGCCTGCCTCAGGGAATGGGGTCACCGGGGCAGTTATAGACTCCAGAGGGGGACTGCAACAACCACTCCCTGTTTGTTTTTTAATCAGTCCTGGGGGATGGTACCCACAGGGTCTAGATAGCTCCTCCCCATTTTATCATATTGCGGCCCTGGGGGATGGGGTCCAAAATGGGCTAAGGGAGGGGGCGTGCTCACCTCCCCGATTTATTAAATGAATGGAGGCGTGCCATTTTTTGTGCTCTAATCCAGCGGGAGACCAGCGGAAAAGCAGCAAAAATTGCTGGGGTTTTTTACATTTTGGCCCCTGGGAGGGTTTTTCTTGCCCCCTCCCTTCAGGGCCTAGGGTAGCAGGGTATCCATATCCTGCACCTGTATATTATTTTTTGTAATGGTTGCCCGCAACATTTTTCTCATGTTATTGGCAGCCAATCAGAGTGTCAGGAACTGTCTGGGACTATGTCGGGAACACAGTCAGGGACTTAGTCAAGGACTGCGAACTGGGTAGAAAAACGTACACAGAAAGAGGAGTACAGCGCTGCCCAGGATCATACAAGGAGTCAGAGGAGAAAAAGGAATGCAAAGGGGAAGCCTGTACAAGTGAACAAGATGGGTAAGACTCAGAAAGGAAGGGCAGTCACAAGGCAATTTAGCATTCAGAATAACTACACCCAGGACGAATGTGCAAGACATATTTATGAAACAACATTAAAGCACTCAGGAGCTCGACATGGTAAGACTGAAGCTCAGTAAGTTTCTCACCCACAATTGCTGTTCCTGAGCTGGAGCAGTTTCCCTTCTCCTGAATTAGCACTGCTTGCAGTGCTACCTTGTTTGCTGAGTTCCTTAGCTATAGCTATTCCTTGTACCTGAATTAGCACTGCCTGCAGTGCTCTTGTTTCATGAGTTCCTGAGCTATAGTTATTCTTTGTTCCTGTTCCTGGGCTTCAGCTATTTCTTGTTCCTGATTTGCATTGCTCTCAGTGCTCTCTTGACTCCTAGTTTCCTGAGCAGTAGCTAATTCCCTGTTCCTGAACTAGCACTGCCTGCAGTTCAGGAACAAGGAATCCTAAGGCTCAGGAGTCAAGGTAGCACTGCAAGCAGTGCTAATTCAGGAGAAGGGAAACTGCTGCAGTTCAGGAACAAGGAATACTAAGGCTCAGGGGTCAAGGTAGCACTGCAGGCAGTTCTAATTCGGGAACAAGGAAAACAGCAGCAGGTCAGGAACAAGGCATAACTAAAGCTCAGGAAACAGTGGAAACAATGACAGCAAAAGCTCAGGGAGCACTGGTGACTCGCTTCGCTCTCGAGCTGAGTGGTCGCTCCCCTGCTCCCCTGGTGACCTGTGGTATCGTTGCTCCGCATTTACTTTATTTACTGCCTCCTAATTGTTGCCTGCAGTCTGCCCTGCTTGCCGCTTTACTCTTTTAGCATTTTTAAAGCGCTATTGCTACTTTAACTGGTATTGCGCGTTTATCCACAAGCGCTCCGCTCTGCTGACCCCTCCGCCTCCATTTTGTTTGTTGTGGTCGCCCTCTGGAGCCCGCCCCGCCTCCCAGCTGAGCCGCCCTCCCACTAAGCACAAACAGCGCTCCGTTACCTGAACGCGCTGTGACTCGCTTCGCTCTCGAGCTGAGTGGTCGCTCCCCTGCTCCCCTGGTGACCTGTGGTATCGTTGCTCCGCATTTACTTTATTTACTGCCTCCTAATTGTTGCCTGCAGTCTGCCCTGCTTGCCGCTTTACTCTTTTAGCATTTTTAAAGCGCTATTGCTACTTTAACTGGTATTGCGCGTTTATCCACAAGCGCTCCGCTCTGCTGACCCCTCCGCCTCCATTTTGTTTGTTGTGGTCGCTCTCTGGAGCCCGCCCCGCCTCCCAGCTGAGCCGCCCTCCCACTAAGCACAAACAGCGCTCCGTTACCTGAACGCGCTGTGACTCGCTTCGCTCTCGAGCTGAGTGGTCGCTCCCCTGCTCCCCTGGTGACCTGTGGTATCGTTGCTCCGCATTTACTTTATTTACTGCCTCCTAATTGTTGCCTGCAGTCTGCCCTGCTTGCCGCTTTACTCTTTTAGCATTTTTAAAGCGTTATTGCTACTTTAACTGGTATTGCGCGTTTATCCACAAGCGCTCCGCTCTGCTGACCCCTCCGCCTCCATTTTGTTTGTTGTGGTCGCCCTCTGGAGCCCGCCCCGCCTCCCAGCTGAGCCGCCCTCCCACTAAGCACAAACAGCGCTCCGTTACCTGAACGCGCTGTGACTCGCTTCGCTCTCGAGCTGAGTGGTCGCTCCCCTGCTCCCCTGGTGACCTGTGGTATCGTTGCTCCGCATTTACTTTATTTACTGCCTCCTAATTGTTGCCTGCAGTCTGCCCTGCTTGCCGCTTTACTCTTTTAGCATTTTTAAAGCGCTATTGCTACTTTAACTGGTATTGCACGTTTATCCACAAGCGCTCCGCTCTGCTGACACCTCCGCCTCCATTTTGTTTGTTGTGGTCGCCCTCTGGAGCCCGCCCCGCCTCCCAGCTGAGCCGCCCTCGCCCCTCCCCCTCCACCACCCATATATGACAGTTGTTCCCGCGCGCAGCGTTCACGCGCAGCGATCGCGCCCAATCCGCGCCGAAGGTGCGCCAAAGGTAAGCCCGTCTACGCCCGTCCGCGCCTGGACCGCGCCCAGCGCCAGACCCCCTGCCCCTCGCACTGCCCAGCCCTCCCGCATTACCTACGATGCCACCACCCTCCTAGCCCTCAACCCCGGCCGCTCCCCCAACTGCGTCCAAGCTGCTCCCGGACACACCCATGGACCTTTCTCATGCTACTCCTGTAAATTCATCGGTACCGTCACCAACTCCGCTACGATCACACCTCAGATTCCCGACACCAACCACCTACAATGCATCCTTCTCAACACCCGATCGGTCCACAGGCACGCCATTGACCTATGGAATCTACTAGACACCATCTCTCCAGACGTCGCCTTCCTAACAGAAACATGGATGAACGCTTCCTCCGCCCCAGACATCACCATTGCCATCCCTGAAGATTATAAGATCATACGCAAAGACCGTACCGGCCACACAGGAGGAGGAATCGCTATCGTCCATAAAAAATCTATCCACATCTCAACCAGCTCTGACGTCAATCTCGCCAACTCTGAACACCTTCACTTCCAGATCCACATCGACCCCAAGACCACACTCAGAGGCACCCTCCTCTACAGACCACCAGGACCCTGCGCAAAATTCAGTGAAGACATCACGGACTTCATCACTCCACACGCGCTCCCCTCCAAAGATTACATCCTTCTGGGAGACCTCAATTTTCACCTCGAAAAGAACAACGACCGCAACACCACCACCCTCTTGGACAACCTCGCCAACCTCGGACTCAAACAACTGGTCACTTCCCCCACCCACATCGCAGGTCACACACTCGACCCTATCTTCACCTCCAGCAACCATGTCTCCTTCAGCCACACTACGGATCTCCTCTGGACTGACCACAGCTGCGTTCACTTCACCTACAACAAGCCGAAACCCATCAACCACCCCCAACCAACTCTGCAAAGAAACTGGAACAAAACCACCATTGACCAGATCTCCTCATCGCTCCTTCTAAACACCCCAGCCCACTCTTCTAACCCAGACCAAGCCGCCACCAACTTCACCCTATGGCTATCCAACAGCGCCGACATCCTAGCACCACTGAAAAAACGTCAAAGTAAACCTGGCAGCAAGAAGGCCTCATGGTTCAACGATGATCTTAAGAAGTCCAAGAAACTCTGCCGCTCCCTTGAAAAGGCCTGGAAAAAAGACCCAACCACTAGCACCAAGGACGCCTTCAAAAACGCCACCCGCACACACCACCAACTAATCCGAAAGGCCAAGAAATCAGCATTCAAGGATCGACTAGACAACAACGCTCACAACAGCAAGGAACTTTTCAACATAGTCAAGGAATTTACCAATCCCTCGGCCAACTCCAACGACATCACCCCCTCTCAAGCCCTCTGCGACTCCCTGGCTTTATTCTTCCACAACAAAATTGCAGACATCCACAACAGCTTCGACAACCAACCCGGAGACCAACCCACCCAACCATATGCTGAACATTCTCCCCCCTTGAACACCCTTAACAACTGGAACCCAATCTCCACTGAGGACACCATCCGCCTGATGAACTCCATCCACTCAGGATCCCCCACAGACCCATGTCCTCACCACATCTTCAACAAAGCAGACTCCGTCATAGCACCGCACCTCCGAGACGTCATCAACTGCTCCTTCAACTCCGCCACCTTCCCGGAAAGCTGGAAACACGCTGAGCTCACCGCCCTTCTGAAAAAACCCACAGCGGACCCCACCGAACTCAAAAACTACCGCCCCATCTCACTCCTTCCTTTTCCGGCCAAAGTCATCGAGAAAGCTGTCAACAACCAGCTCGCCGCCTTCCTCGAAGCCAACAAATCCCTCGACTCCTCACAATCTGGCTTCCGAGCAAAACACAGCACTGAGACCGCCCTCATCGCAGCAACAGACGACATTCGAACTCTACTGGACAATGGAGACACAGTCACCCTCATCCTCCTCGACCTCTCTGCAGCCTTCGACACAGTCTGCCACAGCACCCTTTTACAACGCCTCAGAAACATCGGAATACAAGGAAAAGCACTTGAATGGATCACCTCGTTCCTCACCGGAAGAACCCAGAGAGTCCGCCTTCCACCATTCAAGTCCGAGGCCACTGAAGTCATCTGTGGCGTACCACAAGGATCCTCACTCAGTCCCACCCTCTTCAACGTATACATGAGCCCCCTCGCGGCCATCGCCCGCCAACACAACCTCAACATCATCTCTTACGCGGATGACACTCAACTGATCCTTTCTCTCACCAATGACCCCAGCACCGCCAAAACTAACCTACACGAAGGAATGAAAGAAGTTGCCGAATGGATGAAACACAGCCGTCTGAAACTGAACTCAGATAAAACAGAAGTCCTCCTCTTAGGTACATCCCCCTCTGCATGGGACGACTCTTGGTGGCCGGAAGCCCTTGGAAAAGCACCCATCCCGACAGACCACGCACGGAACCTAGGCGTTATCCTGGATTCTTCACTTTCTATGAACAGACAAGTCAGCGCCGTCTCCTCATCCTGCTTCAACATTCTTCGCATGCTCAAAAAAACATTTCGCTGGATCCCCACCGAAACAAGAAAAACAGTCACCCATGCTCTGGTCACGAGCCGACTGGACTACGGAAACACCCTCTACGCAGGTACTACCGCTAAACTCCAGAAAAAACTCCAACGAATCCAAAAGGCCTCAGCCAGGATCATATTAGACATCCCGCGTAACGAACACATCTCTGATCACCTGAAAAACCTCCACTGGCTACCCGTCAATAAGAGGATCACTTTCCGACTTCTAACCCACGCACACAAATCACTCTACGATATCGGACCAGAATGCCTCAACTCACGACTGTCCTTCTACACCCCCTCCCGCCAACTACGTTCTTCCAGCCAAGCCCTCGCCACTGTACCTCGCATCAACAAGACCACCATGGGAGGTAGATCCTTCTCATACCTGGCAGCTAAAACATGGAACTCACTCCCCACTTACCTTCGCCTTACCCAGAACCACCTAGCATTCAGAAAGCAACTTAAAACGTGGATATTTGACAAGTAATCCCCCTCCCCTCCCTAAGCGCCTTGAGACCCTCTGGGTATGTAGTGCGCTATATAAATTCTTTGACTTGACTTGACTTGACTGGAAACAAGGATCAGTCTCACCAGTTAAAACCTACAATGACCAGCCTTGGCCAGAAGGGAGATGGGGCTTAAAAGAGCTCACAGTAATCATATGCAGCAGGTGTGAGCAGGCTAGCAGCAGCCAGCCACAGGTGAGCTGAAATCCTCCACCTATCCTTGGCCTGCAGGGTTGGAGACAAAGCAGTGAGCAGGGAATTCTGGGTATTGGAGTTTCAGGCATGAGTAGGCCGGCTTCAAGCATAAGCAGGCTGGCTTTCACAAAAAACTCGGCATGGATTGGGAATGGAAGTCAATTCCCAATAAGTGTCCAAATGGCTGGAAGGCAGGATATGCATGCAGGGGAGGGTCGTGACACAGAGTGCTTTCTGCCGCAGAAGTCAGACTCCTGCAGGAGCAAATAGGCCCAAGGAAAAATATAAACTCTTGGCCAATCTCAATGCTCTTTTATTTAAATTGGGTTTGAGGGACTATCGTGAGAGTCCCTTGAACACAAAAAGCACAATCTGTGTACCAAGATCTAGCTACCTGGCAAGTTTGGTGTAATTCCGTTCAGCAGTTTTTTGCATAAATCCTTCTGACCAAAGCTTATGGAAAGTGCATGGGGATTTAACATTTTTGAAGAGCCCTTTTTTCTCAACTCCTACTTGATGGATGACCCTGAAACTTTACATGCACAAACTAGTCATACCGTTGCACTTTTTTGGAAATTTTCATGAAGATTAGAAATACTAATCTACCTATAACTTCCCTGGGGTATATATATATATATATATATATATATATATATATATATATATATATATATATATATATATATATATATATATATATATATATATATATACACATATATAACAGTCATCCTCAATGATGGGGAACTGGGTTTGAGTCTCAGCAGGGACGTTCAACATCCTGGATTCTTGGTAAATCACCTAATCTCCCCATGCCTAACAAAATAAATGTGTCCATCCGTAACGTAACTGGTGCTCATGTAAAGTGCTCTGATACCTTCGGGTCGAGTTCGTGCTAAAGAAAACACGCACATCCCCTACTGGCTGTTGCCAGTAGGTAGTTATAGTTAGGACCTAGTTTCCATAGGAAAAACATTTTTTCCCCAATAACTTTGGCAACGCTTGACGAATATTCACAAAGTTTTCAAAACATATACTTTAGTCAGTTCAGGTGCTGTGTTAAACGTTTTGGGCTGATCCGTCAAGCAGGGACAGAACAAAAGTGGTGTCCCAAAACGTGTTATCCCCATGTCAATTCCCATAGGGATTTTTAACACGACTACAGCCCGAACTGCTGGACAGAATTCCACCAAATTTGGCAGAAAGTTAGCTCTTGGTCCAGAAAGAATTTTTTTTGTTGATTTGGTGTTGATCTGTTCAGTAGTTTTGGATATCTGGGGATGCAGACCCTCTGGCAGGAATCCGCGTATCCGCATGCCAAAGTAAAGACCTCATTGGGCTGGCCACATCTTCACAGAAAAGTGATGGCCACCATTTTCTTTTATTGGAAAAAGGTCCGTGGGCCTCAAATCTGGGCAGTAATGTTTAGGAAGGTGTCAGGTTAAAGGCTTCTGGTCCCATGGGGGGATGTAGGTGGGGGTAAAGCATAAATTGTTATGTTAAAATGTGTCCTAATATTTTTGAGGATGCTTTCTGAAATCCATGAATCTACCCGCAGTGCTCAGCGCGACACTCTCCCCTTTGAAACCTAGATTCCTGATGCAGTTCATCAGAGGCTCTGCCCCCTTTGTCCATGACTCTGCAAAAGCGCCTCCTGGAGAATTACTTGTTGGGGGATGAAGAGGGTTTTTGGGGGTTGATGAAGAACCCCAGCTGTTACCTCCAGTAAGTCCTACACAGTGACATTGCTGAGAGCTCGCCAGAGGCTCAACCCCGCCCCCTTTCTCCATCACTCTGCAAACGCTCCTCCTGGCACACAACTGTTTGGGGGAGGAAGTCCCCATGGATGCTGAGGGTCCGTTGGGGGCCAAGTACACCTCCTGTTACCTCCAGTAAGTCCCACACACCTCCTGGTGTGGGGATGAAGTCCCTTTGGATGCTGAGTGTCCTTTGGAGGCAAGAACCACTCCTGGTACCTCCAGTAAGTCCCACAGAGTGGGATTGCTGAGAGCTCGTCGAAGGCCCCACCTCCTTTCTTCACCACTCTGCAAACACACCTACTGGTACACTATTGGTTGAGGGATGTAGTCCCCTTGGATGCTGAGGGTCCTTGGGGGCCAAGAACCCTTTCTGTTACTTTCAGTAAGTATCACACAGTGTGATTGCTGGTAGTTCGTCGGAGTCCCTGCTTCCTTTATCCAGCCCTCTGAAAACACGCCTCCTGGAGCACTACTGTTAGGGGATGATCTCTCCTTGGATGCTCAGGATAGTTGGGAGCCAGGAATCCCTCCTAGCACCACCATTAAGTCCCACACAGTGGGTTTGATGAGAGCTGGTCAGAGGCCCTGCCCACCTTCTCCACCACTCTGCAAATGCACTTGCTGTCCCACTATTGGTTGGGGGTTGAAGTTCCCTTGTATGCTAAGGGTCCTTGGGGACCAAGAACCCCTCCTGTTACCAACAGTAAGTCCCATTCAGCTGCATTGCTTAGAGCTCAACTGAGGCCCTACCCCCTTTATCCACCCACTGTACAGACCCATACAGCCCCTCACACACCAAGTCACTAACCCATACAGTCATTTGCAAACCCACTCACACATCTACACAACTACTCATGCACACACTCAGACACCCACATAACCATTCACACACCCAGTCACTGAACCATACAGCCACTCACACACTCACTCACCGACTCTATACAGCTACTCACAGACCCACTCTGAAAGGCTAGAGGCTTCAGTTAGGAAATAACATTTTAAAAAAACATAGAAATCCGCTTACAAAAACAAAGGCTACAGAGACATAATAGTTAGGAAATAGAATTAAACAAACCTTATAAATTCACTGAAAAAATGAAAGGTTACAGGGATGTTAATTTTTAGGCTCATATTTCACCAGTGAAATTCAGCAATTATAGTTACCTGAGCTAACCATACCTTACACCCCTGCAATGCACAGCTTATGACTTCACACATTACACCATTCTGGTATGGTCAGTGACATTACTGATGACATAATCCACAGAACATCTCACACGTTCACTCACACACCCATAGAACCTCTCATACACCCACTCCCACACAACCCCTCACATACCTATTCACAGACCAATACCAGTGCTTACACAACCAATCACTCATCCATAGGCTACCTACAGATCACTCACTAATACAGCCACTCACACATCCAATCATACATACAGAAACGTACACACCCACTCATACACCCTTACAGAAACTCACACAACCACTCATACACCCTTACAGAAACTCACACAGCCACATACTCACCCATACAGTCACTCATACTACCACTCACCAATTCAGCTACTCACACTCCCACTCACCCAAACAGCCACTCACTCACTCATACAATCACTCACACATCCACAGAACCACTTGCATACCTATTCTCAATTCCTTACAGCCACTCACACACCCACACACTTACCCTTACAGCCATTCACACAGACATTTACTCTCTAATACAGCCCCTCAAGCTACTCAGTTACCTATACACACACTCAAACAGCTGCTCCTTCACCAATTCAGCCACTCACACACTCACTCACTCACCTATGCAGCCACTCACTCAGTCACTAACTTGCCAATAAAGCCACTCAAACATTCACTCTCTGACCCATACAGGTACCTATATACCCACTAACACCTCCATTTAGCCACTCACACACCCATAAAACCGCTCAGAAATCCGCTTACAAACTGATACAGGCAGTCACATAGCCACTCGGATGAGATATGTTAGAAATTGTATGACTAATGACTAGTCCAGAAGGAATAGAAGTTTAACTTATGCTGTAGCTTAGTATATATTTGTAAGTCTTTTTTTGTAAGAAATGCTTACAAAACACTCAGGGGATGATGTCATCAGTGATGTCATTTGAGATGTCATTAGTGATGTCATCAGTGATGTCACTGACCATGTCATAAGTGATGTAATATGTGAGGTCACAAACAGTGCACTGCGGGGGCGTAAGTTATAGTTAGCTCAGAGAATATATATAATGTCGTAATGTTATCAGGATATATACACCAATGCCGTAATCTTATCTGTGTCATGTGATCAAGCACTCTGTGTAGCGCGAAACGCGTCATGATGACTGGGAGCACCAACTTCAAATAAATCATCTTGCACTGAATTTGTTTGGTCTGCCCTGTTCCCATGATGCACTGGGCCATGGACAGACTAATTTGCATATAGCCAGGTTCTGAACTGGGATGGTGCAGTGAGCTAAAAAACGGTGATGGATCAAGCCCTGATCTGTTGACTGGGTAGGAGTGTTCTGATTAACTCAGATACTCTGTCCATCACCACCCCCCTTTTTGAAATTATTTTGGCCACCATGAGTGTGGAAGGGTATGCTCAGACATGAGTCCCTTGCTCACTGCACCATCAGGATTCAAGCAAGCCGGGCCGAAGACGGCTGTAATGCCAGAAACCGGTCCCCGGAAGCTTGTTTCCTTTCCAGTGAAGAATTGGCTTGGTAGTTTGGTCTACCCTGTTCCCATGATGCACTGGGCCAGGGACAGACTAATTTGCATATAGCCAGGTTCTGAACTGGGATGGTGCAGTGAGCTAAAAAACGGTGATGGATCAAGCCCTGATCTGTTGACTGGGTAGGAGTGTTCTGATTAACTCAGATACTCTGTCCATCACCACCCCCCTTTTTGAAATTATTTTGGCCACCATGAGTGTGGAAGGGTATGCTCAGACATGAGTCCCTTGCTCACTGCACCATCAGGATTCAAGCAAGCCGGGCCGAAGACGGCTGTAACGCCAGAAACCGGTCCCCGGAAGCTTGTTTCCTTTCCAGTGAAGAATTGGCTTGGTAGTTTGGTCTGCCCTGTTCCCATGATGCACTGGGCCAGGGACAGACTAATTTGCATATAGCCAGGTTCTGAACTGGGATGGTGCAGTGAGCTAAAAAACGGTGATGGATCAAGCCCTGATCTGTTGACTGGGTAGGAGTGTTCTGATTAACTCAGATACTCTGTCCATCACCACCCCCCTTTTTAAAATTATTTTGGCCACCATGAGTGTGGAAGGGTATGCTCAGACATGAGTCCCTTGCTCACTGCACCATCAGGATTCAAGCAAGCCGGGCCGAAGACGGCTGTAATGCCAGAAACCGGTCCCCGGAAGCTTGTTTCCTTTCCAGTGAAGAATTGGCTTGGCAGTTTGGTCTGCCCTGTTCCCATGATGCACTGGGCCAGGGACAGACTAATTTGCATATAGCAAGGTTCTGAACTGGGATGGTGCAGTGAGCTAAAAAACGGTGATGGATCAAGCCCTGATCTGTTGACTGGGTAGGAGTGTTCTGATTAACTCAGATACTCTGTCCATCACCACCCCCCTTTTTGAAATTATTTTGGCCACCATGAGTGTGGAAGGGTATGCTCAGACATGAGTCCCTTGCTCACTGCACCATCAGGATTCAAGCAAGCCGGGCCGAAGACGGCTGTAATGCCAGAAACCGGTACCCGGAAGCTTGTTTCCTTTCCAGTGAAGAATTGGCTTGGTAGTTTGGTCTACCCTGTTCCCATGATGCACTGGGCCAGGGACAGACTAATTTGCATATAGCCAGGTTCTGAACTGGGATGGTGCAGTGAGCTAAAAAACGGTGATGGATCAAGCCCTGATCTGTTGACTGGGTAGGAGTGTTCTGATTAACTCAGATACTCTGTCCATCACCACCCCCCTTTTTGAAATTATTTTGGCCACCATGAGTGTGGAAGGGTATGCTCAGACATGAGTCCCTTGCTCACTGCACCATCAGGATTCAAGCAAGCCGGGCCGAAGACTGCTGTAATGCCAGAAACCGGTCCCCGGAAGCTTGTTTCCTTTCCAGTGAAGAATTGGCTTGGTAGTTTGGTCTGCCCTGTTCCCATGATGCACTGGGCCAGGGACAGACTAATTTGCATATAGCCAGGTTCTGAACTGGGATGGTGCAGTGAGCTAAAAAACGGTGATGGATCAAGCCCTGATCTGTTGACTGGGTAGGAGTGTTCTGATTAACTCAGATACTCTGTCCATCACCACCCCCCTTTTTAAAATTATTTTGGCCACCATGAGTGTGGAAGGGTATGCTCAGACATGAGTCCCTTGCTCACTGCACCATCAGGATTCAAACAAGCCGGGCCGAAGACGGCTGTAATGCCAGAAACCGGTCCCCGGAAGCTTGTTTCCTTTCCAGTGAAGAATTGGCTTGGTAGTTTGGTCTGCCCTGTTCCCATGATGCACTGGGCCAGGGACAGACTAATTTGCATATAGCCAGGTTCTGAACTGGGATGGTGCAGTGAGCTAAAAAACGGTGATGGATCAAGCCCTGATCTGTTGACTGGGTAGGAGTGTTCTGATTAACTCAGATACTCTGTCCATCACCACCCCCCTTTTTGAAATTACAAACTGATACAGGCAGTCACATAGCCACTCGGATGAGATATGTTAGAAATTGTATGACTAATGACTAGTCCAGAAGGAATAGAAGTTTAACTTATGCTGTAGCTTAGTATATATTTGTAAGTATTTTTTTGTAAGAAATGCTTACAAAACACTCAGGGGATGATGTCATCAGTGATGTCATTTAAGATGTCATTAGTGATGTCATCAGTGATGTCACTGACCATGTCATAAGTGATGTAATATGTGAGGTCACAAACAGTGCACTGCGGGGGCGTAAGTTATAGTTAGCTCAGAGAATATATATAATGTCGTAATGTTATCAGGATATATAAACCAATGACGTAATCTTATCTGTGTCATGTGATCAAGCGCTCAGTGTAGCGCGAAACGCGTCATGATGGCTGGGAGCACCAACTTCAAATAATTCATCTTGCACTGAATTTGGGTCCGTGTCCGTATATTCAAGACGAGTGAAGTCTGCTTTGTTGCTGGATTATCCCTGGAATATTGAAAGCCGAGTGAAGTCTCTTGTCGGCTTTTTACGGACCCCCTCTCAACTCGGGCTACAACTTTAACAGGAGACATGTTTTCCCGCGAAAACCACCAAAGGCTCCGGAAGGAGAGAAGTCTGTAGACCCCCCTTGACCTGGAAGATCACACGAAGTGCCGGAAGACGGACCGGGACGCGACTGTATCGGAGGAGACAGCGGGTTCTGTAGACTGCCTGAGGTACGTGTGTGTAAGCAAAAGGTCGTATAAGGGGTGAGAGGTGTGCATTTAACCGAGGGAACAAGCTGAACAAAGGAGTTAACCTTGACGCTCATAATCCTGGAGTTAACCTAATTACCGTACTTGAGAAAATATTGGTGTCTCCCTTAAAAATGTCATCGGACACAGTAAAGGAAAGGGAAAGTGCCGCTCTCCTGATGTTTGATGAAAAGAAAACAGCGCCAGCCAAGGAGATTAGTGCAACAGGCAAAACGAAGAAAACAAATAACACATTGAGGGATACATTTAAACAATTGGAGAAAAAGAGTCGTGCTGAGCAAGGCAAATGGTGGGAGGCAAGGTCTCTGAAAATGTATCTAGATGTGGACAGGGTCCCTCGAGGACTCCGCATCCTCCTAGCACCCAGCTATGAGAAGCCAAAACCTACACTGTTGCGTGAATGGGCTGACTGCAATTTGGAGTCTTCTAAAAGACTTATGCACATACTGGTAAGACACGCTGAAGAAGACAGAGCAGAACTCCTGGAAGAAATTAACAAAATTAACGAAGAAATAGATGCATTTAATGAGGAGGAGGAGGCCAATAAACTCAGGAAAGAAATGTGCACGAGGCTAAAGAAAGAGGAGGAAGTCATTAAAAAGAGAAAAACATATAAATTCTTTCGTGACAAAACCGACTTTGAAACAGGACAAATATTTACCTTCTCTAGAAAATATGAGGCAATAAGGAAATCCAGGCAGGCCAATAAACAACCCATGGCAAAACCAACAACAGTCAGACCGGCAAATGAGGAAAGTATCTCAACTAACTCAGAAAATAGCTCTGACCCAGACAGTGACAAGAAAAGGGCTGAGTGCGCAAGAGCGGCAGGCCCAAAGAACACGCTGGATGAAGAGCTTGAGATTTTTTGCGAGGACAGAAGGCAAACGCTAAGGCCTCGGATAAAACAAAAGAATTACACCGCTCAAAGAACCGAAAACGTAGAGAGCGGAGGAAGGCCAGCAAACGTAGGAGGAACTCGCAAAAAGCGGGGAGGATGGAACAAGAACAAATAAGTCCCATTGACTTAGATAAGACTGTGGTTAATCTGGCTAAAATAGAGTTGAGTCAGAAGGAAAAAGAAATATTGAGCCTGGGCCTATCGTATTGTCCAAAGAGAGATTTTAACTATGTGAACACCAGACATGACGTCTTCAAAAGCACAAGAAAACTGAAATTGAAAAAATACTTTGTCTTAAACAAACATGGGGACAAACAAACAATGCCACCAAGCGAAACCGCTATTGAAGATGCAGCTTGCTCTCAAACGACTGCCGGTCTAATGGAGGAGTTAGAGGAAATGTGGCAATCAACATCGCCGAATCAAAGTGGTCTGGTGCTATCGCAATCCATAGTAGGAATTTCAGGGCCCACCGTGCAATTGGAAGGACTCCATAAACCACCTACCAAATTAAAAGCTAAGTCAACCTTTAACCCAGTCATGCTCAAAGACTCCATAGATCTTTTCCACGATCAAACAACAAAACAACTGAAGGATCTCAACATCAAAACTCACAGAGGTAAACATAAGTACGACAAACAGATGGCAGAATACAGAGCCCTAATGGCCAGTTTGCAAAAGGATCGCAATCTAGTAATTCGTGCCTCCGACAAAGGAGGAAACATCGTGCTGATGCACAGAGAGATGTATTTAAAAGAAGCCTTTTTGCAACTTAATGACAGGAACTGCTACACCAGATTTACAGGAGCAGAACTTAAGACAGTATATATGGACTGCTACAAAAAACTGTCTAAATAGAAAACCAAGGGCCTGATTACCAAATCTGAACATAAGTTTTTGAAAAATGAACATCCAATTGTGCCCACTATGTACTTCTTGCCCAAGCTGCACAAGGACCCTTTGAACCCCCCAGGGCGTCCAATTATTTCAGCTAGGAATAGCTGCATTGAAAACATGTCACAATATGTGGATTTCTTTCTGCAGGAGGAAGTGAAGAGACTGCCGTCTTACATAAGTGATACCAGCGACTTTCTAAATAAAATTAAAAACATTGAATGGAAGCCAGACTACTTATTAATTGCACTGGATGTGTGCTCGCTATACACGAGTATTATACACTCAGACGGCCTAAATGCCATGGACTTCTACCTGCAGAGAGCACAACCTAACATGACTCAGCACAACAAAATGTTGGTGGACATGGTGAAGTTTTGTCTAAACAGTAATGTCTTTATGTTCAATAACATGATGTATAGGCAGTTACAGGGTGTTGCCATGGGGGCCAGCTTCTCCCCTAGTTACGTGTGCTTGCACATGGGCTATTGGGAGGAGTTGGTCCTCAGGGCGGAACACTCAGAGACAATGCAAAACAGGGTTGTAACCTGGTTACGCTTTACTGATGACCTGTTTGTCATTTGGAGGGGTGATGTGACATCAGCGGAGTTGTTTATAACAGACATCAATAGAAACAACTTGAACCTCCAATTTACTGCCACCACAAGTCAGACATCTGTTACATTTTTAGACACAGAGGTATTTGTAGAACAAGGCAAACTTGAAAAAAGACTACACCGCAAACCCACTGCTGGGAACTCTACCCTGCACGCCAGAATTTCACATATCAAACATCTAGTGAATAGCATCCCTTATGGGGAAATGCTAAGGCTTAAAAGGATTCACAGCAGGGAGAGTGACCTGAGAGATGCCCAGAGGGAGAGCAAGAATAGATTTCTCCAAAGGGGCTACTCTGACCAAGTCATAGATGCAGCTATTGAAAAAACTGAACAAATAGACAGATCTGAATTACTATCAAGGGACTCTAAGTTGCTACCAGATGGGGAGGATGCAGTCACCAGGCCACCTGAATTCAGAATAATTTTGCAATACAGCGCACAATACAAGCAAATACAATCCATCATCAGTAAGAATTGGCCATTAGTCCTCAGTGACCCAGTAATAGGGAATGATCTTCCAAAGAGACCTTCTTTCACATACAGCAGAGGGCAGTCCATGAGGGACGAGTTGGTGAAAACCAGCCCTGAGGTATTGGAGTCGACAGCCTGGTATCAAACACACACAGGCTTTTTTAATTGCAAGGTATGCAAGGCTTGTCAGCAAGCAGTTAACAAATCATGCTACCGCTCTCCATTTGACAGTAGGGAACACAAAATAGATAAGGTGTTAACATGTAAAACGGAATTTGCCGTATATGTCCTAATTTGTCCATGTGATCTGCTCTATGTTGGAAGTACAAAACATACTGTACGTAAGAGAATTCTCCAGCATTTAAGAGCTATCGGCAATCAGGACAATACCTACCCTGTCGCGAGACATTTTAAAGCAAAGCACGACTCCAAGAGTAGTAAACTCAGATACTATGTAATTTACTGCGTACCTGCGAGCAGACGAGGCGGCAATAGAGAGGACCAACTACGCCGCCTTGAAACTCATTACATAATTGCACTGAATACTAAACACCCGTCAGGTCTCAACATTACAGAAGATCTCTATACATGCCTGTAATGCGTTCATTTGAGGCATACATTGTCATTCAACGTATGATCTATCTTATGTGCAAAATGAATTAGCATGTTTTATGGATTTTAGACTTACATTACTTTTTTAGGGGTTCTCTTATTCTGTCTCGTTTTTCCATCTTTTAGCAATATGTACTAGTATGGTTTTTCTTTGATATACTAAATGCATTAATCAATTTTAGCCTTTATATACCATTTTAAGGTTTTAAATTAATGGCGTAATGATTAATTGATTTGTAAAATGAATGCTTGTATATTTATTCACCTATGTTCTGCTGATGATGGTTGGCAAGTTACAGTTAGAGATTTAACTCTACTCAAGTGATTTAGAACTTAGTTTAAAAACATGCGCTGTTTTGCACATTGAGCAGTGGCCAGAGATCCAGAGGGAGATATCCCACTGACATCATCCTGACACATCATTGAGACTGTCGTCTTTGCCTTCCTTGCACTTTATCTCCACTCCTTGGGATCTCTAAAACTCAGGGGACATTACAAACGTATGGGGCTCCATACCGGTCCACCTAGTAGTAATGTACCCAGGGATGAAAATACGATGCTGCTATTATTATTATTATTATTGGTTACAAATTACCCAATATAAACATCAGGATTTATGTGGCACATATAATCCACAATAATGAATTCAGAATTTTAATCTCACGTTTAATATTATTTCTCACCTTCACAAGATTTAGGCATTGAATATAATTTCTTTTACTGATGTACAGGAATGCATTTATTTATTGGCCGACATTTTATGCATTGTATAAATCATGCTAAATATACAATGTATTGAAAATTGGGAAAAAAACATACTGTTTTGTAGTTTGCACATGAAGATTTCTTCTATGTCTATGCACTTTGTAGGCCAAATGTCGTAATGTTATCAGGATATATAAACCAATGCCGTAATCTTATCTGTGTCATGTGATCAAGCGCTCTGTGTAGCGCGAAACACGTCATGATGGCTGGGAGCACCAACTTCAAATAAATCATCTTGCACTGAATTTGGGTCCGTGTCTGTATATTCAAGACGCTTGAAGTCTGCTTTGTTGCTGGATTATCCCTGGAAAATATATATATATATATATATATATATATATATATATATATATGTATATTGAGATGGACAGGTGAAACACGTCTCTCGTGTTTCCGGGTTGAGGGTGACCTGATCCATTAAAGAAGCCATATTCTTACAGCCTTGTGTCCGTGCCTACTTCGTTGGTTGGTTCTGAGGAAGCAGGATTGAGTATATATGTATGTGTGTATATATATATATATATATATATATATATATATATATATATATATATATATATATATATATATATATTCACTGAAAAAACCATAGGTTATAGACCATATATAGTTAGGAATTAGCATTTAAAAAACCTTATTTTACTCACACAAAACCATTGAAATTCCATATATAGTTAGTTGTACTAACTATATATCGCGCACCCGCAATCCACTGCTGATCATGTCACATATTACATCATTCATGACATGGTCAGTGACATCACTGATGACATCACTGATGACATCTCAAATGACATCACTGATGACATCTCAAATGACATCACTGATGACATCACTGATGACATCTCAAATGACATCACTGATGACATCTCAAATGACATCACTGATGACATCACTGATGACATCTCATTTGACATTACTGATCACATCACTGATGACATCATTCATGTGATAATACGATGAACCTCTTCAGACTCTAATATAACCTTAGATACAATCAGTGTAAACAGACACTCATAGACTGTCACTCATCCATGGAGTTACTCAGACACTTAGTCAGTCATACAAAGAATCAATCACACCTCCATTTCCTCAACTATACAGTTATACACACCTTACTTATTCAAACATATACTAAAACATATTTACTCACTTATACAATCCTGGATACAAGTTCACAATGATCCATACAGCCACTCACACATTCACTGGCTCTTATGCACAGTTATTTATATATGTCAACTCTCACATGTACTGTATTTTACATATGTACTTACTTTAACATGTAGCACTGAGATATCCATTCACTCACCAATACACTCATGCACACAGTCAACTGCCCATACAGCTGTTTCCACATGCACTTTTGAACCCATACATCTAGTCAAACAACTGCTCACACATCTATGCAGAGAGTCATACACCTCCCAGCCACCCACACACACACTCAGTCTCCCATACAAATGCTTGGGCAACCAATCAATAACCCATATAGTTAATCATATAGCTACTGATCAACACATGCAGCAGTTTACAGAACAACAGACATAATGATGCACAAATTAAGACAGTTTAGTCACTAACCCATGCACTCAGTGAGACACATTTAATCAGTCACTCATACAGTCAGTCATGCCCCTACTAAATCCTTCATCCAGACACTTATACATCCACTCAAGACATATTTTAACTTTACAGAAAAATACAGTCACTGGATGTTGTCATCAGTGATGTCATCAGTGATGTCATTTGAGATGTCATCAGTGATGTCATCAGTGATGTCATTTGAGATGTCATCAGTGATGTCATCAGTGATGTCATTTGAGATGTCATCAGTGATGTCATCAGTGATGTCACTGACCATGTCATGAATGATGTAATATGTGACGTGATCAGCAGTGGATTGCGGGTGCGCGATATATAGTTAGTACAACTAACTATATATGGAATTTCAATGGTTTTGTGTGAGTAAAATAAGGTTTTTTAAATGCTAATTCCTAACTATATATGGTCTATAACCTATGGTTTTTTCAGTGAATTTTCAAGGTTTTGTAAATGCTAATTCCTAACTATATATGGTCTATAACCTATGGTTTTTTCTTTACCTCAAAAACGATTTTCAACTCATAATTTGAAAACACTGCACATGGGGAAATGACTTAAAATGTCCTTAAGACACATAAAAGCATTTTTTGATTGCCTTTGCAGCATTTTCCGTCACCTTTAACATGCCTATGTAACGGAAACATTCAAAATCTAAATTTGCCATGCACAGGTGGGAGCATATTTTCAAGCAATTTGCTCCACAGACAAACTTCTTACATTGAAATGGGAAAAATAACATCACAGACTCTCAATTACCTTATAAAGAAGCAGACACCATTATGTCCTTCTCATCAATATTAAAACCATTGCTTTTTCTCAAAAACGATTTACAAGTCATAATTTGAAAACACTCCACAGCTCCTATGCACATAAAAGCCCTGTCAGTACTAATACTTCACATTTTCTCCAATTACAATTTCTCAAAGAAACAAAATCTATTTGTGAAACACTTGAGACAAAGCAACATTTGAAAAACACAACTTTCTTCATAATTTTCTCCTTAAAGCACACTATTTTCTATCTAAATTAAAGAAATCTTTTCTCACCTTAGCAAATACTTTGAGTTTCAAAACAGTCTCAGAAACACACCAATTTGTCTTCAGCAGAGCAAAGGGTATTCACTCCAGAGTCTGCAGCTATCAAAAGCACAGAAATGCTGTAATTCCTCACACATATCTCTCATGTCACCCAATCAAAACTCTTCCCTCACTTTTTTTCAAAGCAAAACCCTTCCCCCCTCTGCCCCCTCTCTGCTTTTTCTGCATAGCAACCACCTCTTGCAAGACCTCTCACACAACAATGTTGCAATTGAACTCTGAACTCTCAGTGCACCTGCATATCCAGAGCATTCTTTCATTTAATGATTTTTTCTTCGCCACTCAAAATACATCTTTCAACGAACTCATCCATTCACACTAACTTTCTGTTTTCAGCAATCAAAATCCACCAATCACTCTTACTGCTTCATTAACACAGAAACTCCTCAGTTTTTTTCATTTTACACTCTCATTTTTTCAACTGCCATTTCATTGCCACACTTCATCTGACTGCAGCAGAACCTTCTCTCGCCATGTTTTCTGTCTGGATTGTTGGACATAGTTACATATATTGGGCTCAAAGGTACGCTGAAAACAGGAATTTACCTAACCTCAATTTACAAGATGTGGAAATTAAGTGGTTTGGCCACAGAGGATTAAAATGTCACCAATTGATACCATTGGTGAAAACCTTTATGCATTTGCCCAAACCTGACCTGTTAATTGTGCACTGTGGAGGTAATGATTTGGGCACTTTGACTGGGGTAGGTCTGGAAATGCTTTTAAAGGACACCTTTGAGCAATTGATGGCACTTTTTCCTCAGACTGCCTTGGTATATTCAAATATATGCCAAAGACAGAAATGGAGGTGGTCAAACCAATTTTGTCCACAAATTGAGAAGTCGAGGAAGCATGTAAACAAATCTGTTTCAGCTTACATGAGAGACCATGGAATGGGCTCCCTCTACAACAATAACTTGCGTTACTACATGCAAGATATCTACAGAGGAGATGGAGTTCACTTCTCAGATGAGGGCAACAGAGTTTTCACTCTGAATTTAAGAATGTGCATTGGTACCTACTTATAAGTACCTAAATGTACCATAAACCCAAAAGCTCTTCTCAGAGCTACCCTACATCTGATCACTCACAATTATTATTGTACTCTAACTTTTTTCACTAATTTTCAAGAAAGTACGCTCCCCAGAACGCTTCCCGGTTCGCGAACCGAGCGCACTCCACGCAAAAAAACTAAAAAAACGGTATATATTTTTTTGCCCTGCGAGAACCTTTCAAAGCCTCCACATCAAACCTAGGGGGTCAGGGACGATCTACTATGCCCCCTTATGGTCATTTGCCCCTTCGCTTTGGCCTCCTCTTGTCTCTCGATCCTACCGAGAGACAAGATGGCGGCCGCTACGGACTGTTTGGAATGTTTACAGACGCCGAAAAACCAATCAGCTTCGCAAACCTCCGTAACGCGAAAAGTACGCGAAGCGGAGCGCTGTTACAGATATTTATCTTTTTTTGAACGTTAATTTCTCAAAATCCACTGGAGCACATATATTGAGACCTAGCAAAGGCACATCGGGCTACCAGTCCCTACAATTTTGCCAAGTTTCGTGCAAATCCATTCAGCCGTTCGATTATTATTATTATTTTTTTTTTTGCCCCGCGGGGCCCTTTTAAAACCTCCACATCAAACCTAGGGGGTCAGCGAGGATCTACTATTCCCCCTTATGGTCATTTGCCCCTTCGCTTTCGCCTCCTCTTGTCTCTCGATCCTACCGAGAGACAAGATGGCGGCCGCTACGGACTGTTTGGAATGTTGACAGACGCCGGAGAACCAATCAGCTTCGCTTCACAAAGCTCCGTTGCGCGAAAAGTACGCGTCCTGGGCCGCTGCCCGGTCCGCTGTTACAGATATATATCTTTTTTTAAACGTTAATTTCTCAAAATCCACTGGAGCACATATATTGAGACCTACAAAAGGCACATCGGGCTACCAGTCCCTACAATTTTGCCAAGTTTCGTGCAAATCCATTCAGCCGTTCGGGCTAAAAGTGAGGCCAACCGCCCTATGGAAATTAACATGGGAAAAATGCGTTTTGGGACCCCCCTTTTTTCTCGGCCCCCCCTTGACGAACCCCCCCCAAATTTTCAAAGGCTGCTCAGAAACAAAATGTGCAATTTTCCTGAAAATTTCAGCCAATTCCGTCCACAAACGGCAAAGTTATTAGACATAGAATTTTCAAAAATCCCATAGAGAAAAAATCCTAACTATATATACCTACTGGCGACCGCCAGTAGGTAATATATCCATCCATACTAATATTATAAAGAGAGAGCCCAAACCTTTGAAGCGGGTAATCTCAGTAACCACAGCACCAATCACAACATCCAATACAGCGTTGGAAAGGGCAGTTGCAGCAGAAGGACATAGGCTATGCAGACGGCCACCATATATTTTCTGTATTTTTTTTTATTTTTTGCAGATTTTTATATAGCGCGAACTTGACCCGAACTGAATCAGGTATCAGAACCCTTTACATAGCACCAGTTACGTTACATGAGGACACACATTCATTTTTGTTAGGCACGGGGAGATTAAGTGATTTGCCCAGAATCACAGGATGTTTGGCGTCGTTACCAAGACTCAAACCCGGATCCCCAGGTCCGAGGTCGAGCGCCTTAGCCGTTAGGCCAACTCCTCTATACATTTAAAAGGTAAAAGAACCGTGGCAGCAAAGTAGTCCCTTGTGGGCATGTCTGCGTTGTGCTGTGGGCATGGGCTGGGGGCGTGACTAACGCTGGGGGCGTGTGGTACGGCCATCACATCGTGGGCTGTGGGCGTGTGCTGGGGCGTGACAAACGCTGGGGGCGTGTGTCCGCCCTTCATGCCATGTGAGTCGTACTTACAGGCGCCAATTACGTTGCTGCGCAGCATCAAGGGGCACGCTGGGGGTGTGACACGCTGGGGGCGTGAGAAATGCTGGGGGCGTGTGTCCGCCTTCATACCATGTGAACGCAATTGCGCCGCATCAAGGGGCACGCTGGGGGCGTGAGAAACGCTGGGGGCGTGTGCTACGTTCCGCCCTTCATGCCATGTGGGTCGTACATTATTCAGAAGATCGTCTGCTGTGGCCGTGTGCTGGGGGCGTGACAAACGTGTTCACCTGGAGGCCTGGTAAGTAACGTTACTGCAGCCTCTCCTGCGCGCTGTTACTGAACTCTCTCATTCAACAAAATTACACGAGCCTGCTACCATCAACCAGGGCTCTAGCCGGGCTCAGGCGGCGGATCAGTACACTAATTACACGCGCATGATAACATCAACCAGGCTGCAGCTGGGCCTCAAGCGGGGGAACACGCGCCTGCTAACATCAAACAGGCCTGCATCTGGGCCTCAAGCGGGGGAACACGCAAATGAGCGTGTCTGCGGGGACAATTACTGCAGCCTCTCCTACTCGCTGTCACTCAACTCTCTCATTAAACAGATTTACCTGTCGCTGATAACTCTCTCATTCAACAACATTACACGCGCCTGCTAACATCAACCAGGGCTGTAGCCGGGCTCAGGCGGCGGATCACTACACCAATTACACACGCCTGCTAACATCAACCAGGGCTGCAGCTGGGCCTTCTCCGCCCCTATTCTAATGAAACAAAATTTTTTGTCTACCGGGAGATTTTAAAATAAATTGCCCTTGCCAAATACACACATTACACACATTCTATTTCACACCCGGACAACGTCGGCACGGGCTGCTAGTATGTATATATATATATATATATATATATATATATATATATATATATATATATGTATAATTACAATTGGGGGGCTCGCTTTTTGCTGATAATAGTGGCGTGTCCTTAATGTGATGAAAAGTTCTACGGCAGAGCCATGCCGTAATTTGTATTCACACAAGAATCCTCCCGCCTGGAGAGGACAAATGGAGCAAACTCACGGAGAGATTTTCGCAGCGTTTTAATCCATAAAGTTCAATATCACGGGTAATTCCACACAGCGAAAAATCAACGTGTTTCAGTCTCCATGAGACCTTGGTCACCGTTGAATTACAAGCTTTTACTCGGCATACTTATTTTTGAAAACAAGTCACATGACTTCCTGTTGCAAGGAAGAACCATTTTATTAAAACAACACATGGCAATTGGCATTCTGGTACATATAGTCTCAGTTAGATTCACTGCATACTTGAATAGCGATTTTGTTCAATTGTGTTTGTGGGGTTTAAATAGGGGTGGGTGGAATTTGCATAATCGCGTTACGCTAATTTCTGCAAAATGGTAAATATCTCCGCGAACAAGCAGAAATTCCGCAAACATGCGGAATTGCTTGTTCTCGATGCTTTTTTTACTGTTTACAATCGCTGTTTGCGTGCTCGGGGGGGAAATATCTCCCGAACACGCATTTTGAGAACGCAAACAAGCAAAAATTTCGTGAAGTCGCGGAACGCAGAATTTTGGGCAATTTTGCGTTTTCCGCGGAACGCGAAATAACCCTAATTCCGCAAATTCCATGAGCAGAACGGAATTTACCACCCAGGCCTAGGTTTTAATAGGTTTGCTATAGCAATGCCTCGGGCTATTTACAGATAACATACTGTTTATCCGTACATTATTGGAAGGCTTCAACAGCCTAATTGGCCCCTATACGGCCAAAGGAATAACTTTGCCCCGGTGGGGTTTTGGGTCCGTTTTAGCCCTCATATTGTTGTCATAGTTACGGTAATACTATATTCCCTCCAGTGGGAAAATAAATGCTATTTCCGTCACTCTATAAACAAATTGCCAATATTGCCAGTATATGAAAATTGTGAAATTAAAATAAAATAAAACAAATAGTGACTTTAAAATTTGGTATAAGACCAAAATACAGGGTAAGCAAAAGAGATGGATTCTTGATTTATAAATGTACATTAAGTTGTTCTTCTGGTTCAGACCTTGTGGCGTGTAAGTTTGTAGTACTAGTATTTGCCGAGATTCCCTCTGCCGCAATTTTCCTTCACAGTTTCCTCCTCTTACATGTTGTTCCACTATTTATTTGCCGTAGAATCTTAACTGTTTCCAGTCACTGTTGTGTTCTTGTTACCGTGACAATGACAATAACATGAGGGCTAAAACGGATACAAAACCCCACCATGGAGACCAAAACATGTTGGTTTGTTGCTGTGTGGAGTAACCTGTGATATTGAACTAAAGGATTAAAATGCTGTGAAAATCTCTCTGTGAGTGCACTCCATTTGTTCTCTCCAGGTGGGAGGATTCTGGTGTGAATATATATATATATATATCTATATATAGATATATATAGATATATATATATATATTATCCTATTGGCGGTCGCCAGTAGGTAGTTATAGTCAGGACCTATTTTTCATAGAAAATCCGCAACATTCTATTCCCAATAACTCTGGCGCCGGTTGACAAATCTTCACAAACCTTTCAAAACTGGTGGTGCGCTCTAGTCCGCTCCTATCCTGAAAGTCTCGAGGTGATTCATCTAGTGCGGGCCGAGAAAAAAGGGGGGTCCCAAAACATATTTTCCCAATGCAATTTTCCATTGGAACCTTTAGTCGGAGCTACAGCCCGAACTGCTGAACGGGATTACACTAAATTTGGCAAAATTGTAGTCCTTGGTTCAGACTCGTGCCTTTTTGTTAAATGGTGTATATCTGTTAGTAGTTGCTGAGAAAATCAAAAGTAAAATCACATAAATATCTAGTAGCACCGAGGCACAAGAAAACTAAGAAAAAAAAAAACGCAAAAAGGGGGAAGGGTAGAAACACCCTGACCCCCTAGGCCTGCTCAAGGGGTCCCACAAGGGCCCCCAAGGCCAAAAAAGTATGTTTTTTTTAAAATGGCAAGATCCGTGCAGGGTGTTTGGATCCTGCCGATAATGGAAAAAAAATGAAGCGCGGACTCCCGCGCTTCATTGGTAATTAGCCCCAGGGGCTCCAAATCCCAGAGACAATGAAAGAATTTAGGTGGGGGCCCAAAGGGGACCGCCACCTCCGGGGCTTTATAAAAAATGGTGTGGGGGCTCATAGCCTCCCCAGCCCCGGGGACCGCCACCCCTGGGCTTTTAACATAACTGGGTGGGGGGCTCAAAGGCCCCCCCAAGCCCCAGGGACCGCCACCCCGGGGCTTTATCACTATATATGCAAGGGGCTCATGGCTCCCCGCAGACCTGGGTACCTCCACCCCCGGGGCCTTGTTTTTCGAATAAAAAAACAAAAAACCTGTGTGGGGGTCTCGAGCCCCCCCACACGCCCAGGGGACCGCCACCTCCCTGGGGCTCTAGATATTCAAAATAGGGGTGTCCGAGAGGGACCCCCCCAGCACCGGGAACCACCACCCCTGGGGTTTTAGAAATGGTGGGGGGGTGCCCGGCCCCCCTCCTTGAGCCCTGTGATGGCCCTGGGGACCACCACCCCCCAGGGCCGGCTCCTGCAGTGTCCCGGGGTGCCCACCCCTGGGACACTGATGTTTGCTATGGCAGGGCAGGAGCCGAGGCTCCCGCCCTGTCATATCAAACTTGGTTTGGATTTTGAAAGAGAGACCAGGGAAACCTGCTCTCTCTTTCAAAATGCAAACCAGATTGCTTTTCCACATGGGGAGCTGCATGTTAGCAGCTCCCCATGTGGAAAAGCAATGCCGGCTTCCAAAGGACGCGGGGAGCCGGCTGGGAGCGTGGGGGAGTTGGGGCTCCCCCCACGGTCCCCAACATTGTATATAGGCCCTGGGGAATGGGGTCCCCGGGGAGAATAAGAATTAGTGGTAGGTGCTATTTCTTTTTTACGGTAAAATTTGTAGTTGCGCACCCAGCGCGGCCCCCTGGTATGCACACGTTGCCTGTATGACTCCTAATGTTTTGGGTACACGATTCCTACCGCGTTGGGTGTGCGACTCATAACGCGTTGGGTGCACGACTCCTAATGCATTGGGTGCGCGACTCCAAGCAAAAAAAAGTAATATTTTTCAGATATATATATCAAGCTTATGTGTTTAGATCTTGGGTGGCTCTAAAAAGAGCTGTTGTGTTTATTGGGAGATTTTGGTACCTACAATTAAGTACCAATGCAGAGTCTAACGTTGTTGAGGAAGACTCTGTTACCCTCATCTGTAAAATGTACACCATCTCTCCTATAGATGCCATCCACATTAAAACGCAGATTGTTGTTGTAAATGGACCCTATTCTATAATCTCTGAGATGAGCACAAGCAGCTTTATTGACATGTTTCCTAGCTTTCTCAATCTGTGAACAAAATTGATTGGACCAGTTCAATTTCTGTCTTTGGCATATGTTAGAATAGACAAAGGCAGTTTGGGGGAAAAGTGACATCAATTCTCCAAAGGTGTCCTTCATAAGCATTTCCAGACCTACCCCAGTCAAAGTGCCTAGGTCATTGCCACCACACTGCACAATTATGAGGTCAGGTTGGTGCCACTTTAATCCTCTCTGTCCAATCCATTTGATGTCTACATTTGGCAAAGCTAGGTCTCTGTCGATAGCTCTTTTTTCTGCATACCTTTGACTCCAGAAAATATAGCTGTGTCCCACAATCCACACTCTAAGCATCTTGAAGGGAGGTCTGGATGCACTTAGAAGGTGTCTGTTTGTGAAATGGCAGTTTGACAACTAAGGTTTTTCTAAAAATGGTGGCTAAGATGCAGTTTTGAAAAAAGAAAAGAAATGATTGGCTGGTTGAGAACATTATAGACTGAAAAGTAGGGTGCATGTTTTGTTTTTTAAAAGCATGTTTCTTATTGGTTAACATGAGAAAGAGAGGGAAAGTTTGCCATTTTTTGATTTTGCTAAGAGCAGTGCAGTATAGATATTCTGTATAAGAAAATCTGGTCTGTGACTGACATACTTCTTAATCTACAAATCAATTTGAAAGGTGAGTTGTTTATTTATGAGGGGTTGTATGTGGTGCCTTTGTTTTGAATAAGACTAATGTGTTTCTCCTGCTGAAGTCCAGAGAATAGTCTTGCTTGGCTAGAATCACACTGGGAGTCTGTGTGCATTTGGGCAACCATTGTGAGAGAAGCATTTAGTTACTTCATGTGTTTGTAGACAGATAACTGCTTTAAAACCTGTTATGTTGTCAAGTTTTAGTAGTATTAGAAGCCAGTCATGGCTTATGCATTCGTAAAATTAGTCATGCTTTCACACTAGAGTGTAGTTCTGAAATATGTACAATGTGTGCAGTCACCTTACCCCTGCCAGACTCGTTAATGTGTTATGGTAAAGTCCAAGGAATAGTGTTGCTTGTCTAGAATCACACTGTAAGTCTGTGTGCATTTGGACAACCATTGTGAGAGAAACATTTGGTTACTTCATGTCTTTCCCAGACAGATAACTGCTTTAAAACCTGTCATGTTGTCAAGTTTTAGTAGTATTAGAAGCCAGTCATTGCTTATGCATTCGTAAAATGGGTCAGGCTTTCACACTAGAGTGTACTTCTGAAATATGTGGAATGTGTGCAGTCACCTTACCCTTCCAGACTAGTAAATGTGTTTTGGTGAAGTCCAAGGAATAGTGTTGCTTGTCTAGAATCACACTGTGAGTCTGTGTGCATTTGGGCAACCATTGTGAGAGAAGCATTTGGTCACTTCATGTCTTTGCAGACAGATAACTGCTTTAAAACCTGTCATGTTGTCGAGTTTTGGTAGTATTCGAAGCCATTCATTGCTTATGCCTATCGCAAAATGAGTCAGGCTTTCACACTAGAGTGTAGTTCTGAAATATGTAGAATGTGTGAGGTCACCTTACCCCTTCCAGACTAGTGTATGTGTTTTGGTAAAGTCCAAGGAATAGTGTTGCTTGTCTAGAATCACACTGGGAGTCTGTGTGCATTTGGGCAACGATTGTGAGAGAAGAATTAGTTTTTTTCATGTATTTGCAGAAAGATAACTGCTTTAAGACCTGTCATGTTGTCAGGTTTTAGTAGTATTAGAAGCCAGTCATTGCTTATGCATTCGCAAAATGAGTCAGGCTTTCACACTAGAATGTAGTTCTGAAATATGTAGAATGTGTGCAGTCACCTTACCCTTTCTAACTAGTGAATGTGGTTTGGTAAAGTTCAAGGAATAGTGTTGCTTGTCTAGAATCACACTGTGAGTCTGTGTGCATTTCGGCAACCATTGTGAGAGAAGCATTTGGTTACTTCACGTCTTTGTAGACTTACCCAATATAGTGCTGTGTTGAAATATGTAGGATGTGTGCAGTCACGTTAGTCCTTACAGACTAGTGAGTCTGTTTTGCTAAAGATCAAGGAATAGTGTTGGTTGTCCAGACTCACACAGTTAGTCTGTCTGCATTAAGGCAATCATTGTGAGGGACAACATGCAGTGCTTCTAACACCTATCCACTATGCATGCAGTCCTCTAAACACCTACACACTTGTCTTTCACACCTTCAATTACCCAGTCAGTATCCATACACTCCTGCAAACACCCTGTTACTCCCCTTGCACTCCTCTAGTGATCGATTCAGCACCATGTACTAATCCATTCATTGCGTCAAAACCCAAGCACTTTTAATTTCACCCAGTCTTTCTCTTTACATTACTCTAATCATTCAGTTAGTACCCAAATACTCATTTAGTGACTTAGAGCCTTACCACATAGACTGCTTCAAACTCCTATCTACTTGCATGTAGTCCTCTAACCATCTACGCACTTGTGTTTGAGGCCTTCAATTCCCCAGTCAATCTCCTTACACTCCAGGAAACACCCTGTCACTCCCCTTGCAATCCTGTATTGACCCATTCAGCACCATGTACTAATGCATTCACTCTGCCAAAACCCAACCGCTTATAAATTCACCCAGGCATTCTCCTTGCAGTACTCTAATCATTTAATCAGTACACAAGTACTCATGCAGTGATCCAGGTTTTAGCACATGGACTGCTAGAAATCTTTATCGAATATGCATGCAGTCCTTTAATCACCTACACACTTATCTTACACACCTTCATGCCAGCAGTATTCATACACTCCAGCAAACATCCTGTAACTGTCATTGTACTGTTGTAGTGACCCATTCAGCACTATGGACCAATCCATTTACTGTGCCAAAACTGAACCACTTATAAATTCACCCAAGCTCTCTCCTTGTAGTACTCTAATGATTGTTTTGCTACCCAACTACTTATAAAGTGAGCTAGGCCTGTTTGTATAGTAATAGAAAGGTATAATTTATAAATATATTAATATGAAAAATCAAGAAAGCGAAAATGACAGCAAAAGGACAAATATTTGTATAAAACTGCAGAACAAGGATTGGATGACCAACATCATGTGGGTAAAAAGAAAAAGTCTTCCGGAAAGACAACAAAAGAATTCCTTAAAATAATTTCAAAGCCTAGAAATAGTGTGCAGATTGTACAAAGTACAAACAATGGTTCGACCAGTAAAAAGAATATGAGTAAAAAAAAAAAGGAGTACATGGAAAATTACATTCAAAAGATACAATAAATGGTAAAAGAAGGCAAAATCAGTATAAAGACATCAGGAAAAAGATTTTTTATAATAGAATTGTATTTAACTTGCTTAAAGATGTGAAAAAATATCAAAAAAGAGAACTATTTTATAAAAAGAAGAAGCATATTGAATCCATTGTTCAAAAAGCTTTGAATTAAAAAGGAAATTATTTATTTTAGTTTTAAACAGAATTCGATCACTAGATAAACCAATCCATTTTATGAAGGTCACAAGTAAGAAGAAAAGAGTAATTAATAGAACTAATTTTTGTGAATTTTTTTGGGGTGAATGGAAACACAGTTTAAGTTCAGAACCTTTCTTTAATGAAGAGAGTTATTTTCAGACTGATACCAGTGGTCGAGCTTATGAGGTTAGAAATGGTTGTCCAATTGAGAAAGAGAAGATGGTTCCCAGAAATGTAGAAGAAGTGATAGTTTTGAAGTTCTAGGGAGATGTCCTAAAGCCCCAGTGTGTACTTGGGATTGCAGTAGTATTTGTAGTGTACAACAAGAATCTATTGATATTTTACGCAATTTCTTACGAGAGTATACTAAAAAAAGTGTTAAACAAAAAGATTAAGATGTTGCAAGGACTAGATCCTTGCTGAGTGAGAAAAATGCTGGTTTGCGAGGTCATTCTCTGGCTTGTCTTTCTAGATGTGAAGAAGGTTTGTGATGAAATTGAGTTTTGTTACTTTGGTCCTGAACAAGAGAGTGCAGAAACTGAGACATTAATATAAGAAAATGTTGTCGAGAATGTGCAACATACTGCTACAAAAAAATTTGAGGAACAAATTACAAAGTTTAAGGTGATTTCAGGTGAAAGACCAAATTATTCTTGTATTTGTTGCTGGCGAACTCACTATAAAAATCAGACTAGGAGTGTTGATCTGTATTTGAAAAGTAAAAGAGAAAATAATGATAAGTGGAAGGAATTTGCAACTTATTAGTTGGTAGAGAATTGTTTTGATTTGGGTTCTGATCAGCGTGTTTGCAAATATTGTTATAACAAATTAGACGAAAATAAAATGTACGCTAGAGCTGTCCATAATAATCTGGAGTTGGTAACTATTCCTACAGAACTGATAGATTTAAATACGTATGAGTCTATTCTGATTCAATATGTGCACCTATTTCGGGCTATTGTTCATATGGAGCCTAAAACAGGTAAATTGCCTCCTAGAGGTTTACAGAGAGGATTAAAAGGAAGAGTTGTATATTTACCTCTAGATTTAAAGAAAAATATTGAAACTATTTGTGTAGAGAATGTAGAAAGTGAACCATTAGTTATTCTAGTTAATGGTTTTCTACTAAGGGGCTGATTCCGATTAGGGTCAGGAGGGCTCCGAACCATGTTCAGGGCCCTTCCGACCGAATAGGTATGTGTCGGACAGATTCCTTTCCGACCGAGCCATTCCGATGGGCTCGGTCAGAAAGGAATTCGACTTGAATTTCCGGATGGCTACGACGGGCTCTGAGAGCCCGTCTGCCATCCGGAAATCCTCTAGTACTCCCCCGGTTGCTTCTTTACAACCGAGGGAGTACAATGGCAGTTTTTCACTGCCTTTTCATGCCAGTGTGTCCGGCACGGCTTCTTTACAACCGAGGGAGTACAATGGCAGTTTTTCACTGCCTTTTCATGCCAGTGTGTCCGGCACGAAAAGGCAGTTGGAAACTGTCTCTGGGGTCCCCCAGCAGGGCCCCCATGGATGTGAGACTGCTGAATGGTGGCCTGGGGGCACCTATAATGCCCCCCAAGTGATCCCTGCACCCGGTGGCAGGCACTATAGGCTGCCGGCCACAGGGTGCAGGGATGAACTGCACCCCTGTATTTCACATTGCAAGCATGCTTTCCGCTCAGAAAGCATGCTTGCATTGTGAACCATACTAGCAGGGCCATAACCGACCACAGCAGGTCGGTCGGTTATGGCTCCTGACCGATGTCGGACGGACTGAGGTCCGTCCGACATCGTAATCGGCCCCTAAGAGTAAGAAAATCTGGCAAGAATTAGTGGATGTTAGGAAAGTGCTAAAGGGAACATTGTATTTGATAAAGAACAATGAGTACTATGAAAATGTGTATGTGGGAGAAGAATAACTACTTTTAGGAGATGGTACTGAAACGTCAACTGGTCAAATTGAAAAAGTGGACATGTCCAAATGTGAAGAAATCTATGAACATTACCGTGTCCACCTACTTCATTCAAAAGAAGTGATGGGGACTACCATTGAATTATTTCAAATGAAAAAAGCAAAGGGCAGTCCCATGAGTGTATGGGGAAAAAGTCTGGAAGCTTGTTGTTTCCCGCAATTGTTTCCAACAGGAAAAGGTGGACGATATGATGAACGATCAGTGCAGATTCCTGCATCAGAATATAAGATTGTTTGCAGAAGATCCAAGATTTTGACAATGTATCCCATATATATTTCATCTTTTGTTTGAGGGTGACTTGTTTGGACTTTCATATGCATTCAACCACATATTGAAAACAGGAGTACATCTTTAAAATGTTTCGGCAAAGGAATTTATGGATAAAGTATATCAGAGAGATGATCATTTAGAATCTCAGCTGATTAAATTGATGGCATGTAAGCGTGGTATTAATGAGTATTGGTACCGTCGTCATTGAGAACTTAAATGTATGCTAAGGAACTTAGGAACTCCTACGTGGTTCCTTACCCTTAGCTGTGCTGAATACGCTTGGGATGAGTTACTTGTATTTCTTCAAGAGGCAAATTAGAATATAATAAAATATTGAATACAAGACACCTGGAGAATTGTGCTCTTTGGATCCTGTTAATGTATGCAGATATTTCAATCATAGATTTGGAGCTATGATGTCTTTTATGTGCAATAAAAAGAATCCTCCTCTTGGAGAAGTTGTGGATTTCTTTTGAAGAAAGGAGTATCAAGCTAGAGGTGCTCCTCATATACATATGCTGATATGGATCAAGGATGCCCCCAATTTCTGAACTGATTCCGATGATACTGTTTTGTCATTATTGATTATATATTTTTGTCCCCCAGGTGGTTAGATAAAGTAGTTTCTTATAATGCTAGGTTGTCGCCTTACAGCAACCATAACACTTTTATTTTAATGTTAGATAGCGGGGTTGGTATCTTGGACTTGGGGGGAAGAACTGTGGAGTAAACTGTTTGGTAACATATGACCAGAGGAGGAGGCTTAAGTGGTCCAAAGTAACGCCTGATACTTTTTTTTCCGATCTTTGTTTAAAGGCTGAAGAAAATATTGCTATGTGCATGGACTCCTCTGACCCAAAGGATTTGGTCCTTAAAGCCTTCGAGGGTATATGTAGTCAGATTGCAGCAGATCTGACGATTGGTACCAAGATTAAAGAGAACAGTGGTTATAGGTGGTTTGACGAAAATTACTCGAGAGCTCATTGTCTTTTCATTTTAGCGCTGAAAGGTGTACCCCGAGATAGGATGCAGGTAGCAAGCCTCCGTAAGCAGTATAAGCTATCAGTGTACTCCCGGAAAACAGAATTAAACACAGAGGCTTTGAATGCTCATCTATCTGTAGAGATCTTAAAAGACAGCTCTAGATTTTGGTCCATTATAAATGCCCCCTTTTTTCATCTGTTGAGATGATGTGCAGGAGGGTAGAATTACAGAGGCACAGTGGCTAGCTCACTTTGGGGCAATTTATGACTCCATTGGAACTTCTTATCCTATTGCTAGCCTACCTCCCGGACAGGGAATAGTCCCTTTTGTGTTTAGTGAGACGGATATTGAGAGAGCAATAAAGGAGACCTCGAGCAATAAGGTGCACAGTCTAAATATCGAATCTTAAATATCGACCTACAGAAATATCGAACTGGTAATATCGAAGGTAAAGAATATCAAGGTCATGTAGTGTAGTTCCTATATTCCCAATAGGCTCTGCACATTGGAATAACATAAACGATAGTTTAGATGTAGGACTGATGTCATCTAGGTCTCTACTGAATATGTTAGACTTAATTAGGTATGCCAGCTAGCTCAGAGGTCACTAGAAACTTTCTCAAGTGAACAGGAAGGAGTTAACTTTCCTGAATAGACAAGAAGGGATTAGGTTCTGACAATGGCATAAACATGACAACTTTGCTCCCCCCAGAATAATGAGTATATCTCCAGAGTCGTGGAAAACAATAGACAACTATTTCACTCAGTCAATCGTGCATGCTTAGTTTCACCAGGAGTGCAGAGAAAAAGAGAGATGGGCGTTTTCAATAAAAGTTGTTATTTATTGAGCAGACCTCTTTCTCGTGCAAGAGAAGTGAATTGCCACAATTGCAATACTTGTCATGAAGTAAAGTGCGTACAGTAAAAGGAGTATTATGAAATAATACTGTAAAAGCATTTATATGGTTTCTAAGCCATAAGATACTTAAAACGGATAAAATATATACATACATAAAATCATTGACTAAACGTACTCAACTGGTGCTTCTAAGATACGCCTACCCCGGTGTACCTAACCTAAGCCTAGTACGTGGGAAGGAGTAAGTGAGCTGCAGTTTAAGTTAAGTTAGTTTTTGCGAAGAATCTGAATCAAGAATTCTCTGAGGATCTAATCAGCTCCGTTCCTTGGTTATAGAATGAAGGAGGTCTTGTATCTCTTTCTCAGGACTCGATCTCCCAGCAACCCGCAAGGGTGACTGGAAACACTGGAGCTGGATTTCTCGGCAGGAGAAAAGACAGCGTCTCTCTCAGTTCGTCAATGGGAGGGTCGGCTTCCTTCGGCTCTCGTTACAGCTGGGCTTCGGGTAAGTAGATAGCCGATCTGCTCCAATACCACCGTGTGTTTGCTTAAGGCAAACGCTGGTATATTTATACCTGAAAGGTGCCGAGCTTGACGTAAGGTTGGACATAAGATGTCACTAAGAACTTACAGTTCTTTCAGGACTCCAGGAGTTCTTGGACAAATCAAAACAAAAGCAGGGGGGATTTCCCGGGCTGCTGGAGGATTGGTTTGTTTAAAGAAGGCGTTGTACTTTCTAGGAGTCTATGGGAGTAGCCTTGCCGTATTTGGACTGCATTGGCTATGACTAAATATGGATATGATTCTTATGCCTTTATAAGGACATGATTTGTTATAACCACATAAGGGCATGAATCGGGAATATTTAAATAGGGTCCTAGATACGTTCACAACACCCACTACACGTATAATGTCCATCATTACTAAATACTAAGCAATACTAAACATATAACGGTGCATGTGTTTTCCAACCCACCCCAAAATTCATAACTTGCATTTGAAATGGTATATGGTGTATACACGAAAAATGAGTATTTGTACTGTACGTTTTTCAAGCATTGGTATCATTCAGAAAATGCATACATAAATATTGGCTGAATGAATTGCGAAAATTACATTTATGAAAGGCTCTTAATACTGAAAAGAAGGTCGAGACCATTTCATCACATATTTATACAATGCTGTACATGTGCTAGAGGCTAAGTTAAAGTATTGTCTCTAGAGTCTCTAAAAATAGAAGTTCTGTTCTCTAAGAATAGTTCTACTTTAAGCAGAGTACCATGTGCCAGAAAAAAGGGTAAATATTTTGGAAATGGAAAAATAATTTCGCTTTCAGGGGAAAAAAATAGTTCCAATTGTTTTCAGTAGTGTTGTTTATCAAAAACTGAAGGCCGAATTCAGAGTTCAGGGAACACTGTGTGCTCGTTGTTTCATAAGTTATTCTCGTTGTTAGGAGAGAATATCAAATCAGACAGGCTGGCGAAAAATTGGTCTACAACAGTAGGTGAAAGTTCGACTAAGTTAGAAAAAGCTGAAATAGTGCATATGTGAGAATCATTGCCATCATCGATGTCTGGATCAGCAATGCTCACAGAAGGTTGTACCTGTGTAGTGCTGCTTTCATCTCGTACTTCACCGCCACCTAATCGTAATGGTGAAGTCTCAACGAATGCCGTCATCAGAATAGGTAGCCGCTGGGGACAACACGTTGCATGAGCCGTTACCGAACCAAGCAAAGTATCGATATCCAGAGGTACTGCTGATGGTAGTGTAAGACAGACGTCCAACACGCATTCTTCTCCGCATAGCAGGCATCGAAGCACAGGTAAGATGCAATCTTGCCAGATTGGTCTGAATGAAAGAAACCAGGTAGTATTCAGATCTCTTAGCTTCGCCAAGCCAAGCCTCTCTCGGTATCTCATCGCTAGGATCGTTTCTTCCATTGTTGCCTGGGTTTTGTCTGTGACTTGACTTGCCATATCGGAGCAGAAGGAACAAAAATAAAATTTCTGCTACGAGTCCCAAAAGAAGAGGCAGGCCTCCGAACACAGAATGCACAAAATTCGGGAAGATGCCAAGAACTGTTTCAAATGGTGCTAACAGTCCCGAATTTTTTTTATTAAATACATGTGCGACGCCACTGGTATCAGACATGTTTAAGATTTGACCTAACATTTCTACGAAATGCACGGGGCAATTTGTCGATAATAGGGTATGTATCTCTGCCGCTGTCCTTGCAACTTGCGTCTCTTAGGACGAGGTTAAAGGCACAGTTGTCTGTAAAAGAATAGACTTCATTCTGCTTAAAGTATCAATTCGAATAGAAGAGATATTCAGAGAAGGCCATATTGCTGCCTCCATGTCTGGTTTGCTGTTTAGATACAATACTTGCATACAGCAAATGACCCTGGAAGTAACGCTCACGAGATAGGCTTTTCCTGGCACCATGCCACAACAGCTGTGGTCACTTATTATAACGTAGCTGCCGTTGGAAAGCTGTCTGAAAAAAGGCTCTATCTGTGTTGCAGGGGTGCCGTGCAGGTGACATGAAAGGTTATTTGATGAACCTTCGAAGGCTCCATGCAAGTTAATACCTTGACACAGAAGTGTACCGCTTAGTGATTTTTTACAGTTGTTGCCACTAAGAAATACTTCTTTTTTCCCTTCACTATAACATCTATGTGTATAAGGTAAATTCCTGGTCGACTTGATGTATCCTTTACCCAACCTTTCATACAGGCCTGCTGGTATATACTTTTGGCAATATTAAAACTGAAAAGTTATCGGAATTGTAATTGTACCAAGTATTATCCATTCAAAGACAGATCTCTCTGACATTGTCAATGGTAATCTCTCAAGTTTTTCAATGCTCAGTATCGTATAGTCTGCTCCTTTTTGTGTCAAACTGATTTGTTTATCCGTAAAGTTATGATAGAAAATAATGACGTTATGTTGATTAGACGCCATGGCACGTGACCTGAACGCAAATTTTGTAACGTCCAGCTTAGCTGTACAATAGATCGTAATTGGGACTAGCGATGTTGTAACATTAGCAAGTCCTGCTCTATTATATCAATAGCAGATGATACAATGCTGTCCAGTGAATAAATCCTGGAGGACAGAGTCGTTAACCCATTGTCCACTACAGACAGTGATTTTTCCAAATGAATACGATCAATTTCTCGTATTTTTTCAGCAGTTTCAATTTGCATTACTTTCCAAGCCTTGTTGTAAGCTGCGTATATACCGGCGTATATGAAACGTTTTTGACGCTGTTTGCGAGGTCCCAATATGAAATTTAGCAAGTCAGCACCTTCTTTAAGTAAAGTTAAGTGTTGCTTAATATCCTGCAGTGGAGATTTCTGTAGCCATTCGAGGCATAGTTTTCCTACACTGTATGTTGTAACTATCCCTGGATGTTGTCTCTGGGAATATCTTGGGTCTGGCCTGGTCTGTTTGAACCCCTGTGTTTTGTTCAGGAATCTATCTTGACAGTTATTAGTGTCTGTGTGTCAGATCAACCATTTTTTCCAATCAGGATTTGTTCTGTTTTGGTGTAAAATATGGCATACGTCTATCTCCACATCTGTAGTGCTATTACTATCAGGTATGGGCTTTGGAATAGACGGTTTGTTTAAGTCTTTTATCTTGGCTAAGCCAAGACAGGTTGTTTGTTGAATGGTGTTATTCAGGAATATTATCTGTTCTGGGATCATGCAGGCTCTAAATAATGATTCTAGACCTTGTACATGCCAGTCTTTTGTACCCCAGATGGTTTTTGTCTCAATGTTGTTTTTCCAAAATTCAAAACCAAATGTAGACATTTTTTCATAAAATTTTTCAGAATAAATCAATTTAGTATTTGTCAACATGTTTTTCATTCCTGTCTTATTTAACATTTTGAAATAAAATGTTTCTGGATCAGTGCTGTTAAACCCTGAGAAGTATGGACATTTCTCATAAAATGTTTTCGAACTGCCTTTTGGCGGTGTTGGACAATGTTCCCATTGATTATAAGTAAAAACATTCCTAGGATTAGCAGATTTATGCAAATAGCGATGCCCATAATGATTAAAACAGTACATTTCTTCATAGTTTGATGAACCCTGCAAATAATCATGTTCTGTGAATTTTGCTGACATTTGTAAATCTGACATCATATTATTAATATTTTCAAAGTCCCAATCATCAGAGAAAGTACTTGGTGTCACAAAGTCACTTAAGGAAACCTTGAACTGGTGTGGATATTTCAAGAGTTCAATCGGGCCATAGATTTCGTAATCCGTAGCGTCCCATGCTACACTACCAGGTATAGGAATGGGTGTGATGTTCACTGACAATAGTTCTCTTTTTTCAATGTGAGAAGATCTGTGAGGCTTTAGGACTAAATTGATGTTCTGACTTGCTGTGTCCATTGTACTATATTTTCCATCAATGAATTTTCCCGAACTTAAAACCAAAATGAGCCAGAGTAGGAGGAAAAGTACACCTAACACAATCCATAATTCAATCCATGGTGAAATCAGATATGTTTCTTTGAGTTGATGAAATAGTTCAGTCATTTTTTCTTTGAAAGTTTTAGTTGCTGGCGTTTCTTCATGTTCTCTTGGATCATCAGAAAAGTCATCGAAATTGATGAAGTAGCTAGATGCAGTTCTGTCAATTGTTGGAATTGCTTCCGGATTTTTATTAATCTTTGATTCTGTATGTTCAGAGGCTACATCATTGTAGATTGATGTTTCTTGACAAACTGTTGCAATTTGGGTTTCAAGAGGCATAAGTTCCATGGCTTTGTTGCATAGTCCTTTTTTATTCACTGTAGGTTTATCAAAAGTGATTAGTCTCTCAGTTTGAACCTCTTTGATTGTAGCAAGGTTTGGTCTTCTGCTACTTGTTGGGAGTCCACTGGGCCTACTACTTAATATTGGCCACATGATTGTGGTTTTACCAGGTCGATTGATACAACTCTGTTCTCCTTTTTACCAGCAAGGAGCGGTAGTACTACTGATCTTGTTCCGCTGACAGCTAAGACAGGTACTGCTTTTCTGTAAGAAGGCCCAAATTCCTTCTTCACCGCGATCTTTTCTCTGACTAGATCCCCAATCTTTGGAATCCAGACAGGTCTTGCTGGGACAGGTGGTTTTTCTTCAGTGGCCGCTGGCTTTATTTTTTTGTTATTTAGACTTCTTCTTGTTTCATTCAAGTCCTGTAAAACAGCAAAACGATCTTTGATATCAAAGGTTTTTTGTTTTACCACTGAAGTCTGACAATCTAGATCCTGGATGATCATTCTAGTACCGAACAAAAGTTCGTATGGATTGATACCTCCTAGAGAATTTCTTGGCAGATTATTAAGACTACGTTGGACACTTGTTAGATGTTTGACCCACCCGTCACCCGAACCTAATACCCTCGCTGTTATAGATTGCTTTATGTCACGTTTTTTTCTCTCCACTATCGCATTTCCCACGGGATGGAATGGACTAGCGTACCGCAATGCAATGCCCATGCTGGCCATGGCCTCCTTGTAAGCTCGAGAGCTAAACGCAGGACCCTGCTCAGAATGTAGCATGCCAATTGCGTATGTGCCGATAAAGACTCGCAAATCTTTTATAACAGTTTTGGCGTCAGCCGAGCACTGGGGCCACATCTAAATGAATCTCATCTTAATAATTATGGGATCGCCTTTTTCCATCTGGATTTTTGCGTATAGATAGCCTAATGCTTTCTAATAGAGGTATCGGAGCTGGTGTCTGGTCCGGTTCACAACTGCGATCTCTATTGCAGTCCTGACAATTCATTGCAAAGTTGTAAATTTGCACGTTCATCCCCGGCCACCAGTATTGTGATTGTAATTCTATTAGAGATTTCAAGATCTCTTGGTGCCTCAGACCCATTCCCATGTGTGCTTCTTGAATCAAGTAAGCCCTCCGGTTCGTGTTTGGAATTACTCTATCCCCCACTCCAGGGTTTCGAGCAAACGGAACGGAGTTCGCATCAAGTACGTATATATTTCCGAGTGGATAATTTAGAGGTAACGCCGCATAGTTGCCTTCCATTGAGGCTTTTACTGCTAGTAGCATTTCACCGTCTATCTGTTTTTTAGAACGCTTTTTTTGTGGCTACGGAAGCCGGTTTGACAGCTGCCACTGTGGCTCTGTTAGCCAATGAATTCCCTGCAACGTGAACGCCATCACATTGATGACTCAGTGTATGTATCACGTGAGTCTTTTGTAGTTCTTTCTGCAAAAGCACTACTTGTTCCCAAAGTTTTTTTATGCTTTATTGTGGCACCTGTCTCATCTTTGTAACCATTTTTGATCCAAGTCTGCAAGTCATTATTGTAGGACTGGACGCAGTAATGCGAATCGCACACTATTAGTGTGGGGAATTCGCGATCAGCATTTTCAAGCGCCATCTTTAAAGATCTTATTTCAGCTCGCTGAGCTGTACAGTTTCTTAGTGATTCAGTTTTGGTGACCATCGGTCTGAATTTACCTAAGCGCCAGCGACCTTTAACAATCGCGCATGCTGCATTGTAAACTTGTTTTTTCACAATGTAGTGTTGTGCAAATCTGTCTGTGTAGATTACACAGGTGTATTGTTCGAGAGGCAGAATTTCGATTGACAGAGGGTATTCATGTTCGTATTCCAGATCTTCTAGTTTTTTTCATTTTTGGATCAAATGCGTGTTTCACGCAGCAAGAGAATTTTCCCATTGTATCCATTTAGGATCTATAGCTTTAGCATTCGGAATGCGTGGTCTTGTTACTGCCTCAAGGGCTGATACTGCTGTTAAAACAGATATGCTCTTCCCTTGGGCTAGGGCTCTTTCTTTTGCTACAGCAGTTTGAACCGCAGTCAGAATTTTTTCGGTAGAACTGAATCTCATTTCAGCTTGTGTGTACAAGTGTGATTTATAAGCTATTGGGACCGTTTCTCCCTCATTAGAGGTCAGGTACGTGAATCCGCATCTTCCAGGGATGACTCGGATTACAAGGTTGCGTTTGTTTGCGCGTGTTTGCAGTTTTGTTCTAGTTAACATGTCTGTTTGTAATGAACGTAAAATTTCTGTGTGTTTCTGAGTCCAATTGATTGGTTTGAAATCAGGTTTTATTAATTCGTAGAGAGGTTTAACCCTCTCTGCATAATTTAGAATGTATGTTCTTCCGAAATTCAGGAAACCTAGAATTGATTGTAAGTTTTTCAGCGTTTTTGGAGCTTGTAGTACTGCACACTTCTCTAAGAAGTTGTCTGCTAGACTTTTGCCTTCACTTGATAATTCATATCCTAAAAACAGGACAGTTAGGTGGGCAATTTGTGACTTTTTAAAGTTAAATTTGTACCCTTCAGCTGCGAACCCAAGTATAATGGTGTTCACTCTTTTCAAGTGTGTCTCCAGGTTGTCGTCTGTAAGATAGATGTCATCGACATAAGATAATGCCTCATCATCATACATTTGTAGTAACTCTGTTACCCTTGCTGAAAATATTCCTGGGCTAGTCTTAAATGCCTGTGGGAGTCGACAGAATTGTTTTTGTGCCCCCATTATTGAGAAAGCGGTCAAATACCTACTTTCAGGTGCAATGTTTTGACAAAAGAAACCATTTGAGATGTTAATGTCGTTTTATATTTTTTGCGCAGGATGTTATTCATTAGTGCTGCACTGTGTGAGTTTTGTACTGCAAATGTTTTGCTGCATGAGTTTAGGTGTCTGTAGTCCAAAACTAAATGATATGAATCATCTGGCTTGGAGACAGGAAACAAAGGATTGTTCATTTGTGAGGTGCATGTTTCAATCACCCCCTGATATTCAAGTTGATCTATGATCTCCCTGACTTGTTTTTTAGCTTCTTGCTTAACAGGATACTGCCTTTGTGCAGTCAGTTGATTTTTTAACTGGATTTTGTGGTGAGGGGAATCCTCATCCCATCCTACATGATTTTTATATAATGCAGGGGCTTGGGCTACTGCTCATTTTCTTGCAAATGTGTATTTTTTTATGAATTGGAATTTGATTTGAGAAGGCAGGCATAATCATTTCTCCGCCATCTGGGCACTCCCTGACAAACTCTGGTGGCCAGTCTTTTTCTGCTAGAAGGATATCATAGCCTTTCGAAAGGTTATCCCAAAAGAGACCCTTTATTTTCCTAGTTTTGTCCCCCTCTATACGTAATGTTATTTCATATAATTTATGGGGTATACTAACTCTGGCGTCTGCAGTTTCCACTTGAATGTATTCATTCGTGTCCACTGTCTCCAGAAGATTCATCAGGATCTTGCGAGCTAGGGTCACTTCTGCTGCGCTGTCTAGCATTGTCTGGGCCCATTCTCTGTTTTTCAGTTGTGTCCTCAGAATCCTCTGCATGTTTTATTTTAATACTGGCTACCTTCTTTTTTGGAAATTGTAATTTTTTACCTTGATGAGCAGGTTCCTTGTCTTTGGACTTGACGTGCTCTTCCTTGTGTTCTGACCGTCCTCTTCTTTTCGATTTCTGTGAGGAAGTCTGATTATCCCTATCTCTAAGGTTGTATCTTTTCTCAGAGGGCTCCCTGTGGGGAGACTTGCCTCCTCTTTCTGTAGATATATCTCTCCGTTGAGGAGACCTTACTCTGGACTGAAACTGTTTTTCTCTGGGAGTAGTTTGTTTATTACCCTCCCACCTCTTTTTTGGAGTATTGAGATTATTCTTGATAAATGTTTTTTCAGGATTTTCAGTTAGTTGGGGTTTTAGTGGTTTCCCACCCAAACTATCGCTACCTACATCTTCATAGGATTTTTCTATGATTCTGGCAAGTACAAAAGGTTGTTCTGCTATATCTGTTTTTTTCAATTTCTGGCAGCAGGTTGTACCGTCAATTGCCAATTGAACTAATTCTCTATATGCCTTTGTTAATTCTTTTAGTTTAGCTAAAAGTTCTTTGCTTGACATTTCTCCTATGTCGGGATGTGGTGTGTAGCTGGCTAGAACCAGCCATGTGGCTCCTGGTCTACCTAGTGGACCGAGTCTGGTAATGTGATTTTGATGTTTTAGGGCGCCATTAAACCAGAGCAGGTGCTCTTGGTATGTTAGTGGAATTTCAACGTCCTCGAAAGGGGCGTATTCCATTGGGGATTCCTCTATTTTGTAGTAGTGAAAATCGCGTGTCACAGCATGTGCTGCTGGGAAGTGTATCCAGGAATAGAATACCTCTGTCTGCTGATATTCATGGGTCTCTACCACAAATATGACTGTACCACCTCTTGATGATAGTCCAGTTTCTAAAAGTTTAATAGTTATAGTTTTTCTTACATTTACCGGAATGATTATAATATTCGGATCTTCATTTTGGAGACTTGTGTCATCCGCTAGAAGTTGAGCTGCTATTCTAGCTCTCTCCCTTTCATCGTCACTTTCCACCATTTCACTGACAGAAAGTTTTTGTTGCAGAGCAAGTTTCAAGGAAACAAAGATTAGGTGCACAATATTTTGGAACACTGTATCCTTCAACAATGACTAAACCAAAAACCAATACATAGGAATCTCTTCCTACTAAGTTCTGGCGGATATTAACCTTTTACCCACTCCAGACGTCTATTGGAGTTTTTACGGGATAAAGGCGTCTGTGTGAAAAACACGACTGAGTTACTCTAGTATCTAGCGTTAGATTATCGCCTTACCAAACTTTGGGCGCCATGTAGTGTAGTTCCTATATTCCCAATAGGCTCTGCACATTGGAATAACATAAACGATAGTTTAGACGTAGGACTGAGGTCATCTAGGTCTCTACGGAATATGTTAGACTTAATTAGGTATGCCAGCTAGCTCAGAGGTCACTAGAAACTTTCTCGAGTGAACAGGAAGGAGTTAACTTTCCTGAATAGACAAGAAGGGATTAGTTTCTGACAACCGCATAAACATGACGACTTTGCTCCCCCCAGAATAAGGAGTATATCTCCAGAGTTGTGGAAAACAATAGACAACTATTTCACTCAGTCAATCGTGCATGCTTAGTTTCACCAGGAGTGCAGAGAAATAGAGAGACAGGCGTTTTCAATAAAAGTTGTTATTTATTGAGCAGTCCTCTTTCTCGTGCAAGAGAAGTGAATTGCCACAATTGCAATACTTGTCATGAAGTAAAGTGCGTACAGTAAAAGGAGTATTATGAAATAATACTGTAAAAGCATTTATATGGTCTCTAAGCCAAAAGATACTTAAAACGGATAAAATATATACATACATAAAATCATTGACTAAACGTACTCAACTGGTGCTTCTAAGATACGCCTACCCCGGTGTGCCTAACCTAAGCCTAGGACGTGGGAAGGAGTAAGTGAGCTGCAGTTTAAGTTAAGTTTGTTTTTGCCAAGATTCTGAATCAAGAATTCTCTGAGGATCTAATCAGCTCCGTTCCTTGGTTATAGAATGAAGGAGGTCTTGTATCTCTTTCTCAGGACTCGATCTCCCAGCAACCCGCAAGGGTGACTGGAAACACTGGAGCTGGATTTCTCAGCAGGAGAAAAGACAGCGTCTCTCTCAGTGCGTCAATGGGAGAATCGGCTTCCTTCGGCTCTCGTTACAGCTGGGCTTCGGGTAAGTAGATAGCCGATCTGCTCCAATACCACCGTGTGTTTGCTTAAGGCAAACGCTGGTATATTTATACCTGGAAGGTGCCGAGTTTGACGTAAGGTTGGACATAAGACGTCACTAAGAACTTACAGTTCTTTCAGGACTCCAGGAGTTCTTGGACAAATCATAACAAAAGCAGGGGGGATTTCCCGGGCTGCTGGAGGCTTGGTTTGTGTAAAGAACGCGTTGTACTTTCTAGGAGTCTATGGGAGTAGCCTTGCCGTATTTGGACTGCATTGGCTATGACTAAATATGGATACGATTCTTATGCCTTTATAAGGACATGATATGTTATAACCTCATAAGGGCATGAATCGGTAATATTTAAATAGGGTCCTAGATTCATTCACAACAGTCAAGAATATCGTTGGACAGAATATCGACCCTAAGGTAAGTAATATCAATTTTTTTATATTGATGTAAGTAATATCGAAGTTAGTAATATCAGTATCAAATATATCGATGTTACACATGTCGATGTTACTAATGTCGATATTTATATTATTATGTATTTTATTTTGTATTTAATATGTATGTGTTAAATGTTTTTTGTTTAGTACTCAACTGGTTTTAAATTATATGTATATTTAACTTTAAATTATATTATACTATTTTTATATGTTAATAATGTTTTTTCAAGTCAATTTTGTGTTTTAGTACCAAAGCGGGTTGTGGGTTTACAGGGGATAGGGTGGGAAGTAATTTAATTATACTAAATTGATTATTAATTTTTGGGAATTATAAATTAATTTAAATTAATTTTTGCGTTTAAGTTCTGTAGCAAGTTGTGGGTTTATGGGGGAATTGGGTGGGAAGTAATATAATTGTCATTAAGAAATAGTTTATTTCTATTTATTGGTATTGATAATTATTTTATTTTTAATTAATTATGAATAGGTAATTAATATTGTTAATTGTAAATACATTTTTTAATTGGTAACTAATTTTTTTAATTGGTGATACTTTTTTATTGGTAATTAAATTTTTTAATTGTTAATTACTTTTTATTAATTGATTAGTTGGTAATTAGATTAAGTGTATTAATGTATTAATGTGTGTTGTGAGGTTATAGCGCAATAGGGTGGGAAGTAATTTATTTGTAATCAAGTTAAAAAAAATAGTTTTGAGTATTCATAATGAAATTATTGTTCATCAATTAATTGGTAAGAAATGTTAAATAATTATTTTACTTTTTTAATGAATTGGTAATTAATTAATAATTGGTAATTACATTTTATTTTGTTAAATGTATTTGTGTTAATCAATAAATTATTGCTAATTATTAATTGCTAAATGTTTTTTAATCATTATTGTTTTTTGCTATTGATGTTTTATTTATTTTGTTTTTATTTGTTAAGATATTTTTAATAATTATTTAATTATATTTATTTTAATTGTTGATTAATTATTAATTGGTAATAATTTGTAAATATTTCTTGGTATTGTTAATTAATTTGTTGTAAATTGATAATTAAATTGATATTTTTTACAGAAAATTATTATTTTCAATATTAGTAAGTTGTTTTGACCCCTATGCTATCCAACACTTTCCCTACTGTTGCACCCCCCTGGAGTTGGAATAGTAATTTTAACCCCTACGGTATCCAACACTTTCCCTACTGATGCAGCCTCTGGAGTTGGAATAGTAATTTTAACCCCTACGCTATCCAACACTTTCCCTACTGTTGCACCCTCTGGAGTTGGAATAGTAATTTTAATCTCTACGCTAACCAACACTTTCCCTACTGTTGCACCCTCTGGAGCTGGAATAGTAATTTCTACCCCTACGCTATTCAACACTTCCCTACTGTTGCACACTCTGGAGTTTGAATAGTAATTTTTACCCCTACGCTATCCAACACTTTTCCTACTGTTGCACCCTCTGGAGATGGAATAGTAATTTTAACCCCTACGCTATCCAACACTTTCCCTACTTTTGCACCCTCTGGAGTTGGAATAGTAATTTTAACCCCTACGCTATCCAACACTTTCCTTACTGTTGCACCCTCTGGAGTGGGAATAGTAATTTTTACCCCTACCCTATCCAACACTTTCCCTACTGTTGCACCCTCTGGAGTTGGAATAGTAATTTTAACCCCTACGTTATCCAACACTTTCCCTACTGTTGCACCTTCTGGAGTTGGAATAGTAATTTTAACCCCTACGCTATCCAACACTTTCCCTACTGATGCAGCCACTGTAGTTGGAATAGTAATTTTAACCCCTATCCTATCCAACACGTTCTCTACTGTTGCACCTTCTGGAGATGGAATAGTAATTTGAACCCCTACGCTATCCAACACTTTCCCTACTGTTGCACCCTCTGGAGTTGGAATAGTAATTTTAACCCTTACGCTATCTAACACTTTCCCTACTGTTGCACCCTCTGGAGTTGGAATAGTGATTTTAACCCTTACGCTATCCAACACTTTCCTTACTGTTGCACCCTCTGGAGTTGGAATAGTCTTACCCCTACGCTATCCAACACTTTCCCTACTGTTGCACCCTCTGGATTTGGAATAGTAATTTTAACCCCTACGCTATACAATATTTATTGTTGTAGTTAATGTAGTGTCTAATTTATTTAAAATTATTTTTTAAACTTTGTTATATATAGTTTTGATATTTTTATTTATATTATTGTTGTATGCGTATGTATGTATTTATAAATTATAAAATGTTTTTTAACAATCGATGTTATTAGAGTAATTAATTGTAAATATTATTAAGTAGGTATATATTATATTATATATATATATATACATATGTTTTTTTCATATTATATGTATTATTTATAACGTTAAATATATTTTTAAGTATGTTTATGTTATTCATATGTATTATTGATTTAATTTTATATTATTTTTAAACATAAAAAAAGATATTTTTTACAATTATATTTTTTACAACAACATTTTTTTTCCAATATTTTTGCACTTACCTTAATGTAGATAGGACTTCGATATTTTTGATATAGATATTCTACCTCCGATATTTTTTACGTCAATATTTCCGACGTCGATATTCTGTCAGTGATTCAAGCAATAAAGCCCCTGGTCCCGCTGGGGTTCCTGCAGATCTCTGTAAATGCGACCCTAAATTTTGGTCAAACATACTGGCTAATGTTTTGAAAGCTTCTGGTATGCATGGGTTCCCGGTATCCTGGAGCCAATCTATTATTATCCCGTTTTTTTAAAAAGGTCAGAGAGGGGACCCGCGGTGCTATAGACCTATATAGCTGATTGATTCAGCGTTTAAAATTTGGGGCAACGTGGTCTTAGCTAAGATTACAGACTGGGTTATTGAAAATAAGATTTTATCAGATTTGCAGTATGGCTTCAGGCAAGGTAGAAGCACTATGGATCAGTGCCTCAACTTGCGTTTACTAATTAGCAAGTACACTGTGGCCAAGGAAGGCTCTATGCACATGGCGTTTATGGACTTGTCCTCAGCTTTTGACCTGGTTAACAGGTCTAAGCTGTGGAGTATCCTGATGGAAATGGGCATTGAGCTGTGTCTAGTTTATTTCCTGGCTGATCTTCATCGGGACCTTCACGCGTCAGTTAGGATTTCTCAGGATTGTAAATGTAACAGGTCTTTTAAATTCAATCGGGGCGTTCGTCAAGGGTGTATACTGGCGCCATTATTGTTCACTCTTTATATTAACACAATGGATAAATCCTTAAAGGAGGCAAGCCTGGACATTCCGCGTGTAGGAGAGTATTTAATACCTGTCCTCCTATAGGCGGATTATGCCGTCCTTTTAGCATGTACTGCGTTGGGTCTCCAGAACCTTCTGGATGCTTTTGGAACCTATATGCAGTCTTTGGATCTGGTCGTGAATAATGGGAAGTCACACACTATGTTAACTGGTAAACAAACTAGGAAAGTGAAATTATCCTTTTGTAATGGAGTGGAAGTGTCCAGGGTCATCTCTTATACATACTTAGGGATATTAATGGAAGACAAAGGCTTTTGGATCCCCCAAGATAAAGCTAAAAGATTGGCTATCACTAGATCAATGACAGCTTTATTAGGGTTTGCTTAGTGTCTGGGGGCTAGGCCCGTAGAGGCTATCCTCAAAATATACAGATCAAAGTGTCTGGCAATTGCCGCATATGGCTCCTCTATATGGGGTTTTAAACAACAACCGAGGGGTTCAGATAGCTGAAAACAGATTCCTTCGTAACCTTATGTCTGTCCCTCAATCGACATCTATTTACGCAATTCATCAGGAATTAGGGCAGGGCTACGTATCAGATATCATGAGTTTAGTTCCACTTCTGTGCTGGCTTAAAACCTGGCTTAATCCAGAACTGACCCTGAATCATTTGATTCTGCGAGATATCATCAATTTGGATAAAGCCAATGACATCAAGTGGCTGACATATGTTAAACGTATGTCTTTTAAAATAGGGGAGCCAGAATTATTTGAAACCCCTAAAAGGATCTGTAAGGAGGATGTGAAGTGGTTCAAAATGAATTTTTTGAATATTCTAATGACGGAACTGGAAGAGCTGGAGCTACAGAAACCATCAGCTCGGGCTCATCTTTTGCCTAAAACCACCTTGTTATTTGAATCCTATCTGATAACTGTGACTAAACCTCTTCATTGTTGGCTCCTGACTAGGTTCCGTTTTAACTTGATCCACTTCTCGCTGGGTGATTTCCCGGGGTGGTGTAAGCCAGAGGATTCGGAGCCCTGCCATTATGATAATTTCTCTGAACAGAGCACTTTACATTTTATGTTGTTCTGCGATTATTACAACAATATTAGGAGGACGTTTATAATCCCTTTGAGTGGCAAGGGTTTTGTACCAGTTAGACCAGCTTTACTCTATCTCCAAATGCTGAGTAACCCCTGGGATATTTTTGATGTTGCCTGTTTTCTTGTTGCTGCAGTCCGAATCAAGAAAAAAAGATGTCCTGGTTTAAATATTGTATAAATCTCAATGTTACTGTTTTATCAATTCATAACTTTGGTATATCGCTCTTTTTAAATTATTAAAGAATTATTGTATTACCTAGAGGGTGCAAATGTTTTTAAGGGATGTGCTTTTGTATCTGTTTTGTGTACTTTTATGATTTTTTTAAAAATCGAATAAAGTGGATTGTTGATGATGATGAAACTGTTTTGCCTTTTATTGAAGAATATGCCACATGTGTTATACCAAAAAGAACAGAAGAAAACAAAAGACAACAAGTCTTACGATTCCAAAGTCATCGATGTGGAAAATACTGTTGATGAAAGTACAAGTCTACGGAAACGTTTTATACCAAATGCCGCTTTGGATTGCCACGTCCTGTTATATCCAAAGGAAGAGTAAACAGTTTTGTCAGCTATGAGACATACCACCACTAGAAAGTCTAAAAAAAATATGTACAATTTGAGAAGAAGTTAAGAATCAAAATACATAAATGATTATTATTATTATTATGAGTTCTTATATAGCGCTCGATTACCCGTAGGCATCTCGGCGCTTGCCTTGGGAACCCGTCCTGGCTTTTCCCTATGAGATACCCGTACTGGGCATCCCCAAGGTGAAAGCCAGGCATCCCGCCGCAGGGGGGCCGTAGTGGAGATTAAGCAGGCTAATGCCCAGAGCTGCAGAGTGTGAACCCGTGATTCAAGTAGGCACCGAAGCGAGAATTGTCGAGTCCGTGGATAATTGGGCTCAAGACCGGTTATTCTTTCGATGTGGAATGCTAACATGGATATTTAGTACGTAGCGGATAATTCCATTGCTGTCGCTCGGAATGTAACATCCTACATTACAAAATCAGAAAAGACGGATTTGAAAGAAATGTGGGAAGAAATTTCTCACGAGATGAGTCTTAGTAAGAAATTGTACAGTTTCAGTTTGAAGATGTTATTCCATCGAGAAATTGGAGCATATGAATGCTCAGATCGGTTATCATCTGCAAGTTTATGTTCAAAATCTAGAAGAATCATTTGGGTGAGAAAAAAAACCATGGTAAGAGTGAACTATGCCCTGGTGAGCTCACCTGGAATTGAGCCTTACTTGAAGTTAGTTGCACGCCCTTTCCATCGGTATCTGTTAACCAGATTTCGATTTAACATAATTCACCTCACACTGGGAGATTTCCCTAAATGGGGAATACCGGAGAATGCCGAACCTTGTAGGTGCGATAATTTTTCATTACAAGACACTCTGCATTTTGTTATGTTCTGCGAGTACTATGCAGACATTAGGGAAAAGTACTTGTTTCCAGTGTTAAGGGGAGCAGGATTTGTGCAGGTCAGGCCAGCACTGATTTATCTGCAACTGTTGAGTAGTGCCCGGACTACTTTTCACGTTGCAAATTTCTTAGTGGCAGCTGTGCACATTAATGAGACGAAGAAAAGACTAGGCTCTATGAAAGTTGTAGTTTGACTATGAATGAAGATGTGGTTTATTTTTAGTCTATTGTATATGGAATTGCTGGCTATTTCTATGCTCAGTATTTAGACAGATTTTTATGGAAATTTTAATGTATATCCACATACGGAATTATTTTAGTTTAATACCTGTCCCTTGACTGAAGCCCTATGAAATTTAAATGTAAAAGAATTTATGGAATTTTTTAATGTTTTAGCTTTGGATTTGTACAAATGTGTTGAATACTGTATCTGTGCCTTTTTATGATTTTAAGTTATCGAATAAAAGTATATGACTGACTGACTGACATTTGGGTGAGTCTTGGTCTTGCTGCTACGCGAAATCGAGTACTTAAATCTGTACAAGAAATTGAATATTTAGCAGAAAAAGATCTGGAAAGTACAGATATTGTCAAAACAAACATGTCGGATACATATTATCCAAATAGAAGTCATCATCTTGAGAACACATGTCTCTATGAAGTGCTGCAAAACTACACTTTTAAATGGAATACTACAGAAAACATCAATAATGGAAAATATGCAGTGATTTGTTCTGAAGGATGTTTGGTGAAACAAAGGAAAGGAAATTTGATTAATCACAGAAAACAGAGTTGTGACACTTCTGTTAAAGGGAATTTTACTATTTAACACTTTTGCAACTCTTCAAACCGTGGCGTTCAGAATTGGAATTGCTTGGAGATTTTCAGAGCTATGAAGATTACTTCAATGCTTGTAAAGATTCCATAGAATGCACAGTTTTTGCAAATTATGTGAAAATGTTAAACGATGAAATTGATCAAGAAGCTACTATTGCAGCTGAGATTGCTAGAGACAGTTCCCAAGACAGTCAAAGTTCTGCTCCACTGAATCAAGATCCACTAGGACAACCAATTCTTGAAAATAAAACAGCAATCGCCATGAATGAAGTGGAAACAGCAATGCATCAAGCTCAAGAAGATATTATGGACTTAGGAAATTTGGAAGAACAACTAAATGTTGAACAGAAAGAAATATATCAGCAAGTGAGACAACAGATTGACCATGGATTTCTTCATGAAAAGAAAGAATGCGCATGCACCTCATTTCAGCCTATCCAAATGTATGCGAGTGGTCAAGCTGGAACAGGAAAAGTTTCTAAATTAAAGTAATGACCAGTTATCTACAGAAAACAACTGAGTCACATTTATCTTGTATTGTAACTGCTCCAACTGGGTTGGCAGCACACAACATTAAAGTAATTACATTGCATCGTTTACTTATACTACCTGTGGAGCATGAAAACAAATTGGAATATCACAAGCTATCTGGAGAAGCTTGTTATGAAGTTTCAAGAGTGCTAAAGAAAATGAAACTTCTGATTATTGATGAGATAAGCATGGTTTCAAACGTAATGCTTCCTTTTGTGCATTTAAGAATGCAGCACATTCTTAAAACAGAGTACGATGTCTTATTTGTAGGAAAACATGTCATAGTTTTTGGAGATTTACTGCAACTTACTCCCGTAAAAGAACAACCAGTATTCAAAACACTTGCGCATGAGTGGATAGTGTTGGAAATGTTAATATTTGGTCATGTTTTTAATACAAAGAACTCATTACAAATATGCGAAAGGCAAATGATGTTGATTATGGAACTATTCTTATATTCGAGATATAGGAATTGGAGTACTGGCAGAACATGGCAATCTGTTTCCAAATGAAAATATAGTTCTTGAGAAAATATATATGAAAATTGCAGAAAATAAATCTGTAATCTGCTTAATGCCAACACTGCGTGAGTGTTCTATATTCAATGAACAACTTTTAAAGCTAGAAAATAAAGAAATAATACAAATGGAAGCCATTGATAAAATAGAACATGAAGGAAAAATTTAAAATAAAATTAGAATCTTTAGAAAAATCGATATCTAAAACTGCTGGTTTAGAATAGACTCTATATGCATGTATAAACTGTCGGGTAATTTTAAGGCGTAACTTGGATGTAAAAAAAGCTTTAGTTAATGGAACAATGGGTAAAGTTGTGGATTTTGCTAATTATCAAAATCAAGATGGAATTGAATTTCTAAAAATTACATTTGATCAGAGTGAAGAAGTAAAACAAATTGGTCATTGTTCAGTTCATTTTTTGCTTGTTAAATATTTATATGTCCGTACAAAACAGTTTCCACTTTCTCTGGCATATGCAGTGACTATTCATAAATCTCACAGTTTAAGTGTAGACAGTGCTTTGGTGAACATTGGAAGTACCGTGTTTAAAGAGGGTATGGCATATGTTGCTTTGTCCAGAGTCAGAACTTTTTGGTTGATTATGATGGCGGACGGACCTGCGTCAGTCCGCCACCCCCGAGGTGGAGGGACCGTCCGCAGGGGAAGCGGTGTTCTCTCCATTGTAATTAGGATGTGACCGCCACCCTGGCTGTCACATCCCGTATATTTAACATTGCGGCGGGTGCTGCTTTAAGGAGCACCCGCTGCAAAGTTAAAAATGCCTGCTGTGCATTTGCATCCACAAAGCGGCAGGCACCACGCGGTGCCTGCCGCATTGTGCATGCAACTGCAGTGGGGTACCATATGTACCCCCCAAGCCCCCTTCACCCTGGGGGCCCACAACGGGCTCCCAAAGCAAGGACTGTATGCCTTTTCGTGGCGGCATTGCCGCCACGGAAATGCATAGCCCCCACCACATCCTAATATGGCAGGCGGTGTCTAATAGACACCGCCGCCATATTAGAGCTTTTCCACCGCGGTCGCAAGGCGACCGCGGCGGAAATGCGGCGGACGGTCTTCACGTCCTTCATGGTCCCCGCCGCCATTGTAATATGGCGGGGGGAAATAGGTGGCGGATGGGCAAGGATGGCGGACGGATTGCCACCGCCTGCATGGCGGTAGCGATCCGTCCGCCATCCTAATTGACCCCTTAATCTGGTTTGTTTTTTATTGATTTTGATTAGACAAAGGCTACTGCAGATGCAAACTGTGTAAAAGAGTATAATAGTTTAAGAAGAGCGTATACTCCCAATTTAGGTCAATATCCTGTATTTGAAAAGCGTGTGGTAGGTCGAAAAAGAAGATATGAGAATATCTGTAGTAAAGTTATAGAGAAGGAAAAAACAAGATAATGTGATTGCAAGCAAAAATAAAAAAGACACTGTTGAAGAGATTGATGGTTATCACTTTGAAAATAGTTCAGGTATCAACTGCTCTGCTAATGTAATGGTTAATGTTTTTTTCTTGAAAGTTTGCAACAGCAAATTATGGAGAATCGGGAAAAAAGATTTTGTTCCTTGTTGCATTCTGTTTATGAAAAATTCAGAACTGATAAAAGTAAAATGCAAAGCGTTACTGATATTCATAATCTTTTGAATATATGTTCTAGTTCTACACAATTTACGCAGAATATCCAACAAGATGCTCAGGAATTTCTAATGTATATGCTTACCGTATTGGAAAATGAAGGCATAGAAATTGAAAATCTTTTTGGCCTTTGTTATAAATGGCAACATCAATGCGAAAATTGTATGTTTACGTGTAGCACTAACATAGACACTGAAAGATTTATATATTTGACATTACCAGACTGTAAATCAGTGTCTTTCAACAAACTAGTTAAAGCAGCAAATCAAAACATGGAGTGTAGCCAATGCCATTCAGAAATGTTATCAACATTATTTATACAAAGATATGGACAATATATAATTTTAATGATGCAATGTTGTACAGCTGATGGAAGAAAATTGGAAACTTTAATAAAATATTTTGTAGCAAGTCAACTATCAATATCAGGAAGAACTTTTGTAGCAGTAGCAATAATTTTCCATGATGGTCCTTCTATAACATCTGGACATTACACTACCTATTTAAAATGCGATAAAGGATGAACATATTGTAATGATGCTCAATTGGTTTTTAAACATCGTTTGCCTAGCAAATTCCCAAATTTCCACCAATATTTTTAAAGCCAGGGTTATAGGAACATAATTCGGCCTCTGAGGAATTTATTAATATGTATTAATACGATTACTATTGGACAATTTCAATATAAAGAATTTCAAGAATACTATTTGGCCTAGATGAAAAGTATATATTTGAATTAAAGACCTTTTCTTGCACATTCTGTCAGCATATATATTTAAAGAACATTATTTACAGTGTATGAAAATAAAACATTATTTTTCATCGTAACATTATTTGAGTTCTTTCATATTCAAGTAAGAAAATTCTGCCGCTCACAGTGTCCTCCCTGCTCCCTGTAGACTGCTGAGGGATTGAACCTCCCACAACCTGCGCATCGTTTGAAGTACAAGCCTCCCCACCGCAGCGGACTCGCTGGTGTGAGCGTGTCTTGCAATCGGCAAGACTTGACATCGCTCCCAGCTGGAGTCCACTGGGTTGAGGCTTCAAGGCGGGTCATAACGCAAAGGGCACCGACCGGGGGACTGCGAGGACCAGCATTCCAGAGTCAGCCCAGCTGGTGCCTCTTCCCCCGGCGGCCACGCCCACTGCCTTCCGGCTTGATTACTTTTCGCGACACCCGCTTTGCGGGTGCCGCTCACACTGTCCTCCCTGCTCCCTGTAGACTGCTGAGGGATTGAACCTCCCACAACCTGCGCATCGTTTGAAGCACAAGCCTCCCCACCGCAGCGGACTCGCTGGTGTGAGCGTGTCTTGCAATCGGCAAGACTTGACATCGCTCCCAGCTGGAGTCCACTGGGTTGAGGCTTCAAGGCGGGTCATAACGCAAAGGGCACCGACCGGGGGACTGCGAGGACCAGCATTCCAGAGTCAGCCCAGCTGGTGCCTCTTCCCCTGGTGGCCACGCCCACCGCCTTCCGGCTTGATTACTTTTCGCGACACCCGCTTCGCGGGTGCCGCTCACAGTGTCCTCCCTGCTCCCTGTAGACTGCTGAGGGATTGAACCTCCCACAACCTGCGCATCATTTGAAGCACAAGCCTCCCCACCGCAGCGGACTCGCTGGTGTGAGCGTGTCTTGCAATCGGCAAGATTTGACATCGCTCCCAGCTGGAGTCCACTGGGTTGAGGCTTCAAGGCGGGTCATAACGCAAAGGGCACCGACCGGGGGACTGCGAGGACCAGCATTCCAGAGTCAGCCCAGCTGGTGCCTCTTCCCCCGGCGGCCACGCCCACCGCCTTCCGGCTTGATTACTTTTCGCGACACCCGCTTCGCGGGTGCCGCTCACAGTGTCCTCCCTGCTCCCTGTAGACTGCTGAGGGATTGAACCTCCCACAACCTGCGCATCGTTTGAAGCACAAGCCTCCCCACCGCAGCGGACTCGCTGGTGTGAGCATGTCTTGCAATCGGCAAGACTTGACATCGCTCCCAGCTGGAGTCCACTGGGTTGAGGCTTCAAGGTGGGTCATAACACAAAGGGCACCGACCGGAGGACTGCGAGGACCAGCATTCCAGAGTCAGCCCAGCTGGTGCCTCTTCCCCCGGCAGCCACGCCCACCGCCTTCCGGCTTGATTACTTTTCGCGACCCCCGCTTCGCGGGTGCCGCTCACAGTGTCCTCCCTGCTCCCTGTAGACTGCTGAGGGATTGAACCTCCCACAACCTGCGCATCGTTTGAAGCACAAGCCTCCCCACCGCAGCGGACTCGCTGGTGTGAGCGTGTCTTGCAATCGGCAAGACTTGACATCGCTCCCAGCTGGAGTCCACTGGGTTGAGGCTTCAAGGCGGGTCATAACGCAAAGGGCACTGACCGGGGACTGCGAGGACCAGCATTCCAGAGTCAGCCCAGCTGGTGCCTCTTCCCCCGGCGGCCACGCCCACCGCCTTCCGGCTTGATTACTTTTCGCAACACCCGCTTCGCGGGTGCCGCTCACAGTGTCCTCCCTGCTCCCTGTAGACTGCTGAGGGATTGAACCTCCCACAACCTGCGCATCGTTTGAAGCACAAGCCTCCCCACCGCAGCGGACTCGCTGGTGTGAGCGTGTCTTGCAATCGGCAAGACTTGACATCGCTCCCAGCTGGAGTCCACTGGGTTGAGGCTTCAAGGTGGGTCATAACGCAAAGGGCACAGACCGGAGGACTGCGAGGACCAGCATTCCAGAGTCAGCCCAGCTGGTGCCTCTTCCCCCGGCGGCCACGCCCACCGCCTTCCGGCTTGATTACTTTTCACGACACCCGCTTCGCGGGTGCCGCTCACAGTGTCCTCCCTGCTCCCTGTAGACTGCTGAGGGATTGAATCTCCCACAACCTGCACATCGTTTGAAGCACAAGCCTCCCCACCGCAGCGGACTCGCTGGTGTGAGCGTGTCTTGCAATCGGCAAGACTTGACATCGCTCCCAGCTGGAATCCACTGGGTTGAGGCTTCAAGGCGGGTCATAACGCAAAGGGCACCGACCGGAGGACTGCGAGGACCAGCATTCCAGAGTCAGCCCAGCTGGTGCCTCTTCCCCCGGCGGCCACGCCCACCGCCTTCCGGCTTGATTACTTTTCGCGACACCCGCTTCGCGGGTGCCGCTCACAGTGTCCTCCCTGCTCCCTGTAGACTGCTGAGGGATTGAACCTCCCACAACCTGCGCATCGTTTGAAGCACAAGCCTCCCCACCGCAGCGGACTCGCTGGTGTGAGCGTGTCTTGCAATCGGCAAGACTTGACATCGCTCCCAGCTGGAGTCCACTGGGTTGAGGCTTCAAGGCGGGTCATAACGCAAAGGGCACCGACCGGGGGACTGCGAGGACCAGCATTCCAGAGTCAGCCCAGCTGGTGCCTCTTCCCCCGGCGGCCACGCCCACCGCCTTCCGGCTTGATTACTTTTCACGACTCCCGCATTGCGGGTGCCGCTCACAGTGTCCTCCCTGCTCCCTGTAGACTGCTGAGGGATTGAACCTCCCGCAACCTGTGCATCGTTTGAAGCACAAGCCTCCCCACCGCAGTGGACTCGCTGGTGTGAGCGTGTCTTGCAATCGGCAAGACTTGACATCGCTCCCAGCTGGAGTCCACTGGGTTGAGGCTTCAAGGCGGGTCATAACGCAAAGGGCACCGACCGGGGGACTGCGAGGACCAGCATTCCAGAGTCAACCGAGCTGGTGCCTCTTCCCCCGGCGGCCACGCCCACCACTTACACGTATTTATTTGTCATCACTTCCTCCGCGACGTGGGACGCGCGCGGGACGGAGCTCGGGGCGAAGACCGGGCAAAGGGCGGGCCCTCTACGGCCCTCCAAGGCCAGACAAGGCTCGGCTTGGCCGATCCCTTAACGTGCTCCATCTCGTACTTGGGATCAGACTAACCACCCGTACCGTCACATCGTCCCTGAAATGTCTACACCTGCCGATGAGGATCTTCCAACTAGGGTAGGTGTTTCTTTTTTGGGCCCCCTGGATAAATACTTCACAAGAGCGATAGCCGAAGTTGATAGAGACCTGGCCCTGGCAGAGCGTAGAGCTGCTCGCAGGCTCTCTATTGAGCAACTTAAAAACACTGCATTAGACTCTCCCCTTAAAGTTATCCCTGATTCGCACTTGCACAATGTCACTAGGGAAAACCCCGATGCTGACCTATTTAACACGGAAAATATTCCTTTAATTTTTCAGGTCAGCTCGTCCCCTAAAAATCACATATCCACTGTCAGTCAATTTTAACTATCCATCTCCAGCACAAATCATACTATCGACCTTATTGACCTTGTCACGCCTAAAACTATCAAAGCCCCGGAACCTATTAGTTCAAACACCACAGAGGCACAAATGCCCCTGGATGTTGAACAGTTACCATCATCTCAAAATCCTTTTTCGCAACATAAGGGCCCAAAGACATCGACGGTAAAATATTTCCCAAAACAAAAACAGCAACTTATTCGCTCACCCCCCAAAAAAAGGAGGAAAAGAGGTTTAGGAAATATAGATACCTTCGCCCGCAAAAAAATGCCCTCCAAGGATTTACTCAGGAAAGAATTACTTCAAATAGTGGAAGGGGCGCCAAACGTATCTGAAAAAACACTTTCATCTCATACCCCACCTCCCATCAAAGATTTTGTAGATGCGATGGAGCACCTATTGAAAGCTTTACTACTCCCTTTAACTGAGAGAGTAAAGAGATAAGGCGATCAATTGGACACTCTTATTAAAGGTCCACATTTAAAAAACACAACTAGTAAGGTTCAAGCCAATCCATTACACACAAAGGAGGCTGAGAAACCATCTAAAGAGGTTAAAACTAGACCTATACCTGCTCCAAATATTTCTACTGTACCACCCTCTTCTGTAAAATTGAACTTAGTTAATAACATTCCAGTTGCTCCAGAAAAACTGCCTCCAAATCGACAGCCCTACTCTGTTCAAATTAACTCGCTTATGGAATCAGCAAGAACGGGGTTTAAAAATCCCGCACGGGATAAGAATAAGGCCGACTTAAACTCTAAAAGACCTACACGCGAAAGAAATGTGGACCTACCACCGGCAGCTTCACATAATGTCATTGTTCTAACGGGGGTTTTGCCCTTACCATCAGGAATGTATGAACATCATACTAGCCTAAAGAACAAAGTCATTTTTTGGCTAAAAAACAACAGGCCATTGCCACCTCATATAAATGGCGACATTATTATGGTGCGAAGAACTAATTGGGTCGGTATACGTCCCAAAGACATAGAGGGAGACGTAATAATTATTACTTTTAAAGACCCTAGAATCATCGCGCACATAATGGACTGGTTTTCAGGCCTAAATAGAGGCCCGATCACACCTAAAGAGGTATCATACTTTTACCCTGAGGCATTAATGTCTAGAAAGTCGAGTCACCCTAAACCGCATTATGACCTTTTCCCCATCCAACGGTACCAAAGTTTACCTTATAACACTTATCCTGCTAGGCATGGTATGATGGAAAACCCACGCCCTCCACCTCTTTCACACGACTTTGCTGGATATGGTCAATATTTTCCACCTAAAACTCCCACTTGGAACCTTCCTCGTTACAATTATTATGAATCTCTTGGTGGCCTGGACGAAAATGAATGACTCTCCTCACCTGGCATATCCTCCAACGTACCACCTATCAATGGATTCTCGGGGTGCAGTAAGCAAGGAGAAAAGATGATTGTAAGGGATGTTATTACCACGGTCCCAACAACTATGCTCCCCCTTGTTCAACAGCCAAACACCATAATTAATTCCTCCATCGAGCTGGAAAACCGGAAACTATCTTCCAACTTACAGATACTCAGCTGGAATGTGGCTGGCATTTCCTCAAAAATTAATCAACCAGGATGGCTGGATGTGGTAACTTCTTGTTCAGTTCTGTGTCTTCAGGAAACCTGGGCTCAGACTCCGATACATCTACTGGGCTATCAGACCTTCCACTCGCCAGCGATAGAGAGCAAACAAGGTAGACCTAGGGGGGGCTTGACTATATATGTTAGTGTGGGCTTAGGATCAAGGATTCGGAAACACCTCCTTAGGGATTCCTACCAAATAATCCTCTTCGAAATAGACCCTTCTTTGACTCTTTTAATAATTAACTTTTATAATAATATGCTTTCAGAGGGGTTGGAGAAAGTACTAAATGATCTGTTTAATGTCGTCGTTTCGATAAAAGAATGGTGTGGGGGTGAGTGTGCGACTGCCTTTATGGGTGACTTTAACTGCCATATTTGTCAAAAAACTCCAAGAGGTCTATGTGACTTTTCCCCCATACAGGACAATGAATTTGATGATGATATCTCAAATCACTTCCTACACACCAAAACAGGGGAGGTACTAAACAACTTTATGTCTTCTTTTAATTTAGTTTTTGCAAACGACATATGCTTTCCACCGAGACCTTTTAAACCTTCCTTTCATGGAAGAGGAGTAAATTCCACCATTGACTTTGTGCTTTTTTCAAGGACGCATGCTTCCCTTATATCATCTTGGGATACTCTAGATCACCTATATGGTGACCATTATCCCTTGACTCTATCTATTGTGGTACTACCTCCAGCACTTCACCACAAATATCCTCCAATAACATATGAGCAACCAATTAAAATAGGAACATTAAATGGCTATACCCTAAAATGGGAAACAATCAATCCATCGAGCCTTCTTAAAAATCTTCTAAAGTTGAGGTGGGAGGAGGTACACACATGCTTGTCCTTGACTGAACAGCCCCAAGTAATCCTTGAAGCTTTCCTAAAAATACAGGAAAGTTTAAAAACGTTACTTACCCGCCAGTTCAAACCAGGTCCTATTACCCCTAAAGGGCGGTTCGATAAAGTCTGCACCAGAGCACAACAATTACTGAAAAAAGCCTTACATTTGAGTCCAAAGTTACCCATGGAGATACGTGAGGCTAGACTTCAATATCGCCTAGCCATAAAAAACAGGAAAAGGTCTCTGAAGGCGGAAGCTTGGCAGACTTTGCTGACAACCTGTGGGAACCGTGATTCCTCAGCATTTTGGAAATTTGTAAATGCCCCACTGCCATGGGTAAATATGCCTGCGAGGATTTTGGATCTTGCTATTGATGGAGATACCTGGGCTGCCTATTTTCAAAACCTATATAGTAGACCTATTTCTCTCAATACTTCTTCATCGGACTCTATTCCTCTCTCAAACTCTACCACACTGGCCTCGAGAAAGGGCACCTCCAGTATTGTTTTTACGTGCGAGGAGGTCATGCTTGCAATAATGGAGAGCCCTTCGGGGAAGGCACCTGGGCCAGACGCCATTCCAGCGGATGTTTTCAAGGCAGAGTCAGACTTCTGGGCCCCAGTCTTAACCTCTGCCTTGAACTCAGCAAATGCGTACGGCCAAATACCAACCTGGACAGAGGCCATTGTGATACCCATTTACAAAAAAGGAGATAGGCACTTACCATCTTTCTACCGGCCCATCTCCTTGCTTGACTCTTTAATGAAGGTCGCGGGTCGTATAATTCTAAAACGTTTACAGAACTGGTCTGAGGAGGATGATGTTCTTTCAAGATTACAATATGGTTTTCGAACTGGAAGGGGTACAGTTGAACAGAGCCTTAATTTACATCTCCTTATGTCCAAATATGTGGAGGTAAAAAAGGGCAATTTCTATGTAACATATATAGACCTTACCTCCGCCTTTGATTGCGTGGTCCATGATCAGCTATGGAAGGTTCTTGAGCAGCTGGGGATAGATTTATCTATCCTCGATTTTATCAAAAATCTGTATAGAGATGCGGGGGCCAGGGTGCGGTTTGGTCTGAGGGGGGAGTGCTCTCCAAGGTTTACTATCACCACAGGGGTGAGGCAGGGGTGCATATTAGCCCCCCTGCTTTTCTCTCTCTATATAAACGCTATCGGAGATCATTTGAAAAACATCGAATGTGACTATCCGAAAGTGGGAGGACATCCTGTACCAATCTTGTTATATGCCGACGATGCGGCTATTTTATCTCAAACACGACTGGGCCTACAAAGAGCAGTTACTGCTTTTTCAAATTTCATGCATGAAAGGGGTCTGAAAGTGAATATTGGTAAGACCTTTTCCATGGCATGCAGCAAGGGACCAAAGAAAACTCCATGTCCCATATTCATTGAAGGCCAAAGAATAGACACAGTTGATCATTTTCCGTATCTGGGCATCTGCGTCCATAGAAAGGTGATATGGCAGTCTGCCGTTAAAGCTAGGAAACTTGCTTTTGTTAGAGCAATTGGGGCGCTGCGAGATTTTGCCAGCAAAATAGGGGGGAGACCAGTAAAGCAGCTTATTATTATTTATAAAGCCAAATGTGTTTCAACGGCAATCTATGGGGCTGGTCTGTGGGGGATCGAAAACATATCATCCATCCAAATAGTAGAAAAATGGTATCTACTAGCAATACCGAAATCAACATCTGTTTATATGACCCACATAGAGTTAGGCCTACCATACATTTCAGATGTAATTAAAGTTGAGCCACTTCTTTTATGGCATAAAATCTGGTCCACCCCGGAGGCTGTATTAAATCGAGAAGTAATTTTGGACATTCTTAAACTAGAAGGGGTAAAACACACGAAATGGCTGGCATATGTAAAAAGTGTTTTTTGCGAAATTGGACGCCCAGTGTTTTATACTGACCCTATGTCTTTGGAGAACATTTCTAGGAAAATCTTGAGAAAGACCTTAATGGACCACCTGGAAGCCAAGAGGTGGGCTATCCAAAAACTAAATAAAACAACCTTGGACTTCCAAATGATTACTTTAAACAAGGGTCTCCAATTGAATCTTTCTACTGATTTTTCTCATTTTTCTAGAATGCTTCTTACCAGATTTAGATTGGGCTCCTTTTTCCGCTTAATAACATTTCCTTCTTGTAATACCTGGTCTCGAAATCTGTGCCCCTGCCCCTGTGATGACCTTTCTCCCCAATCGAACATTCATTCCATATTATTCTGTACATATTATCTAGCTCCTAGGAAATCTTTATTGAGACCTCTTCTGAAGAAATGGGGCGTGAGGACCTGTAGAGATGCCTTTGTTCGGTTACAACAGTTGGAGGACAAAGATTTCATATGCACTATGGAATTGTTTTTGAAATTGCTGCTTAAATTCAGGAAATCTTTACGATAGCCCATGTACCTTTGTGCTTTTAAATTCTTGGCTGTTTTCTACCTTTTAATATTTTTTATGATGATTGTGCTTTTAACAAAATGTAATGATTGCTTTTATGATATTATTTGTGAATATCGAATAAAGCTTATTTTGATTTGATTTGATTTACTATTGGACAATTTCAATATAAAGAATTTCAAGAATACTATTTGGCCTAGATGAAAAGTATATATTTGAATTAAAGACCTTTTCTTGCACATTCTGTCAGCATATATATTTAAAGAACATTATTTACAGTGTATGAAAATAAAACATTATTGTTCACCGTAACATTATTTGAGTTCTTTCATATTCAAGTAAGAAAATTCTCTTAGAAGAAAGCATTTTATATATGTGTGATTTGTATTATATGGTTTGTTATTGACAATGTAGTTTTGTGGAATGTTCAGAAATAGTTGAGTATTTGAAAAATATGTTAGACGTACTTTTGTTTTTTTTTAAACAATCTTATTGTTTGATTGTTTTTTTTTTGCCCGCTGTTATGTGATGAGTAAGATTGAAATCACTGTTTGTAGTGAAATTCAATATATTCTGAGAACAGCAAAGAAAATAATTTATAAAATATTAAAATTATGTTGCGTTGTAAAAAATATAATATTATATATTATAACTGTATTTTTTCTTCTATTTCACAGATCCTAATTCTAAAATATAACATTTTCAGAAAATTAAATTATAAAAAACAACTGAAAAAAATGTTTAGCGTCTTTTATTTCTATTACTGTGACGGTAACATTAACTAAGTATTATTATGCACAATGGGCTGTGTTTGCACACTGGTGAAGAAAGAGGGGATGGACGGGGTAGAGATCTATGGAGAGATGCTCTGTGGGCGTTTTAAGTTAAGGGATAAAGTTGCCTTGAATACTGAGTGTCCCTGGGGGCCAACTAACCCACCAGATATGTACAGAAAGTGCCAGAGAGTTGCATTGCAGAGAGGTGTAAAATGGGACATGGCTTCGGAGCACCTCTCTGCAACGCAGCTGTATGGTGTTCCATAGAGAGACATGGTGGGCTAGTAAAACCCAGGGAATTTTAGCATTAAAAGAGACTAAATTCCTCAACTTAAAACACGTCAAAGAGTGTGTTTGCACATGTCGTATCAGGCCCCATCCCTTCCCTTCACCACTCTATAAACATGTCCTATCACTTTGCCAAAACCTAAGTACTTACAAATGTATCTTGTTCTCTCTTTGCCGTACTAAAATTACTCTACTTATTAGTCATATAGTTAAGGTTTGGCCTAGCCACTAACCTTAGTACAGGTTAATGTAGGCGTAAAAGTATATTTGATAGTGTTTATTGATCTTTGTCAGCATGTATGAGTGAATCTATAGGTAAGTGTTTACATGTGTGTGTAGATCTAGGAATCACTGAGTGGGTATTTAGAAACTTGTATTGGTGTGTAAATGGTTTCAAATATGGTACTCCATATTTTATAATAAGTGTTGAAAGGTTATATTAGTGCATGATGAGGTATATCAGATTGTCACATGGATGATGTCATCAGTGATGTCATCAGTGATGTCATTTGAGATGTCATCAGTGATGTCACTGAACTTGTCATGATTGATGTAATATGTGACATCATCAGCAGTGGATTGCGGGCGTGCAAGTTATATAGCGGGGGAATTTCAATAGTTTTGTACGAGTGAAATGTCCAGCTAACTATAACACCCCTGAAACCTAAAGTTTTTTCAGTGAATTTCTAAGGTTTTTTAAATGCTAATTCCTAACTATAACATGTCTGAAACCTATGTTTTTTTCAGTGAAAAAAAATAAATAAATATATATATATATATATATATATATATATATTACCTACTGGCGGTCGCCAGTAGGTAGTTATAGTTAGGACCTAGTTTCCATAGGAAATCCGCAACATTCTATTGGGAATAACTTTGTTCTGGTGGACGAATGTTTGCGAATTTCTCAAAGAAGATGGCTAGGTCTCTGTGAAAGTTTTGGGGGGATTGGTGAAGTGGGGGCTGAGATGAAAGGGGGGTCCCAAAACATGTTTTTCCCATGTTATTTTCCATAGGACGTTTAGACACGGCTACAGCTCGAACGGCTGAATGGATTTATAAGAAATTTGGTAGAAAGGTAGATTGTGGGTCGCAGATCACGCTTTTGTTTAAATGGTGTAAATCCGTTCAGTAGTTGCTGAGAAAATTAAAGTTGAAATCAGTTATATATCTATACGCGCGCACAGGTGCGCGCACTCAAGCGGCTGCGCGCGAGCGGAATTTTTTTTTGCTGGGTGACGTCTGTTAACGTTCGATTCGAAGGAAATCAGGAAGTGTTGACCGCCATTTTGTCACTGCGAGTAAATATATTGTTCATTTCAAAGCGTTGGAACATGGAAAGGGGAGAAGGTAGAGATTGTTTTGCTGCGTAGGTTTTCTCAGGGTGTGCAGTAAGGCCCTTAAAGGCGAAAATATATATATATTTTTTTTTAAAAGTTGCGGGGTGCGCGCACCCGGGCGCGCACACCTATTTACAAGAGTGTGAAAATGGAGATAAATCAGAAGTTTGAGTGCTTTGATATAAGGTGGCTCTGAAAAGAGCCCTTGTGTTAATTGAGTTTTTTCTGCATTTATAAGTAAGTAGCGATGCAGAGCCTGATGTTGCAGAGGAAGATTCTGTTTCTGCCTTCCTTCTTACCTAGTTATGGTTTTTTCACTCCCACTCCAGGCTTTTAGTCTGTGGATGGAAAACCATGAACCTAGACTCACCTATGAAAATCTTACTATTGATGCTTGACTGAGGCCAAGGAGATCAGAGTGCATGTCTGTGTAAGGTGATGTACCTCTGGGGAGATGATGTTACGTTTAAACGTAGCCCCTGAGTGCTTAGTTCGGTTCTGTTCTCTGTCACTGTAGTTGATTTAGAGCCCCAAATACAAAGGCTTGTTGTTGCTTGTGAATCCCCAAGTGTATATTTGCCCATACTGATCGATAACGCCCCGACCTATCCATGTCGTAGGCCGCAAGAGTGGGCGAAACTCAGCTGGCCGAGCAAGACTTGGGGAGGGGGCAGGAGCCAAGAGGAAACAAGGAGGGGTTTTCATCATTTGGGACAAAAAATAGTTCTAAACCAATGAAAAGTTTTATTAACAAGTCACATGACCTGTTATGCTTACGTTACGCGCTCCGCGCCGCGCCCCGGATTGCTTCCGGGAAGCTGCGCTTCGCGCCTCGCGCACCGGAGCACTTCCGGGTGCGCTAACGCGGCGTGTCATATGACGCATTATGCAACAACGCGATACGTCGTTGGAGCTCCACCGGAACTGATCGAATTGGTAGTCTACAGTGTTTCTGGATGTTTCAGACTGAAGCTGGCGTCAGCATGAGAGCACCCCGTGGCTACGTCGTGGCCATTCTGCGAGCAATCATGGCAGTCGCTCCCCACCGGAACTCTGCGGGAGTCGGGGGCCCCGGTGACTCTTGTAGAATCTTCAAGGCTGATGGGACGCTTTTGGGAATGGGGCCCATGCCCTAGCAGTCAAGCGTCCGAGTTCCAGGGTTGTCCAGAGCCATCCTTGCAGGCCAGGCCCAAGTCTGTGAAACCGACCGCCATTTCCTGAGCTCCGTGGCAGCCGCCTGTCGCTGTATCGCAAGAGTGGGTGCAATTCAGCCGGATGGCGGGTGAGACGCTGTAATAGCAAGAGCAGGCGTAATTCAGCTGGCCGAGCGAGGCAATGTGCCGCAGGAGCGGGCGCAACTCAGCTTGTCGACTGAAGCGCTGGGGTGTAGCTGAGAAACCTCCACCTGGGGAGGTGGGGGAGGCTCGTTCGCGCCGCCTCTCCCTTCCAGTGCACCCCACGCCGTCTCCTGGCGCAGGTATGGGAAACAACCTTTACAACGCAACTTTTACAACGAACTACCATTACAACGAAATTTTTACAACGCAAAAACTATTACAACGCATGTATTTACAACGAATGTTTTTACAACGCAGGTACCTTTACAACGCATACCATTACAACGTAAGTATTGGTAAGTATATAATTATATTTAAAATTTAATATGTTTGGGTTTTTTTAAGGGTTATTTTTAGGGTTCAGGGTCAGTTTTTAGTTTTTGGGTAAAGGGGTATTTTTAGGGTTCAGGGTCAGTTTTTAGTTTTGGGGTAAAGGGGTATTTTTAGGGTTCAGGGTCAGTTTTCAGTTTTTGGGTAAAGGGGTATTTTTAGGGTTCAGGGTCAGTTTTCAGTTTTTGGGTAAAGGGGTATTTTTAGGGTTCAGGGTCAGTTTTTAGTTTTTGGGTAAAGGGGTATTTTTAGGGTTCAGGGTCAGTTTTCAGTTTTTGGGTAAAGGGGTATTTTTAGGGTTCAGGGTCAGTTTTCAGTTTTTGGGTAAAGGGGTATTTTTAGGGTTTGGGTAAAGGGGTATTTTTAGGGTTCAGGGTCAGTTTTCAGTTTTTGGGTAAAGGGGTATTTTTAGAGTTCAGGGTCAGTTTTCGGTTTTTGGGTAAAGGGGTATTTTTAGGGTTCAGGGTCAGTTTTCAGTTTTTGGGTAAAGGGGTATTTTTAGGGTTCAGGGTCAGTTTTCAGTTTTTGGGTAAAGGGGTATTTTTAGGGTTCAGGGTCAGTTTTGGGTTTTTGGGTAAAGGGGTATTTTTTTAAATTATATTTACAATTAATTAAATTAAATTAAATTAAATTAAATTAATTTTAATTAATTTACATTAAAAAAATATTATAAAATTACCAATATTTACAATTAATTAAATTAAATTAAACTAAATTCAATTATATTAATTTTAATTAATTTACATTAAAAAAAATATTATAAAATTACCAATATTTACAATTAATTAAATTAAATTAAATTAAATTATATTAATTTTAATTAATTTACATTAAAAAAATATTATAAAATTACCAATATTTACAATTATTTAAATTAAATTAAATTAAATTATTATAATTTTAATTAATTTACATTAAAAAAATATTATAAAATTACCAATATTTACAATTAATTAAATAAATTAAATTAAATTATATTAATTATAATTAATTTACATTAAAAAAATATTATAAAATTACCAATATTTACAATTAATTAAATTAAATTAAATTATATTAATTTTAATTAATTTACATTAAAAAAATATTATAAAATTACCAATATTTACGTTGTAATGGTATGCGTTGTAAAGGTATTTTCGTTGTAAATACATGCGTTGTAATGGTACTTCGTTGTAATGGATCCTGCGTTGTAAAAACTGCGTTGTAATGGTAGGCGTTGTAAAAGTATGCGTTGTAACGTCATGCATCCGCAGGTATATGTGATGGTTGGACCAGGGCACCGCAGGACGTGTCTTTAGGGGTGTAGCTGAGAAACCTCCACCTGGGGAGGTGGGGGAGGCTCGTTCGCGCAGCCTCTCCCTTCCAGTGCACCCCACGCCGTCTCCTGGCGCAGGTATATGTGATGGTTGGACCAGGGCACCGCAGGACGTGTCTTTAGGGGTGTAGCTGAGAAACCTCCACCTGGGGAGGTGGGGGAGGCTCGTTCGCGCCGCCTCTCCCTTCCAGTGCACCCCACGCCGTCTCCTGGCGCAGGTATATGTGATGGTTGGACCAGGGCACCGCAGGACGTGTCTTTAGGTCAATCCCTCAACTATGGCACCCAACATCCAGGACTTATGCCATTTGTGCAAGGCAGTGACATCGAAGCATCTCAGGGACCAAGCATATCCAGAGTCCTTCCTACAGCCTCTGCGTTCCTTCTTACCTAGTTATGGTTTTTTCACTCCCACTCCAGGTTTTTAGTCTGTGGATGGAAAACTATGAACCTACACTCACCTATGAAAATCTTACTATTGATGCTTGACTGAGGACAAGGAGATCAGAGTGCATGAGTCTCATGCTCGATCGATTGAGCTGGCCGGATCAGGCAACAAGAAGGTGGTGGGGGTGGCGGCATCAGCAAGGCATCCCCCCACACAACTTGTCGGACATAACCTCTGGATGTACTGGGGACGAGCCTTGGCGCATGGTGTCGTCCCCGGGGTATTTGCACAACGGTCCTCCACCCCTAGGCCGCCAGCTATGCTACCTCGACAGGAACAGCGTCATGCATTTGGATCGATGTTGCAGCAGGCTGCCATGTAAATAGTTATTTAATAAAACGTTTTACCCTGTTACTTTGCTGGTGTGTTGTATATATTTATAATATTTGCATAGGGTTTGTCGTTATTTTGGGCGGGGTGGGCGGCGGAGCCGAGCTGTCTTGCAGCCATCATGGCGTCGAGCTCGGTTTCTCTCACTAGTTTCATATTTCTCATGAGGGGTTGTTCCTAATGTTTCTATTTTAGCGAGGTCAAAAAGAGATCCTATCAGTGGCCTACTGATTTTACTCGATTCCTTTTGTTTTTTCTAACGATTTTTAAGTTAAAGTTTGCTAGCACGATACAGCGGCTAGTCCGCATTTTATATATATGTCCTTTTTATTAGGGGTGTCCTCCGGTGGAGTCGGATGATCTACCTCTAATAAACGGTAAGTGTTCCTCTGAAGGAATGTGTCTTGAAAGTGGCTGACTGTAATGCATGATATTTCACTCAGTGACTTTCAGGCCCATGCTGTTTCAAAACTGTGCATGTGCTTGAAGCAGGCGTAGGTATTGACGCAGCATTGTGAATATAGTGCATTGGTGAGCCTTGCTGGAGCTGCATCACACTTGCGATGCAACTCTAGCAATGTATTACTTTTTCAGCACAGATGTGTTACGCATGTATGGTGTTTTTGTACCATGGTGCGCCACATTTCAAATGTGGCACACCATGGGTAACGGAGCACTAGCATACTGTGGTGCACATTAACTGGTGCATATCTGGGTATGAAGTAGTTAACATAAATCTGCCCCATAGGTTACAAATCCGCGTTTAGTAGAGTGTTCGGCCTTTGTAGTGTTATGTTTTTTCTGTTATTCTATGTAGGTATGTAATATTGCAAGATTTTTGTCACGAAAAAGAAGCCATGAGTATTGGGTTTGTGAAAGATTGCAAGATTTTTAAAATTAAAAAGCAACAACCATGGCATTGTTTAATATAGTATTGTAAATCTTGTTATCTTTAACAATGATGAGAGAGTAAAAAAAGGTTAACCTGATGTTTTAAAGTTATTCACAGGCTTCTTTAGAGGAAGTATTCTATATGATTGTAGCGTGGGTGTTTCACTTTTTTATAGGTAATAGAATGCATTCTGTATGCTGTAGCAGGAGGAGTACTACATGCTTGAATATTCTTCAGTGCTTATTTTCATTTTGTAAGTGGTATTGAGACCGACACAGAACTTCAATGGATCGGAGGGGCTGTTCCTGTGCATCTGGAGGACTGCCAAGCCGTTGCAGCAGTGGGAGTGAGGCCTCTCACGACAGAGAACTTCAATGGATCGGAGGGGCTGTTCCTGTGCATCTGGAGGACTGCCAAGCCGTTGCAGCAGTGGGAGTGAGGCCTCTCACAGGGGCGTAGCGCAGCTCCTTTTGATGTTCACAATTGCAGATAACAGGGTAGAGATGTCTGTGGAATTTATGGATGGTTAGTCACACTAGAGTGTGCGCGGCGCCCCTAGCACCTCATTACGGCACACAGGGGAGCCGCGTTGCACAGTTTGAGAATCAGAGACTTAGGAGATAAACCTTCATATTAGGAAGGCTTCTAAGTGATAAAAATCGCCGGTGCTCGGCGTTAAAAATATCACTGCTATCGGTGGAATTTTCCACGGTGTTAGTGCTTCAACAGCAATGGGAACACATATCTGATAGAAAATCCTGTAACAATCTCAGTATTTCACATTATCGCGTGAAAAGAAAGTCTTCCGAAAGATGTTGAACGTTGTTCTCTTTTGAGAGTAGAAAACATAGTGAGGGAAGTGGGTGGAGTGCTCCGTGTAAATTGCAGAATAGAAACTACTAAGAACCAATTGGAAGTGTTGTTTTCAAGTCACATGACTTCACATGCGCGTCTCAGGACGTGTACGCGGTGACAGTATCTGGTCACGTACGTCATTTGGAAGTAGCGGTCTAATTCAGCGAAGTTTCAAAACGTGAAAAGGAGTAAATCCAAACACATCCGGATTTAATATATCTTCTGAGCTCGATTCAAGCATACAATTGTTAAAGTATAAAACCTTTTATATATTTTTTTAAAATACCAAGGTGTGTACATTCGGTCACGTACGAAAGTTTAAAAAGACATTCGGCTCCATTTAATGAAAATTTTCATAATATTAAAAAAGAAGACTAGGTTTAGTCTCTTTGACGTAGTATAAGTTCTTTGATGGGTCTATGAAGAAATTTAGTAAGTTGCAATTACAAAGTTTTCACGAAATATATAGGCGGGTGCGCGCACACGGTCACGCACGAACGAAAGCCAAAAAAGCGGAGATAAACCCCCTTTATAATATGGTCCTGGAGCTCTTTTTGGTACAATGAGTTAGTTCTGAAAATATTATTATTTTTTTTTTTTTTAAAACAAGTGTTATGTTGTTTTTGATTTTTTAAACTTGCAACAACATTTTCATGTGTGACACAGGATCAAAATGAAATGAAGAAATTTATCTTTTCTCGGGGCATTTATGACTCTCAATTTTTAGTTTAGTAAGAATGAGGCTCTGCTCTCCGTACAGAAGAATTTCTCCACACTCGTTGCATTTCATGTGCACCTTTGCAAGATATGGTCTCAAGTCCATCACAGCACTCGATGGAGATACAGGTCGTCCACCAGAAGATGTGCTGGCCACCTCTGATGGTAATAGCGTGGCCAGGGCTCTTGTCGATGCCTGTGCAAATTCCACAGGGTGCACTTGTTTGACATGCCGCACCATGGTATGTATGGAAAAGGAATATTTTTTTGTTGGATTTCCTCTTGAGAGAACCGATTTGCATATCGTGCAGGTAACTTTTGGCGCATTCACTTTCTTTTGTTCTTCAGGATAAGTGAAAAATTGCCAATTAAAAGATTCCTTTTTTCTTTTTAAAGGTAGTCGCTCATTTCCTTCAGATTCGGAAGATGAATGCGGAACGGCAGCCATTTCAGCAAAGTTTTCCGAAAGATGTTGAATGTTGTTCTCTTTTGAGAGTACAAAAGATAGTGAGGGAAGTGGGTGGAGTGCTCCGTGTAAATTGCAGAATAGAAACTACTAAGAACCAATTGGAAGTGTTGTTTTCAAGTCACATGACTTCACATGCGCGTCTCAGGACGTGTACGCGGTGACAGTATCTGGTCACGTACGTCATTTGGAAGTAGCGGTCTAATTCAGCGAAGTTTCAAAACGTGAAAAGGAGTAAATCCAAACATATCCGGATTTAATATATCTTCTGAGCTCGATTCAAGCATACAATTGTTAAAGTATAAAACCTTTTATATATTTTTTTTAAATACCAAGGTGTGTACATTCGGTCACGCACGAAAGTTTAAAAAGACATTCGGCTCCATTTAATGAAAATTTTCATAATATTAAAAAAGAAGCCTAGGTTTAGTCTCTTTGACGTGCTATAAGTTCGTTGATGGGTCTATGAAGAAATTCAATAAGTTCAAATTGCAAAGTTTTCACGAAATATATAGGCGGGTGCGCGCAGTCGGTCGCGCACGAAAGCCTGGAAATGCGCTATCCATTTTATTGAGAACTGTTGCCGAGAGTGCGCACACCGGGTCACGCACGAAAGTTCAGAAAGGTTATTTTTATTTACAGACAAATTTTAATGCGTTAAAAAAAAGGCAAGGTACAGACTTTCTAATTCTGTATTGCTTTACAAGGAGTCTCTATGCAACTTGAACAGTGAAGAAAACGGCTTGTTTCCGAAAAAAATCTTGCCAGAACTTTATTGACAAAAGTATAGGTTGCATACACGAGATATTTCTGAATTAGCATTTTAAAAACCAATGAAATTCACTGAAAAAAAACATAGGTTTTACACACGTTATAGTTAGGAAGTAGCATTTACAAAACCTATGAAATTCACTAAAAAAACCATAGGTTTTACACACGTTATAGTTAGGAAGTAGCATTTACAAAACCTATGAAATTCACTGAAAAAACCATAGGTTTGACACCAGTTATAGTTAGCTGGAAATTTTACTGATATAAAACCAATGAAATTCCACGTTATAGTTAGTTGGACTCACTATAACTTGCGCGTGTAATGCACTGCTGATGACATCACATATTACATCACTCATGACATGGTCAGTGACATCACTCATGAGATCACTGATGACACCATCCTTGTGACAGAGTAATAGATGTCCTTTCAGTGTAATGTAACCCTTGAAAAACATTCAAAAAAAAAAAAAGAAACTAAAATTTTCCAAAAAAAAGAGATATCCATACCAGTTACAACCAATTCAGTAATTCCACCATCTATATACACACCCACTCATTCACCAACAGTTCTATATAGTCACTCATACATATACTCACTCATCATATGAAGTGATACACCTATACTTCCTGTTACACACCGACAGTCATCCAAAAGTTGCTCACACACATACTCACACATGCAAATAAACTATTGAACATCCATTTTTTCGCATACAGAGCAATACATACACTACCACCTTACTTCTATTGAAAATTACACATATTTATTCTTTTAAACAATCACTTTTCGAAACACATACTTATGTAAACAGGAACTTTTACAATCTCTTACTCTCACATATACTCACTTATATGCATCAATAGTCACATATTCTAGATTAAAACATATGTAGTTACTGTTTAAAACACTAGTGAGACAGTCATTTACTCACTAACATACACATATACACACTATTCAACCATACAGTCCTGCACATATGTAGTCTTCAAAATACATACAAAAAAAGAGTCTGTCACTCATGCATCAATGTTGTAAGTAATTCCCACACTAAACAATACAAACACTCATACTGATACTAATAAAACATCTAATAACCCATGTACATACACATGTACCTACTCACCAACCCATGTAGCTACTTATACACAAAGTGAAACACTAATACATATATTTAAAAATTTAAACATTATTCACTAATATTTATTTTTCAGAAAAACACACATTCACTGGATGGTGTCATGAGTGATGTCATGAGTGATGTAATATGTGATGTCATCAGCAGTGCATTACACGCGCAAGTTATAGTGAGTCCAACTAACTATAACGTGGAATTTCATTGGTTTTATATCAGTAAAATTTCCAGCTAACTATAACTGGTGTCAAACCTATGGTTTTTTCAGTGAATTTCATAGGTTTTGTAAATGCTACTTCCTAACTAACTAACTATAATGTGTGTAAAACCTATGTTTTTTTTAGTGAATATATATATAGATATATATTACCTACTGGCGGTCACCAGTGGGTAGTTATAGTTAAGACCTGTTTTCCATAGGAAATCCGCAACATTCTATTTGGAATAACTTTGGCGCCGGTTGACAAATCTTCGGGAAATTTTCAAAACTTACCGTCAGCTCCGGTCTGCTCCTATCCTGAAAGTTTCACGGTGATTCGTCAAGCGGGGGCCAAGAAAAAAGGGGGGTCCCAAAACGTGTTTTCCCCATGCAATTACACCAAATTTGGCAAAGATGTAGTCCTCGGTTCAGACTTGTGCCTTTTGCTTAAATGGTGTCAATCTGTTCAGTAGTTCCTGAGAAAATTACAGTTAAATGTATTTATATATCTACGGGCGCGGACGATCCGCTGACTATCAGCAGACTGTGAGTGTATCATAAGCACACTCTTCCGACCACGCGCTAAATAATAATTGGCTGTCAAGTGGTTGTCAACATTCGAAACCAGGAACTGTTGGCAGCCATTTTGGGCCTCGGTAGAAGCGAGGCTGAAGAGGTCAGTGGAATATGGGTGCAAAAAAGAAAGGGGGCAGGGTAGAAATACTTTTACCCTCTAGACCTGCTTCGGGGGTCCCAGAAGAACCCCCAGGGCCCACAAATTTTCTTTAAAAAAAAAAAAAAGACCCGGCAGGTGCGTGTAGGGTGCATGGACTCTGCCGTAAAAATAAATAAATAAAATAAAATTGAGCGTTTTTTATAATTAGCCCCCGGGGGGGCTAAATACCGGGGGCAGCCCCAGGAATCGTCACCCTCCTGGGGCTAAAAAAAAAAATGGTGGGGGAAGGGTCCAAGGTCCCCAAAACCGCGGGGACCACCACCCACCGGGGTTTTATGTATTGTGGGAGGTGGACTGTGTGGCCCCCCTCCTGGAGCACTCGAGGGCCCCGTCACCCCCTGGGGCTAGAAAAAAAATGGTTGGGGGGCTGCAAGGTCTCCAAAGCCCGGAGACCACCACTCCCTGGGGCTTTATGTATTTTGGGAGGGCCAGTTTCTGCAGTGTCCCGGGGTGTCCATCCCGTCCTCCCATAGCAAGGAAATCTGTTCTCTCTTTCAAAATCTAAATCAGATTGCTTTTTTACATGGGGAGCTGCATGTTAGTAGCTCCCCATCTGGAAAAGCAATGCCGACTCCCAAACGTGTAGAAGTTGTGCACCAAAGCCGCTGGAGTCGTGCACCCTAGAGATTATGAGTCGTGCATCCAGGCTGGGTGCGCGACTTCTAATTTTACCCTAAAAAATAGCCCCTATACATAATTTCTAATATCCCCGAGGACCCTATCCCCGAGTCTCATAAAAATGTTGGGGACCTTGGGGGGAGCCACAATGCCCCCATGGTCCCGCCGGCTCCCCGCGTCCTTCAGGAGCCAGCATTGTTTTTCCACATAGGGAGATGCTAACTTGCATGTGGAAAAGCAATCTGGTTTGGATTTTGAAAGTGAGAACAGATTTCACTGCTCTGTCTTTCAAAATCCAAACCAAGGGGCATATTATCAAGCAGGGCGATAAAAATTATCGCAGTTTTAATGGGCTTGATAATTTGGCCTTGTAAATTCCAAAAGAAACCCATGTTCTGGTGTGAACATGGGCTTCTATTGGAAAGTGGTGCAAGGGTGTTGTAAATCTGGTTTGGATTTTGAAAGAGAGAGCAGGGTGCATCTGTAGGGTAAGTGCAGGTTAGTGTAGGGGTAACAATTAGTATTCTAACTCCATGGGGGTGCATCTGTAGGGTACGTGCAGGTTAGTGTAGGGGTAACAATTACTATTCTAACTTCAGGGGTGTGCATCTGTAGAGTAAGTGCATGTTAGTGTAGGGGTAACAATTACTATTCTAACTCCTTGGGGGTGCATCTGTACGGTATGTGCTGGATAGTGGATCAGTAAACAAACTATATTCCAACCCCAAGGTGGTGCATCTGTAGGGTATGTGCTGGATAATGTATGAGTAACAATTACTATTGCAAATCCCGGGGGTTGCATGTGTTGGGTATTTGCTGGATAGTGTATGAGTAACAATTACTATGAAAAATAAAGGAGTTAAAGGAGGAGACACGTACTTTCACGGTCAACCTGGACGAACAGAAAGTGGCTAAAGATGATTTCCGACGTGTTTAGCCTTGAGAGCCTGGTTAATCATTAAATGGGGTCTGGCAGATAAGTGTAAACTTTATTTAATCAAACACGCGTGCTTTATTCCAAAGCGTTCTTTTAAACTACACTTTTTTCATTGTTATTATTTATTGTAAGCAACAATTGCCTCCCCCTGCGTGTACTTGCAAGGTCATCTGATTTGCTTGCATGTTAAAAACAGAAACTTTCTACACCTTTTTTTATTGGTTGTGAAGCATTGTAAGAAGACGTATTACCGACCAATTCCTTTCCTTGCGCAGATTTTCAAAAACATTTGATTGGCTGTTGTGTGGTTAACTCTACCTTCCTGATCCTAATGTTGATTGGCTTGTTTTTTTATGTGACGTTACAATACCCTCACCATGTATGTAGCCCAATTTGTGACGCACTTTATTTTACAATCCGTTTCAAAAACTAGTTGTGGTAGGGTGTTTTTAACTTAAACTGTGTACTCTGCTTACGAGTTTGTCGACTGTAAAGGTATTTAAAAATATTATTTTATTTTCTATTCTATCCTAATTGTGCTGACTTTTCTCCTTTAGCGTGGTGTACTTTGTCCTTTCATTAAATGTATAATTCTTCAAACCATCCTTGAAAGAAAAAAGCACAAGTTTTCAAAATATTTTTATTGAGTCTTTCATATTCATCACATGGGTGCAATGCAAAATCTTTTTTTCATTCATTGGTATCACGCGTTGGACCACATTTTTTCTATTTTATCATAAGCACTCATTCCTTATGTTTACATCATATAAGTGTTGTCCCATCATCTTTATTTAAATGTTTGGGCTTTTTTTACTTTCAGATAAAGTAGAATAGAAGTGCTATGACAAACACTCCCTCACTACTTCATCTTTCTTTTTTTATGTACACTTCATGTCATTATTACATTTTACCATCATATTTAAAAATTGAAAGCATTATTAATTAATATTTGAAGACACAATTCTATTATTATTTTATTTTAAAGTGCTTACGATGATAATCCTCCTGTTCTTCACGAGTGAAAATTGGTAAAAGCACTACTCAATATAAATACTTTTATCCCATTTTCACTGTAGAAGCTAGAGTATATTCCTTTATTGCAAAGTATTTCCTTTATGTGTCGATAGTATATTTATAGTACATTTTTCAATCATTAAGAAATACTTGCATACTAAAAAAAATATTCTTTATTATTCTTTCAAATCCTCTGTTGAAAGTCATCCAACTCCACTTGAAGGATCATAAAGTTGAATGTAAATTAAAATATACATTAACAATATGATCCCTCTACGGAAATGAAAGATAAACTCAAGATGATACCATCGTTCCTAATCATTACCTTGCACGTAGTAATTCCTTAATGAACCTATATTTCTTGAAATGGTTCTTTCGTCAACTTGTTATTATATTCCATTTCAATTTGAACATAGTACATTTTATAATCATTTAAATATTTTTGCTTTCTTTTTTAAAAATATCAAACAAATACCCATTTACATAATTTACCTCTCTTTGAAATTCGTTCCTTCCTCCGTCGAAATTCATCCAACTCCTCTGGAGGGAACATAATGTTTTATGTATTTTTAAATATACATTAACAATATGTTCCCTCTGAGGAAATGAAAGATATTCTCAAAATGCTTCCGCGTCCCCGAATCATTACCTTGCTCGTAGTTTCTTCGCCCGTATTGATTCTCTGAAACAAAACTAATCATCCCACGGGTGTGGTTTATATACTTTTCGGTTACTTAACACTCTATGGGATCAATTTATTGCTCCTCCCACTTTTAACTCACGTTTTTCAGTTGACAGGTGTTCTCATTTCCCCTATTTTAGTATGTCACGTGTTTATGTAAACGTGCCTCTTTCCATACTTTTTAACTTTCGTATAATTTCTAAAATGCTTTATTTAAACTTGTTTTTCTTATTAAAGCATTTTTATAGGTGACTTTTTTTTTAATACAAGTATTAACATTCATTCCCCCTTTTTTTTGGACTTATTATTCTAGTAACTTCCCTTTTTTTAACTTTTTTTTATTATTCTTCATTACCCTAAACCCCTATTTTCCCTGCATCCTGTGCCAGAGATACTCTCTATTAAACTTTGAGTCTTCTAATTTATATCCGAGTATTAATTTATTTAATTCCATTACTCCGAGTTTTAATACATTTATTTATTTAATATTTTTTATCTTTCTTTATACACTGCAAGGGATACTGTTATTTGTCTATAATCACACTGTGAATCAGTGTCCATTTGGGAAAATTGAGAGTGAATGATTTGGTTGGTTGATGTGTTTGCAGACACAATAGTACATGTACTGTTGAAGTGAGTTAGGCTTTAGGGCATGTAGTGCTTGAAACTCCTATGCACTATGCATGTAGTAGTCTAACGACCTTCACACTTGTGTTTCAGGCCTACAATTCCCCAGTTAGTATCCTTACACTCCAGCAAACACTTTGTGACTGCTTTTACAATCCCATAGTGACTGTTTCAGTAGCATGTATTAAACCTTCCAGTGAAGTCCAGGGGATACTGTTATTTGTCTAGAATCATACTGTGAGTCCGTGTTCATTTGGGAAAATTGAGAGAGAATGATTTGGTTGGTTGATGTGTTTGCAGTTACATAAGTACATGTACTCTTGCAGTAAGCCAGGATTTAGGGCATGCAGTGCTTCAACTCCTATGCATTATGTATGTAGTGGTGTAACTACTTTCACATTTGTGCTTCAGGCCTACAATTCCCCAGCCACTATCCATATGCTCCAGCAAACACTGTGTGACTGCTGTTGCAATCCCATAGTGACTCTTTCAGTACCATGTAGTAATTCATTCACTAAAGGAAAAGCCAACCAATTAAGAATTCACCCAGTGTCTTTCCTTATATTACTGTAATCATTCAGTCAGTAAGCATGTACTCATGCAGTGAGCCAGGCTTTAGGGAATGGAGTGCTTCAAAGTGCTATGCATTATGCATGTAGTGGTGTAATGACCTTCACATTTGTGCTTCAGGACTACAATTCCCCACTCACTATCCATACCAGGGGTCTCCAACCAGTAGCTCACCAGCACCCTGAAAGTAGCTCTCAGAGGTGAAGCCAAACCAAGCCAATCTCAGACATTCTCTGTATATCAAAGAAGGCAGCACTGCTCATTTCACTACCCTTAAGAGTTATAGAAAGCCAAACCAATGGCAGAGCCTTTTGATAACACTCAAACACACACTGTGTTGGCATATCAATCAATCCATCAGGGATGTATAGAGCGTACTACTCACCTGTGAGGGTCTCCAGGCACTGGGGGAGTGTGTGGGAGGGATTTGTGCAGCTATGGCCATTCGAAAAAGCCAGGTCTTATGGCTCTTCCTGAATGCTTTCAGTGTGGGGCTTCATCTGATGCTGAGGGGAAGTTAATTTCAGGTCTTGGCCATGATGTAGGAGAAGGGTGTGCCTCCTGTCTTGTTCTGTGGATGCAGAGGATTTCGGCCAAGGCCTGGTCAGCGAAGTGGAGGTTTCTTTTGGGGGTGTAGGAGGAGATTGAGGTATTGGAGTTTGGTGTTGTGGAGGGCTTTATAGGTGTGTGTGAGCAGCTTGAAGGTCGCTCTTTTTTCGACGGGGAGCAAGTGGAGTGCTCGTTTATGCTGGGTAATGTGGTCTTGTCGTGGGATGCTGAGGATGAGTCTGGCTGCGGCGTTCTGGACAGTCTGAAGTTTGTTGAGTAGAGATTTGTTGATTCCGGCATAGAGGGCGTTCCCGTAGTCCAGCCTGCTGGTGATGGGTGACAATCTTCTTTGATTCGGGGGGTGGGTCCATTTGAAGGTCTTGCTGAGTATGTGGAGGGTGTTGAAGCATGTGGAAGCTGCAGCGTTGGCCTATGGGTTTGTCACATGAAACATGTTTATCCACTTTAAATCTGAGTTTGGGAGACTTACTGCTGTGGTAATTTCGTTTGTATCACACTGCATGTGATGATTTGAATTTTACTTGATTACCAGCATTTAATATTGATACACGTTTTCCTAGCATTCTACTGATAACTTCACCTGGAATTTTTGGGTGGTTACTACTTATAATTGTGCTTAGGGTGGTCATAGTATAATGTTAATACATACCCCCAGCACAACCCCTACACTCCACTAACACCACTACACTACCCTAAAAACTAAGACCTTACCCCCAGCACAACCCCCTACACTACACAAACACCACATTCCTGCAGTTTAAGCAGCAGTGCAGAGGGAAGCACAGACTTGCAACATATTTATGTACATATGTTGCATCCATGTGCTTCGGAAGTAGCTCAGCACGCTGTAGCTAAAGAGCTTACAGTGTCATGCTACAGCACTTCCTTATAGTTCTGCAGTTATACATTCACCATATACCACAAATGCATTCTTTAGTCAATTATGCAGTACCTATACATTTATGTAAACTTTCACACACTAGCATATACATTTAGCTCTTTCTTTAACCAGAGTAGTTAACTTTCTTTTATTTTTTTTAAAAACTTTATTTTATTGGTATTTAAGCAGGCAAAGTTACATTTAAGAAGATCCATAATTGCCCAGTTACATCACATCAGACCCATTTGTTGTCTTAAGCGTCAAATCACAGGTTTGCGTGGTCAAATCTAACTACTATTGTCCATGTGAAAAATAAATGTCCACCTGTGGGCCATGAGTTTATAGCGTGCTCTGATAGGCAATATGTAAATCTTTTCCATAGCAATACCCGCCTGCCACCCTACCCCTCTCTCCCCCATACCCCAGCTCCCCCTCCCACCCTCCCTGGAACCGGTGTGCCACTGTGCAGTGTAGAAATGGAATTGAGTTATCGTCTAAGACGTATCTGCAGCCTGTGGAGTTTCAGTGAGCCTAAGCAAGCAAAGGTATTTGGGACATGTAACTTCATTGAATTTGAGCACCAGCAACGAGAAGATGGGGTGCCAGATAGTGTGGGAAGAGGCTGCTGAGTGTGGGAGGTTAGCTTGTATGCGTTCCATACCAATAATGTACCACGGTTTGTGTAACCACCCTGTATGCGTTGGCCGAGTCTGTGTACCCCAGAAAGATAAAATGTGATGTACTGCCGCGCCCAGTGCTATTCCCATTTGTTTCCCTCGTATGGATTTGAGCGGGAAGGTAAGTGCGTTTGGCAGCCCTAAGAGAGCATTTGCAGGAAAGCGGGGTATTTCAGTTTCAAAGTGAGTATCTATATCATTAAGTACCTCCGTCCAGAACCCTGGCACCTCCCTACAGTCCCAAAGTATGTGGGTCAACGTGCCTTCCTCGCCACAGCCTCTCCAGCAAGTGGAGCTGCGATCTGGGTTAATTTTGTGTTGTCAAGCCGGAGTCAGGTACCAGTAAAAGGCTACTTTAACCGCTGCTTCCTTACTTGCTATATTTCTGGCAGTGTGGTTCGCCCTATAGTAGATTTGGTGGCATTCTTTCAGGGAGAAACTCCTGCCTAATTCTACTTCCCACCGTCGCTGCCCAGCTAAAAGCTCCTGGGGTGCCGGTGGGCGCAACTGGAGATATAGTTCAGAGATCAATTTGCGGTCTGAGTGCTTGGATAAAAGCCATTTCTCGTAGGCCATGAGGCGTCGGCTAACTAGGGGACGTATTTCGGGGTGTAGCAACCAATGGCGAAGTTGGAAGTACTGGAACCTTTTGGGGTCCTTAACGTCATACCAATCCGGCAAATCTGAGCAGGGAATGAACCCATTAAGATAAAAGAGGTGTCCTGCAGATTTCCAGGTTGAGGCCCGTCATTGTGGGAAAGCCCGCGTCTCCAATCCTGGAGGGAAATCTGGGTTATCATGTAGGGGCGTGAGGGGCGAGGGAAAGAAAGTGAGGTTCCGTTTAAGCGCAACAGAGTCCCATACCCGCATTACTGAACGGGTAATGGGGGATTTGTTGAGATATGGTGGTCTGTCCGAAGATTTCAGGAATGGTATCTTCCACAGAGAAAGTCGCGCCATCGCTCTGTCCTGGAAGAGCCATCTTTTTTCTGACTCAGGTCTACTCCATTCTACGAGACAGCGAAGTTGGGTTGCTCTATAATAGCTCAGAAGATTGGGAATCCCTAAGCCTCCCTCATCTGGGGGACGGAAGGCCAGCTCTCTCCATATTCTTGGTCTTTTCCCAGCCCAGATAAAATGTTTGTAGCGTGTGGATATATCGCATGGGGGGACCAACCGGTATTGTCTGAAATATAAATAGTATTTTAGGCAATATGGACATTTTTACCGCTCTGACGCGGCCTAACAGTGACAGGGGTTGTGTCTGCCACTGGCGAAGATCTCGTGTTATTTGGGAGATGAGGTTAGAGTTATTGCGTGCAATTGTTTGGCCAGTGGAGGGAGTTAGAGCGATCCCCTGGTATGGGATCTCGGTGTGGGCTCGCAGGTTTCCAAGCTGTAGAAATGCGCTCTCAGGAGCATTTTCGTTGAGGCCTAGAGGCAAAAGCATTGACTTCCCTACATTGACTTTAAAACCTGAGACTTTACCAAAGTCCGCCAACTCTTGCAGGAAAGCTGGGTCAGAGCGTCTGGGCATGACAAGAGTCGCTCGGATGTTGTCTGCATATAAGCTGACAGTGTGCTCCTCCCCCCAAAGGGGATACCAGATATGTGGGGATTGTCCCTAATCCATTGCGCTAGGGGCTCGATATAAAGCGCAAAGAGCAGGGGCGAAAGAGGACACCCCTGTCTTGTGCCACGTCGGATGTCAAACGGCTGTGAGCTGACCTCGTTAACACGTATCGTCGCTCTAGGTTGAACATAGCAGCTTGCGACCCAGGCCCAAAAGCGATTCCCTATGCCAAAGTGCCCTAGCGTTTTGTCCAAAAACCCCTAATCCACTCAGTCGAAAGCTTTCTCAGCGTCGACTGAAAGTAATAGGGCGTCCAATCTTATATAATGGGCTTTATCTATTAAATGCATTAGCCGCTTGCTGTTGTCACTGCTTTGCCTGTTGGGAATAAAGCCCGATTGATCGGGTTCTATAATGCCAGGCAGGCGGGGGCCCAGTCTGGCAGCTAGGACCCCTGTAAAGAGCTTCAGATCGAGATTGAGTAGGGAGATTGGCAAAAAAAAGTCATCAATTTAAACACTTATATACCGACTTATTCTTCCATCGACCTTGAAATATACATATATAACATTTAATTTTCAGAAAAACACATTCACTGGATGATGTCATCAGTGATGCCATTTGAGATGTCATCAGTGATGTCATGAGTGATGTCACTGACCATGTCATGAGTGATGTAATATGGGACGTCATCAGCAGTGCATTGCGGGCGCGCAAATTATAGTTAGCTGAACTAAGTACAACGGTGGAATTTCTTTTTTCTTTTTTTTTTTAATAAGACATTTTTATAACATTTTTCCCCAAAAAAACCAATGAATGTTACAGCACACTTATACATTTTGAATCATTACCGTACTGACACCTGAATTTACAAATAATTACAAATGAAATCTTGACACAGCAGGGAATTGAAACCATAAAAAGAACAAAAATTTGCGTACTTTTCAACCCATATCTTCAACTGTATAGGTCATAGCGGCAGTCTCCCCTTCCCGGTTTATCAGCCCATTTTTCCAGTTTGCAACTGGATGCCAAATCTTTCTGCCCAGAGTTCTACCTCTTTTTCCCTTTCTATCATATATTGCTTTTTCTAAGTTATAAGTTGACAATAGTCGAGCGATCCATGTTTGGAAGGTTGGTGGGACCCTATCAAGCCATGATGTTGCTATGCATATACGATAGACTGCGGTTACCATAAACATAAACTCCATAGGAATAACCTCTGTCCCTACCAATACCCCCAACAGTAATAACTCATCTGAGAACTTAATTTTGAGACCCAGCGATACGTCAATAAATTTCTCAATATCTTTTTTTAAAGAATACAATTGTGGGCATTGCGAGAACATATGAATAATGTCTGCATTCGCTGAATCGCAGCGTGGACATGTTATTCCTGAGTTGCCTCCCCATTGTGCAATTCTAGCTGGGGTATGGTAGAGCGAGTACAGGGTCTTATAATGCTGTGACTGTAAGGTTGCTGAGCATAAGACTGTGCGACCCAGATCTAGGGACAGCTGAAATCCTTCCGGTTGTAAACCCACTTTTTCCGCCCACTTCCTGACATATTTATCTCTGTCGTCGCTTTTGTATACACCCAGTTCTGCGTATAAGTGTCGGATTGTACAGTGAGTGTTACGCTCTATATAGTCCATTATACGACAAGTACCAAAGCCCAATGCCCCTCCCTGTTTATTTGAAAGATAACTTCTAATCTGAAGAAATTTAAAAAAGCTATTGTTTGCTACCTTAAATTTACTTTGAATCTCATGAAACTGCAGGATTCCCCCCTGTTGGTCCATAAGGTTCCCAATCTTCTTGATCCCTTTATTGTCCCAGTCCCTCATCACCGAATCCCTCAAAATATCTCCAGATAGAGATATATTCGTATACAAACGTGTATAACTATTATGCCTTCCTAAGCCTATTTTCTTTGCGATCACCTTCCAGATGCTATAAGCAGCTTGTAAAGTTTTAAATCTTGTGTGTTTGAAATAGCTAAAGTCAATTGTGTTCATAAATCCGTTTTTAGCCCCGTCGCCCAGCAGTGCAGTATAAACATTAGTGAATCCCTGTGTAGCATACCCCTGCTCTGTACCACCGCTCCCAATTAGTCCCTGGAAATACTGCATGGCTACAGCCCAATAATAAAGCCTAAAATCGGGTGCCCTCCATCCCCCTTTTTCTCTTGGTAGTGTAAGGTGTCGATATGCCCTCCTGGTCTTACCATGTGCCCAAATAAATTTGTTTACTATTGCTTCTATTTTGTTAAACCATAGATGATAAAAAAAACAGTGGAATAGCTCTAAACAAGTACAAGAACTTTGGAAATGTAATCATTTTAACCACGTATATACGACCCATCAACGTCAGGTGTAGTTTATGTATCCTTTCTGTATTTTCCTTTACTTTATTTACGAGGGGTCTCATATTAAGCTCCACCAGGTTTTCTAAATCTGCAGTGACTTTTATTCCTAAATATGTTGCTTCATCGACCACTCTGGTGTCTTGAAATGTCATGAAGCTATTCTGGACTATTTGGGTTTTCTCTCTATTGATTCGGTATCCTGAGATTGCTCCAAAGCTTGTTGCTCCCCTCTCTATCTCCGGAAGAGCTGTATCTAGATTATTTGTGATGATGGCCACATCATCCGCATACGCGAATACTTTATAGCTTATATCATGTAGCTTAATTGGAGAAATCATATAGTTTTTTTCCAGTCTACGCAAAATAGGGTCAATATACAGGGCGAAGAGCAGCGGGGATGCGGGGCATCCCTGCCTTGTCCCACGCTTTATCTGCACTGCCTCAGTGTATCCTTTATTGATTCTTATTCTAGCAGTAGGATCTGAGTACAGTGCCTGGATTGCCTTAATATACCCATTACCAATCCCAAACCACTCCATTACCTCCCATAGGTATTTCCAGGAGACCCTGTCGAAGGCTTCTCCTCGTCCAGAAATATAGCCGCGACAGGGTCCCCTGCGACCCCCATGGCGTCTAAAATAGTGATCATTTGCCTTGTGTGCTGTGTGGTCCCCTTCCCTGGGATAAACCCGTGCTGTGATGTGCTAACTAAGTGCTCTATAATCCTGCTTAACCTTTGTGCAAGTGTTTTCGAATACATTTTTGCATCCGCGTTCATAAGCGTTATTGGTCGGTAAGACCCAGGTTCTAGCGGGGGTTTATTTTTCTTTAATATCACAATGATATCCGCCCCTGCCCAGGATTGTGGGACTGATTTTCCTGTCTGTGCCTGAATAAAAGTTTCATGCATATCCCTCCCCAGAATATCCCCCAAACTTTTATAAAATTCTGCTGGGATTTTGAAGGACTGGACTTTTAACAGTACCAGCGGTGCCAGGGAACAACACCTATAACCTTAATGGGATACCTGTTTCGGCGCACAAACTACAGAGACACGGGACACTTCCTTCGGCGTCAAAGATCAGCTTTTATTACTGCAGGGAAACAAGAGTCATAAGAAGTACATGGCGTAGTTCTGCAAGTCTGCTTCAAATTGAGGTTGTAGGTCGCTCTCTTTTATACAGAGTGTTACCATTGCATAACATGTGGACAAAAGATTACAATTCGGTTCCCACAGTAGACTTCAAAAGGGTCGCTTTCATGTGTTCAGAATCCCGGAACATCTTTATAAATAGCCATGCCGGTTCCCAACTGTAAAAGTACATCTTCCCACCATTAGGCACACCCATTAGAGTTGTAAATGACCAAGAAGGAGAGACAAGAGCAGCTGCAAGGAAGTCAGACACGTGTAGAGAAAAGAGTGTGGGGGTAATATCGGAAGCATGATCGCGAGATCAAAAGAGTTGGATCCATTGCCTGTAAGGCTGTCACAATAGACTGGTACAACCAGATTACCCTCAAGCTGTGCCATCTGCCTTTGCTGTGTCATTCCTCCGGCCATAAAGACGCATGAAAGGAATATGCGTCTTCCGTAAGGCTTGGGAACTAGAGGGTCAGGGGGCGAACAGTTATCTGCTCGCTGACTACGTGAGGGCAAGAAACAAAATGGATGCCGTATCTAAAATGGAACCCGAGGGTTCAGATGAAGAACACGTAATATTAGACGAACCCTGGCAGGTAGTGTAGCGAAAATTCGCACACTTGCCGAACTCGTCATTTGCGGTTCGTAGATACCAAACTTATCCATATTCGGCAATGCCCAGAACATCGTAATAATTTTTACGGAACCTCAGACGGTCCTTTTGCCCTCATGTAGGCAAGCACTAGTCGGAATCATAATCGATTTCGATACTCATCAGATCACTCAGATGTTGTTGATACATTATTCGATCCTTCAATGCCTCTTTGGTGACAACGGGCTGTTTTATACACGTCGTAGCACAAAGGCCACATAAGGCAGGACCACATTGCACACAAAGACAACATGAGAACAGAAATGTCACAACAATCCCTATGATCATCAGAATCTTCCAACCCCAAGTTGATATCAGACCCCAAAACCATCCCAGAAGCGTCCAATTTCCTTCGTCCACGTGTATGGACTCCGAAATTTTGTGCAACTTAGAGATGGCTTGATAAACCGTTGGAGCGTTATCAGGTATGAATATGCAGCAGCTCGAATGGATGACTTTACAAACCCCACCTCTATCTGCTAGAACGATATCTAGAACCATACGGTTCTGCAACGTCATCAGTCTATCCGCCTGGACTTTGGCTGTCAAATTACCAAGGGCATTTGCAGTTATGTTGGCAGTTGATTCTACTACACGAGTTAACTGTCTCAGGTTCCTGCTATTAACCATCGGTCCCCAGAACGGTAGGAAACCCTTAAAGAAGTCTCCAGCTTCTTGTCCGGAAGTATCTTCTTTGCTAATCACGCCTCTTACAATTCTATTTCTGTGATAATCAGAGGCCACAGTGAAGGTCGGAGGCAAAAGATTTGCAATATAGCAGGTACCCGAGAAGTCATGAGGTAACCACGTATAGGCTCGATCATAACATACAAAGTAAGTACCCTTGGCAGGCAGGAAAACAGGGGAAGAGAGCGTCGGTAAGACATATGTCTCGGTACAAGCACTCTCCCCAAACTGAGCTCTCGGATTTCGACCAAGACCTTTTAAGCAGAAATTACCAAGGTGAGGTACAATCCATATCGGTGGCGAGCTTTTAAGCTGCCTCTCACCCACTGATAAGCTGTACTCAGCTTCACTTAGTTCCTTATATGCTCGCACCTCTTCCTCTGGGATGAGTGATGCGTCAAAAATATCTCTATCTAAGTCTGCAATAGCTCTCGCCAGAGTCTTGTGGTATGGGCCAGGACCAGAGTTTGCTGAGCGTGGTTCTCGATGGGGGTAGGAATCTAGTGCGCTACGGAACATAGTTTGTAATGCTCGAGCTGACCCTTGTGCACTATAAGGCAGAACTAGGTACGGAATACCTTTATCCATAGTATGTGGCATTAACCCACACACCCAACAGTTGGTAGTGTTTACCACTAACTGATGCTGATGCAGGAGTTGTATAAAAGAGTTGTTTCTGAATTCCGCACGTCTGATTTGTTCGTGTTGAGGCAGAGGATAAAAGGAATGTGGAGAAACAGTAGAAATGAAATATTGATCATGAGATGGAAGAGTAGGTGTAGCAGAAGACAATAAGAACTGAGACCCATAATATATTCCTCCTACCAATAGCATAGATATGGTGAGAAACAGTATGATTACTTGTGAGAAAAACCATTTTGTATGACATATTTTCTGCAATGTAGATCTTTGCGCCAACATTTCTTCTCTTTTCGACAGCTCAGACAATGATGATTCCATCCCCTAACGACCGTCCGCGACGTTCTTGACGCACTTCGTTCTGAGTAGCGGTTATCAATTCCCAGGAATTCCCAGAAATTGATAATAGAAACCAACCTTGTGTCGATAGCTGCTAAACAGAAGGAAGTACCCGCACGGCCTTACGGTCAACCTGGATGGTAGGTTCTAGCTAGATAATGTTCTTGGCTGTACGAAAAAGAAAAAGATACACAATATATATATAATGTCCACTGTTTTCAGAGTAACGTAGAACCTATAAACAAAAATAATCTTTTTATTTATGGCTTCAATCAGTGACACTTATAAAGCGCGCTACATACCCGTAGGGTCTCAAGGCGCTGGGGAGGGGGGGTGCCGCTACTGCTCGAACAGCCAGGTCTTCAGCTTCTTCCTGAAGGAGAGGTGGTCTTGGGTCAGGCGCAGGTCGAACGGGAGGGAGTTCCAGGTCTTGGCGGCCAGGTAGGAGAAGGACCTTCCTCCTGTAGTCGCTCTTCGGATGCGGGGGACGGCGGCGAGGGCGTGGTTGGCTGATCGGAGGTGGCGTTTGGGAGCGTAGAAGTTGACTCGGCTGTTGAGGTAGCTCGGGCCTTGGTCGTGTAGGGCTTTGTGTGCGTGGGTGAGGAGGCGGAAGGTGATTCTCTTGTTGATGGGGAGCCAGTGAAGGTCTCTCAGATGACCGGAGATGTGGCTGGATCGTGGGATGTCGAGGATGAGTCTGGCCGAGGCGTTTTGGATCCGCTGGAGTCTCTTCTGGAGCGTGGCGGTGGTCCCGGCGTAGAGGGCGTTGCCGTAGTCCAGTCGGCTGGTGACGAGGGCCTGGGTGACGGTCTTCCTGGTCTCTGTGGGGATCCACCAGAAGATCTTCCGTAGCATGCGTAGGATGTTGAAGCACGCCGAGGAGACGCTGTTGACTTGCCTGGTCATGGAGAGGGAGGAGTCCAGGACGAAGCCCAGGTTTCGTGCATGGTCTGTCGGTTTGGGTGCGGTGCCCAGGGCGGGAGGCCACCAGGAGTCGTCCCAGGCGGAGGGTGAAGAGCCCAGGATGAGGACCTCCGTCTTGTCCGAGTTCAGTTTCAGGCGGCTGGTCGTCATCCACTCGGCTACCTCTTTCATCCCTTCGTGCAGGTTGGCTCTGGCGGCGGCGGGGTTGTTGGTCAGGGAGAGGATCAGCTGGGTGTCGTCGGCGTAGGAGATGATGCTGAGGTGGTGTTTGCGTACGATGGCCGCGAGGGGGCTCATGTAGACGTTGAAGAGGGTGGGGCTCAGTGATGATCCTTGGGGGACGCCGCAGATGACTTCGGAGGCCTCTGATTTGTACGGTGGTAGGCGGACTCGCTGTGTTCTTCCGTCGAGGAAGGAGATGATCCATTCCAGCGCCTTGTCCTGAATTCCGATGTTGCTGAGGCGCCGTATTAGGGTGCGGTGGCAGACCGTGTCGAATGCCGCGGAGAGGTCTAGGAGGATGAGGGCCGCTGTTTCTCCATTGTCCATCAGGGCTCGGATGTCATCGGTGGCGGCGATGAGGGCGGTCTCGGTGCTGTGGTTGGCTCTGAAGCCGGACTGTGAGGGGTCGAGGGATCCGTTCGTCTCGAGGAAGGCGGCCATCTGCTTGTTGACGGTCTTCTCGATGACTTTGGCTGGAAACGGGAGAAGCGAGATGGGGCGGTAGTTCTTGAGGTCGGCGGGGTCTGCTGTTGGTTTCTTGAGTAGAGCGCTGAGTTCGGCGTGTTTCCAGCTTTCGGGGAAGATGGCGGTGTCGAAGGATGTGTTGATGATGTCTCGCAGGTGGGGTGCGATGACAGCGTCGGCCTTGTTGAAGACGTGGTGAGGGCAGGGGTCGGTTGGTGATCCGGAGTGGATGGAGTTCATCGTGCGGATGGTGTCTTCTGTGCTGATCGGGGTCCAGGCGTGGAGGGTGGTGGTGGGGGGGGGTGGCTGGTCGGTCGTGGTGTGCGTTGGTTGGTTGTTGAAACTGCTGTGTATGTCCGTGATCTTGTTGTGGAAGTATGAGGCGAGGGAGTTGCAGAGGTCTTGCGATGGGGTGATGTCGTTGTTTCCTGCGCTGGGGTTGGAGAGCTCTTTCACGATGTTGAAGAGTTCCTTGCTGTTGTTTGCGTTGTTGTCCAACCGGTCCTTGAATGCTGTTTTCTTGGCGGCTCGGATCAGCTGGTGGTGTTTCCGGGTGGCCAGTTTGTAGGAGGTCCTGTTGTCCGGTGTCGGGTCCCTTTTCCAGGCTTTCTCGAGGGCTCGGCAGTCCTTCTTGGAGCTCTTGAGTTCGTTGGTGAACCATGGGGCCTTCTTGCTGCCGGGTCTGCTGGGCGGGGTCCTCAGCGGGGCGAGTTCGTCCGAGCAGTTGCTGATCCACTTCGTGAGGTTATCGGCGGCCTGGCTGGGGTTTGCTGAGCTGGCAGGAGGGTGTTGGCTCAGGGAGGTGACGAGCTGGTCTGCTGTGATCTTGTTCCAGCTTCTGCGGGCGGCCTGTTGCTGGTGGTGGTGGGTCGTCGTTCTCTTGAAGGTGAAGTGGACGCAGCTGTGGTCCGTCCATTGAAGCTCTGTGGCGTGGCTGAAGTCGATGTCTGTGCTGGATGTGAAGACGGCGTCGAGTGTGTGTCCGGCGAGGTGGGTGGGGGTGGACACCAGTTGCTTGAGTCCCAGGTTGGCGAGGTTGTCGAGCAGGGTGCTGGTGTTGTGGTCGTTGTTGTTCTCCAGGTGGAAGTTCAGGTCCCCCAGGAGGATGTAGTCAGCGGAGGGGAGGGCATGCGGGCTGACGAAGTCGGCGATGTCCTCGCTGAATTGCGTGCGTGGTCCAGGGGGACGGTAGATCAGGGTGCCTCTGAGGGTGGTGTTCGGGTTGGTGTGGATCTGGAAATGCAGGTGTTCGGCGCTGGTCAGGGTGTTGTCGGTGCTGGTCGTGAGACGGATGGTGTTCCTGTGGATGATGGCGATGCCTCCTCCCATCTGGTTGGCGTTTCGGTCCCTCCGGACGATCTTGTAGCCCTCCGGGATAGCGATGGCGATGTCGGGGGCTGAAGAGGCGTTCATCCAGGTCTCTGTGAGGAAGGCGACGTCAGGGGCTGTGGCGTCTAGGAGGTTCCAGAGTTCGATGGCGTGTCTGTGGACGGAGCGGGTGTTGATCAGGATGCACTTGAGGTGGGTGCTGCTGGAGTTCGACTTGGCGGGTGCTGGTGCGAGGCAGGTCCGGGTGCAGGAGAACTTGCAGGTGTGGCAGCTGAAAGGTCCGTGGGTGTGTCGTGGTGTGGCTTGATGGCATTCTGGGAGTCGGCCGGAGTTGAGAGCGATGAGGGTGGCGGCGGAGTACGTCAGGCGGGTCGGTCGGGGTCTTCGGGGGCCAGGGGTCCTGGCGCTGGTCGCGATCCGGTCGCGGACGGGCGCAGACGGGCTTACCTTTGGCGCGCCTTCGGCGCACAATCGGCGCGCCCGCTGCGCGTGACCGCTGCGCGTTCGCACGGTCGCCATTTAAGGCGAAGTGCGCGGGTGGGCGGGGCAGCTGGGAGGCGGGAGCGGAGGAAAAGGGGCGTGGTCAGCGGTGGTGGCGGGAAGCGGGGAGCGGGGAGGGAAGGCGGGCAGACAGGAAGGAGAGCGCGAAAAACGGGCAAACGTGACTAGAACAAGAGGCACAGGTGCAAGAACAGGACGCTAATACAGGAAGTGAACAGGCATAAAATGATATACAAGAGCAGGACAGACGGCAGCGGCGTTAGCCGGCCACGAGGCAGGGAAAAATACAAGCACAATAGTTGGACAAAACAAGCAAAACAGACGGCAGCGGCGTCAGCCGGCCACGAGGCAGGGAAAAATACAAGCACAATAGTTAGACAAAACAAGCAAAACAGACGGCAGCGGCGTCAGCCGGCCACGAGGCAGGGAAAAATACAAGCACAATAGTTAGACAAAACAAGCAAAACAGACGGCAGCGGCGTCAGCCGGCCACGAGGCAGGCAGCGAGGCAGAGGGCAAAGCGGAGTGGCACACGCAGCAGCTGGCGGCCGTGCGGCGCGGGGGTGTCCCACAAGGGGCTTGTTCGTGGACGAAGAAAATATCGGCTACTTCCAGGGCGAGTCTGATCTTCAAACAATGGATTGGACGGCAAAGGAGTGTTCAATTGTTCAGGCAATTGTTCAACAGTCAAATTTTCCAAGGTTGATGTGGAGGAAATTGTTTGAGAGGAGTCAGCAACGGTGTCAGATACAAGCCGAGCTTCGCTGAATGGAACGAAACGTGGTGCAGTGTCGGTCTCAGATGAAGAAAGACCTCTTCTTATCCAGGTGTCCGATGGCAAAGGAAGCGGGACTCTCTTCGTGTGGGTAGCATGTACCCAGTTCCGACGTCCGTGTAGTCGAACCGCCGTTCTTGTAGCCAGCTGTACCTGAAACGGGCCCACAAATCTTGGTTCAAGGTTTCGTTTTCGTCCGTAGTTTCTGACGAGGACCCAGTCCCCTGGTTGAAGTCGATGACCAGGACCCTCTGTTTGTGATGGCAGAGACTCAAAGACCTGTTGATGAATCAAACTCAATTTAGCAGTCAGATCATAGAGATAATCAATCAACATAGGGTATTCAATTCTATCAACTTCCTTAGGTCTTGGGACTCCCCATATATTAGCAGGACGACCGAACACAATCTCATATGGGCTGAGCCCTACTCGAGAGTGTACAGTTGCCCTGGTCGACAGGAGAGCCAAAGGCAAAGCGTCGGGCCATGATAAACCAGTTGTTGCCTGAATTTTAGCCAATTTCAGTTTTAAAGTGCCATTATATCCCTCCACCAAGCCTGCTGATTGTGGATGGTTTGCACTATGAAATTTTTGTACTATCCCTAAACCGCGGCACACACTCTTCATCACACTCCCAACAAACTCACTTCCGTTGTCCGACCATACGACCCGAGGCATTCCGTAGCGGGGAAAATACTCTTTGAGCAAAATTTTTGCCGTGGATAAAGCCGTATTATCCTTAAGGGGGTAGGCCTCAATCCACCTAGAGAATGCACACACCACAACCAACACATACTTCAAGTTATTACATCGGTCCATGTGGATAAAGTCCAACTGGATGACTTCGAAAGGGTATTTAGGAGGGGCAAAATGACCAGGTGGAGTGGGGGTGCCCTTACCAGGATTGTGCATCAAACACACCATACAATTCTTGACCACTCTCTCGGCACACTTAGTAATCCCATCATTCTTCCATACATGAGACAACAACTTGCATATGCCTTTCGTGTTGATGTGCGCCATACCATGAGCCATTGTAACAACAGCGAGCACATACGCATCCGGTAACATCCATCTCTGCTTCTCTGATAAATCAACCCAACATCCATTCTCATCCAATCTTCCCGTGCTCTCTCTCCATTTAGTCCTTTCCGTCTCAGTGGCTTCATTCTGTATTCCTTTCACACTTTCAAATGTGTCTTCACACATACCAGTCTCTGTTGGCCATCTCACTGAGCTCGTAACATACATTCTGTTCGTCAAATCTTTAGCCGTTTCTTTAGCCGTTTCATCTGCAAACGCATTTCCACGACCCACATCATCTGTTACTTTCTGATGTGCGCTACATTTGACTATGGCCACTTGTTTAGGCAATGTGAGTGCATCTAAAAGATCATTTACAAGCTGACCATGTTGAATCTTCGTGCCATGCGACGTAAGGAATCCTCTCTCTCTCCACAATCGTCCAAAACTATGTGCCACACCAAACGCGTACTGGCTATCTGTAAACACATTCACCCGCTTATCTTTAGACAACACACACGCTCTCGTCAAAGCGATTAACTCGGCAGCCTGAGCCGAATTCTGACTTAGTCTTTCGCTTTCCACAATCGTTCTCAATGTAACTACAGCATACGCAGTCGTCACATCACCGTTCGGCAACTTGAAACAAGAACCATCCACATACAAAGTACCATCGGGATCTGTCAATGGAGTATCTTTTAGGTCAATACGACCCTTAGTTTCCTCTTCAGTTCTGAGATAGCAGTCATGTACTGCTTCACCACTTGATTCTGTGTCGATCGGCAGCAATGTTGCTGGATTCAACACATTACATCGTTTTATCCGTATGTGACTGGCCAGCAACGTCAACTCATATCCAGACAATCTTGCGCTTGTCAGATGTTGAGTTTTCGTTCGATTCAATAGAGTGTCAACTGCATGTGGAACCATTACTGTAAGCATATTATCCATGACTAGACCTGCGGACTGTCGAATGGACGCCGCAGCTGCCGCTGTTGCCCTTAAACAACTTGGCAAGGCTCTTGCTACTGGGTCTAAAGTCGAAGAAAAATAGGCACATGGGCGTTGCTTACCACCAAAAGGTTGTGTCAGGACACTCAACGCACAACCATCCCTCTCGTGAACGTATAGTGTAAATGGCTTACTGTAGTCAGGAGTGCCCAACACAGGAGCCGAACACAACGCATCACGTAATTCAGAAAAACTTTTCTGACACTCTTCAGTCCAAGGCAATGGGGATGAAACATCCTTGCACGTAAGGGCTATCAATGGTTTCGCCAACAATGAAAAATTTGGAATCCATTGTCTGCAATAGGACGTAATACCTAAAAAGGCACGAACATCTCTCTGGGTTTTTGGCACAGTCATTCGGGAAATCGCTGCAATTCTCTCTGGGGTCAACCTTCTCCCTTCTTTTGACAATAAGTGACCTAGATAGGTTACTTCTTGACAACAATACTGTAGCTTTGAAGGCGATACCTTGTGGTGTAAGTTATGTAGATAATGTAACAATGATACTGTAGCCGTTTTGCAAATAGCTTCTGTATCAGCTGCCACTAAAAGATCATCAACATATTGAATCAAAGCTGCACCTTTAGGTAATACAAAGGCATCAAGTTGACCTTTAAGTGCTTGGCTGTAGATTGACGGACTCTCACAGTAGCCCTGTGGAGCGCGTTTTAACCTAAAACTGCGACCACCTAATGAGAATCCGAACAGGTCTCTGCTTTCCTCTCCAATTAGGATGCTAAAGAAAGCATTCTTTAGATCGATCACTGTGAACCAGGAGGCAGATGCTGGAATCATTGTTAGTAAAGCCGTAATGTCGGGAACTACAGGAAATTGTGGAACCACTATTTTGTTTACTTCTCTTAAGTCTATTACAAAACGATACACAGGAGGTTTAGTTGGGTCAGTTCGTTTCAGAATTGGTAATACAGGGCTATTACACACGTTTCCACAAGTTTCTTCAACAACACCTTTTCCAATGAGATCATGAATGATTGCTAACAGCGCTCGTTCGCCCTCAAGAGAAATACGATATTGAGGTAAACGTGGTAATCGCGCATTTGGTTTCAATTGAATCACATAGGGTGGAATGTCCAACAGTCCCACATCGTTGGGACCTGTGGCCCATAGGGACGCAGGGAGGGAACTCAATTCCGGTGGGAATGTATCGACCGACAAATACATGGGAGAGATCACTCTCCGTCCCAATGTAAGCTCCACTCCTTCGGGGGAACAATACAATGTTGCATATAGTCGTTTCAACAAATCCAGGCCTAAAAGATTCTCACCACAACCTGTAGATAGAATCAGTGGAGCCGTTAGCTCACAAGGTCCAATCATAAGAGGCAAAGGACTAGAGACTGGGTTACTAACAGGGGCGCCAGAGAATCCTACGGAAACGTTCGTTAAGCCAGACAAAGGTGCGCCAGGGAGTTTTGAATGCCTGATGGAACTTTTCGTCGCACCAGTGTCTAACAGAAAAGGCTCAACTACACCCGATGTAGCCACTGCAACGTAAGGCCCACTCTGATCGACCGGAACTGACACTACTCCCTCTCTTTGTCGTTGGCTGTCCTAGTAATGGTCATTTACAACAGTCTCATGCTCTACGTAATAATCGTCCACATTATACTGTGCAGATCGGACTGACCCTGCATTTCGCTGGTCAAAACAATTATTTGCATCTGATTGATTTTGATAACGATCACTCTGATTGTGGGATGAACCACGACCTCTACCTCGTGATGCCTGTTGGGGACCACTACCACGATTTCCTCGTGCTGACACACCATTTAGGCAGTCCCGTAAGGCAAGACAATCATATTTTAGGTGTCCCTCTTTCTTACAATATGCGCACTGATTATACCCAAGGGAAGATCTATAATCAAAGTTGTCAGAACGCGGCTGTGTCCTATCGGCCTGTGCTCGTGGTCGATACTGCTGTTGTGAATCAGTTTGGTTTGATCGTGGAGGGTATGCTTGCTGTAACAAAACCTTCGTTTTTAGCTCCTTCGTTTTCTTCTCTACACGATCACTTTCTTCCTTTTCCCTATTCTCATAATACTGGGCTGTTGCTAGTATTTGCGCAGGGGTTGAAACTGCCCACGCACTCTCTGAATTTTTCAGTTTGTTGCTTAATTCAGGCAACAAATTCGACACAAATTTGTCAACAAATAACCGCTGGCCTCCCTCAGCGCCCATGTCCTCACCGCTGTGGTCGACAAACGCTTCCTCAAACCTTGTAAAGAAATCCGAGACACTCTCGTCTTTCTTTTGCTTACAAGCTGATAACTTATCCCAGTTCACCTTCATCGCTGGCATGATAGTTTTCATGAGCGTAATGATTTTCTGCGGCAAGTCTAAGATTAGCTGGTCGGGCTTAGCCCCACCAACTTGTAATGCATCAGCCGCTAGCAGTGCAGCCCAATCACCCCCTAATTCAACTGCGTGGTTGGCTTGACGAATTTTGGCCCAAACTGGTTGCGGTACAACATTGCCAAACAACATGTCGATGTCGGCAAGGTTCATAATAGAAGCTTCCACCAGTTGTGATAATTCCTTATAATAACCAGCCGGATTTTTACGCGGATCGGGTAAGGATTGCTTCACTTGCAAGACTTCCGATCGTTTCCATGGAAGATGTATCCATACCCTTCGAAAATGCGGTAGAACCACAGGGTTTGCATTAGGATCACCAGGCACCCACAGTGGCGGAACCTCTCTCATGGGATATTGACCAGGAACCGCTTTCCAATTCTCGGTGGTATCATCTGAGGACACCCGAGAATGTGCTGTGGATCTAAACGCTAATAAGCGTTCCACGGCACGTCGTACATCTTCACCTATGATCATACCGTTCGAAAAGTGACTCTGAAGTTCAATTATGTCGGATGGTACATTATCTACATCATCATTATACCATTCTTCCCTCAAAAAGTTACACATCTCCTCAAACACGAATCTCTGCGTAGGCTCATTAAACTGAGAAAATGTATCAAAGACCACACGAGGAGTGTAATTAGCAGGATGTCTTATCCACCTATGTGCCATGGTTATGAATGTCTCTTTCTCCCTACCACTAGGGATCTGACTCCGTCTCTGAGGAGTTTCAGATGAATCAGACGAAAATAACGGACCAGAAAGAGGTGAATAAAGGGTAGCAACAGAGTTAGGAACACGCTTACGAACAGAAGGGGAAAGAAAAACAGGGGCAACAACACTGGAGGTGAAAGAAGGCATAGTAGGAACTGACAAGATAGTTGGAGTAGCAGAAACAACAGTCTGCGAAGGTACAGGTACAGGAGCAGTAGGAACAAGGACAGGTGGTGGAACAAACGTAAGGTTAACAGCGGGCTGACCCGCAGCCGCTGGAGCAACAAGGGGAGCAACAGGAGGTACTACAGGAGGAACTACAGGAGCAGTAGCACCCTGTACATAAGGAGGTGGTGATTTCATTAAATACGATAACAAGGAATCCTCCTTCAAATCTTCTTCTTTCTTTTCTAGATTATTTGGCAAAACTGGGTAACATTTATCTATTTTCATATGATGCAATCTAGTAGAGATTTCCATTTCCTTTTCTTCTTTGTCCTGTTTACATTCTCGTATAGCTTGCATTATCGGAACGAACCCTTGTTTCTGATCCTTTTTAAGTTGTTTGATTTCTTTCTGCTTGGCCTCTTTACGCCATATCCGAAAGGAATCAAACATAGCTGGCCTAGCTTTCTTTAAAAATAATTTAGCCTCAAGATTATCTAAAATCGAAAGTTCAAAAGTTCCATGTGGTGGCCATCTAAGGTCACCGTCTTTCTTTGTATAGCGGACCCAGTAATCATTATATATTATAGGACCCACCCCATGTCGACTATAAAGATCATGTATTGGAGTTCCAACTGGAGGTATCGGACACGAGTCCTCCAACCGGGAATCCATTGCGCAACATTTGAAAATACGAAACAAACCACTATGGCTAGGCATCGTGCACACTAACCTAGTATCAAACTTCAAGGATTACCGAAGTAATTAAACCTCGTGTAAGTCAAAACCCTCGGTTTTTGGCAATTGCAACTGTCAAATAATACTAAGAACCAATACTAAGAACCACAAATGCAATGGAACCATGCAATACAACAAAGCCTTAAGGCTACCACAAAGCTCGGAGAGCTAACCACAAAGCCTGAGGAGGCTATTACAAAGCTCGGTGAGCTATTACAACAAAACCTTAAAGGCTAACAACAAAGCTTTCAAAAAGCTAGAACAACCACTAAGGACTGGGAGCGACCCACAAAATACTTAACTCAGAACTTCAATGGCGGCACCAGGAAGGCCCGTCTATCGTCTCGCTTGTACATAAGGTCTGCGCCGGGCGTCGAAGACAGGTCGACAGTCAGGGCATCGGTCCGTCGCAGCCGTCAGGAGGCGGGAATCTTCGCAGGGAAAAACTTCGGGCCACTTATTTCGACAACAGGATCGATGAAGCGGGGTGCACCTTCCCTCGGAGATTTCACACGAAGTTCCTCACGATCATCAGGCTTTGGACCGGTACCGCTGAAGTCGCCCCACGTTGGGCGCCAACTGAAGGACTGGACTTTTAACAGTACCAGCGGTGCCAGGGAACAACACCTATAACCTTCATGGGGTACCTGTTTCGGCGCACAAACTACAGAGACACGGGACACTTCCTTCGGCGTCAAAGATCAGCTTTTATTACTGCAGGGAAACAAGAGTCATAAGAAGTACATGGCGTAGTTCTGCGAGTCTGCTTCAAATTGAGGTTGTAGGTCGCTCTCTTTTATACAGAGTGTTACCATTGCATAACATGTGGACAAAAGATTACAATTCGGTTCCCACAGTAGACTTCAAAAGGGTCGCTTTCATGTGTTCAGAATCCCGGAACATCTTTATAAATAGCCATGCCGGTTCCCAACTGTAAAAGTACATCTTCCCACCATTAGGCACACCCATTAGAGTTGTAAATGACCAAGAAGGAGAGACAAGAGCAGCTGCAAGGAAGTCAGACACGTGTAGAGAAAAGAGTGTGGGGGTAATATCGGAAGCATGATCGCGAGATCAAAAGAGTTGGATCCATTGCCTGTAAGGCTGTCACAATAGACTGGTACAACCAGATTACCCTCAAGCTGTGCCATCTGCCTTTGCTGTGTCATTCCTCCGGCCATAAAGACGCATGAAAGGAATATGCGTCTTCCGTAAGGCTTGGGAACTAGAGGGTCAGGGGGCGAACAGTTATCTGCTCGCTGACTACGTGAGGGCAAGAAACAAAATGGATGCCGTATCTAAAATGGAACCCGAGGGTTCAGATGAAGAACACGTAATATTAGACGAACCCTGGCAGGTAGTGTAGCGAAAATTCGCACACTTGCCGAACTCGTCATTTGCGGTTCGTAGATACCAAACTTATCCATATTCGGCAATGCCCAGAACATCGTAATAATTTTTACGGAACCTCAATTTGGTCTGGGCCTGTGGCTTTCCGGGAGGGGAGGTTGTTCACCGTTCCCTGTACTTCTTGTGCTGTAAAGATGAGATCTAGTTTTTCCTTCTCCTCGTCTTGTAACACTGCGTGTATTATATCTTTCAGATACTCCGTAGTCTCCAGTTTTGTATTAGTCAGAGTCTGTTCATGAAGCGTGATGTAAAATTTCCTAAAAACCTCCTGTATATCTGCTACCTTATTTACTACAACTCCCGCCTTATTCTTTATTTCCTTTATTTCCCCTGCCGCTAAGTTCTGTCTAGTCCGAATCGCAAGGAGATGCCCAATTCTCTCATTGTACTCATAGCTTTTCTCCCTTTTAGCTAAGTAGTTGGCTGCAGTTCTCCTAACTATACTTTCGCATGCATCTGCCTTATTCAGCTCTATATTTAAAAACATATCTTCCAATGGTTCTTGATTAGCGATGGCTAGAATTAGGCGGTCTTCTAGGTCTGTTAAGTCCCTTAGGTTTTTATCCATTTCATCTTTCTCCTTCTTAGTCCTTTGAAGCATGTAGCAAAGGGTTTCCCCCCTGACGCCAGCCTTAAAGGCATCCCAGACCGTGCCAGCTGAGGTTGAACCTCTGTTGATCTCCCAAAATTGTCTAATCCAAATTCTCATTCTCTTCACATAATTTTCATCTTTTAGGAGCCCTCTCTCAAAAGTCCAGTTGTAAGGCTTTCTTTCCCCCCCAGTGACCTGTGGGAGAGTTAACACCAGCGGATTGTGATCCGATAATATCCTAGGGAGCCTCTCCAGCTGACTGCCACCTACCAAAGAACTGGAGATCAAAAAATAATCTAAACTAACCACCAACCTGTGTGGTGCCGAATAATATGTGCTCCCCGTCCCAGGTGGGTGTTTCTGAGCCCACAGATCAGCTAATGCATTATGATATGCAAGATTACATACAGCTTTACAAATTTTCTTCTTCCTCCCCATATAGATCCCCCCTCCCGTCATACCCAAGCCCAAGCCCATCAAACCGTTAATATTAAAATCCCCACAACATATGATCGGTTCGGGCCACAGCGATAACTCCTGATCTAAAAATTCAAAAACCTCAGGGTCATCATCTGTGGAGCCGTAGACAGAAACAATAGTACAACATCCTGCCGTTGTTTCTCCTTCGATCATAACCCATCTCCCCCACTGATCCTCTTTTTTCCTCTTTGTTTTGAATGCCCCTCTTTTGGCTAATATGGCCACCCCCCTTGTCTTCGTTTCTTGTCTGGTATAGGCTAGTACCTCAAAGCCCATTTGGTCTAACACATATTTGTTGTTTCCCTCTATATGTGTCTCTTGGAGACAAATTATGTCTAATTTCACCGTTCTTAACATAGCAGCCACTTTCTGCCTCTTCCCCCCGTCATTTAAGCCGCAGATATTTATAGAGGCAATCCTTAATGCCATCCCAGATTATTATGCCTTCCCTTCCTGTTATTCCAGTTAGTCTTCCCATCACCCCTTGTGTGCAGTGCTCTCACCCCAAAAACCTTGTGTCTATGTGTTTCCTCCTCGTGTGCTGTATTTGCCAAACATGCATCCTTCCCCCCCTGTTCCCCCCTCTCTTCCCCCCTCCCCCTGAGTCCCCACCCCCCCTTCTGCAGGCAAATAGGTCAATTATGACCTATGTGTAGCCTCTATAGGCTGTAGTGTCGCCTCTCTCTCCTACCCTTGCCTACTGCCTTATCCAGTCATTTTACTCTGGTAGTCTATATGTATCCTAAGGTGTTTTTGGTGGGCTTCTCCCTCTGTTATTCCTCCCCTATGCTGTTCAGTAAGTTCTGCTAGGAGTTCCCCTGCTTTGATTTCCGAGAAAAACATCCTGATATGCCCCCTATTGATGATCTTTAATCTTGCTGGATACAGTAAATATGCCTCAGCACCTTGTTTCTGGAAGGGGGAGATCAGTTGCCTTAACTTCCATCTTCTCTCAACTGTAACGTGACAGAAGTCAGGCCTGGCGAAAAATGTAACACCGTCATATATTTTCCTAGACTCCGGCCTGGCTCTATCCATGATTTCCTGTCTTGCAAGAAAATTCCCTAAGAACACAAGCATTGCCCTAGGTAGTTCCTTTTATTAGGCTTCTCGATTCTTCTTCATTGTTAGTGGAAATCTGTGGGCTCTTTGGACTTCCGTCTCCCACTGCCACTGGGACTCAGGGAAGGCCCCCTTCAGAAGTTTAATAACATACCCTCTCAGATCTTGTCCCTCCACCCCTTCTTCTAGTCCAAGGAGTCTCACATTGTTCCGCCTTTGACGGTTTTCAAAATCTTCGATCTTCCATTGGAGATCTTCCACAATCTTCCCTTGCTCGTTTTTGAAGTCCTGCCAGTCCGTTACCTCGTCTTCCAGTCTCCCCGTTCGCTCTTCCACCTGTGAGACCCTCTCCTCGACCTCTTCATACTTTCTGTTTAACTTTCTGAGTGATGCCTGAATCTTTTATTTATCATGCCTTGCTCTCCGACTTTCCGCCCTGGCCTCAGACTGTATTTGTTTTAGTGTGCTAAACATCATCTCCATTGTTACATTCTGGGGTGTAGTTCTTACTGTTGGCCCCCCATTAGCCCCATCTCCTTGACCACTTTCTTGGTATATCCCTGAGGTGGCTGAATAGTCCCATGATAACTTTTTGTTCATGCTGCCCGGAGACCCCCCTCCGTTTCTTTTTGCCCCCATTTTCTTTTTCTTTTTCTTTTGCGTACTTTTGTCCCTGGAGCCTCTACTTGTGTCTGAGCCAGTGGTAATATCCGTCGAGCTTTCCCCCTCATGTTCGCTTATATCGGTAGAATCTGTCCCTTCGTTAACGGAAAAGAACTTGGGCGAGCCCCCTCTGGAGCCTTTGCTTCCAGCCCGCTCCTGCTCCTGCTGCAAGTCTAAGCTTAACAAGCTCCCCCATTTTGTTTTCTGAGCTTGGTTAATGCCAGTATTAAGCCCAACTTCGACTGACAATAAGGCATCTAACATCTGCGTGTTGTTCTGTCTTTAGAGCGCCCTCAGAGCTTCCTCAGCCGCCCCTGCTTCTCCCCCGCTCACCGTGGGTACAGACCTCTCCTTTTCTGTGATGCCGGCGTTCCCGGCGAAATGCGTGGTAGCTTCGGATGTTTCTGCCGGTTGCCCGGCAACTGCGACGCTTGCGTCCTCGAGGACGGCTCCCTCCGTCTCGGCGTTCAGCGCGGCTGGATGATTCATACTGCCGGTTGTCCCCTCGTCTAGAGTCGGGGGAACGGGGGCTATTTTGGACGAAAAGGACTCTGTTAAGGTAGGCTGCCTCATAGCGGTACCATCTTTGTGGGGGGGGGGGGGTTCACCCGTTGTGATCTGTGTGTCTCTTTCGTATTTGAAGCGATGTCCAGCTGTATCTCTTTCTGTGCTTTAGTCACTCCAGCCGTGGAGAGCCTTGTCTCTGGTTTCTTTTCGGCTTTCTCTGCTTTTCTTTGTTGAGCCTTTGTAAGTAAGCTGGAAGCAGGGATCTGTTTCTTGTTTCCCAATGGTATCTTTGGTGTTGCTCCCGGACCTGGGCCGTCTCGCAGTGCCGGACCTTCAGTTGTGTCGGCTGCGGTCGGAGGCTTCTCCTTCTCCTTATCCTGCTTGTTGCGTTGTGACATCGCAGCGGGTATGGTGAGGACTCTGACTATGCTCCTCCAGTATTTTCTCCAACCTTGCAAAGCCGCTAGAGTCACTTGTTTGAGCCGTCCCTCACCGATGCCGCCACCTGTGATAATGTGAGTCAGCCCGTCCAGTAACAGCATAACTGCATTCAGACTACCAGCATCTCAATGTCGAGGCAGGAGAGAGAGTGATGTGCGACTTCACTCTACTGCGCTGTAGCGGCCATCTTGCCCTCAACGGTGGAATTTCAATGGTTTTGTACGAGTGAAATGTCCAGCTAACTATAACACCTCTGAAACCTTTGTTTTTTCAGTGAATATGTATATATATATATATATATATATATATATACACAGGAAGAGAGACTGGCTGGCATCTATGCAGGGTAGTGCCAGCTTCATTCAGTATGCCAGCAGCAAAGCGGGGCAAATGACAGCGGACGCCCGCCTCCACCCACTTGGGATTGTACCATGTTTTAATTTTTGGAAGTAATCAGCGCACCTACTTGGGAAAGACACTGGCGCACTACAAAATCCATGAGGCCGTAGTGTCGGCCACACCCACGAGGGCGGGTGTTGAAGATCACATAAGGTGCGCCAAACAACAGCGTTGCTTATCTCCTCAGGAACATTACGCCATTTATGAAGGGATTTTCATTCCCGAAACGCGTCGGCGTTTGCAGTTTGTGAGGCTTGGACCCCGTCATGACATTTGCCGGCATGCTGACATTAAAAAGCTGAATCAATTCTTCTCTCTGCTGCCTCATTTCGAATGGATTCCTGTGTGTGTGTTTAATAGAAAATGGCTTTTTCCGGCTGTGAAGGGAGGCTCACCGCAGGTTTGGCGGGTCCTGCAAGTACCGACCCGGTGCTTGTACACAGGAAGAGAGACTGGCTGGCATCTATGCAGGGTAGTGCCAGCTTCATTCAGTATGCCAGCAGCAAAGCGGGGCAAATGACAGCGGACGCCCGCCTCCACCCACTTGGGATTGTACCATGTTTTAATTTTTGGAAGTAATCAGCGCGCCCACTTGGGAAAGACACTGGCGCACTACAACATCCATGAGGCCGTAGTGTCGGCCACACCCACGAGGGCGGGTGTTGAAGATCACATAAGGTGCGCCAAACAACAGCGTTGCTTATCTCCTCAGGAACATTACGCCATTGATGAAGGGATTTTCATCCCCGAAACGCGTCGGCGTTTGCAGTTTGTGAGGCTTGGACCCCGTCATGACATTTGCCGGCATGCTGACATTAAAAAGCTGAATCAATTCTTCTCTCTGCGGCCTCATTTCGAATGGATTCCTGTGTGTGTGTTTAATATATATATATATATATATATATATATATATAACCTACTGGCAGTCGCCAGTAGGTAGGTATGGTTTCTATAGGAAATCCGCAACATTCTATTTGGAATAACTTTTGTGCTGGTTGACGTGTCTTCGCGAAATTTTCAAAACTGGTGGGGCGCTCCAGTCCGCTCCTATCCTGAAAAGGGGGGGCAGAGAAAAAGGGGGTCCAAAACCTCTTTTCCCCATGCAATTTTCCATAGGAACCTTTAATCACAGCTACAGCCCGAACTGCTCAACGGAATTACACCAAATTTGGTAAAGAGGTAGTCCTTTGTTCACACTTGTGCCTTTTGGTTAAATAGTGTAAATCTGTTCAGTGGTTTTTTAGATATTAAAGGAAAAAATACATTTATATCTGGGCGGAGCCTAACGACACGTCTCATCGCGAGATCTGATTGGCTGTCAGCACTTCATCCAAGAAGTGTTGGCAGCCATATTGGGACCAATATACATGATAGCACCTCATTAAAAAAGCATTGCAGTTAATAGAAGGTTTTAACACTTTAGTTACATTATAAATCATTTGTTGATGGTACCATACTCATTTTAGGAATTGTGGTGTGTTCTAAGGTGATTTTACCATGTGACAAAGCCTTCTGCTGGGATATCATGAATCATGTTTGAGAGAAAACTATTTTCTCATGCTTTTCCCACAGAGGTTTGGAAGGTGATCTATAAGCTAAACTGAGAGCATATTTTCTGTAAATTCACATTATCTTTCTCAGTCATGTGAGAATGAAGTCTGACATTCTCAGTAAAACATGTACATCCAACAAGGGCAAAGACTGTCAGTTGATTCCTTTGTGTTCTACTGCAGCTTCCCAGAGTATTATAAAGAACAACTAGAGTGCTAACAGCCTTACTTATGACAAAAGTATAGCACACCTGAAGCCATCTTGATTGGAATAAAGTGGTAACATTTAATTTAAAAAGGAACAAAATGAGGAGGTTCGTTTTGCTATAGAAAGTATGATTAGTGCTGCAGAAAGAAAAATGTGTGCACATTTTGAGTGACTTCTCAAATCCTCTTCTATTTCATTAAAAAATATTCTGACATGCAGACTGAAACATGTACTTTAAAAAACACAGCACGACTAGGGTCAGAGCTATTTTCTACCTGCACACTGTTCCTCTATGTATAGTCTTTTGTCAGATTCTCAGAACCCTGTGCGTATAGGTCGAGGGCGTGAACCGTAAACACCCCCTAAATGATGATACAAATCATCACATACAATAAGAAAAACACAGTGACCCGCACAAGGGAAATTATATACAAATTGTAATTTTTGCCAACTAATGCAACAGTATTTTTCAAATATATAACATAAACGCTTTCCAAAAAAAGGTGAAGTCCAAGTCTTGAGAGTTGTATTGGAAAACCTTTTATTCAAGAAAATTGCTAGCTGCCAACGCGTTTCGTCACAAACGTGACTTCTTCAGGGCTCTGAAATCGATAGAAATGTAATGGATAGAGCTTGCTTCGTTTGAACAGAGATACACCAGAAAAAGAGGACACTAAAAAACGTGTTTCCTAGTCCCCCTCGTTGTTGATGTGGCTTTCAGGTTTGTAATAAATTATACAACAGTTTTCAATATTTATCATCCGTAACACAAGAATATTGACAAAGGTAATATGGTGTATCACCAATAACGTCTCTCTCTTCTACATGTATAATCTTTGGAGTATAGTAGGGCCCATCTAGGTTTCTTCAGTAAAGGGTGGGCATTTTTAGCGTGCCGCTGGCGTTTCATACAGGGTCCTTTCCAAACATGTACTTTCAATACCAGCAGCAGACTTCCCTGGTGAGCAGTAGCTTTACTACAGTGATCTAATGAGCAACTAGAGTGTAAAACACTGAAAGTATTTCCTACTGAGGAGACTGTAGTAAATGAGGAAATTAGGAAACTTCATAATAAATAAGTCTCCCAAGAAGGCCGCCAGAGACAAAAGAGCCCAAATGTAGCACAAATATCACCCAGATGTAGACCAAGTATAGCCCAATGACAGAATGTCACAGAGTGTTCTAAAGAACAACTAGAGCGCTAACAGTCTTACTTATCACAAAAGTATGGAGCACCTGAAGCCATCTTGATTGGAATAAAGTGGTAACACTTAAAACATTCAATTTGCAAAGGAACAAAATGAGGGGCTTCATTTTGCCATAGAAATTATGATTAGTGCTGCAGAAAGAAAAATTAGGGCACATTTTGACTTCTCAAATCCTCTTCTAATTCATTAAAACATTCTAACATGCAGACTGAAAAATGCACTTTGAATACCAGCAGCAGACTTCCCTGGTGAGCAGTAGCTTAACTCCAGGGATCTAATGAGCAACTAGAGTGCTTACATTCAGAATTTATGGCAAATGTGTGACACATCTGAATGCCCTCTTGATGGAACCAAAGTAAACAAGCATTGAAAATGCAATAGGTCTCGCCATCGTTTAATTTAAAGCAATTCTGTTTGTAATTAGGTGGCTTTTTAGCTTTGCTTTTATTAGTGTTTTTCAAACTTTCATGTACATAACATGCATATTTATGCATATATGTATATGTATATGTATGCATGCATTTATGTTTGTATTTATATAGATATGTAGATTATATATATGTTTATCTATGTATGTATATATATATATGCACATACATATATATAAATGCTTATATATGCATTATATATGTGCATATGTGTGCGAGTAGAGAGAGGTAGAGAGATGTAGAGAGGCTAGAGGTGTAGAGGTAGAGGTAGAGAGGTAGAGAGGTAGAGAGGTAGAGGGTAGTAGAGAGAGAGGTAGATAGAGGTAGAGAGTAGAGAGTGAGTAATAGAGAGTAGAGAGTGAGTAGTAGAGAGTAGCAGAGAGTAGTAGCAAGAGTAGCAGAGAGTGAGTAGTAGAGAGTAGTAGAGTGAGTAGTAGAGAGTAGTAGAGTGAGTAGTAGAGAGTGAGTAGTAGAGAGTAGTAGATAATAGTAGAGAGTGAGTAGTAGAGTGAGTAGTAGAGAGGAGTAGAGAGTGAGTATTAGAGAGTAGTAGAGAGTGAGTAGTAGAGAGTAGTAGAATGAGTAGTAGAGTGAGTAGTAGAGAATAGTAGAGAGAGTAGTAGAGAGTGAGTAGTAGAGAGTAGTAAAGTGAGTAGTAGATAGTGAGTAGTAGAGAGTGACTAGTAGAGAGAGAGTAGTAAAGAGTAAGAAGTAGAGAGTAGTAGAGAGTGATTAGTAGAGAGTGAGTAGTAGAGAGTGAGTAGTAGAGTGAGTAGTAGAGAGTAGTAGAGTGTGAATAGTAGAGAGTAGTAGAGAGCAAGTAGTAGAGAGCAAGTAGTAGAGAGTGTGTAGTAGAGAGAGTAGTAGAGAGTAAGTAGTAGAGAGAGTAGTAGAGAGTGAGTAGTAGAGAGTGAGTAGTGGAGAGTGATTAGTAGAGAGTAGTAGAGAGAGAGTAGTAGAGAGTGAGTAGTAGAGAGTAGTAGAGTGACTAGTAGTGAGAGAGTAGTAGAGAGTAGGTGGTAGAGTAGTAGAGTGAGTAGTAGAGCATAGTAGAGAGTGAGTAGTAGAGAGGGAGTAGTAGCGAAGGAGAGAGTGAGTAGTACAGAGTGAGTAGTGAAGAGAGAGTAGTAGAGAGAGTAGTAGTGAGAGCAGTAGAGAGTGAGTAGTAGAGAGTGAGTAGTAGAGAGTGAGTAGTGGAGAGTGAGTAGCAGAGAGTAGTAGAGTGAGTAGTAGAGAGTGAGCAGTAGAGAGCGAGTAGTAGAGAGTGAATAGTAGAGAGTGAGTAGTAGAGAGAGAGCAGTAGAGAGTGAGTAGTAGAGAGTAGTATAGAGTGAGTAGTATAGAGTGAGTAGTAGAGAGAAAGTAGTTGAGAGTGAGTAGTAGAGTAGTAGAGAGTGACTGGTAGAGAGTAGTAGAGAGTGAGTAGTAGAGAGTGAGTAGTGTAGAGTAGTAGTAGAGAGTAGTGGAGAGTAGTAGAGAGTGAGTAGTAGAGAGTGAGTCATAGAGAGTAGTAGCGAGTGAGTAGTAGAGAATAGTAAAGAGTGAGTAGTAGAGAGAGAAGTAGAGAGTGAGTAGTAGAGAGTGAATATTAGAGAGTAGTAGAGAGTGAGTGGTAGAGAGTAGTAGAGAAGTAGAGTGACTAGTAGAGAGAGAGTAGTAGAGAGTGAGTAGTAGAGAAGTAGAGAGTAGTCAGCCAGTGTCAGTCAGTGTCAGTCAGTCAGTGTCAGTCAGTCAGTGTCAGTCAGTGTTAGTCAGTCAGTGTCAGTCAATCAGTGTCAGTCAGTCAGTGTCAGTCAATCAGTGTTGGTCAGTGTCAATAAGTCAGTGTCAGTCAGTCAGTGTCTGCTGAAGCAGCTCTGCTGACCTGGTTCTCTGGCTTAAAGCAGCTCTGCTAACCTGGTTCTCTGGCTCTACAGCAGCTCTGCTGACCTGGTTCTTAGGCTCTAGAGCAGCTCTGCTGACCTGGTTCTCTTGCTCTAAAGCAGCTCTGCTGGCCTGGTTCTATGGCTCTAAAGCAGCTCTGCTGACTTGGTCCTCTGGCTCTAGAGCAGCTCTGCTGACCTGGTTCTCTGGCTCTAAAGCAGCTCTGCTGACCTGCTTCTCTGGCTCTAAAGCAGCTCTGCTGGCATGGTTCTCTGGCTCTAAAGCAGCTCTGCTGGCCTGGTTCTCTCCCTCTAAAGCAGCTCTGCTGACCTGGTTTCTCTGGCTCTAGAGCAGCATTGCTGACCTGGTTCTCTGGCTCTAGAGCTGCTCTGCTGACCTAGTTCTTAGGCTCTAATGCAGCTCTGCTGACCTGGTTCTCTGGCTTTACAACAGCTCTGCTGACCTGGTTCTCTGGCTCTAAAGCAGCTCTGCTGACCCGGTTCCATGGCTCTAAAGCAGTTCTGCTGACCTGGTTCTCTGGCACCAGAGCAGCTCTGCTGACCTCATCCCTTGGCTCTAAAGCAGCTCTGCTGACCTGGTTCTCTTCCTCTAAAGCAGCTCTGCTGACCTGGTTCTCTTGCTCTAAAGCAGCTCTACTGACCTAGTTTCTCTGGCTCTAGAGCAGCTCTGCTGACCTGGTTCTTTGGCTCTAGAGCAGCTCTGCTGACCTGGTTCTTAGGCTCTAGAGCAGCTCTGCTGACCTGGTTCTCTGACTCTACAGCAGCTCTGCTGACCTGGTTCTCTGGCTCTAGAGCTGCTCTGCAGACCTAGTTCTTAGGCTCTAGAGCAGCTCTGCTGACCTGGTTCTCTGGCTCTAAAGCAGCTCTGCTGACCCGGTTCCATGGCTTTAAAGCAGTTCTGCCGACCTGATTATCTGGCACTAGAGCAGCTCTGCTGACCTCGTCCCTTGGCTCTAAAGCAGCTCTGCTGGCCTGGTTCTCTCCCTCTAAAGCAGCTCTGCTGACGTGGTTCTCTCGCTCTAAAGCAGCTCTACTGACCTAGTTTCTTTGGCTATACAGCAGCTCTGCTGACCTGGTTCTCTGGCTCTAGAGCAGCTCTGCTGACCTGGTTCTTAGGCTCTAGAGCAGCTCTGCTGACCTGGTTCTCTGGCTCTAGAGCTGCTCTGCTGACCTAGTTCTTAGGCTCTAGAGCAGCTCTGCTGACCTGATTCTCTGGCTCTGCAACAGCTCTGCTGACCTGGTTCTCTGGCTCTAAAGCAGCTCTGCTGACCCAGTTCCATGGCTCTAAAGCAGTTCTGCTGACCTGGTTCTCTGGTTCTAGAGCAGCTCTGCTTGCCTGGTCCCTTGGCTCTAAAACAGCTCTGCTGACCTGGTTCTCTCCCTCTAAAGCATCTCGACTGACCTGGTTTCTCTTGCTCTACGGCAGCTCTGCTGACCTGGTTCTCTGGCTCTAGAGGAGCTCTACTGACCTGGTTCTTAGGCTCTAGAGCAGCTCTGCTGACCTGGTTCTCTGGCTCTAGAGCTGCTCTGCTGACCTTGTTCTTAGGCTCTAGAGCAGCTCTGCTAACCTGGTTCTCTGTCTCTGCAACAGCTCTGTTGCTAGTTCTCTGGCTCTAAAGCAGCTGTGCTGACCCGGTACCATGGCTCTAAAGCAGTTCTGCTGACCTGGTTCTCTGGCTCTAGAGCAGCTCTGCTGACCTGGTCCCTTGGCTCTAAAGCAGCTCTGCTGACCTGGTTCTCTCCCTCTAAAGCAGCTCTGCTGACCTGGTTCTCTCGTTCTAAAGCAGCTCTACTGACCTGGTTTCTCTGGCTCTACAGCAGCTCTGCTGACCTGGTTCTCTGGCTCTAGAGCAGCTCTGCTGACCTGGTTCTCTGGCTCTGTAGCAGCTCTACTGACCTGTTTCTCTGGCTCTAAAGCAGCTCTGCAGACCTCGTTCTCTGGCTCTAAAGCAGCTCTGCTGACCTGGTTCTCTGGCTCTAGAGCCGCTCTGCTGACCTGGTTCTCTGGCTCTAAAGCAGCTCTGCTGACCTGGTTCTTTCCCTCTAAATCCGCTCTGTTGACCTGGTTTCTCTGGCTCTACAGCAGCTCTGCTGACCTGGTTCTCTGCCTCTAGAGCAGCTCTGCTGACCTGGGTCTCTGGCTTTAGAGCAGCTCTGCTGACCTGGGTCTCTTGTTCTAGAGCAGCTCTGCTGACCTGCTTCTCTGGCTCTACAACGGCTCTGCTGACCTGGTTCTCTGGCTCTAAAGCAGCTCAGCTGACCCGGTTTCTTTGGCTTTACAGCAGCTCTGCTAGCCTGGTTCTAAGGCTCTAAAGCAGTTCTGCTGACCTAGCTCTCTGGCTCTACAACGGCTCTGCTGACTTGGTTCTCTGGCTCTTAAGCAGCTCTGTTCACTCCTACAATCATCCTGACAGAAGCATGTCCTTTTCTAATCACTCTGCTGAAACATAAGCGCTTATAAACTTATCCTGCTGTCAACTACTAGCACTCTAGGTACCCAGTCACTGTCTATGCACTTGCAGAATGACTTAAGCATTGAGACAAGCAGTGGTACAGTCAAATGTGCACAATGTATGCGGTCCCTTAACCCCTTGCAGACTACTGAGTCAGTCCTGCAAAAGTCCAGGTAATAGTCATGCTTGTCTGGAATCACACTGTGAGTCTGTGTCCAATCCTACAATCATCCCGACAGAAGCATGTTCTTATCTAATCACTCTGCTGACACATAAGTGCTTATAAACTTATTGTGCTGTCAACTACTAGCACTCTAGGAACCCAGTCACTGTCTATGTACTTGCAGAATGACTCAGGCATTGAGACAAGCAGTGGTACAGTCAAATGTACATAATGTATGCGGTCTCTTAACCCCTTGCAGACTACTGAGTTAGTCCTGCAAAAGTCCAGGTAATAATCATGACAGAAGTATGTCCTTATCTAATTACTCTGCTGAAATATAAATGCTTATAAACTTATCCTGCTGTCAACTACTTGCACTCTAGGAACCCCGTCACTGTCTATGCACTTGCAGAAGGACTTAGGCATTGAGACAATCCCTAAGCACTTATAAATTAACTGGGCACTCTGTTTTCAGCACTGTCATCATTCTAGTTACAAGTGATGTTCTTATAGAATGACCTAGGCACCAACACAAGTACACGTACAATATTCTGTGCACAATCTCTACAAATCTCTAAGCAGATACATACTATTGGTACACTCCACTAAATACTGAAGTAGTACTCATGCAGCCAATAACAAATACCGGGTGTGAAGAGAAACTTAGGAGTGTCATGTAAAAATTTACACTATAGATTTACAAGTGAAACCCAAAAATACACAATTAATATCCTGCTGTGCATCCAGAAGAGGAGAGTCTACACCCAATCTCTCCTAATTACTCAATCACAGATTGATCAAACAAATTAACAATTTCTGAAGCACAAGCCAAATTATTCACAAAATGATAATACAATGATATCAGAGGAAAAGAAATGTTTGTAATTTCCATGTTTCTGGGCTTGCCCAGTTCTTTTAATAGGTTCACTCTTTTCGCAATCTTCCACTCCCTTATGCCAACGCATTTCGTCATATATGGGTGTGAACCCACGACTTTGTCAGGGCTGGAAGTAATACATACAATTGCATTATAGTATCATTTCAAATTTCATCCAAATTGAAGAATTACCCAACAACACCCTAGTGCACAAGGGGACTAGTTCCAAGAGTAAAACACTGTGACATTATAATCATGCCTACAATTGTGTCCTCAATACATCTCTGCATTTGTTATACATATAAATCAACAGGTCATTACGACATCCAAGTACATTTATATCATTGCGAAACATTATCAAAGTAGGATATAGCCAAGTGCCACCATAATCCCATCATGAAAGTGATATTACCACTCAATTATTCATTGTGTGTTTGAATTTCAACAACCTCCCATGTTATGCCTAAATCATATACAACCTAGCATTGAAAATACTGAAAAGGCTGGTACCTTAGTCACTCTTGTTCACATACTTTCTGTCAATCCTAAAGCAAAAAGAACATTTTCATCTATTATAGCTAAAGACCACGTAGGCATGAGCCCAAACTCCTCCTAACATTTAATATGTCACACCGATTTCACCTATTCAAGCTATCTCTTACCTCTCACTTGTAGCTGAATATTTAAAGCTGACTTCGTAGGGCCTTTACTTCCCCTTTAAAACTTTCTCGCAATGTCACAACTGCAATTATATAAAGTAACTGGGTGTCAGATAACATACACCCTATTAATAAATAGTGGTGAAAATCATCCCAAACTAGTTTATACTCACAAAGAAAATTGCCGATATTGAAACCAAAGTATTCTTTACTGCACTTTCAATCTGAAAAAGTCCTTCAGCGGTAATCACAAGTTCCCCAATATATACGGCCACCTGTAAAAGTATACAATAACCTCAATACTGACCCTATTCATCTGAAATATAATACTATCTAAACGCTCACTCTCTCCAACATACCTGTGTCGATTAATTGTGTTGAATATTTGAATATCTGCCACTGTAGTCGTAACAAGTACACGGAGCCAATCCCTCCGTTATCACCAACAGGTCCCTGTAGTACGGGGAAACCTGCAAATGTATAAACGAAACCTAAGTGTTTGTGCCGATATTCCAGTCTAGAAGTATAATAAACGTCCCATGAAACCACTAATGAAAGCATACCTGCATCTGTTGCTTTATTCGGCGTCCCACACAGTCAGATCAAACCCAAGTCTCATTCTTAGTCAAGATTACGACTGGTTCTTAGACAGAGAGGAGGTGACTTAAACCTTCTCTCAAAGGTGGCGCCATCTTGGAGTGACCAAATTTGTGTTATATGGTGGTCAGCTCCCAATCCAATAAGGAAATGATTTAAAAATCATATCATCAAAATAAATATCCAAGAATAATTCAAGCAATGTAGAGCCAAATCTATAATATCTAATGAAAGTTACCTGATAGGAGGTCTCATGCTCCCACCATGTTGATCCTCATTATTCAACAACAACTTTATTGATCCAGAATACTTATGGAAAAATCTATGCAAAGCACTACATGCCAAAACTTCTCAGTCTCCTAAAAAGTATTGCAGTTCCTGATCGTAATTAAGCCCCTCCTCAACTACTCGCAAGCGCATAATCCAACGTGCTTCATGCCTCCGCAGTTTCAGCTCCCTATCACCACCACGTGGATCTTGCTTAATATGCTCTATACCATAGAATTTGAAAGTTTTTGTGGGGCATTGATCAATGCTCGTATGCACATGTTCTGCAATGGGATATCTGCAATTATTTTGTTTGATTGCTCGCATACGTTCTCCCACCCGATCCTTTAATGCCCTAATAGTACTTCCCACATACTTTATAGAACATTTGCATTCAATAATATATATTACACATTTTGTGCCACATGTTATATTGTTTTTGATGATATATGTTTTACCCATACTATCTTTAAATTGTTTGATCTTATGTTCAGCAAACCTACACATCCCGCAGTGTCCTCATTTAAAAAAAACCTTAGCTATGTCAGATAACCATGATGTCGTTGATGGTACAGTAGGGTAACTGGGGCATAATAAATTACCCAATGTCCTCCCCTTCCTAAAAGTAATCTTAGGCCTGTCCGTTAAAAATTCTTGCAAGGTTCTATCAGCCTGCAAAATGTGCCAATGTCTGTTTAGGCTTTTCCGTAGTGTGGTACTCAAATCTATGTAGTCTGTAATCAGCCTAATCTGACCGGACCCTTATTTGTTAATTTGCTTAGGTTTTAAAGTCGAATATCTTTTAGTCTTGATAACCCTCTCCCTAGCTGCCACAATATCATGGTGAGGGTATCCTCTATGCACAAAACGTTTTTCCATATACTTAATACATGTAAGAAAATGTATATCATCACTACAATTTCGTCTCGCCCTAAGCATTTCCCCGTATGGAATGGCTCTAATCTGATGCTTAGGGTGTGCACTATGAGCTTTTAGCAAAGAATTACAGGCAGTAGGTTTCCGAAACATCTTACTCTGAATATGTCCATCCTTAATGTATAATTCCACATCTAAAAACACAACACTGTTGGTACTGGAATGTGTAGTGAATCTGATATTCATATCATTAAGGTTTAAGTATTCAATAAATTCATTTAATAGGTTTTCTGTCCCTGTCCATATCATGAGGCAATCATCAATAAAACACCCCCAATAAAGGATATGCTCATTCCATCTATTTCCTGATGTGCCCAAAATCATAAATTCTTCTAGCCAGCCCATGAAAATATTCGCATAGGCAGGAGAAAATTTCGAACCCATAGCGATGCCTTGGGTTTGCCTAAACCATTGATCCTTAAAAAGAAAAAAGTTCTTAGTTAGTATTAATTCTGTCATAGCTAGAATCATTTGGGTATGTTCCCATTGACTCGCTGGTCTTTTGGATAAAAAGTGAAAGAGTACCTTAAGTCCCAATTCGTTGCGAATACTGGTGTACAAGGACACCACATCGAGGGTCACCAAGATCATTCCCGGGTCCCATGTAATGTCCCCTAGTATATTAAAAATATGTGTTGTATCTTTGATGGTAAATTTATCACTATAGGTTGCAAAAAAAGATCAACAAATTGTGATAAACGTTCTGTGGGTCCTCTGATACTTGATATGATGGGCCTCCCTGGTGGAAATGGGAGCCCTTTGTGAATTTTTGGTAAAGTGTAAAGACATGGGAATCTTGGTCGAGTCACTTTAAGGTATAAAAATTTGTCATCATCTATCAGACACTTATTATGCCATGTCTTAAAATATCCCTTGATGGTCGCTATAAGGGAGAACATGAGATAACTTCTTATAGCATTGATTATCATTCAATTGTGAATAAATTTCCTCTTATTCATAACCACTATGTACCCACCCTTGTCTGCTTTTCTAATTGTAAGATTAGGGTTGTCTCTTAATACTCGCAAAGCCTGTCTTTCTTGTCCAGTCAAGTTATCTCTTGAAGGGTGTTTGCTGAGAGCCTTCTTCTTAATACTCCTGTCTAGGTCGTCAATAACTAACTTATGAAAAATCTCAACATTTTTCCCACTAATAAGGTTGGGAGACCAGCGAGACTTAGTTTTTAGACCACTTAATAAGGAGAGATCTGGTCTGATATCTAAATCTTCCAATACCTTCCCTATTGTGACCGGGTCCTCCTCTAGTTCTGTAATTGAAAGTAAATTCACAGTATCTTGAATGTCACTAATAGTCAAACCACTTGACAATTAATCCAATAGTACTGGTGCATTGACTTTATTAGGTTTAGGATTCAAAGCAAAATATTTCTTAAGCTTCAAGCGCCTTATAAACTTAAACAGATCAATTTTAGAAGTACAGAGGTCACCCATTGATTCTGGGCAAAAACCTAAGCCTTTCTTTAACAAAGTAATCATTGACTCCGTAAGTATACAATCAGAAAGATTCACCACTTCCAGCTCGTTCCCTATGTCTGTGCTTATTGTCTCTTGTTCCAAGAGCATGTTTTCATCCTTGTGTTGTCTCCTACCATTTCCGCCCCTCTTCCCACGTCTTGTTTTCTTGTACTGTCTGTTTTTTGGTCTGATCTCTGTTACCCCGCTTGATGCGGTTTACTTCTAGCATGAAGGAAGAGTTGCCTAAAGGGTGTAATTACTTGGCTAGTGTTCCTGACCCTCCTTCTATATCACTATCACTGGTTGGTATTGTACTTAATGAACTATTACTAGAGCTAGCCAAAACTGGTGCAGATGTTTGTTTAGGTTTATCAGTTTGCACCAGATAATCATATTTGCTCGAGAAGGTAAATACCCTCCCGTTATTATAGTCCACCTCATCCCGTTTCAATTTTCAGGCCTTTCTTTGCTTTATGTCATTCTGGTGGTTAGATAAGATTTTCTTCAAAATTTCATAATTCTTGGCTGTTGGTTCTGGCATGTTAAGTGCTTCGATCTCAGACTCAAGCTGTGATATCTCAGTTTGGAATTTCGTAACTTTCCTCTCTGCATTCTCAATCAGAATGTCCATTAATTTCATAGAACTGGATGTCAGTTCTTTTTCCTAAATGTTTAAAAGATCTTCGTCTAAATCATCGTATGTTGGGATGATCTGCGAGCGAAGACCTCTCGGAATCCTTTTTAATTTAACATATTGTTTTAAAGTGGTGCCATCCCACCACTTGGACATTTCTGCACGCTTATGTTTTTCTAATCTAACAAATTTCTCCCGCAGTCCTTCATTCTGTGGTTGATTACCTCTTTTAACAGCCTCAGTTACAGTACTCCCCTTGCGCAAATTCTCAAATAACTCAGCCGCCACCTGCCTCGATCCAAATTATCACTCATTGTTAATATCTTGATTAATACAGGTGTCTACAGAGCTGCCTACCTCTTGTTTGTCAATAACAAATACCGGGTGCGAAGAGAAACTTAGGAGCGCTCATGTAAAAATACTCATACTGCCTAGGATACCTCCTGTCAGTCTCATGCAGTTCGTCAATCAGCCATTCAGCACTATGTTCTTATTGTATCACTCTGCCAATTCCTAAGCACTTATGGGGCAGACTTACAAGCCCCCTGCACCACCAGTACGTCACTTTTTGTATCGTAGTGATGGCGCTGGGGACTCCTCCATATTTACAAGGAGAGGAAGAGCCACCCTGCTTGGCTTTTCCTCTCCTTGAAAATACGACCCATTCAAACGCAGCACTTTGCGTTGAAGGGGCGTTCCATGGGTGTTGTTGTGTCTGTTCCCACACAACACCCATGGAATAACAATCTCAAGACTAACGAGAAAGTGTAAATCTGTAGATATGTGTGAATAGAGCGCCACCCTAGAGGTGGTGTAGCGAGGCACAACAAGGAGAAATGTTTTCAAAATGTTTTTTAAATGTTTTAAAATAAGTATTATGTATTTAGCAATCTCCATTGAAGAGTGGGTGGATGTATAAGTGTCTGGATGGAGGATTTAGTAGCACTGTGATTGACTGTCTAAGTGACTAATTTAAAGTGTCTCACTAAATATATGTGATAGAGATTAAACTGTGTGAATATCTGTATCACTCTATCTCTTGTTGTGTGAACTACTACATAAGTTGGTTGCTAGCTATGTGAAAGTATATATCAGTTATTAATTAGTTAAGTGAGTATTTGTATGGGATAGTGAATGTGTGTGTGGCTGGGTGGGAGGTGTTTGACTACCCAAAGATGTGTAAATAGTTGATTTTGTAGGTATATGAGGTTAAGACTGCACATGGAAACAGTTGTTTGAGTGAGTGAATCTCTTTATGAGTGTGGTGATGAGTAAATATATTTCTCAATGATACGTGTCCAACAAAGTAGAAATATAAAAGGCAGTGTATGTGCCAGTTGTTGTATATAAATAAGTATACATAAGACTCAGTGATTGTATGAGTGACTGTATTGAAAACTGTATGCTTGTAATAGTGATTTTATAACACACTAAGTATGAGTTACTATCTATATGAATAAATAAAGTGGTGTTTGTATAAGTGTGTAGCTTAGTAAATGTAAGTATGATCAATTTGTTTGCATAAGTGAGTAGGATGACTGCAAATGCGAATAGGATGTGTGGTGGGGTGTAATGTCGATGTAAGTGTATAAGTATATTTAATAGTGTTCTTTTGATCTTTGTTAGCATGTATGAGTGAATCTATAGGTAAGTGTTTAGATTTGTGTGTGTAGATGTAGGAATCACGGAGTGGGTTTTTAGAAACGTGTATTGGCTTTGTCAATGGTTTCAAATATGGTACTCCATATTTTATTATGAGTGTTGAAAGGTTATACTAGTGTATGATGAGATGTATCAGATTGTCACGTGAATTATGTCATCAGTGATGTCATCAGTGATGTCATCTGAGATGTCATCAGTGAAGTCATCAGTGATGTCACTGACCATATCATGAATTATGTAATATGTGACATCATCAACAGTCCATTGCCGGCGCGCAAGTTATAGTTAGTACAACTAACTATAACGGAGGAGTTTCAATGGTTTTGTACGAGTGAAATGTCCAGCTTACTATAACACCCCTAAAACCTGTTTTTCAGTGAATTTTTAAGGTTTTTTAATGCCAATTCCTAACTATAACATGTCTGAACCCTGTTTTTTTCAGTGAATTTCAAAGGTTTTGCAAATGACAATTTTTAAATGTAGTAATTGTTATATATTTTTTATACTGATTTACTACATTTTTTTAAATTATTTATTTTTAGATATTTTATTTTTTAAATTACATTTAAATTACATTATACATTACATTACTTTAGTTGAAATACTTTGCAAATAGGCAAAAGACTTTTAAGTACAGTAGTTACAGTTGTTGCTATGGGCAACACAATTTCAAACACAATGCAACATTGAACTCAATGGAAATTTCTAGTTAAATGCAATTAGTTACTTTATGGATTACTTTTCTAACCACAGGACTGGATCATAGATTCAGTCCTGGGACATCTCCTGTAAACAGTCGAGTAAAAGCGTTTTGGTTACAGTAGTGATTTATATGGAATATTATTGTATTTTAAAAGTTGACACTTTGAAACTTTTTCACATAGAATCACCAAGGTTATCCTATTGGAGGAAATTCACTTAGCAGGTAAGTAGTGTTATTGTTACTTTTTCTTACTCAGTGGTGGATCCTGGATCCAGCACTGGTGCATCTCCTGTAAACAGTTGAAAGAATGCGTTTAAGTCATACAGGCGATTTTTGAGTAATATTTGTAGTTTGTGAAAATAGACACTCAGAAACTTTTCTGGTGAAAAGCAGACAATGGATTCCGATGGAAGAAAATGCAAGTTACTGGTAAGTACGGTTAGAGTCACTTTTCAGGGTCAGTGCTGGGCTAAAATATGCAGCACTGGTTTATCTCCTGATAACAGGTGAGTAAATCGGAATTTGTTGTTCAGCTGATTTTAGGTGAATATTTTAAAGTTCCAAAACACCACACTTGGAAGAATTTCCAAGTGAAACCAGTCAATGTTAGCCTATGGAAGGAAATTCAAGTTACTGGTAAGTACAGTTAGAATTACTTTTCAGGATCAGTACTGTGCTCAAAGATACGGCACTGAGGTCTCTCCTGATAACAGGTGATTAATCGGAATTTGTCGTTCGGTTGATTTTAGATTAATATTTTCAAGTTCCAAAACTCCACACTTAGAAGAATTTCCAAGTGAATCCAGTCAATGTTAGCCTATGGAAAGAAATTCAAGTTACTGGTAAGTACGGTTAGAATTACTTTTCAGGATCAATACTGGGCTCCAAGATGCAGCACTGAGGTCTCTCCTGATAATAGGTGACTAAATCGGAATTCGTAGTTCGGCTGATTTTACTTTGGTCCAGTATATATAGAGGCACTTTCCTACACACTTTCCTACACCATCCCCTCCCTTCACCACTGTGCAAACACTCCCTGTGGCACGTTTTAAGTTGGGGAATTAATTCCCCTTCAATCCTGAGGGTTCCTAGAGTCCAACTAGCCCACTAGGTACATCCAGTAAGCGCCACAGAGCTGTGTAGCAGAGAGATGTAAAAAGGGGCACGGCCTGCACCACCTCTCTGCAACGCAGCGCAGTGGCGCTTTCTGGAAGCACCTGATGAGCTACTTGGCCCCCAGGGTCCCTCAGGATTGAAGAGGAATTTTTCCCCACCTTAAAACGTGTCACAGGGCGTGTTTGCACACGTCACTTCAGGCCCCGTCCCCTCCCTTCACCACTGTGTAAACACGCCCCATGGCGTGTTTTAAGTTGGGAGATTAAGTCCCCTTGAATCCTGAGGGTCCTAGGCCCCCCAGCCCCGGAGACCACCACCCCCGGGGCTTTTAGAACAGAATGGCGGGGGGCTCACGGCCCCCCGCAGCCCCGGGGACCGCCACCCGAGCCTTTTTTTTTTTTAAATTGGGGGGCCTTGGGGTTCAGGGGTTCTAGGCCTAGACCTAGGGGTTCAGGGGTCCTAGGCCTAGGTCCTAGACCTGTTCAGGGGGTCCTTTTGGGACCCCCTGAACAGGCCTAGGGGGTCAGGGTGTTTCTACCCTGCCACCTTTTCGCGTTTTGCGCGTTTTTTATTTAGGTTTCTTGTGCCTCGGTTCTCCCAAGGCAGAAGATGGCTGCCAACACTTCCTGGTTTGGAGTGTTGACAACCAATTAGCATACAGCTCATGCTAGGCAGGGTGCGCGGATCTTGCGTGGCCATAGATATATCTATGATTTTACTTTTAATTTTATCAGGAACTTCTGAATAGATTTACACCATTTAACCAAAAGGCACGAGTGTGAACCAAGGGCTACCTCTTTGCCAAATTTAGTGTAATTCCGTTCAGCAGTTCAGGCTATAGCTGTGAGTAACGGTTCCTATGGAAAATTGCATGGGGAAAACACGTTTTGGGACCCCCCTTTTTTTCAAGGCCCCGCTTGACACAATCACCCCGAGACTTTTAGGATAGGAGCGGACCGGAGCTGGCCACCAGTTTTGACATTTTTTTCGAAGATTCGTCAACCGGCGCCAAAGTTATTCCAAATAGAAAGTTGCGGATTTCCTATGGATAATAGGTCCTAAGTATAACTAACTACTGGCGACTGCCAGTAGGTTATATATATATATATATTCACAGAAAAAACCATAGGTTATAGACCATATATAGTTAGGAATTAGCATTTACAAAACCTTGAAAATTCACTGAAAAAACCATAGGTTATAGACCATATATAGTTAGGAATTAGCATTTAGAAAACCTTATTTTACTCACACAAAACCATTGAAATTCCATATATAGTTAGTTGCACTAACTATATATCGCGCACCCGCAATCCACTGCTGATGATGTCACATATTACATCATTCATGACATGGTCAGTGACATCACTGATGACATCACTGATGACATCTCAAATGACATCACTGATGACATCACTGATGACATCTCAAATGACATCACTGATGACATCATGACACACCAATACCAGTTACTACATACGCACTCACTGATTCCTACGTCTACACACACATTCACTCATTCACCCATACAATCACTCATACATACAGTCACTCATTATTACAACACTATCATATGCACTCATACACCTATGCAGACAGTCACACACTGCCACTCATCCATGGAGTTACTCACACACCAAGTCAGTCCTGTAAAGAATCAATCACACTTCCATTTCTTCATCTATACAGTTAAACACAGAACACCATACTTCAGTGACATCACTGATGACATCACTAATGACATCTCAAATGACATCACTGATGACATCTCAAATGACATCACTGATGACATCATGACACACCAATACCAGTTACTACATACGCACTCACTGATTCGTACGTCTACACACACATTCACTCATTCACCCATACAATTACTCATACATACAGTCAGTTATTATTAGAACACTATCATATGCACTCATACACCTAGTCAGTCCTGTGAAGAATCAATCACACTTCGATTTCCTCATCTATAGTTAAACACAGAACACCATACTTTTCACACATATACTAACACATACTTACTCTCTTATACAATCACTGATACAAGTACACATTGATATGCACAGAGTCACACACCTCCCAGCCAGCCACACACACACTCAGTCTTCCATACATCCACTCATTCTTCAATATGTAAAACGTATTTAAACTTTACAAAAACACACAGACACTAGATGATGTCATCAGTGATGTCATTTGAGATGTCATCAGTGATGTCATCAGTGATGTCACTGACAATGTCATGAATGATGTAATATGTGACATCATCAGCAGTGGATTGCGGGTGCGCGATATATAGTTAGTGCAACTAACTATATATGGAATTTCAATGGTTTTGTGTGAGTAAAATAAGGTTTTCTAAATGCTAATTCCTAACTATATATGGTCTATAACCTATGGTTTTTTCAGTAAATTTTCAAGGTTTTGTAAATGCTAATTCCTAACTATATATGGTCTATAACCTATGGTTTTTTCTGTGAATTTCATTGGTTTTTTAACAGCTAATATCTGTAGCTGTAAAATGTATTCTTCTTTAAATCCAAAAATATATTTTATATGTTTATGAATAATTTTTTTTTTAAATATTTTTTTTCTTCGTTCCCGCTTCGCGAATCGGGAAGCTTCCCGTTAGCTGACCTTGATGCCGCGAAATAGACCGCGAGCCGGTAAACGTTTCTTTACCGCAAGTGCCGCGTTAGAAAACAACATCGTGACGCCTCCCGTCCGCATGACGTTTCACGTTGTCGCGTGATACGTCATATGACGTGCTACGTTAGCGAACTGGTACGCGAAGCGAGTCGCAAAGCGCAGGTTTCTGGAAGCAAACCGGGAGGCCCTGCAAAGCGCTTAACGTAAACACAGCAAGTCATGTGACTTGGTAATAACACTTTTCATTGGTTCATTTCACTTTTGGTTTCCTAATGATGTAAGACTAGGTCATATAATCTAAAATGAACACTTTTGATTGGTTGAGAACTCTTGTTTTTCCCAAATGATGAAAATCCCTCCTTCTTTCCTCACTCTGACTTTCATCATTGTGAGAGAAAGACCCTTTGTGATCACTGAGCAATGGCTTCTTTAGTAGCTTCAGCTGGTGCTTCCCCACCACCTCCACCACATCCAAGGAAGAGTGGACCACCTGCTCAAGTTATAATTCAACAAGAAGAGGAAGAAGAGGAACAGGACGACGAGCACGAAGAGAGGCAGTTTTTGCCTGAGCAGCCCAGGACGTCTCACCGGAAAGAAAACTTCATTTGGCAATTTTTTAAAATTCCCAAAGGTCAGAAAAAAGTAAATGCAAGATACGTAACTTGCCTTATATGTCAAGATAGACTGTCCAGAGGAACCGAGAAAAAATACAGTTTCGGAAACTACACAATGCATCGCCATATGACTAGGTGGCATCCTAACAACTACAGTGCTGCACAGTTTCGGAACGACCTAGATAATCTCCCTATTATGGCCAGAAGATCTGTTGTACCGGAAGTAACGGGACCAGAGGGCAGGGAGATGGTGCCAAATATACAAATGAAATTTGGTGAAGTAAAACACATCTGCGTATTTTGCGATGGATTCATTTCCTACGGAGAAAGAAGCATCACTCTGATCAACAGAGCTATTGACTATCATATGCAAGTTTGTACGAAACGCCCAAAATAATAAATACTTCTTTTTTTGTTTTGTTGCTCCTGTTGAGCCCTTTACAATGAATCGTTTTCATTGCCCCCTCCAAGAAAAACCCCAAAAAATATAAAACTGTTCAGAAAAATTCAAAAAAAGTAAAAAAATGTTCCGAAAAATAATAAAAAAAATATAAAACAACAAAAACAATTAAAAAAAAGTTCTTTTCAGAACTACCTCCCCGTTATTAAAAAATTGGTACAATATTTGGAACTGTGCCAACCTCTATTTCTCTTAGTTCGCTTCCCAGTTCGCTCGCCGGTACGCGAACCGGAAGCGAACCAAAAACAGTAAGTATAAGGGAAGGAAACAGACACTTATGTTAAAAGAAAGACAGCTATAGGGGAGTAAACTAGAGATACTATTACCCGTAATCCACTGCTGATGATGTCACATATTACATCATTCATGACATGCTCAGTGACATCATCAGCAGAGGATTGCGGGTTTTTTGGCAACGTGCCTTATCCACGGTTTAATAACGCTGCCTTTTGCTTTATATAAGTTTTCAAATTGTATGAAATATATACCAATAGGTCGTTATGAACCTTTAGGTAGTGCTTTTCTTCATGAGGTCTGGTCGCTTCCATACACATACAGATGTTTCAAAGATGATCAAGAAGTTTATCTGAATGGAGAGGAATGCACTGAGACGCCAGATCATTCACTAATGTGTAGGCACATACAGTTACACGGTTCATGCAACAAACACCGACCAAATATGGCTTGCGTGTTGCAAGGCACGCCAGTTCCTGCTATCATCCCCACGTTCAAGTTGTTGGAAAATGGTAGTTATTTGATGCTCAATAATGAAGATTGTTCTGAGTTAATTAAAAGTATTCCTTTTATCGTAACAGTAAGTGAACGGGTTATTTGCTGCAGAAATGTTCTATTTCCTCCCACACATGAACATAGGGAGTTTTCAATCTGGCCACAAATACCAACCTTGGGACAGATTTCAACGGCATGGCAAGAATAAGAGCTCTTTTGTCTCAGAGAGAGGTGGCCTTGAGTTCGGCCCGTGAAACTTTCGTGCTTCACATAGCGAACACCCGTACAGAGGTGCAGACCCTTTTCAATTCAGATTTGCCTTTCAATTTCAGCAAGATGGTTCCGACTATCTTTAACGCATCCTCCACAAAGGCCCTGGCGCACTTTTTTAAAGTTGTTACCAGTGGTCTCGTGACTTCATTTGAGAAAATCTTTGGAGTCATCCCTGCTTCCTTTCATTCTATTTTCTCCACTCTGGTTCGTGGATTGGCATTTTTACTTGCATTACCAGCGGACGCTCTTGTGCTTTTTTACATTTTTAAATATGGATGTCCCTCCTATGCAACCTCCCACCCTGCAGCTGCTGACACTGTTCCGCAATCGCATGCTAGAATATTATGGCACAATGCCGTTGGCGATATTAAGCACGGCATATGGATTATCTTTTCGATTCTCCTACTTCACCTGTGTCCAGCCTGTATTTCACTGCCTGACCTGTGATTTCGATTGGGCCATTGATTTGTGTCTCTGCGGACCGGTTTCTCCTGACGTCGACTTTAATCAGCTGATGACTCCTATCATTACTCACGAGTTGGTTTGTCCTGGCGAAAGGATTATGGCTGTGGCATTGATGCATGGACTACTTGGTCCCTGGAATTTACTGGCGGCAGCACAGTCTTTCTTGGAACAGAGCTTTCTTGAAAACCCACCGAGCTGTCCTCTGATGGTGATAGAGGATCCGGTGCTGGGAGAGCACGTATGTTCTTTTCCGCTTTTAAATTGGATGGCTGAACTGTTTTCGGATGAAGACGGTGACTTCCTATTGGAGGCTGTTGCAGCTTATTTTGCATACACAGTTATGTCATAGACCTTTTTCATGTTTGATATGCTGAGTACTAGCATTTCATTGACAATTCATTGACTTATTTGTCAAGTTTTTATTATTTACCTTGCCTATTGGCTTAAGACTCGATAAAGTACTTGGCTGTTTTATTTTTCTTTAGCATTAAATTTTCCTAGTTTTTAATGCTTTACCTTGCGGACCGTCCACATATAAACTTGCAATCTGCTCTCATGAGATGGCACTTCTATTATCTTATTCAGTTTGTTTCCGGATCATGGGGAGGTGTCATCTAGGTCCTGGATAGCTTTACACCGTGTTAAGTTAGCATGGGCTCATTACCGGTTTAAACGCCATTTTTCCTTTTTTGCAACTTCTGCACACGACACTTAGTTGTTGCTTTAGCTTTCCACCTAGTAGTTCATCGTGGTTTACATGAGAATAATATGTTATTGCTCTACTATCTGCTTTGCTTGTTAAACTATATCTGTACAGCGAGTGCTAAAGTTTCAAGAACAACACGATACAGAATTGTTATGAGGTCTGATCTCCACGACTTCATACTCATAACATAAGTGCAACTTCTGCCAATTCTGGGCATGAGGCGGGTTTTATATTGCTTTGCCGAACACACATTCACAACAGTTGATGCGGTTCACATGAAGAGAGAGCTGGTGTATGCTGATGTGATTCCTTCAAATCTAAGACACTAAAGTATGGGCACGCCCTAAACCAACACAAAGAGACCTTCTTAGCAAATAATATAATATGTGTATTAGGGAGGGTGAGATATAAGCAGCCGCGGGCCGTGGAGGGAGTTACGGTGAGGCAGGGAGGCGGGGAGGGGGAGAAGCAGGGTGGAGCCCTCTCTACCTTGCCCCTCCCCCTCCCCGCCTCCCTGCCCCACCGTAACTCCCTCCACGGCCCGCGGCTGCTTATAAGTGTTGCTAACTCTTATTCATTTACAGCATGTTAACATACTGTCACCATTCGCTTTTTATGTACTAGTAACTATGCTGGTAATTTTGCTACTGATAATATGTGTACTTGTATTCTCCACCCTGCTTCTCCCCCTCCCCGCCTCCCTGCCTCACCGTAACTCCCTCCACGGCCCGCGGCTGCTTATAAGTGTTGCTAACTCTTATTCATTTACAGCATGTTAACATACTATCACCATTCGCTTTTTATGTACTAGTAACTATGCTGGTAATTTTGCTACTGATAATATGTGTACTTGTATTATCTAAGATACTACGCCTGAGAAGACGGCATTAGTAAATAAACATTTCAAATACACATGTGTTCTTCTTAACTCCATGTTCTGGTTTCTAAGAAATATATAACGACCGACTGTTCATGAGTTCCACGTATCCTGAGGTACTATAAGTTCATATTCTAGATTGTCTAAACATTGAGAGTTTGTTATATCCAATGTGACACTGTACCTAGCTTGCTAAGGAGTTTTTGATTACTAACGTGAGTTTTGGGACACCCTAATTCGCCGAGGTTCCAATCCTCTGTCCACAGTTCTGTGTGAGAACAGAAACCCTGCGACAGGGGCACCCCCGACCCTTGCTGGAGCTTCATCACTCTTGCGATACAACTCCAGCAATGCGCCACCTTTACGGCACAGATACATCACGCATCTGTGCTGTTTTTGCCCCATGATGCGCCGCATTGTAAATGCAGCACACCATAGGTGACAGAACAGCGGCACAGAATGACTAACACATCCCTGGTGATGCGCCAGTCATCATAAATGTATCCCTATGCTTCTTATCTTGTTAGAGATGAACCGCCATATGTATCATCAAAGTTTTTTGCATTTCCTAAATAGCAAACTTTAAGGAATAAATAGCGATTCTTTACCATTCCTAGTTTGCGATTAGCTATTTGCTAATTACAAATTACCCATTCATTTCCTTCATTTCCATAGGGCGGTTGGACTCACTTTTAGCTCGAACGGCTGAATGGATTTCCACGAAACTTGGCAAAATTGTAGGGACTGGTAGCCCGATGTGCCTTTGCTATGTCTCAAGATATATGCTCCAGTGGTTTTTACGAAAATTAACTTTGAAAAATATATATTGGGCTACATTGGCCTATATATATGTTGGAGCCCAAATGTAGCCCAATGTAGCCCAATGAAGCCCAATGTAGCCCAAAGATGGCCGCCAGACACACAAAAAAACAAATGTAGCCCAAATATCAGCCAGATGTAGCCCAACTATAGCCCAGTGACAGAATGACCAATCAGCTTCGCAAACCTCCGTTACGCGAAGCGGAGCGCTGTTACAGATATATATCTTTTTTTGAACGTTAATTTCTCAAAATCCACTGGAGCACATATATTGAGACCTAGCAAAGGCACATCGGGCTACCAGTCCCTAATATTTTGCCAAGTTTCGTGCAAATCCATTCAGCCGTTCGATTATTATTATTATTATTTTCTTTTGCCCCGCGGGGCCCTTTTAAAACCTCCACATCAAACCTAGGGGGTCAGCGAGGATCTACTATGCCCCCTTATAGTTATTTCCCCCTTTGTTTTGACCTCCTCTTGTCTCTCGATCCTACCGAGAGACAAGATGGCGGCCGCTACGGACTTTTTGGAATGTTGACAGACGCCGGAGAACCAATCAGCTTCGCTTCACAAAGCTCCGTTGCGCGAAAAGTACGCGTCCTGGGACGCTGCCAGGTCCGCTGTTACAGATATATATCTTTTTTTAAACGTTAATTTCTCAAAATCCACTGGAGCACATATATTGAGACCTACAAAAGGCACATCGGGCTACCAGTCCCTACAATTTTGCCAAGTTTCGTGCAAATCCATTCAGCCGTTCGGGCTAAAAGTGAGGCCAACCGCCCTATGGAAAACTCAATGTTAAAAACACGTTTTGGGACCCCCCTTTTTTCTCGGCCCCCCCTTGACGAACCCCCCCCAAATTTTCAAGGTCTGCTCAGAAACAAAATGTGCCATTTTCCTGAAAATTTCAGCCAATTCCGTCCACAAACGCCAAAGTTATTAGACATAGAATTTTCAAAAATCCCATAGAGAAAAAATCCTAACTATATATACCTACTGGCGACCGCCAGTAGGTAATATATATATATATATATATATATATATATATATATATATATATATATATATATATATATATATATATATATATATATATATATATTTATATATTTATTTTTATTGTATTTTTTCACCCTTTAGACATCTGAAACATGTATGTATGTTAAGAATGTCATTAATGGACGTTACCGCTCTCTCTGATTTAGAACTGCATCATATGCTTTGCACTTTGTTTCGACAACAGCGTATTTATTTACACTGTTCTAAATTAAACAGTTCGTAGAATGCTTTTTAATTATCTCGAAAAAGATCAGAGTATGCTGATAAAGTTGTAGCAACAATGGAACACAATAGTACCAACGCGACAAGGTGAAAAATCTTGCCCATTTTCTCTGCCAGCATGCATGCTGCATTACTTACTCGTTAGCCAATAGGAAAATAAAATAATCGCATATAAGGAGGACGTTGAAGAATTGCTCTACCGCACTCCAGTTTGAGCTGGCATGCTGTTTTCATGATAAACTGTCTGCAATTACAAATAATTCAGCCCTGAGCCCTTTCACAGCACCCAGAACAGTTGTACAGGTCATTGTCTCTGTGCATTGTTCCGTGGGCACAGAATGGGCCAACTGCCAGGGAGGCCAGGTTATTTATACAAACGGTTATCATGGGACCGACCATTAAAAATGCGTACGGCGGCAAGTCAGTTTGTCTTGCTTTGTTAACGGGGTTGGTTGGCTGTCTGGCACAGTTCTCTATGGCTTTAGCTGCGGCCAATTTAAATAAGTGGACGGTCGTTATACACCTCAATGAATGTCATGACGAGGTTAAGCAGCGTAGTATACATACTTTCCTGGAAGTAAATGCCGTTCAACAGTGCTTTCGGACTCTCTTCACGAATAATAGGCTTCTGGGAAAATGGCGGAAAAGAGAAGGCCATTTGGAGTGTGCAAAGGCCACAGTGGACTAATCACCGGAAGTGAAGACAAGCGTCAGGGATTAAAGTCTGCAAACTCACCAGGGTTACATTTGCAAGCTTTTTGAAGGTTGGGAAAATGTGATTTGAGAAACTCATCGTTTCTTTTTTTGGGAATTTAAACAGTACTTTTATCGCATATGTTTAACAAAGCCCTTGGTTCTCCCTTGGGACACCAGGCCTGGGTATTCGATTAAAAAAAAGTAAAGGAATCAGCTCTGGAAACATTAAAATTAAACTCCGTTTCATTAATCCATTATAAACGGAAATGCTTCAGTTGTTGCTTAATTAACCAGAAAGGGATAATGTTTAATGCTATCTCATTTTTTCATGCTAATTGTATTTCTGCCATTTCACGGCTTGTCAGATCTTTGCGTGTAGTATGTAATCATGAAACTCTAATGAGTATAATTTATTTTGCTACAAAAAAGATTGTTCGAATCATGGGGCTCTGTGGGTCAGGGCCAAGTGGAAAGGGTCGGGGAGCATATAAAGGCCAATATGAATAGCCTGAAGGCCAATGTGCATAGCCGTGCAATGTGTTTCTGCTGGCGTTAAAAAAAGTCTTGTAATGAAGGGGACAGGTTTTAAAATGAGCCCCTGCTCTAGTTAATTTAACAGAAGTGCCTCCATGCCCATTTAAGGCCACTGTCTCCATCTGTGCTGATGAGAACGATGTCGTTTTGTGCCAGGCAGTTACGACATAACATGGCTGGCCTCTGGCAGGAGCTGTAATATTTCTATGATGAGCTTTTGACGCATAAGAGATTTTTTGTTATGTGTTTATACTTTGGTTATATTGTGGTACAAATGCGAAACTGGGTCCTTTCCTCCTACTGTAACTTCTTTAGCAAGAGACATCACTTCACATTAAAGAAGAAAGGCAGTGCGTCTTCTGTAAGAAGGACAAAAAAAAGAGAAAGTGTGTGTCAGCCTGTCAGGTATTATCTTGCAACTTTCTTTTAACATAAAAAAAGACTCTCGTAGACTTCACTAAAGCATTGCCATTCAAGAATATTTTCTAATGTAAATGGGACAAAATACAGATTTTCCACATCATGATGGTTAGAAAATATTGATTTTTTTTAGACATGGAAGCTATAATTATGCACTAATTCTTTATTGCTCCCCTCACAATAGCCACGAAGAGGAATGATTTAGAAGATTAGTAAAATTCTAGTAACCAATAAAAGTCCAGAACAGGCAGCACTCTCCCTTCTTTAACACTGGCAAAAAGATGCAACTTTTTTTTACCACGTTAAGATTGAACTAGTTCATAAAATCAATCCAAATGATCTTATCCTGATCTCCGCTCGTTCCTCTTTGATCTGCAAATAAAGAACAACTCACAATCAAAGTGAGTTAAGAAGGATGGGTTAATCTTAGCATTCATGTCTTTAATAAAATCCTGATTTTCTGCCTATCAAGGATGGAAAATCTACATTTTATGTCAAGGCACAGAGGCAAACATTATACAAGTTCACTGCCCAGCCAAGACATTACTTATTCCGTTTTCCACAGCATTAAAATGACAACTTCCAAATAAGTTTAATTTACCCAGCACAGCTGAATGCAATATATCCTGCAAACTACCACCAGACACAAAAGCCTGAAGAGGAGAAGCCCCTCTGACTGAATGGATTCCAAAATTATGCACATTCACCTCAGCCTTCCTCACAACCTCCTATAACTATCTTCCAGGTATTGTTGCGGATAGGCCTGCCTTTGTGGTTGCCAATAGGAAATCAACAACTAAGATGCTCCAGTTTGTTTAGCTCCTACCATTTACCTCTCATACTCTCTCAAAGCAGCTACAAATAATCCCATATTACTATAAACTTATGGGTAAAAAAGAGTTCTTGATTGTAGGGAATTGGAGTATTAGTGAAGGGGGGTGAGAACACATCTCAAATAACAACTCCCGCACCCTGCATCCACTTGGATACCACACAAAGAGCACTTTCCAGATCTTGTGGATAACCAGGAATGCTGTCGGATACCATCACAGGTCTGCAAAAAAAGGAAGAACCGTAAAATCCACGGACTTGCACGGTAGCCCCTATGGATTCTCTCATGATCAAGCTAGGTCCACTGAAATCAGCCATGACCGCCCACCCAGCAAACCCCTAAGTGACTCTAGGCCACACAAGCTGGTGTTCAAACCACAATATTCATCAGAGGGTAACCACAAAGTTCTGAATCGCTCTAAATTTGCTACTATTATGCAAGGCCAATCCAAATCTGCAAAATATAACCTTGGAAGATATCTTGAGTGTAGAGTGTAAAATATTCCCAGAGTGTAGCAATGGAAAAGAATCAACAATACTAACACTGAAATTGCTCTAATTGGCAGAAATAATCTTGGTTAGTAAACCGACTTTCGATGAATGGGGCATCGGGATATCTAAAATCATGACTCCCAAGTTTCTAACCCCACTGAAAAACCAAACTGAATCACTAAACCCCCAAGCCCGCATGCACGGTATCCTAAGGGGGGCAGGTCACTAGCAACTAAACCTTCCTCATAGGAACATGCATATATCTTGACCATATTCAAACATAAGGGGCCCAATCAGGAGAGTTGCCCTGGAACCATAAGGAAAGGTAGGAAAGCATAAAACAGATTGGAGCTGGTTATTGTCCACTTTGTCCAGCGATACTCAGAACTGCTCCTAGCACCAGAAATCAATAAGAAAACAATACCTAAAGATATTGTCATGGAACATCGCTGGGCTGCCCTGGCTACTTCAATCTACCCTAGCAAGCTCACTCATAATGAATACCGATCTGTTCTGCTGTCAAGAAACCGGTCAACAAGTTCTGTAACTATTCCCAGCTTTCATGAAATACGTCAAGTCATGAAAAAACAGAAATTTTTGGGAGGTCATCAGATGGCCACTCCATGTATCTCAACATCGGTCTAGATCAAAAAATTAAAAAAAAAACTCAGCCCAGGATGAAATTATACAATTGATCACGCTGGAAGGCCTAAAATTAAAAGACCTTCTGACAAGGATTCTACTGAACAACCTCTATTTCAACAGCTTTGGCCCCAAGCGAGAGGATAGGTTGAACCAAATATATGAAACATTAGACATAGTGCTATGTGATTAGGCCGATTTCGATATTATAATCTGCGGGGACTTCAACCTCCACCAACGGGGAGTGTCCCTGACTTACCAACTGCCAATGAGTTCCTTGACTAACTTCCTTCAAAGTTTGCTAATCAAACATGGCCTCAAGTCCATTCAGTACACAGTCGAAAATGTATCTGTGGTATAAAAATTCCCCAAAATATCCAAGGGAATTAGCATTATTGACTGTGCTCTCCTCAGGCAAGATCCTTGAGTATTTGGAGTTTTGAAATTCATTCATCACAAGAGAGCGACCATCTCCCACTCTGCATACTGCTGAAACTAAGCTTGACTAAGCGCGAATGCAAGAAAATAGTGAGCACCTCAAAATGCGACAAAACTTTACAACTAATACGACAAATAAAATCGAGACCAGTCATCTAACTCTAGGCCCTACACCAGACTCTCATAGGCCCCTACTAAACTCCTTCTAAAAAAGTGTCCTATAATGGAAAGTAAGCAAAATATCAAGGGGGTTGGGAAACTCTTCTAAAAGACACAAACTCTGCAAAACAAAAGAGAGCTGCGGTGAAGGCTGTGGGCACTAACAAAACAACCAAGCAATTAGTCTGGTCCACAAAACGTAAACTGACGGACAAAGAGGGCTACACATATACTCACTAATGGGCAATCGTAGTCAGGTTCACTTATGGACATATATTAAAAATAAAATGTGTCAGGGAACTACAAGAATGAATGCAATTGATGAATCTCAGTGGACACAGCAAGTAAATAAGCAATAGGTAGCAAAAATAATGTTTACTCCCTGAACAAAGCATGTGTTCCAGCCGACATCCCAAACCAGAAGCCCATGTTTAGGGTCAGTATTATTTCAAAATATTTGCATAAAATCAGAGAACACGTGCACCTGGTCAAAATGGGATCCCAGTTCAAGTCTCTAAGGATAACATCGACATGTGGTCTACAATACTCCTCACACAATACCACACATGCTTAGCGACTTGTCAGGCACAAGAGAGTTGAAGGGGCTCAATCCTGCATCCAATACTCAAGAAGGGAGATAGGCATAATCCAGCCAACTATCTCCTAATCGCCCTCCTTGATATTGAAGCTGAACCGTATCCCACTGTTCTCCTAAATGAACTGAAGTGTTGGGCAGTGGCAAATGAAATAGTTCCATTTTACCAGACTGGATTTTAGGTCGAATTCATCAACCACGAACAATATAGTCACACTTTCCTACCTAATACTTCAAGTTACTACCTAGACATTTTTCCCTGCTATGCATGTTTCTTTGACTACTTAGCCGCGTTCAACTTGATGAACAGGAACAACCTAAGGAGATAACTACAGGTCTGGGGCATTCCGAACAACTTGCTCCGGGCAATAATATCATTATACCCCTCGACTTGGGTGAGGGTGAAGCTATTTCAGATGGTCATAACATGGAAAATGTCTACGAATAACCGATTAAAGCAAGGCTGCATCCTGGCGCCCTTGTTATTTAATCTGTATACTGCTGATATGTCTGTGGCTCTAAAACACGCTAATCTGATCATGCCAAAAATTGTTTGAGACCACAACCATACCTTCAGTGTTCTGTTATGTGGGAATCTAGGACCCTAGTGTAATTTTTCCAGATTCATGCCCATATATAGTTATAAATCACCCAGTCCTTATATAGGCATAAAGAATCATTGCCTTATTTAGTTATAGCTTGTGCAGCCCTAATGCGGCATGGCTACTTCCACTAAACTCCGAGAATCCACATTGATTTCGTGGTAAAACCAGCCTTCAGCAGTCAGGAACCTCCCCCTGCTTGAATACTAATTTATCCAAGAAATCCGGGAGTTTTCAAGGAACTGAGGCACTAGTGACGATATTATGTCCAATCTTACGTCAGACTCGGCACCTTCAGGGGTATAAATATGCCTACATTTGCCCAGTCAAACACACGGTGATTCAGGAGCAGATCGACTAACTACTTGCCCGATGCCCTGCTGCTGCAAGTGCTGAAGGAAGCCGACCCTCCGACTGACGTACTGAGAGACTCTGTCATTTCTCCTGCAGAGAAATCCAGCTCCGGTGTTTCCAGGCTACCCTTGCGGGTTGCGGGGAGATCGAGTCCCGAGAGAGAGATACAAGACCTCTATCATTCTAAAACCAAGGTACGGAGCTGATTAAGATCCCTAGAGAATTCTTGAACAGATTCTTGGCAGAGAAATACTAAAATTTAAACTACTCCTCACTTATTTCCTCCCTCGTACTAGGCTTAGGTTAGGTACACCGGGTTAGGCGTATGTTAGAAGCACCAGTTGAGTACTTTTCGCCACTCTTTTATCATTGTATGTATTTTATTCATTTTATGTATTCTATGTTTATGGCTTAAGAAACCATATAATGCTTTTACAGTACTATTTTATAATACTATTCGTATTATATGCAGTATACTTCTTAACTAGCATTTCAATTGTAGCAGTGCATTTCTTATGCTTAAGAAATAAGACTGTTCAATAAATACTTTTATTGAAAACGCCCGTCTCTCTATTTCTAAGCAACTCTGGTGAAATGAAGCATGCACCTCTGACTGAGTGAAATAGCTGTCTATTGTTTCCGCGACTCTAGAAATACGTTTCATTCTGGGTAAACAAAGTTGTCATGTTATATGGTTATCAGAGACCAATCAATTCTTGTTTATTCGAGAATGTTTCTAGTGACCTCTGAGCTAGCTGGCACTCACAATTAAGTCTAATATATTCGGCAGAGACCTAGTCGACCTAAGTCCTACGTCTAAGCTGCAGGGTATATTATTCCAATGCGCAGAGCCTATTGGGAATATAGGAACTACACTACAGTTCGATTGGGAAAGCTTATCGTAAACAAATCATGGTTGCAAGATTGATGGGGTTCCAAATCAAAGAAATGAACTGCAAATGGTCATCCCTTTCCATGATTGCGAATTGCAGGCTTTGTGGTCATAAAGCTGAGTCATTTAACCATTTACTATGTTGTTACACGCCCAGCACATCATGTTAAAACCACTATTCTTAACCCACAGAATAAAGAATTTGTAATGAGCCTAGGAATTTTGTCTTTACAACGACCGAGGCACACGAATTGGCCAAATTTGGAAAATATATCAGCCTAAAAGAATTTTATAAGATTGGCTAAATTCAACCTGGAAAGACAAGCCTTACCTCAGTAAGCCTTCGACGGTAAACAGTGCCCATTTCTGAACTTTTACAATATTATGTACCCTACACTATGGCTATCATCATTGTCTTTATCATTAGTCTTTTATGCCTCTTTTTGCAGTGAATCTCTTAATCTCTTGTACTCGACCAGACAGCGGTATTATATATGCTTTTTTAGCCACTTCTAGGCACTTCACAACTTTTGTTTGATGGCTGTGGCTGCTTCTACAGCCTCAGGATTCTTTTAAAAAAAGTTTGCAGCTTATGGTTATCCTAGTCACTGCTGAGTGCTTACATTTAACCCCAGGCTTTTATTTAGAGCATGGGTACTCACAAACATTTTCCAGGGGGACAAAAGGTTTGCCTGTAAAGTGATCGAGGGCCACACTGATGGCAGGTAGGGGAGAGGGGGTGCAAGGTAGGCATAGGGCAAGGGTACTCACAAACATTTTCCAGGGGGCCAAAAGCTTTGCCTCTCGTGTGATCGAGGGCCGCATTGATGGCAGGTGGATGTGGGGGTGTAAGGTGGCCATAGCGGAGGCAAAGCATGTACATATAAAGGCTGAATTTCACCTTATGAAGCAAGAACACAAGAGATCAATCCTGGCTTCCCACTTGACTAAATTGTGTGATCCTAGACTATTGTTTTATTTCACTTTACCTTCTTTTCTTCATTAATACATGCAAGGGAACCTTGAAATACATGACTTCAGGATGCGAACTGTATGATGCCTTGCTTGCATTTTGTTTGCTGAAGTATAATATCATCCATGTATAATAGGAACCCTGGCCATGGTAAACATAACAACTGACTTGCCTCTTAGTTCACTATTTGCAGTATTGCCAGGGTGGAGGGGAAGCATGAATGTTTCTAAATTCATCTTTGCAAACTATCACTTTAAGGAAGAAAAAAATTCTCAATGCACTTATATAAACTAATGTACTAAGACGAAACGCTTCTGCATGTTAATGAAATACACTTTTTTAATTTTGAAGAGACTATTAGATTTTTACAGATGCAAAATGTCTTTAAAACCTGAAGTTGTTCCTAAATTTAGATGGTGCACAACACCTTAATTACTCCCTTTAACTTTAGTTAAGCTTTAAAAGAATGTGTGCCCCTTTATTTAACATATTTCTCAACGTTACTACTTAGTCGAGAAACAGCAGCCATGGGCTGCTGTTGACCGAGGACAATCAAAAAACAAACCCAAAGTGTCAGGTTCTTAGACCTAGATTATGACTATAGCTCCTGGCCCATATGGTCAGAAAAGAGCCTGAAAGAAAGAAAAATGTCTTTCTTGAGTCCCCTCACTCACCAGGGTTTCCCCACGGTGACATGCTTCATCAATGGCGCCATCCCAGTTCTCTACGAACTGGGGCATGCTGCGACTTGCGGAATTACGTAGGAGCACTTTATTGTGGAAGACTATGTGTGGTGCAAAGTGTGGTGGAGTGGATGTATATTGATTAAAAATATCGTGCTAGTTGGCCTAAATTATTTTATTCATGCTCCTAGGTAGGTATGGTTAAAAAAGGGGTTGACACTGTGTACCTATCTATAATGAGAAGGGAATCAGTGTGGGGTCGACATGTTTCAAGCTTCCCCATGCTTTTCTTCAGGACCACACAGGGACCAGCCCTGTGTTTGCCACTCCTGTATTAACCTAAATAGGAAAGTAGTAATAAACCAATTAGAGTGAACGCTGCTATTAATAAAGGCATGCGTTTGAAATACATACGATTGCTAGTTCTCATTGTGTATTTGTCAGTGTGCGTAATAGCACATCATGATCTCGGAGGGGGGGGCGGTGTCTCTCTTTGAAATAATCTTTAAGACTGGAGACGCCAGGGGGGCGCATGTAAAGGTCCGGAGGGCCGCATGCACCCCCCAGGCTGTACTTTGAGTATCAGTGCCCTAAATGGTCACTAACCAAGCAAGTGCTCGTAGCACTAGGAGGCCCATTTTGGGTAGCCATGCGCTTAAGAAAAACCTGTAAATAGAATAGAAAAGACTGCTTCCCCAGTCAACCCTGGGTCTCCCAAAATGGAAACCTTAATCTTCCATGTATTGTACCATTCACAGGCATGCATGAGGCTCAGAGGTGGTTCTCTGAAGACCTAAAAACTCCAAAATTAGTCCAGCGCTAAACTGAAAAGAAGTGGAGATGGAACTATTCCCCTGATAAGAAAAACATCCATTTAGTTCAACTTAAGGAATCTAAGAAAACCGTTCAAGCCACTAAGGCTACTTACTTCTCTGCTAAGATATATATATTTTTTTACAGAGTTCTATATAGCGCAAATTGGACCCGAATCGGGTATCAGAGCGCTTTACATAGCATCAGTTGTATTACATGAGGACACATTCATTTTTTTGTTAGGCACGGGGAGATTAAGTGATTTGCCCAGAATCACAGGGTGTTCAGCGTCATTGCCGAGACTCAAACCCAGTTCCTAAGGTTTGAGGTCGACCGCCCTAGCCATTAGGCCAACTCCTATTGAACTCTACCAACAAATCGAAAGATATATTTTCAATTGTCAATGAGTTATCCAACCCTGACAGAGTTACAATAAAACCAGTTCCATCCCAGTCACTTTGTAACTACCTGAATAACTTTTTCATTGACAAAATTGTTAAGATTAAATCCAGCATTCCTGATAGCCTTGCATATGAGGCCATGCCAATGGCCTTCGAGGAGCCCTTGCTTCTTATAACAATTCCTGACAATTAGCAGGGAAATATTTTTGGAAATACTGAGCAAGATTAAGTCTGGCTCCCCCGCCAATAGCTGTCCACCTCACTGTAAACCCTGACCCTGCCCTCTTTCTTCTGAATGAATCATTAATGCAGGGCTGTGTTTCCAGAGCTTTGAAAAAAAGCTACCATAGTTCCTCTTTTGAAAAAAGCTGGGGCTGACCCCTTGACCCTACTTAACTATCGCCCCATATCTCTGCTCCCCTATTTGGCTAAGGTATTGGAATCCCATGTGGCAAAATGCCTCTGTTCATTCATTCAACAGTCTCAGTTCCTGGATCCCCCACCAAGTGGGTGTTTGTCCCTCTCATTCAACTGAGGCGCTAATCCTGACTGTATTGGACAAATTAAGAAAGGAAGCGGACATAGGTACCCTTCAGGCCCTGGTAATTCTTGTGGACCGTGTCATAGACTCAGGACTTCAGGGCTCGGCTCTTGGCTGGATCACCCCTTCTTGGACGCTCATTCCCAGTCTGTTCGCCTATCCCATTTCATTGCACCCGAATTGAAGTCTAACTGTGGAGTGCCACAGGGATCATCACTATCCCGCACCTGTTCAATCTATATTTACTTCCTCTGATCCGGTCTTTGAGAGAGAAATGTGAGCACATTGACAACACGTCTGACTCCATTTCTGATTTTCTTTGTACCATGTTGTACATCAGTAATTGGATGAACAACAACCATTTAAAGTTAAATCCAGATAAAACTGAACTGATCTTGACCGGCGGTGCTCAGAACCCCTGGTGTTAATACTTTTGGCCAACTGAGCTTGGTTCTCCACCTTTTCCATCTTCTTCATCTAAGAGCCTCAGGGTCACAATTAACAGTGACCTGTGTATGAAGTCCCAGATTAGAATGGTAGTCTCTACCTGCTTCTTCCAGCTGCGGAAGATAAGGAAAATCAGTAGATTCCTTACTAGGGAAGCACTGGTGCAGGTTGTCCCTAGCCCTGGTTATATCTCATATAAACTATGCCAACTCACTGTATTTCGGATTGCCAATGTACCTAGTCAAGAAACTGCAGCTGGTGCTGAATCAGGCAGCTAGACTGATTTTCCATCAGCCGAGATGGCAACACGCCTCCCCTCTTATGCAGAAGCTACATTGGCTCTCTATATTACTACAGGGTGCTGGCCCAAAATTAGTTTCCAACCTCATCAAGACACATAAACCCACCCGCAACTTCCTTTTAGCCCACATGACTCTACTGGTCGAACCACCCCACAAACGGTAGAGACTAGGAGGCAGAAGTTTTGCGGTGTTGGCTCCTTACTTTTGGAATGCCTTCCCCTTTGGTACCAGATCCTACTTATATTCAGGAGACTCCTTAAGACATGGCTCTTTGTTCAGGCATTTGAATAGTCTCACTAGGGCTCGGCTACTCCTATATTTAGCGCCAAAACCCAATCGGTGCATGTGCGCTCTACAAATTATTTTCACATAACATTATACATACACATACACCCAGCACATGCATGCAATGCACAGCACAGCACTACATACTAATTTGATTTAGGCAAAGGATGAGTTGTGCACACAGAAGCAGAATTTTACATGAGTGAGCCTGTAAGCCTCACTCCAGTAACAAGGTGAAAAGGCCTGTTCACTTCTACTGATGACATAATGGTATGCTGCCCTCATTGCGCCTGTGCTGTTTAACTCCTGGCAAAGTGCTACACAACAAATGATGGACGGAATGCTGAATAAATAATACATTCACCCCCAGTCAAGAGATCTGGGTTAAATCCATCATTATTTTGCTCACCATGCAACCCCAGTTTAGACAGTCCAGACCGAACTGCCAAGCGAGGTCATCCCTGGACTGGAAACAAGCATCCTGGGACTGGTTTCTGGGTACTGGGGCCTTCATCAGCCAGGCTAGCTTGAATCCAGTGGCACAGTGAGCAAGGGACCCACGTCTGGGCATACCCATACCACTTAGGATGAAAAGTGCTACTCAAACAAATGATGGACAGAATGCTGAATAAATCATACATTCAAGCTAGCCTGGCTGATGAAGGGTAATACCCAGAAACCGGTCTTAGGATGCTTGTTTCCGGTTCAGGGAGGACCTGACTTGGCAGTTGAGTCTGGATTGTTCCCGTGAGGCACAGGGTCACAACTAACTCCTGGCAAAGGCATTATTCTTTCACCACTATGAGAGCAGTGCTTTGAGCATTCCTCACAGTCCAACAAGACCGCAAGCCTGAGATAGGCCTATCTTATGGCACCCCTCATTATCCATGTTCACCCATGACAACAGAAATCAGCACCAGGGATACAGACATTGTTGCAGGTGGGGCACTCAGGGCAGGGGTATACCTCTTTCAAAATGTGAGGACATTTTCTGTCCCAACTGGAGTTTTGTTGATTGTGACTAGTTGACATTAAGTCTACCAGTGCCTTTACATTTGGGTGCTGTTACTGGAACAATTGAGTGCTCTGTGTTTAACTCTTTTGGACTGTGGAAGCTGCATTGCTACACACACTTGCACTTTATGGACTCATGTTGAACTTGGTGATGTGGTTGGGCTGCAGTTGCATTGAGAGACTGAGGAGTTTAAGACTGGGATTTGGGAAGAGATGTGATTAGTCACACGTCTTTAAAGTCCTGTAAGTGTCGTGCACAACTTGAACTAAAGTCTGCCAGTGCATTTACATTGGGCACTGTTACCATGAGAAATTGACCGTGTGCTGTTTTTAACCCTGTTGTGCGGTGGTTCTGCATTGTTAAACACACTCATACTTTAAGTGATCATTCGTGGACTTGGTACTACTGTTGGGCTACACTCAGTGCCACAGATTTTGGCTACTTGTAAGTCAGATGGGCATACAACATTAAAGTGGTGCATCAGCTCTGCAGATACTGAGAGCCTGATTACGACTTTGGCGGTGCGGCACAGGGTCCACCCTCCTGCGGCACAGACAAAGCCGCACCGCCAAAGCCATTATGAGACCATTCACCAGATTAGTTTCCTCCTGTCTGGCGGGCTGGTCTTTGGTGTTCCCACAGTGGTGCCTCAGAAAATGGGCACCACAATGGGAATGCCAAAAGCAGTTCCTGCACGGCAGTGCAGGAACTGGTGTCCATGCACACAAGTGGGCACATTTTGTTTCCTTTCTGCCACAGTGTTCATGGAACAAGAAACTCTATGGCACAGCCGGCGAAGAGGAAACTGTTAATATGCTTGACAGGACTGCGGCGGTCCCGCCAAGCATATTGCAGCCTCCTGACTGCCTAAAAAATGGAAGTTCCCTAGCATCTGCGGTGGGGCTGTGGCGGTCTGACTGCCAAATCGTAATAGGGTGGTCAGGAGACTGCCACAGTCGCGACCCATGAGTCTGGCAGGTCCATGGACCGCCAGACTTGTAATCGGGCCCTAAGTGTCACAAATACATTATTGGGCTATCGGGCTGTTTGGTCAGTTGCCTAAAAACTTGGAATTGCCATAAGTCTTTTGAACCTCCTGGAATCTTGTAAAGTAGGGGTTTTTACTCCACACGATTTGATGCGATTAACATTTACCAATTCTGTTTGTTTACTGTTTACCAAATTTTTCTTAGTATTGTGGTAGGATATGGTTCTCAGTCATTAGTGAAAAAAACCATATGGAAGCTTTATCCGCCCTATGTAAAAGCTTAGTTAAGATTATGAAACAAAATTCTCAGATTCAACTGCAGTACAGAAATGACGCTAAGGTCAGTTCAGGTCCCCTTGGAGAGATCATGATATGTTTCCCAGTAAACAAAGGCATACACATGCACTGCTCTTTGGCCTGTATGATGTTTTTGTTATACATCTTTCTAAAATGTTCTACTGTCGCATACCCAACAGGGACTAGAATGACTACTGTAAAAGGTTATTTTGCTGTACTATCCACCTTCATATGTCTCTCTGACCTCTTTGTTTATGGTGCCATAGCATTCCTATTCAAGCATATACACATTTCCCAAGTTTGACTTCTCCCACTCTGAAGACTTTTTACTATGGGGCAATTACTTCAGCCCGATGCTTCAAAGATCTTCAAGCCCTCTCTGTTGACCCACCATTCCGAGTGTTCTACTTGGGCAAGTTGGTTCTTTGCATACGCCCACCATTTCAGCTGAAGTGGTATGGTATCTGCTTTTCACATGGACCAGTCCATGCTTTTATTTTTACCTACTGCTCCTCATCTCACCCAGGAGGGGGAGTGGTTACATAGACTGGACCCAGGCTTTTGGTGCCTCATTACATGGACCGCATTATAACTTGACAGAACAGAATGGATGATCAGCCCTTCGACGGTTTCATGAGATTTATGAAGGGCAGGGTGGTGACATAAATGCATTATTTTGCATTGGATTACCTTATTGTTATAATGTGTTAGTTTATTTCTGTTCAGTTTCACCATTACATACATTGCTGTTTTATATTTATGGTAATGTGACATAGATGAAATGGAATTCACAGCTTTGTAAGGCTTTTGAGATAGTAATGTTGTAGGGCGTTTGAGCTGCATAGAGAGAATCTGTTGGTGTTTGGCTTGCCAGACACAGTTTATCATCTGCTGAATAAATCTTCGAGAAACCTTTACCCAGCGTCCCTCAGCTGTATTTGTTCCTCATCACATCATATTTTGGTGATGAGGATGGGATCGCCTGGCACCTGTGGACAGCAGTAACCTCTGCAACTGTGTGCAGAGAAATTCTGTGCCGTTTCCTCAATTTTCCGGTAGGATCGTTTCATTATTTAGCCCGCTGCCTCTGCTACTATTGCCATCAACATTCTAGTAAGCGGAAGAGGATTTTGTTTAAAGCCCTCTGCATTGTCTTCAAGGCACTGCATGGTGTGGGCCCGGTGTTTCTTCAGGATCATTTCCAATGGTACAGACCAGAGAGACAACTAAGGTCTGCCAGTATGGGACTGATTAATACAGCTCGGATCAAGAAGGCACGCGAGGGGGGCAGGAGCTTTGTTAGGGGAGCAGCAAAGGCATGGAATTCCCTCCCCCCGACCCCTAAACTAAACACCAATCTGTTAGCATTCAGAAAAAACCTGAAAACATGGTTCTTTACCCTCTAGCCCGGAAGTCTCAATCTCAGGGAGATACCACTTCAGCGCCAGGACACCGGTTGGTATTAGCACGCTTTATAAGTGTTATAAATAAAATAAATACAAAATAAATAGTAGACTCAGAACTTCCAGGCCAAGTTTCCTTTTGTTTTTAAGTTGGTTTCTTGGCCATTTTTTAGCCTCTTTCCATTACCGGCCCACGCCTACATGAGCGCCGTTCCAGTTCTTCAGAGGGCCTAGAGGCTGCTCGAGGGCTCCCCTCTCCCGGCCTATGCCTGCACATGAGCCCCCTCCAGAGCGAGCACAGCAACTGTCTCCTGGTTCGACACCCGAGCTGCCATTTCGCGCCTGTTCACTAGCCTGTTCCAGCGTGAGGATAGGCTGCGTTGATCTTGGCAACTGTTCCCAGGTTCTGTGCTGGTTCAGGTCCTGGGGGGACTGGGGCCATGTGTGCAGGGACAGCGCATCTCTTCTCCGTGGGAAAAAATTAAAGGTAACTTGAACTTTACGAGCCTCACCTGTTCGGCCCGCCTCCATTATTTTCTGTTGTGGACAGCATTGCTTCTGTCAGTAGTCTATGGTTTATTGGTTACAGCACCACCTACAGTGAGTCTGGGTGATGCTACGACTTGCACCGAACTACATCACAGCACCATCTAGTGCCCTCTCCATCAGGATCGCACTCCTCTTAAGTGTGCCTGCAATTGTATGGGCTCTAAAACTATACTGTATCACAGTGCCACCTAGTGCCATTCTCATCAAAGCTGTACACCATTTACCAGAGACTGAATTTGTATAAATTTCTATCATGAGCATCAACAGGTCTATTGTGGTGCTGCCTCCATTTTTGATGCAACAAGGAGACCCACACATTGAATGGGAAGAATGGGGAGAAACGTTTGAGAACTATTTGGTAGGGCTGGAAGGCACCAGTTTTTCTTCCTTCAGGAAGAAAGTGTTATTAATAGGGTGCTTTGGGCACAGAAGCGCAACATGTCTTCACATATTTACCACAGGCGTATGATGAAAGTGGTGACAAAATTGACGATGTGTACAAAGAGTCTGAATTGCAACTACAAAATCATTTTGAAAAGACTCTCAACATAGTCATGCAACGCCACAAGTTCGATACACAGCCACAAAAGTCTAGTGAATCTGTAGACACCTTCATGTCCAGATTGAAGAAATTGGCAGCGAAGTTCAAATTTGGGCTGATGACGGAGGAGTTGATAAGAGATCAGCTCATAGTGCAAAGTAGCAGCAAAAAGAAGAAGGCGAGGCTCTGGGGTGCCTGCAATAAAACTTTAAAGGAGACTCTAAAGATAGCCAAAGTGGTTGAGGAATCAGACAGATGCATTAGAGATGCAAAAATTAAGAACAAAGTACCTCTAGTGTGGCGAAAGGTGGACAAAGATTCAGACCTGTTGAATTTAGTTAATAGGAAGCTTAGTGTGTCAAACACAACACATAACAAGGGAGGAAGTTTGAAGGCTACTGGAATTTGAAATGTGCCAAGCAAGGTCTCTGTCCATTTGTTTTACAGGTGTGGCAGCAACTTTTCCCTGGGTCACTCCAAGAGTTGTTACGCTATTGGTAAAGAATGTCGTGCTTGTGGGAAGATTGGTCATGTTGCATGTGTATGCAAAGCAGCTAACAAATAGATGGTTTCAATAGCGGAAACGGAGAGTGTGTTGGAACACAGAATTCCATGGGCCGTCAATAATGGCAGTGATGCTGGCAGTGGTGTTGAATTGAAAAGCAGAGTGCATCCCAAAGCAGAGTTCAAAGTGGATGGCAAGATGCTCACCTTTATGGTTGATTCTGGCTCGTGGTGTATCATCATACCTAAACAATTGTGGATGTCACTTGGCCTGCGAGGGTTTTGAATTCTACCAATGTGATATTGAAGGGTTAACAAGGGGGCAGCATTGGTATGATGGGGTATAGAAGTGCAAAGATTGAATTCACGGGCCGCTGTACCAAAGGGAAAGGTTTTGTGGCCAGTAAGGGTCCACCAGGTTTGAGATGGTCACATCAATTTGATTTCAATATTGTAGTAAATCCATGTGCCGTCATCCAAGTCATGGTTGTGGGTGATGCCGGGTTGACTGAACTGCTGGATCGATTCAGACCTTTGTTTCGGAATAAGTTGCGTAAAGCAAAAGATTATCAACATAAAATTATTTTGAGGAAGGACACTGTGCCAGTGAGGCATGTAGCTTGTATGGTCCGGTGACAATATGGATGGAAGTTAAAAGCATTATTGAGAAGATGATTCAAGATGGGGTTATTGAATCCGTTAAAGCCACACAATGGCTATCTCCATTATGATAATAAAATAAACTGATGGTTCATCAAGGTTTCGTAGCTAGAGCTTGTGGCGCCCGGGCTATCCCTCAGATTGCCGTCCATGGCATCCGCAGCCCTGTGATTGTGTGAGCTTAAGTCTCGGACTCGAACATGTCACACATAGCAATCTTCAACCTGGGCAGCTATGAATGGCACGTGTCATGAAGTCCTTTGCTGACTGCCTAACTTAGTTAGCCCACCCCACTTCTTTTTATAGGACTTGTGCCCACTGCCCTGCCACTCACCAAAGAGACCTCAGGGTCGGACCCCAAGAGTTGGCTGGAGGGTCTTGGGGTCCAGTGAGATGCATTCTCAAAGAGGGGGTGACAAGGAGAGGTGCCAGAGCAGTGGGGGCACAATGCGGACTCCCTGCAGACACTGCAGACCCCGAGATATGCAGGGCGCAGATGGACTATGAAGAAGGCCACTCGAAAAGCAAAGATGGATGAAACATCACTGGAGGTGCACAGCATGTGAGACACAGCAGCAGAAGGGTGCGCACCCTGCAGTCTGCCCAGCTCTGTCCATTGCCCATCCCACACTCTGCCCAGTGCTCACCCCACAGCATGCCCAGCTCTGCCCATTGCCCATCCCACAGTCTGCCCAGCTCTGCCCGGTGCCCCCTGTCAGAGTGTTCACCTCTCACTCCTTAGCCTCCTCAGCTAAACATGAAGCTCTGTCTCTGCTTTTAAATGATGGAGGACTGTGATGAGCGTCTCTCACTCGGGGGTATTCCTCATTCCTTGGCCCCACCCCTGCCCTCGTTATTTCCCATTCTCCACAGCCCCTGTGCTGTACGAAGAGACTGCCCCTCTGGGCTGCCGGTTATTCCTCACTCCCCCTCCTCTCTAGGGCTGCGATCGTGGTAAATACTTGTTTTGTAGTCATTCTATAGTGCCGCCTCGGTGCTGAGGCGCTTTACACGAGGCCCAGGGACACTCCACAGGGGCACCGGGGGCTGCCCAGGATCACAGGGTGCGGAGCTGGCGCCAAGACTGCACCCGGCTCCGAACTCAGCCTCTTTGCTTGCTCCCCCGTGAGAGGCCAGCGCTGCCTCAGGGCGGGGTGTGGGGGCAGCAGATAGCGCCTAGTAGGGTCGGGGCTGAACACAGAGTGGCTCATAGAAGGGCAGGGCAGGGTGTCTGGTGTTAACCTAAGCTATGGTGAGTAAAAAACAAACCCCCACATGCATCAATCTAGGATTTTGCATTTCTTAAATAGCGAAAATTAAGGAATCGCTATTTAGGAAATGCAAAATCCTATGCATCAAGAAATCCTAAAAGTTTTTGGGATTTCTTAATTTTCGGAAATTGCGATTCCTTAATTGCGAATCGCAATTAAGGAATGGCATAACATTGATTCCTATGGGCCTAGCCATAGGAATCAATGCCGTTTTGCATTTTTTTTTTTTTGCACTCGCAATTTGTTGATGCATTGCAAGGGTGCAGAGGGGGGTCCAAAGGACCCCCCCTGCACCCCTGTAATGTATTTTCAAGTGCATGTTTCACACACACATGTCCTAAGGACATGTGTGTCTGTAATATGCAAGTTTAAAAAATGCATTTTTTTGCTTTTTTAAAATTTTTCGCAAATTAACACAAGGGTCAACCTCGTGTTAATTTGCACTTCCAATTTCAAAATTCGCTATTTTTTACAAATTGATGAATTGCATTTAAGGAATCGCACAAATGCGATTCCTTAATTGCATTTGCATTTTTAAGAAATGAAAAAAATAGCGAATTGTTTAATGCATCCCAAAAACGTATTTAGGAAGTGCAAACGGCCGAATTTACCGATTCGCACCGTTTGCACTTCCTAAATAGGTTGATGCATGTGGGGGAAAAGCTGCTGCTGCACTGTACCTGAGCTGTGCTCTGGGATAATCACCGTCCATAACAGGCAAGGCGCGACCCTTCGGGCAGCTGGCAGCCTCTCACAAGAGGAGAACACGTGAGGCCGCGTCACTGCTGTGATGCTGCACTACATTTCAGCGCGAGGGCTGGCCAAACTTTATGCCCAGGGCTGTCATTGGTAGCGCTTTTGCGTGCTACAAGATTGACGGCCCTGTAACTGGAACCACAAACAAGGTACATACGTCGCTTAACAAGCACTAGAAGGTGTGCTTGCTGTTCACACGGGGGCTACGAGGCATGCACTGGCGGCCGGTGGCAGCGGCCTTTATAATTTATTTGGGGACACAGCGAGTGTCCAAATCAATTATAAAGGCCGCTGCCACCGTCCGCCAGGGCAGCACGGCCACTGCCGCCCCCAAAATAGTGCCGCATGAGGCGGACCCCCCCGCCCCCCCCTAACCCCCCCTAGCTACACCACTGATCTCCTCAGTTTAAATCAGAATGTGGTCATGGAACATTTTCCCCTGCCAAACATTACTGATTTGATACTTTTGTTGGCCGAGGGAAAATCCTTTACCAAATTAGATGTCATGAGTGCCTATCATGAGGTTGTGTTACATCATGATTCTTAGCACCTGACTGCATTCGTCACTGCAGAAGGGACATTTCAGTTTAACAGAATGCATTTTGGCTTTCCTCTGTCGCAAGCGTTTTCCAAAGGTTGATTTCCAATGTGTTATCCGGGATCAACAATGTAGTCTTCATCCAAGATGACATATTGGTAGTTGGGGACAGCATTCTTGCTCACAATGACACATTGTGAGAAGTACTGTCTCATATATTGGAGGCAGGAAGGAAAAGTGTACATTTTGGATACAAGACGTCGATTATTTAGGGTACCTCATCACTGGAGAGGGGGTAATGCCCAAAATGAACCTTGTAAGTGCAATAGTGAAAGATGAAACGCCTCATGACAAACAGAAATTTAGTTCCTTTATAGGACTTGTAGAGTACTACTCGAAATGTGCGAACTATTTTGCATGCAAATAAGAACCATTGAGGGAGTTGTTGAGAAAGGGAAGGACGTTTGAGTGGGGTGATGAACAAAGAGCGACTTTTGAGCAGATCAAGGACAACGTCTCAAATGCTGATATTTTGGTTCTTTTCAATGTGACATGAAAAATGTCTCACTGTAGATGCCAGTGCTGTGAGTTGTGGGGCTGTACTTTACCTAATGCATGGGAGGGTGGAAAAAACCACACCCTTTGCATCTCGGTCATTGACGGAGGTCGTAAGGAACTATTCTGTCATTGAGCAGGAGGTATTGTCTGCCCCTTGGGCGACCAGTCACTTATTTGGGGGTTAAAAGTAGTACTCAAGACAGGCCATAAGCCCCTACTCAAGGTTTTGGTGCCTAATTGTCCAAACAAATGTTCAGGGCGGTTGGCCAAGCTGGTGGTTAAGATGCAGGATTATGATTGTTGCATAGAGTTTCTGCCTGGTTGAAAAAACAAGATAGAAGATTATCTGTTGAGGTGGCGAGTCAAAGCTGCAAATGAATGCAACTTTGACAAAGAGGAAGTTGTAGCGGACGTGAAGGATTTTATGGAGAATGTATATGGAAGTGTCTCATTGGAAGATTGGCTCAATGCATTGAATGACGTTGAAGTGCTTAGAGCGGTGATGAACATGATTAAATGAGGAGTAGGGAGAGAAAGCACATAACTTGACGCTGTGAAACCATATTACAAGGTGGTAGCGGAATTTTAATTTAGAGGAAACAAGCTCATTGTGAGAAGTGAAAGTTTCATACCACCTAGTGTTTATAACAGTAAAACATAAGTAGCTGGGGCATAACGGTCATATGGGTCAGACGTTTACACCTAAGAGATTGAAGGAGAATTTTGAGTGGCCTATGATGAAGAGTGGTGCTAGGTAATGGGTAGACAGGTGTGTGGAGTTTAAGAATGCTGAGAAGAGGTTAAGAGTAGGTATGGGAGTGTATTGAGGCAAGCAGTACAGGTCTGAAGCGGATTGTGTGTGGGAGATGATAAACTTGGATTTTATTGGGCCTTTTGATTTTTTGTCTGAACAAGAGAGGTTTGCAGCTGTCTTAGCTGATGCCAGGTCGAGGTGGTTAGAAGTGGTTTTCTTGAGACGCATGAATACTAAGTCCACCATTGCTGTGTTGGAAGCAATTTTTCGGAGAAAAGGCATACCATTGCAATTAATTATGGACAACGGCACGCAGCTCACTTCCATTGAGATGAGGGAATTTTTGAAGACTGTTGAGATGAAGCCTTTTTGCACCTCTTTATATAACCATCAAGGTAATGGACAGGTGAAGAGGGTAAACCGCTTGGTTAAAGGGACCATGAAGTTTGCTAGCAGCGCAGGGTTGAGTGTTCAGATGCAGTAAAGGACGTGCTGTGTGCGTATCGTACTACACCCACTGCTGCTATGGGGAAAACTCCCTTCGAGATGAAGAGAGGTAGGAGACCAGGGACCATGTTGGTTCCTTTGTGTTTGTGGGATGGTTGTGTTGAGGAAGTAGCAATAACTGTGAGTTATTATAGGTATAATAGGTGTGGGTGACTTGGTGGAAATAGCCCTGGGGAAGTGATTCAAGTTTTGAGGTCCTTTGAGTAAAGGTGGTGGGCTGCAATTGGGTGAAGTTGGGGGATGATCAGACGTGGAACTTGAGAAAAGTGGTATTTTTTCCAGAAGGGAGGTGGAAATCAGCGGAAGCAGGCCAATGCAGACAGTGGTTGCTCGGTGGTTGATGATGGAAGATAGTGACTTTCAAGTGGACCCTGCAGGTGCAAGGTAGGTTGTGTGGGAGGCTCATGTTTCCAGAGTTACTTGAGCTTCAGGAGATGATCAGGTGGCAGCAAGGGAAGGAAGAGCTTGCAGGCCATCAGGTTGGTTGGGTGACTTTGTGTGAGAGTAGTGTATGCAGGGGTTCCCTGTGTTACCTGTGATGTTTTGTGTGATCTTGTTTCTTTTGTGTTTGTGAAGGGAAGGGGGTATATGTTTTAATGTGGTAATTTGCTGTTCAATTGCTGTCTGATACTGTTTGTGCTGTCAGTTCAGTTTGTGTTGTGTTTGAGAAGGTAAAGAGATGTCTTATAATGTGGTAATTTATTTCTTTTCAGTTTCACCATTTATAAGTACATTGCTGTATTATCTTGATGGTAATGGTTACATGGAAGAAGTGGACCTTATGACATAGTCATGTTCTGGGGTGGTTGAGCTGCATAGAGAGAATAGAGAGAAGCTGTTGTTTTCTGGCTTGCCAGGCACAGTATTTCCTCTGCTGAATAAATCTTCAAGATACCTTTACCCAGATTCCCTCAGCTGTGTTTGTTCCTCATCACAACACTTAAATATCAAGGCCTGATATTCTGTTGCCAAGAAAGACCCTCAGCTGGAATTTGAACTCACTCCACTAAAGCCATGGCTGCTTCTAGGGCTCTTACTAGAAGCTTCCTGGTAGATGACGTTTGCCAGGTGCTCATCACTCATCCTGGACTTCTTTTGCAAGATATTACTGCCTCTCAACCCAAGCACACAGTAACTAGTTCTTTACCAGGACTAAACATTATGTTTTCCTTGATTCACCAGCACTGCTAAACCCCACTTTCTGGGGGATATTGCTTTGAGCCCCATTCATAATATGAGAAATCTGTGGGAAGAATAAAAGTTACTTACCTCCAGAAATAATTATTTTAGATACGTAATCTTCCTATAGATTCCCCACCAATATTGTTCCTCACTGGTGAGTTAGTGCAATCAATATTAAGATTCCAAGGTATCCAAACATAGAGTGTGCTGTGTTTCTTGCTGTCATTAATGGGATATCAATTTCTATTTGTACACCGCGATGAGGCATGAAATAGTTCCAGGAACTGATTTCAGCATGTCGCTTTGGCACATTATATACTATAAAGTCACATCTAGGGCAGGTAGAGTTGTAGCTGAGCTTTTGCTGGAGAACTGTTGCTGGTGCAAAAGTTTTTGGATCCATACTTGCGCCTGGTAGATTTTTGTAAGATGAGAAATCAAGAAGATTATGTATTCAGCATAAATGTTGTTAGCAAATGTAAGTAACTTTTTCATCTACTGCTATATTATCCAGGTACGTTTTATTATCATTGTCATTGACCACTACTGTGTCCCATACAAAGCAGGATTAATGTTTATAAAGACTTATTTTGATGTACCAATTACATTGATTTCATTTTCATTTTATTTATATTTTAATTTATGTTATTGTATATATATTTGTGTACTCTGCCACGCAAAGTACCATCTCTTCAGTGTTTCATGTCGGATTCCCACCCAATTAATCCTACCAAGTACCCTGGAACTGAATTGGGGAAAGTGCCCCAGTAATAGTGTCTGTTCCCATGTATGTGCTCCTGGGGCATTCTGGCATTTCAGAAGGGTCGGCAGCTAATTGCACAGTCATTCCAGTAATAAGACATGTACGGGTGCAATTCTAATGCTTACCAATGGAAAAGCATTGTCTTCTTGTGTGCATGGAAGTAACACCCCACGCAAATGAGGAAATCCCTTTGCCACTTGGATCCTCCATATAATTGAAGCATGTCTATGGACAAAAGGCTCTGGACGGATGCACAGCCATAGTGAGCTGGTATCAAATAAGCTCCTACTCCCCCTAGACGTTTATATTTATGAAGGGTATATGGAGGCTTCCAGAAACCTAAAGAGACCTCCACTCAGAAGGTTCTACCACAGCCCAAATGGATGCAAGGAGTGTCTCTGCAACAACAGTGGCAGGTTAGCAGGGGCACCGACCCTGAAAGAGGTGTAGGGTCAGGGTTCAGCTGTGATGGTCCATCTGCAGATGTAGAGGGTAGGTTGCACTTCTGCTCAGTGTTCATATGCTGTGTTGTCAGTAGCGTAACAAGGGCCCCAGCAGCCCTTGCATTGCGGGGGCCCCTGAGCTCGGGCCCCTTCAGCACAGTAACCTGGGCTGAGAGCTCCCAACTAGGGGGGTCATTAGGATGGCGGGCGGACTTTGCCCACCCGCCATCCTCGTGGTAATAGGGACCGGCCGCCGTAAGGGCGGGGTCCCATCACCAGCATTAGGATGCACCCGCCACAGTGGCGGGCGCATCCCGCATTCCTACCATTGTGGCGGGCGGTGCACTCAGCACCGCCCGCCACAATGGCAGGAAAGCATGCTGTGCACTCCCATCCACAGTATGGCAGGCACCACGCAGTGCCTGCCATGCTGTGCATGGAACTGCTGGGGGGTACTATAGGTACCCCCATGTGCACCCCTCACCCCCCGGAGTCCCTGGGGGATTCTCCGCATGCCTCCGCCACGGAAAGGCATTGAAATTATGCACATCATAATATGGCTGGCGGTGTCTGATAGACACCGCCACCGTATTATTCTTTTTCCGCCCCGGCCCCAAGGCGACCGGGGCGGAAAAGCAGCGGACGGTCTTTCCGTCCGCCGAGGTCCCCCCGCCATACTAATATGGCGGGGGGGAAACTAGTGTGGATGTCGTGCGGATTGCCTCCGCCAGGCCAGCGGTGGCTACCACCAGCCTGGCGGAGGCAATCCGCCGGACATCGTAATGGGCCCCTAGGTACGGAAGGGTCCCTTCATGCTCTTTGCGGGGGAGCCCCCTTAATTTTCGTTACACCAGTGTTGTTCCAGCAGTTAAACTAACTCTGTATGCGGATACCAGATTTTTTTCGTATTGTGGGTGCAACAGTCCTAGTTCTTCGTTACAGGTGGCCTCATAATTCTGATACGGCAGGTAACAGCAGTTAACAAGCCCCTTCGGAAAGATGAGATCCACATTGTTTCTGTGTGAAAATCCTGGGGAAAATGGGAAAATTCCAATTGGAATCGGACATAGAATTACCGATTGGTAATTCTTAATTTCAAGGGCTGCCCTTAGAGACCAGCTTGTAGCAGTCTGGATTTACCCCATACTCAGAGTTACCAATTCCCATGGTATTGGTAAATCCAAGGATGAGAAAAATCAGGACTATTTCCATGCCACTCAAAATGAGGGTCCTATTCTGTACTGGCGTATCCGGTTTGGGTCGATACTCACTCAGTCCTGGGCTGTGCACCTTTTTTGCGACTTTGAGGCTGAACGGCACCAACACCATTATTCACCAACAAGCCAGAGAAACAATGGGTCAAATCTACATAGCATATTGCGATTCTGAAATAACGATTTTTACCGAATCGCTATTTTGGAATGGCAAAATGCTATGTATGTAGGATTTACAAAATATTTTGCGATTCCCTAATATTACCTAATATCGATTCGGTAAATAGCGAATCACTATTAGGTAATATGACTCTATTCATTCCAATGAGCCTACAGGCCAATAGTAATGAATGGTATTGCATTTGCTAATTTGCGATTACCATAGTGGTAATAGCAAATTAGCAAATGAAAAAGCCAATGGTGCCTGGGGACCAGGGCCCCCCTGAAGCACCCAGAAAATGTAAATAGTCCACATGTTTGCGCAACATGGCACTTTGAAAACTGCATTATTTTGCATTTTTCAACATTTGCCCATGGTTACCATCAACTTGAAAGTTCAAAGTTTGTTTTTATTGCACAATTATTTAAAATCATTGCAATATGCAAGAATACAAAAGACGGTAATATAGACATTCGAGGGTGTTAAAAACTAGAACTAAAACAGTAAATGGGTAGGAAGGAAAAGTAAAAAGACAAGAAAAGTCAAAAATCGATTACTTGCAAGGAATTGAATTCAGGCATTGCACGGAGGGAAAAGCCATGGAATTAATTTCGGAAATGAATTTGACAAAGCGGGTCGCCATTTGTGGCGAATCCCCCCTCATGCATTCCTCAAGTGCTTCTTGACATGTCCTGATACCTAGAAGGAGCCAAATTGGTCTCAGCCAAAATATTCTTTGTGGCCGCAATTGATGACAAATGCACAAAATGTGAATTAGGTTTTCCTCTCCCCGTTTGCAAAACCGACATTGGGAGGAGGCTCCTATCTTATATCCTTGCCCAAACTTGTATGCTTTCAGCGGAATTAAGCCAAATCGGAATCTCATTAGCTGGTGTTTAATATACGGTTTCATTGCTGATGCAAGATAAGATGGAAGAGTTTTCGGAGCGTATAATTTGGCGGCCCAGGTGCCATGGGAGAGCTTAAGTACCAGTTGTGTGTCCGATTGACTTGAAAGGATTTTAGCTTGCTTGATTAAGAGATTTCCTTTCGTTTCGTTGGGCAGAGAAGAAGACCATATGTCCCACGCTTCAAGCGATTTGAGACAGAACGTTAGATATTTATTCCATGATGTAGCGGGGTTTTTGAGGACCAGCCATATGCAGCTCTTTAGCGTATGAGAATTTGCTTGTTTCGCTTTTAAGCAATATATAACGAATCTTGCAGCCATAATCCAACGCATGGAGGATAGAGAAAATTCTTTCCGTATTTGGGCATGGGAAGTCGAGTTTGGCAATCGAAAGACCCGGCGATAACATGATGATTGCGCTCTATCAAGCCAGTTGTTCAGTTTGTCCTTGAAGATGATTGCTCCAAAGGTAATTGTGGGCAAAAGTTTTGCATCAATCAATTTTATTAATGGGACAAAATCCTGAGAATGTAGGGTGTTCTTTGTTCTCAAAAAGACCCCCTCTAGACGGCGAGCCACTGTCATCATCTCAGATATATGCACCGAGTATCTACCTTTGTGGTCAATCCAGACACCTAAATATTTGTATGTAGGGACAGTCTCCAATTGCTTCCCCTCTATGAACCACAAGAGCTTTTTTGTGTTAGTAGGTGATACTGCCATCGCCTTGGTTTTGCCTACGTTTATCTCGAGCATATTGTTTTTACAATACTGAGCGAGAGAGTTGAATAGCCTTTGGAGGCCCACCTGAGTTTGGTCTAACAGAATTGTGTCATCCGCATACTGCAAAATTTGAATTTTGCTTTGGCCAATTCCTGGGGGGAAGGCTCTTGATCCAGTTAACCATTCGGGAAGGTCAGCGAGGTACAGATTAAAAAGTAGTGGTGCAAGAGTGCACCCTTGTTTAAGGCCTCTATTTGTATACATTTTGTTAGAGGTGGTCCATTTTGATGTTACTCTGACCTTGACCCATGTGTCCGTGTGAAGGGCTATTAGCGCATTTAATAGTGCCCGCGAAATTCCCCATTTTGACAGTTTTTCCCATAATTTGGGACGGCTAACGCTGTCGAATGCTTTGCGGAAATCATTAAATCCCATGTACAATGATTTGCCTTTTGCAGCTATGGTAGTCTCCATCAAATGGACTATTGAAATCAAATTGTCTTCGATGTGGCAGCCTTTTCGGAAGCCAGTTTGGCTAAAGGGGATTAGATTCTTCGAATCCACCCATTTTGTAAGTTCTTTCAACAGTATACTTGCATAGGCTTTCCCGTCCACATCGAGTAGAGCTATCATCCGATAGTTATCGGGATCAGAGCGCGAACCTTTTTTATGGAAAGGTACTAAAAGTGATCCTTGCCACATGTGCGAGATGGTGCGTCCCAGTATAGCATCTTCGAATAGTGGAGTCAACAGCAAAGCCCATTTTTGTGCTGCAGCTTTAAAAACCTGTGTTGGGATTCCATTGGGGCCTGGAGCACCACCAGAGCGCATTTTCCTTATTACCGCAGCTATTTCTTCAGTTGCTATCTTAATAGGGCATGGGGTGTCTTCCTCCTCGACTTGGAGGTCTGGTGTTAGTTGGACGCCCCTACTGCCAGTTGGTACGCCCGATGTTGTATACAGCTCTTTGACATACTTCTCCCAATCAGCGGGGGAGGTATTAGTTGCAGTTGGAGGTTTGGCAGCTTTGGATGCCTCGTTCACCCAATTCCAAAACTTCCTTTGATCCTTGGTTTTAATTATCTCGAAGGCTGCCGCCCAGTGACGCTCTTCTTCCTGTCTTTGTAAGGCAAATCTGGCCTTCCTATAGACTTTTCTAGCTGCTGATATATCATTCTTCAGAGATTTGTGTTGGCTATCGCTGTACGTGTGGGCTCGTTGCAACTTATTTAGTTTACTCTTTGAGAGAGTTACAGCTTGTTTTTGCTCCAGCAAGATAGTCGAAGCCGGAAGCACCTGCGGACGGCTACTTGTTATTTTTAATGCCAACTGGTCTCTGAATTTACTCAGTCTTGTTTCCCAGGAGGGTCCTGCCAAATACTCAGCCCCATCTTGGCAATGTTAGGAAAGAAGATTATCAATCTCTGTTTCAAGTACTTCACAGTTCTCCTCGGACCATCTCAGTTTTTTTACCTTCTGAAGGTTTAATTCCCGTCCAATCAGGGGAATTATTGGGCGATGTTGAGGGCAAAGGGCGATATCACATACTAGAATGGCATGATCGCTCTCTGCAGATGGCGTTACCGAGAACTGGCGCACCAGATGGAAGGCGAAAAGAGATATCCAGATGTAATCTAAAGTAGCCATGCAGAAAGGGGATATATGAGTATAGGCTGCAGGATTATCGGTGGGAAATCTTCCATTAACAGCACGCAGACCATATTGATTTAGTTTTGTTGCAAGTCTCATTCCGCTAACTTCCTTCCGTTGGTATTGAGACTTTATCTCCGGTATTGCCCACTCTTCATTTCCTAGTGCTATTTGGAAGGATTGGCTTGGGTCCGGGTCCATTAGGTTACAGTTGAAGTCTCCCATTAGCAGCCACAAATTGTTTGGAAATAGAGCTTCCAGATCCTCTATTATGGGAATCAAAGTATTTAAAGTTGCCTCCCGGCGAGTTTTTACAGGGTGTAAATAGATGCAACCGAGGATGATTTTTTGCCTTATTTTCCCCTTATTGTAGCTCTTGATCTCGATACTTAGAAAAATATAATCGCCCTTCCCATTATAGAGTGTCACTAATTTTGCGCCCAGTGAGTTCTTTACGGCGATCAACACGCCCCCGGATGCATGGCCGCCTACTGCAGAGGGAATAGCAAAGGATTCGACTGTAGTGAAATCTTCCCAGGTGGTATTCTCCATTGCCCAAGTCTCTTGGATCGCAAGGATGTCATTTAGCTCCTGGAGGTCCTTAATTGTGCGACACATTTTCTCTTTGGTTAGGCCCCTAATGTTCCACGAGCAAATGTTTAAGCATCAAGCTTTGTCAGACTTTGGTTTACCTTCTGACTGACTTGCCTGTGTACTACCCTAAGGCCTTGGAAAGCCAGGACCAATCATGAGATTTATTTAATTTAAATATGCACTTGCGTGGACCGCCTGCAGCTGTGGTGATTACTTGAAGTGGAGTGTCCATCCAGGGTGCTGCTTTTAATTCCTGTCTTAGGCCCCGTAGCCTCGGCTGTTGTTGCTGTCTTCTCACTTCCACATTTAAATCAGAGCCCGTATTGTTGGGCAGCGGGGTTTCATGTTTTTTTTTAAGAAGGTCGGGTAGTTAAGGGACGTATAGGAACTTACTCGAATACCCCATTCACTCAGTTGTTTTTAGTTTTTAGCTAATATTGCCGCTGGCTCTGGATTGGCAAAAATTACCATAGTTGACTCATTTTTTTGGCCCCAGGCTGGGTCAATAAAAGCCACTGTTTCGATGTCTGCTGTGTTGATGTTTTCTAAGCCTGCCAAATTCTGGCAGAGTTTTAGAACATTTCCCCTACTAAGGATGTCCCATTGACCCTGCGATTCATATTCTGGATAGAGTAGTACTTTTTTATTCTGTCTCTGCAAAAGGCTAGGTTCCTTAATATTAGTAGTAGCTTTATGCAGTTGTGGCCGATTGGGGGCACCAATAGGAGGATCTGTTTGGGGCTTTTCCCTGACATGGTGTTCTAGGTGTTCTAAGACAGTATGCTTTAAAGTCAAGGAGTGGGTGCTTAATAACTGAGCGCTTATAGCGGGTTCTTGAGGGGAAGGTGTTTTATTGTTAGGTCCGACCTCCTCTTGTGCGGCCCCTTTGTTGGTTTGGCTTTCGTCTCCTCTTAATATTGGTGTTTCTATGTTAGAGACTCTTTTTATTTGCCCCAGGCCTTCAACAGTGGGCATGTTTATTCTGTTTATAGCAGTTGAAGAGTTTTTAGAAGCAGGTTTTCAGACTTTTCACTTTGAATCGGATGGTTGCAACAAAGCATTTTCATATTGCTGTTACTTTTGGGTGCTTTTTCCTCCTTTAGGTCTATTGTTTTCTGTGTAGGATATTGAATTGGTTTTGATTTTTCAGCAATGCCTTTGTGGGGGTCCGTTGATTCGTCTAGCTCCTCCACCTGATTTGACGAAGTGTTCCTCCCATTTGTTCCGAGCCATTGTATTAGTGCAGTGTTCTTTTTATTAGCTTTATTTAGTTTCTTCAGTTTTTTCTTATTTTTTCTCGACATCATTGTTCCTTCCTTCAGGACTTGCTTGGGCTCACTTAAAAGCATAGAAGAGTTTATTGTGGCAGGATCTTGATCAGGAGGGAGGCTTATTACGATATTTAATTGTTGCTGATCCTGTTTAGAGCTGTTGTTATTATTACTGGGGCTAGCTAAGATGTTAAGAGTTGATCTAGATTTCAGTGATGTTTCATGGATTTGGGGATTGGAAAGGAAACTAGTTTTCTGCTGGAATGGAGTGCATGCTTTCTGCGGTTTTGTTTGTGGCCTTGTCCTTAAGTCTTCAATTAGCTCGGACATTATTTCAGGCAGAGTCTCGAGTTTTTTTATCAGAGGCTCACAAATGCAATTGGTATGCATATTGTTTAAATGTGGGGTGATGTTTGCTAGCAGTTCCTGGTTTAGGTGTGCTGCGGAGGTGTGATTTTCACCCACATTATTTTGGACCCTTCGAATCAGTGAGTTTAATTGTTCAAGTTTTTTATCAATGCCCATTATAGAATCTGCTAGGATTTGGAGAATAGCTATCTGCGTCTCAAGTTTATCGGCATGCATATGGGCAGCAATAGCCATAGAATTCAGGGCCTGGTTGGTGGCTACAAGCAGCATTTCAGTTTTAGATGTTCCTGGGCTTGCTTGAGGAGACCTTTGTATAGTATTTGCCGACTGGAAATTTCTTCCATTTTTCTTAGAATCGTAGTTGAGACACTCATCTTTATCATTGTTTACAGTTTTACTGTTGGTGGAGTTTGCAGACAGAACTTTGGGCAATGCCTCAAGTGAGTCGATATTGCTAAAAGGCATGAAATGGGGGGCTCCATTTGGAATTGGGGTAGATGTATGAGATAGGAAGAGAGGGCTACATTTTTGAGAGTAGTCATTTAGAACGCCCTCTGTCATGTTTATCGTTTTTTCATGTGGTTGCACTTCTTGCTGAGATAGTATTTTTGGTGATTGATTTAAGGAGCAAGACGATGAGATCCAGATTATTGAATCGGCTGGATCAGCTGAGGAGGGCGCCGCTGTTTTAACATTGACTTTCTCTTTTCCGCGCTGGGTCGATGTAGTTTCTTTCTCGGGGTCCTTTGCAATGGCGAGACTATTAGCATGCGATGTAACAAAGACAACAGACGATGACATGGGTGATAGCGCAGACGATAGCGCAAGTGGTAATTTAGTCGTACTTGACTGCATCCAATGTTCGTCTGGGATAAGGAGGGAATGGGTAATAACGGAGGAGAAAGGGAAAGGCTGTCCTGTACATTCCCTAGTTTGGTGCCGGGGACCAAGGCAATGGCTTGACGCTGAACAGTTATTTCTGGGTACAGAGACGGTAGGTTACAAGGGTCAGACGAATTTATAAGTTGCTGCTGTATTTTCATGGTCTTATTGCATGCTAATTGGGGTGTTGCACTATTTCCTTGGCCAATCTTGTAGAAATGATCTTGAATATCAGTTATTCCGCTAATTTTCCCTTTCGGTGTGTGCGGAAGGCGGGCCGTTAACGCCATTTGTGCAAAGCCTCTGCTGGGACTGTTTTTAACCTTTTTATCCTCAGGAATTCCCATTGAAGCGCTAGGAAAAATTTCTGAAGCCTCTTCCATTTGTTCCGCTTGCTTTGGGCAGAATCGAGAAGGAGATTGGCGACTGCAACCTGTCGCCTGAGGATATAGCAGTTTTGATTTCTGGCGCTTGGCAGACTTGTGAGGACGGTGTGTTGGTTGCAGTAGAAGGCAGCTCCTAGTGCGCATTTTAGTCAGTACGTGGTTGATTTGTGTATAGGCTACTGCCTTTATTAGAGTCAGCTGGAGAGTACCTAAAGCTGATGCGAGAGTGAGCGGATCACGCAGGGGAGGCCACCGGCGGGATCAGACCTAGTCGGAACAGCCTGGCCTTCCACCCCCGGGCTCTTACTTTACAGCTGCCTCTAACGGCAGCTGAGCTCACTATCTCCCACCAGTGCACCAGCGCCCCCAGGGAGACTTTTACCGGTATGGAGCTGTCAATGTGGCTGTCGCAAGTCACGAGTCGCAGATGCAATTCGCCAGTATAAGTTTAAGTTTTAGGTGCGCGAAGAAATGCGGGACGCCAATCTATCGGGGTTCTTCGACTCTTGGCTTGCGTGCTCTATCGCCCTATCCTTGCATTGCTTTCACTGGTTCAGTTAGCTGGTAGCGCGACTAACCTCTGATAGCGGGCTCTGCTCTTCCAGCGTTGCAACCAGCGGTGGTGGTGAAGTGAAGGGGGAGCACAATGGCATCAGCGCTAGTGCAGCCTGCAGTGGCTGTCTCCTCGATTATGGCTCGCCTTGATTATGGCTCCTCCTCACGAACGCTGCGACCATAGTAATCCATGATTGCCCATGATTGTCCGTACTATATTGGTTCCCGCAGCCTCGGACAGTGAAGGACAGTGAGGGCAGCAAGCAGTAGTTGGGACAGTAGTTGGAGTCCGCTTTTTGCCGCCTTTGCCCTCCTTTTAGTGCTCTGCTTTCTCTCTCGCCCGGGGGGGGGGGGACACAGCAGAAGCAGAAGCAGCAGCGGCGGCCGCATCCAATGGCGGGTCTGTTTCTCCCCCGCTTATCTATCGCCCGGGGGGGGCAGCAAAGTCAGCAAAGGCAGCAGCGAAAAGCGAAAGCAACAACGGGAGCAACAACGGCCGCGTCCGATGGCGACGGAGGTTCTGGCGTTTCTGGCGTCCTCTCGCAGATTCACGGCTCACAAGCGCCCTCTACCTCTCACTCACTTGAAGTTGAGATGGTAATTAGCGTTTCCTAGATGCACAGTTCGCATTTAGAAAAGGCTTCTTACATGTGAAGTAGGGATTCGCAAATTGTGGTTCCCTATTTGCATTTGCAATTTAGGTAATAGCTAAAAATTGTGATTACCTAAATTGCGAATGCCAAAGCCTTTCATACACGGGGAAAGGTCATTTCGCGTTTGCAAATGCTGAATTTTGTGATTTGCACCGTTTGCGAACACAACATGATTTCATACATCTGGCTCTATCTAGAGGGAGAGGTGTGGCGTCGTGGCGACTGACGGTGGAATCTTGGGATCACGGTTCGATCCCAAGCACCAGCTGCAGATTAGCCCGGCACCATGTGACTCTGGGCATTACAGGAGCCAGGACCAGAATGGGACGGGCCGCCATTATGGCGGTCCCCCCTAGCCCCTATTCACAAGGAGGGAGGGGTGAGGAAACGCGTCATCTCCAACGCTGCCCTCGCGCCCCCCTCCCCTTTCGTGAGATCCAATCGCGCCCCCGCGTTCTAGCCGCGAACCGGAAGCAATTTAGTGCTTCCGGTTCAGGTGTCCACCCCGGAAGTCCTCAGGCTCGGATACACCCTTTAAATGGGCGAGCCTGTGGGGGAGACAGCCTCTTTGTTGCACGGCTGCCTCCCCCGTAGCAGCTGCGCGCTATCCTTGTCCTGGGCAATAGCTTGCTTAATCTTCACGACGGCCCCCAGCGCCTGGAGAACCTTATGGGTCATTGTTTGCGCTTTACAAATGTGGATTATTATTATCATTATCTGTGCTGGCAAAATAGTCATAAAAACTACAGGCATTGCTGTTCTACACCCTTTATCCTTCCTTTCCTTCACTAGCACATTGGAATTGTTGCAAGTCGACATACTGCACTATTAAACAGTTCAGTAAATAAATAGACTGCCTCCATAATATTATCACATGTCAGATGTGCACCACCATGAGTAATTCACAACCCTCTCTTTGGTGCTGAGCCTGGAAGGCAGCACTTACTTTGTGGTTTTCCACTAGCTCCTTTGGATACACTGCAGTAAATCACAATGTCTTTTTACATCCTCGGTAGCTCAGTCTTTTGGCATTCATTGCAGTCTCGTAGCCATTAAACTGTCTTTCTCATCATTTCTAAATGAGGATTGCCGAGCACTGTCAATATTTCTTAAAATGTAGTTTGCCACGCTCTCCTTTTAGATCAAAATCATCTTTGATTCCTCCCGCAGGGAATTGCCCTGTATAAGACGCGATTACCTTTTATTTGCTCACAAATAATGCGCAAGTGCATTTCATCAGCTTTTTCAAATTGCCACAGATAAATATATCGCTATTGACATTATCATTAGGTTGTCAACCCCTCGACGCCGCTGTGTTCCAAATATCTGACAATTTCCGCTTAAGCGCCGTGTTCAGTCAGCTTTGTGGACACAGTAACCTGGTTGTTAGCAAGGTGCACCCTCTGTTAGTTTCATTTAGAGCAACCTGTGTGACTCCTGATTCACAGTATGGATTCCTATAAATATCACCTGGTTCTAAAGCTTTTTTTTTATCCGAGCTGTTTCTTGAATGGCATATTCCTTGTGCACCTTCAGACACTGATTAATGTTAGTTTATCTTTGAGAATAGAGGGGCATATTTACAAGAGGACTGCGCCACTCGAATTTCCCTTTTTTCGACGTTCTGATGGCGCAATGCCCTGCACCATATTTAAGGCAGCATTAAGCCACTGTGCATGATTAAACGCCACTTTGCAAATATGGTACCCTTTCACGCAGATATCTGCGTCAAAGGGATGCTCAATGGGTGTTGCTGTGGGCGTTCCACTGCAGCACCCATTGCATTTTTTCGCTTCCCCAGATTTACAAGGATCTGTAAATCAGAAGCTGCGCCAAAAACAAAATGCCATGCAAAAGAAGGCGTTAGATTGGCACAATGAGGAGAAATACTTTCATTTCTTCTTGTTTTTGCTTTTTCTATGTGTGCTGCATTCTGCAGCACTCATAGAAAGAGCAAAACACTACTAATGATTGTTTTTGTGCAGGAAGTTGTCCCTTCATGCACAAAAACAATCTTTAAATAAAGGCTATTTGCTGCTTTTATATGTGCTGCAGAATGCAGCACACATGGAAGCAGCAAATCACTGTTATTGATTGTTTATGTGCAGGATGGGACCTTTCTGCACATCATAAATCATCTCTGCAATGCCTGCACCCTTGCACTAAGCGCAAGGGTGTTTGTGTTGATGCTAAGTAGCAATTTCTAGCATTAGCGCTAGGGAAAGCACAGGGGTGCAGCGCAATCTTGTAAATATGATGCATTCCTGCATTTTTGGAAATTACGCAATGCGGCGCTGCATAATGTGTGAAAGCGCCATGCCATTTCCTTCTACATATGCCCCACTCAGTTTCCCAAAATTGTGTAACAGAATATTAGCAACAAAAGGTAAGTATACAAAAATATTTATATATATTATATGTATCTGTATATATATATTTATATATATATATATATATATATATATATACCATTATATGTAATTTATCTAAAATATTAAAATACAAAACGCAAATATAATAAAAATTAATATTTTTTATATATATAGTGTGTGCATGTATACATACCTTCTCTTGCAATATATATATATATATATATATATATATATATATATATATATATATATATATATATAGATATATATATATCTATATATATATATATATATATATATATATAGATATATATATATATATATGTATCCACAACTCTCCTCCCAGAAGAAGAAAAAGACCTCAGCAGTGGAAACGTATGGAAGCACTTTTATTTCATGACAGATGGCAAAAAAGTTCAAAACACCCGATGTGGCGAATGCATTTCGGCGTCTTTAATTTAATAATTGCACTATGAACACAGCTTGACAGGTATACACAAACTGCGGCAAACTGCAGCAGAACTGCAAATATTGAGTCATGGAACATTGCTGTTTAAAGGTACTTAAATCCCTCCCATAAATAATTGATAAAAATATGGGGCATGCATCGAGTAACAACGATAGGACTCAGAGTTTTGTCTGCAATAAACATTAGATGTGTGTGAAATTGTAGGTGTCAATGATATAAGGGCACTAATAAAGCATTGAATTACAAAAGAAGACAGCCAAGGGTCGATGTCGATGTGCAGTAACTCCTCTATGTCAATTGACAATTGGTAAACTGTTGGCTCCATGAAATAATTATTCACATTACAATTTACTGTGGGTATAAATGAACTAAGTATTGTACAAATTATCAAATGTGGATATACATGAAATGTTGATATCATAATTTGTCCGGTACTATCACCATCGCAAAGTACTTTTCACTGTCTGTGAACTGCAAGGGCTATTTCTAAGGGCGGTGGAAGTACAGGAACTGACTTGATGAAGCCAAACGCCGAAACGCGCCGTCCTCGATAGTTTTGGTGTACAATAAATTCGTTGTCCAGTTTCCTGGTGTGTCGCCTCTTAATTTTTCCAGTGGGGAAAGGATTGAGTAAAGTGCAAAATATGGAGTGGCTGCTGCTGCCACTGATGACACCAACGTTGTTTGGAGAGGAGAACCGCCACAGTAGCTTTTTGGAAAGGATATATATATATATATATATATATATATATATATATATATATATATATATATATATTCCCGCTCCAATTACACCTGCCTGCCGCACTCAGAGGCTGGTGCCTGCTTATCGGGGGTGCACCCGACATCAATATCTGCTCCAAAGGTCCCTCTCCGCCATCCTGCGTTTTTTTTTTCATTACTGAAGAAGGCCGAGTGCCGAAAGCGCGTTCTTTTGAATAATAAATATTGTAAATACAACCCTGCGAGTGCTGCTACCTTATTTCCGCAGGATGGCGGAGAGGGACCTTTGGAGCAGATATATATATATATATATATATATATATATATATATATATATATATATATATATATATATATATATATATATATATATATATATATATATATCCAACAACGCAGGACTCCAAATTCGACACGGCCACAGAAAGTTGTATTCCACTCCGTCTTTATTACTCAATAACTTGCTGGCAGACCCCTTGCTCAGTACGCACATCATATTAAAACGCCGGACGCGTTTCAGGTTAAGTATCCCTTCATCAGCGGCGTGTGGTTATGAGAAAGAGTTGCAGCGCTCGATCGACAGCACTACTTATAAACCATTCACCTGCGCCCACTGGGCGCGGCCATCCGCATGGCCTTCTGGGAGGTGTAGTGCTTTCCTCAAAACCCCAGTGGGTGCGCTGTCACTCAGTTCTAATAAAACCAATTAGATACCCCAGTGGGTTGATGCGAAGTTCTGGTTTGGCGTCTGTCATTGCTTTGTAGTTGCCGAGTGAAGTGTAAGCCAGCAGCCCCCTGCAAGGCTCCTGCTATCTTTCTTCCAATGATCAAGCACACAGCATGGTGCCCGACTGGACCCGCTGCAGCAGTGGGCCGTTGTACGCGACCGGAGAGCCGCCAATACATCCAACAACACAGGACTCCAAATTCGACACAGCCACAGAAAGTTGTATTCCACTCCGTCTTTATTACTCAATAACTTGCTGGCAGACCCCTTGCTCAGTACGCACATCATATTAAAACGCCGGACGCGTTTCAGGTTAAGTATCCCTTCATCAGCGGCGTGTGGTTATGAGAAAGAGTTGCAGCGCTCGATCGACAGCACTACTTATAAACCATTCACCTGCGGCCACTGGGCGCGGCCATCCGCATGGCCTTCTGGGATATATATATATTCTATCCCAGAAAAATTAATCATCAAAGGCATATTGACTAAACGCCACTGCATTTGATTGAAGAGCGATTGTTTCTAAAGAGGGTTTTTTTATATGTAAAGCGAACATTAGTTGTACATAGATGATGTTGATTATCATGTAAATATATCAATTTGTTTGCTCCTTTTTCTCATATGAACTTTTTCCCTATTAACACGCTCTTCTTTCTAAAATGTCGGGTTATATGACTTTTTGGAATGTGTATATGGTCATTTAGATTTATGGTTCATTGTAACCACCTTTTGACTATTTTCTGCACTGCAGCGACGTTTCTATTGTATAGTATGTTGTCTATGCCTATGATTTCATTAATTGCACTGTCACTTTAAATAGCTTCATCAAGCTTGTGTAGTTTGTCATGTGATCAAGCCTCCCTGGAGGCGAAACGCGTCATGGCGGCAGCGCTGGCTTTATTGGAATAAATTTTCTTCGCACCAGCAATCTTTGGGTCGGCTCTTTGTTGTGGAATACAGGAGGTGAGCTTTCGGCTTACCAGAAGCAACAACTTGTGGAATCTACAGTACCGAGGCTTTCCAGGTACGAGCAAGACCCCTTCTCGACGAGGGCAACGCGGCAGGAAGCAGCAGTTCCGGGTTCGGAACTCCATTACGCTCTCCGGCGTGGAGAAGGCAGCAACGCCCCTGCTTGGCCGTAAATGTGTTTCAGTGGGCGGGCGGCCAGAATCTGTGTTCCTACCTGCTACGGGACCGGAGATGAGCCACGGCAACCCCCGGAAAACACTCAGGAGCGAGCAGTGAGAAGGTGCGCGGCAACGGGCAGGACATTGATTCCCAGGTACCCGTTTGTCGTTTTTGGTGCTGTTCAATATTTTAGCCAAAACATATAGCGCTTTACGAAATGGCCGCTGACAGACTACGCAATCGTGCACAGGCTGCAGAATCCATGTTTCTTGATTCCCCGGCCGGGGGGTCAACGAGTGCCACACCACCAATACAGGATACGGGAACCCCCACAATTAAAGACCTTTTTAAACAACTTGAGCGACTAATGCGAGCAGAGCAATCCAAGTGGTGGGAGCATTGCTCTCTCTCCCGCTATTTGGAGGTGGGTCGGGTACCTAGGGGTTTGCGTAGCACCATTGCCCCCAGCTATGATGACCCAGACCCGGCCATGCTAGCCGAATGGGCAGAAGCCAACCTGGATTGCTCAAAAGTATATTTGCGCATTTTGGTTAAATATGCCGAAAGCGACCGCATAAAGCTACAGTTGAAAATAGATGCATTGGAAGATGAGATTTCCAAACATGAAACTAATGATGCCATTGCCAAAATACGGGCAGATATGATGAATCGCTTGGCCAAGGAGGAAGAAACAATCAAAAGAAGGAAAACATTTAAGTTCGAAAGAGATAGAGCTGATTATGCGAATGGCCGGGTCTTTACTTTTGCCAAAAAGTATGACGCTGTAAAAGCCAAAGCACGCTCCAACTTGACGAATCAACAAGCAAGGGAAGAAACCTTGCTCCCGGCAACTTCTTTTTCAAGTTTAAGTTCGGCGGTGGAAAGCGACCCGGAAATGGACTCCAGCCGTGATGCAGGTTTGGGGTTTACCAAACTATCCTTGGCGCAGGAGGTGGATTGCCTGTGTCAGGATCGACGGGAGACTCTCCGTTCACACAAAGCCCGCGCTCCAAAAAACAGCGGGCAAACCGCAAACGCTGGGAACGCCGGAAACGCGGCTTCAGGAACATCAAAAGATACCAATCAAGGCAAGTCAACTTATTGGAAGCGCAATCAGAAAAGAAGTCGCAAACCCCAACAAAATCAGTGATCAATCTCACAAACTTGGTACTCACACCATCAGAAACAGCGGTACTAAGTTTAGGACTTTCATACTGTCCGCCTTGCAACATGAACTATGCGGACACACGAATGGATCTTTATAAATTTACGAGGAAATTGAAACTTAAAAAATTCTTCGAGTTGCATCCAAAAGATCCTTTGCCATCAACAATAACATTGAGTCCGACCTTCCAGAGTACCCAAAGCCAAGCCACCTTCAATACCATATGGGACTTACAACAACAATCCTCTGCGGGCAACTTGAGTGAAGTCCCACTTGCTTCTATTGGGAGTTTAACGACACCTTTCAAGCCCAAATCTACGTTCCAGCCAATTATGGCCCATGACAATTTGGATTCTTTTCAAGAGATTGTGGTGAATGATATCAAACAACTATACACCACTATCAACAAAAAGAAATTTCAAATTTCCAAACAAAACCAGTGTTACTACCAATTGACCAAGAAATTAAGATCCAATAATGACATCATTGTGAAAGAGGCAGACAAGGGCGGAAATGTCGTCCTTTGGCCGAGAAAGATGTATCTTGATCAAGCGGAATTGCAACTAAACGATATATCATGCTACCGCAGGAGTAACATTCAAATTGTGAAGAACTCATGGATGGAACAAACCAACAAACTTCAGATTTGGCGAAGTGCAGGGCTTTTATCGCATGAGGAGTTTAGATACCTCAAAAAAGAACATCCGGTAATTCCCTCCTTCTATCTACTGCCCAAAGTGCATAAGGACAGTTCAACACCGCCCGGACGCCCGATTATTTCGGCAATAGATAGTTCCTTGGAACATGTATCCAAATACATTGATTATTTTCTTCAGTCCCATGTCAGGAACTTGGGTTCTTTTGTGAAGGACTCTTTTGATTTCCTGGCAAAACTTGCAGACTTCGCATGGGATGATGATATGATACTCATGACTTTGGATGTTTCATCCCTCTATACATCTATTAGGCATGTGGACGGTCTTAAAGCCTTGGAGCATTACCTTAACAAAGATCTACCTCATCCAACTGCACATAGCAAAATGTTGATTGAAATGACCAAGATGTGCTTGGAACAGAATTTTTTCATTTTTCATGGCGCAATCTATCATCAGATAAGGGGTGTGGCAATGGGGGCCTGCTTCTCTCCCAGCTACGCGTGTTTACACGTGGGGCTGTGGGAGGAGCAGGTCTTGGCTACTGAATACCATGAGACCTTGTGTAATAACATTTCCCTTTATCTTCGCTATATCGATGATGTCTTTATTATTTGGAGAGGTAGCCAGGAAAATGCCAGGGCTTTTGTTAATTTGATCAATGTGAATAATGTTAACCTTAACTTTACTGCAACTGTAAGTTCTGACGTGATTTGCTTTTTGGATGTGGAGGTCTTTGTGAAAGATTCTACCCTGAATACTAGGCTCTATCGGAAACCGAGTGCTGGTAATACCATACTACACTCAAATAGTCAACATCCTGCCCACTTGATTCGAAGCATTCCTTTCGGGGAAATGCTTCGAATCCGGCGGATTTGCAGCACGGATGCCGAATGTGCTATCGCGCAAGAGGCATGCAAAAAACGTTTCCTTGAAAGGGGCTATTCTTTAGATGTTATTACGAAAGCTATGCGTCGTTCTAACTCTATAAGCAGGCAAGAGGCTCTTATTCCCAAATCTATGAGAGATGACATGGTGAACCCCATTTCAAGAGAGGGACAAATGAGTGCTCCACGACTCATTTTAGCTTTTAATCGTCAACACGGAGCTTTACGTAAAATCGTAAATAAAAACTGGAATTTGGTCCGTAGTGACCCCGTTATCGGTCCTAACATTGGCACCAAACCCATCCTGACTTTCAGGAAGTCCCCTTCCATGTCTAAAACTTTGGTGAGTAACACCCTAGAGCCCAAGATCTCTACAACTTGGGGGGCATTAAGAAAAGGTTTCAAAATATGCCCTCAATGTAAAGCCTGCCGTCAGGGCACCAACAGAACCCATTTCCAAAGTCCTTTCCAACAACATCCTACTCCCATTACTAAATGGTTGAATTGCAAAACTGAGTTTGCTATTTATGTGTTGGAGTGCCCCTGTGGGCTCCAGTATGTGGGCAGCACTAAGCTGCCCGCCCACAGGCGCATTCTCCAGCACATGCGAGCTATAACGGGACACGACCAGAGCTACCCGGTTGCCCGGCACTTTCAGGAGAAACACCTTGGTGTCCCTGATAAACTCCAATATTTCCTCATTGACTGTGTTGAACCCTCAAGGAGAGGAGGTGACCGTGAGGCCAAACTCCGTCTTCTTGAGACAAGATACATCTTGGAGCTCAATACCAAGCATCCAAACGGTCTCAATGATAGAGAAGATCTTTATACCTGTTTATAGGATTTTTGGAGTTTTCTAACAAAGTCCGGTCCGGTTACATTTAACCCATTGATCTATGTATATATTCTCCTTTTTCTGTATCATGTAACTGCATTCAATGATGAACTGATGTTTTTTTAGAATGATTTAGTTTGTTGGCACATGTTTTTAATATTGGACTTTTTTAATGACTATCAGCACTTTAATGATCTTTGCACTATTTTCTTCTTGCACTTTTTTGACTATTCCAGTCTTTGCTAATGTGACATGCCCACTTGGGCTCTATCCCAGAAAAATTAATCATCAAAGGCATATTGACTAAACGCCACTGCATTTGATTGAAGAGCGATTGTTTCTAAAGAGGGTTTTTTTATATGTAAAGCGAACATTAGTTGTACATAGATGATGTTGATTATCATGTAAATATATCAATTTGTTTGCTCCTTTTTCTCATATGAACTTTTTCCCTATTAACACGCTCTTCTTTCTAAAATGTCGGGTTATATGACTTTTTGGAATGTGTATATGGTCATTTAGATTTATGGTTCATTGTAACCACCTTTTGACTATTTTCTGCACTGCAGCGACGTTTCTATTGTATAGTATGTTGTCTATGCCTATGATTTCATTAATTGCACTGTCACTTTAAATAGCTTCATCAAGCTTGTGTAGTTTGTCATGTGATCAAGCCTCCCTGGAGGCGAAACGCGTCATGGCGGCAGCGCTGGCTTTATTGGAATAAATTTTCTTCGCACCAGCAATCTTTGGGTCGGCTCTTTGTTGTGGAATACAGGAGGTGAGCTTTCGGCTTACCAGAAGCAACAACTTGTGGAATATATATATATATATATATATATATATATATATATACTTTAAAAAAGAAAATTCACATTTAAACAATTAAAAGTCACAAAGGATATTATTACATTTTTCTAAATTCAGTCTATGCCGTGCAGGCTCATCCCTTGACGTTCCCATGGCAGTGCCGATTTCATAGGCACCGCTTTAGGACAGCTAAAGAACCATCTACCAGTGACAAAAAACTCATAATCTGGTGAGTGGTGCGCACACAGGTTTGATGGTGTGGGACCGGGCGGTGCCGGGGTAGTCCTGCTCCCAACCTCCAAACTCGTAATCAAGCCCTTAGTATACACACTCAAATCTAAGCAACATTAGGGAAAGTGGTGGACTTTGGAGGGATTAGATTCACTATTCCCATTATGATCTAAGCAACAGTACAGAAAACATAGGACTTTGGTTGAGTTAGATTTAGTACTCCCATTTCACCATAAGCAGAACTTTGGTGTTATATGTACTATTCACTCCAGGCTCAGCAATGGTAGCAAAAGTGTTGAACTTTGGAGGTGTTAAATTTACTTTTCTCATTATGAGGTAAGCAAAAGTTGGGAGAGTGTTGGTATTGAGAAGGGTTAGATTTATTTTTCGCACCCCAGTCGAAGCAAGAATAGAGAAGTGTTGGACTTTGAAGGGGTTAGATTTACTGTTCACACTCTAAACTAAAAAAATAACAGTAAGTAGAGTGCTGGGCTTTGGACGTGTTAAAGTTACTATTCCCACTACAATATTAGTAAAATTAGTGAAAATATTGGAGTTTTGAAAGGTTAGATTTACTATTTTCACTTCAGTGTAAGGAACAGTAGGCAAAATGTATGACTTTGGAAGAGTTAGATTTACTATGCTTACTCTAATCTAAGCAACAGTAGGTAAAGTGTTAGATATTGGGGAGTTAGATTTACTATTCACATTTCAATCAAAGCAACAGTAGGGAAAGTGCAGAGTTTGGATGGGTGAGATTTTGTATTCCCACTCCAACGAAAAAAAAATCAGTGAAAGTACTGGATTTTGGAAATGTTAGATTTACCGTTCCCATTCCAATCTAAGCAAGTGTGAGGAAAGTGTTGCTATTTGGAGGGGTTAGATTTACTACACCCACTACAGTGTAAATACAATTAGGGGACATGTTGGACTTTGGAGGGGCTGCATTGACTATTCCCACTCCAATGTAAGCAAAAGCAGAGAATGTGTTGGGCTTAGAAAGGTCTAGATATATCATTCCAATTCCTACACATTTAAAAAAAACACATTTAAATACTCAACAGCATAAAAGTGTTAATTTGTTCTTAAAAACATATTTGAAATAAAAAATATATAAGCATTATAAATGACATGTAAATACATGTAATACAAAAAATAAAATGTAATAATACAAAAATGATTTAACACATATAAAACAAAATAAATACATTTGAAAACATACACTTCCTTCGCTAAAACCCAAAATAGCAACAAAAAATAAAATAAATTATAAATACAACATTCATAACATTAGAATTCTAAGGAAATAAATCAAATATTATCAAGACAAGTAATAAATATAACATTAATTTAAACGGTTTATTATTAAGGACACTTATCAAGGAATTAATGATTAATTAACAAGCAACAATAATTGATATAACAAATAATCAATTAAATAATGTCTATGCCTAATTATCAAGTAAAATTTTAATTAACCTACACAGTTCACTACAAATATAAAACAATAATAAAAAATTTCAAAACTTTCCAAACCTAACACCCTACAAACTCAACAACCCACTACTACAATACAAAGTAGTAAGTAAAGTGTAGAAAATGTAAATCATATAATAACAATCACAAAATAGATGTAAGTAGTTGAAATAGCAATTAACCAATTATATAATTACCATAATTAATTACCTTACACTTAGTTCACAGTAAGAAAAAGTAATTTATAATTTATTGTTGCCCTTTTCCCCTACAAACCCAATAAACCACTAGTAAATAATAATTGAGTGATAAAACTATACGGAAATTAAAATATACAGTAGAAATTATAAAATACACTAACATAATTACAACAACAATCAATAAAATAGTTTACATAATTAAATACAATCAGAAATGCAATTAACATAAAAAATTATTTAAAACAAAAAATGTTTTTTTTTAAAAATAACTTTTCACCTTATTAAACTACACTCAATACCCCTTTATTCAATTATAAATTATTCATTGAATATAAAAAACGTACACATTAAAACTTACGAAGAATACTAAAAAGATTGAACTAATTATTAAATTAATGCTAATATCTAAAAATAATACAATAGCTAATAAGTAATACATTAATTAAAAACAATTGTAATACATGTATATTAAAAACAATATATTATACAATGATATTTAACAATATATATTATATATATTAAAAACTATAGTCTTACTTCTATATTAAATTCATTAATATTTTTGACGACAATATTTTTACACAATATTGTTGCATTACTGTAATTTTAACTCATAATTTGGTCATTCACCATAAAGGATTTGCATGCTTTGATTCTGACTTCATACCCATGCTGATGCACTAAAGTTACTGTGCTGTGTGAATTTCTGCGGCTTTGAGGAAAGTCTGTGTGTCACCACGAGGCTGGAAGCTTTTCAGTGACACCATTTTGCCTTAAGGGTTCTCTCAGGGCTTTCACGAAAGCTGGGTGCTGTCCTGAATACTTGCCCACCACCTATCCATGGGGTGTCTCACAGTCCACCTCTTTGAGATGCTGCCCTCAGGTAAGGCAAACAGTTTGCTAAAAATGCAAGCATGCTATACAAAATCTGGTACCCCGTAGGTCGCTGCACATAAGATGATAGGAGGAATATTTGCAATAGTATAGCAACTGACAGTCGCTCAGTGTAGCATTCCAACCCATCATTCTTTTGCCCACCATGATGCCTATGTTTTGTTCCAGTCATATTCCTATTTGGTCTTGGCCCTGCTCCAGTAGGAACAGTCAAGCTGAACTGCCAGACAAGGTCCTTGTTGAACTGGAACACAACAAACCCAAGACCTGCTTTCCACTGATTAGGGCTCTTCAGTTGGGTGTAGCTTGTTTGTATACTTTAGAATGAGGCCTACCAGCATCAAAAGGAGAGTGCCATAGACTCAGACCAAGGCACATTTGGCCTTTTTGTAAAATTGTGCAGTAAATCGTTTCATTTATTAGGGTGCAGAACAGTTTGCCAGCATGGCAATTTTCTGGCACCTCAAAGTGTTTGTGCACCAAAATTGTGAAAACCTGGTGTAGATCGCCACTTCATTTGGTTTGAATAACATTTTTGCCAGTGTCGCAGTTCCTGTGGAGTTAACAATCTGATGGAGTATTATAGGATAGGTGCCTTCTGGTCCATTGGTGAAATTATCTCAGAGTTCAGCCCTGATGACCTAATGCAGAGACCCACCTGGGGCACATGACTTAATTAGCTCCTATTTCTTACCAGAGTAACAGAGGTTTATTACGAACTAGAAACAGCATGTGTGCATTCATTTTACATTCAGGAAGAATGCGGTAATAAACACTGAACACACCATGGAGGGACCTCCGGTGAGGTCATTTAGATTAGGTCCTCAATATTGCTTTCTAATTCACTATTTACTTCTTAAATGTGTATAATGCTCCATCTCTGCAATAGCGTTAATAAGAGTAATTGACTGCAATTTATTATGGCATAGATATGTGGGTGTTTTTACAGAACATTATGTTTTCGATAAGGTGCAATCGTATGTATGTGTGTAATGTAAACTACGAGATGCTGTTTTTCTATGCATATCCCAGTTGTTTCTTTTTTTAAATAAAATTGAATTGAGTTGGGTGACTATGTACCTCAATGTCGTAAGGGAAACCGGATTCGTCTCCTGGGCTTTCCTCGAACAGTTCATTATTTACAGGTGTGTTAGCAAAATTGAAATGACACAAGACTACAACTCCCAGAATGCACTGGGCTGTTGAGAGCGGTACAACACTTGCTGTCCCTAATGATACAAAGACACTGCGGTACGTTAGAATTAGATTTCCTAGACCAATTGTATTTCATCTTTTGACTTCTGAATTTGCTAATTCTTTTATTCCAACTTCTTCTAAACCCTGTAAAGATCTTTTGCCATTTTCCATTTTAAAATCAAAATAACTTGTCTTTGTTATGTACCTAAATACCGAATTCCAGCCTGTGTCCAACCTTAGCCTGCTTTTCTTTACCAGGGCCGGACTGGCTACTGGGTGTTTTGGCATGCTGCCGAGCTGGGGGCTGATTCGTTGATGGAGACCTGCGTGTGCTGAATGAAATTAATTTTGCTTTGTTTATTTCGAAGCACACGCAGGTCTCCATCAATTAAATTAGCCCCCACCGCAGTGACATCAGCCTCCGGCTCTTTAGCATGCCAGAACGCCCGGTAGCCAGTCCGGCCCAGTTCTTTACTCAGTGAGAATTGAACTTATACCAAACAGATTACCTCTACTTATGGCTCTCCTTTGGACCCATGTCCAAATAATTCCTTAAACCAATCTTTCACTGGCTTGTAAGCCCAATAACTAAGGTTCACTACCTCTCTCTTAGTTCTGTTCTTGTCCCCTATCTTGGAAAAAAGCAATTGTTGCCTCGCAGTTACAGAAAACTAGTGTATATCGTCATATTCTGTGGAATATTCAGTTATTGGCTATCATTGAAAATCAGTCTCTCCTTGATCCCACCCAGGCAGGCTTTCATCCTGGGCATGGCACAGAATTAATATTGATTGCCTTATTAAATGATCTTCAAATGACCTTAGATGCAAATGAATCCACTGCCATGGTGTTGTTGGACCTTTCTGCAGCGTGTGAAGCTGTTTCCACTCCTTTTATGTCTCAAGACTGAGGGAATTGGGGGCGAGAGACAGTGAACTATGGTGATTAGACTCCTTAAAAACTGATAGAGAACAAACAAAACTGTTAGCCCCATCTGTTTGATTTTCAGTTCATTCAGTGTGGCGCTCACAAAGGCTCTACTTTGGCCCAACTCTCTTTAAAAGGGGTCGTCCAGGGACTGATGCTACAATTGATCTGAAAATCCAGCTGACGTCATCAAACTAACCAACACCTAGAATGGCAATTGTAATGAATTGTTATAGAGTTAGACTAGTTTTTTTTTCTCTATATTGGATGGCCCCTCTAATGAACACCTGATACTTTTGACTCAGTTAGTTAGACAACATGGATTCCTTTTAACCCCTTCACTGCGGCGGCTATTCCGCCGCAGTGCTAAGGGGTCGGGGCGGCCGCGCGGCGGGCACATGCTGGTGACGGAACCGCTCCGTCACCAGCCGCGGTTGCGCTGTGCTCATGACGGAGCGGTTCCGTCACGGCCCCGCTCGCTCAATGGAACGCTCAGCGCAGGCGCGGAATCGGCACCGCGCAGGCGTGCCGAGCGGGCCGTGACGGAACCGCTCCGTCATCAGCACAGCGCGACCGCAGCTGATGACGGAGTGGTTCCGTCACCAGCAGGGGAGGGGTTAATTTGTTACTTTGAGGGCTTACAACTGCTGATGAAATCTAATCCAGCAAAAAACAAGTCAGTAATAAAAGAATCTTTTTAAGAATCCAGAGCATATGATCCGCATTTCAAAAGGCTCTGCGAAATCTCAACCTGGATACCCTAAAATAACTTCAAAATAAAATGCTAGAAAACATAAGTATTTTCATTGATGAGATCCTGCTACCTTTGAGTTCAAACAGTGTGGCCATTTTCTAGAACATACATTTACCCAACATACCTTTTCCACACATCATTACCATGCAATGGCTTTACAACGCAATACCTTTACCACATGTGCCTTTACCATGCAAGACTTTACCATGCAAGATAAGTTTATTGAAGGTAAGTTAAACTCTTAAACACACGCACACATACTCGAACACACACACATTATAGATATATCTATATATCTATCTATATAGATATATATATATCAAATTCAAATGTTCGTTCAGCACTCGCTTGGTACACAAAGGTTCTTTATTAGGACAACATTAATAAAATCAACAGACGGGTTTTGGCTATGCGACCGTCATCAATGTTGGCTAGTTCATTTACTAGCATTATTTTATAAAATATACATACATCGTTTGATTGGTTGACTATTCAGAGGGATGCAATCAAAAATGGACTTCAAATGTCATTACAGATTGGTGTACAACAATTGGGAGGGGTTTGGTCCAGAAGGGGAAGAAGGGGGGTAGGACCCAAAATCAGTAAAGAGAAAATTTACCCACACCTCCATTCATTTAGGATCGAAGTTAGGATCACAACCAAGAAAGACCAAATTAATTATGTCTCTCAAGGCAATGACTTTTGCCTATTTTATTTTTATTTTCATAGAAAAAAGTTTGTCAATACTTTTTAAGGCCACATCAGAAACACACCATCAATTTCACAGAAAATCGTATCGATGTGAGCCTAATAATTACAAAACACAATTGTTACCTACTACACAAAATTCTCTACTAGGATTATTGATAAAATTACACACAAAAACAATACATCAATATTGATACATTCAAAAATTATAAGCATGTCACAAAAAAGTTGTTATCCAAACAAACTATTTATATCCACTTTCAAATTCATCATATTGTGATTTGAATCTAAACAAGTTCAAAAACAAGTTTCTAACACCCAATAGGTTACTAATCCAAATTCATAGGTGTTACGCAATCTAGTTATGACTCAAATCTCATAATGCCGACGCGTTTCGAGTTCGGGTTTTGTGAATTCCCAACTCTCATCAGGGCAGGGTGAATCTTGTCTTGAACAACAATTTCTTTATGGTGCCAGAGGATGCATCTGGCTTTCCGTTATTCTCATGCGGGGTGGTTAATAAAAGTCTTAAGCCACCAGCTTCGAATTTGGTCCAAAACACGGGTCAGTCGTGATCTTCAAGGGTCGTATTTTTAGAATTTCTATTTTAACACTATGTGCAATTTCGTAGCTTATTTGAAGCCCTTCAGTCATTGTAAAGTGAAATCATCGAATTATCAAATCTTTATTGTCTTCGAAAACATTTCAGAGACAAATCTCTTCTGAAATATATATTCCAAGGTACCCGATTGCCTTACTCTCATGTAAATGTAATTTAGTGGCGTATGTTCCCCTTTGATTTTCATTTTAGTGTAAAATTTGGAGCTGTGCTTACGGTTTCATTGTTTGTAAAGAGCAAATAATTTACTTGAGCTAACACTACTAAACCCCTGACAACAGCATTTCAGTTAATTGCTAATTGCTAATTGCTAATTGTTTGAGCCATTAATCACTACTATGGCACTGACCACAGAAATGCTGTCAAGGAAATTTTTCCTCACCATGGGGTCGATTCCGATGCACAAACACCTCACCGAGGAAGGAGCATCATTCATTGCCAGGCGCCCTCTTTTTCTGAATTCGTTTCCCTTAAAGACCACCATGAACTAACTTGAACTGGGTGTAACGTGAAAGTGCATACTGCCACATTCAGCAAAAAATACGACCCTTGAAGATCACGACTGACCCGTGTTTTGGACCAAATTCGAAGCTGGTGGCTTAAGACTTTTATTAACCACCCCGCATGAGAATAACGGAAAGCGAGATGCATCCTCTGGCACCATAAAGAAATTGTTGTTCAAGACAAGATTCACCCTGCCCTGATGAGAGTTGGGAATTCACAAAACCCGAACTCGAAACGCGTCGGCATTATGAGATTTGAGTCATAACTAGATTGCGTAACACCTATGAATTTGGATTAGTAACCTATTGGGTGTTAGAAACTTGTTTTTGAAGTTGTTTAGATTCAAATCACAATATGATGAATTTGAAAGTGTATATAAATAGTTTGTTTGGATAACAACTTTTTTGTGACATGCTTATAATTTTTGAATGTATCAATATTGATGTATTGTTTTTGTGTGTAATTTTATCAATAATCCTAGTAGAGAATTTTGTGTAGTAGGTAACAATTGTGTTTTGTAATTATTAGGCTCACATCGATACGATTTTCTGTGTAATTGATGGTGTGTTTCTGATGTGGCCTTAAAAAGTATTGACAAACTTTTTTCTATGAAAATAAAAATAAAATAGGCAAAAGTCATTGCCTTGAGAGACATAATTAATTTGGTCTTTCTTGGTTGTGATCGTAACTTCGATCCTAAATGAATGGAGGTGTGGGTAAATTTTCCCTTTACTGATTACAGATTGGTGGCCATCTTGACACTGTTCTAATTCATAGCATATTCCGATTTATACCTCTGTTCCCCACAAAGGGTAATGCTATTCAATACGTATCACATACAATTTTATATTTACTTATGAATAGTCAAACGAGCTTTGAATGATTCTATATGTCATACTCTTTTGAAAAATGGGGGCCATCTTAGTACTGTACAAATTCATAGCGTATTCCTATTTACACACTGGTTAATCACATAGTGCCATGCTATTCAGTACGTACCATCAAAAATAAATGTTGTCACTCATGATTCTTATCAGACGGTCACCCTGCAATGCTAATACAATTAATTCAACCAATATAATTATATATCTAATTTGGTTACACATATATCGCAAACATTCTCACACTGAATGGGCTGTCTCGCAGTATGCCCTATTACCATAAATGATATGTACCACATATCATTAAAGTAAAAAGTTGCGTGGTAAAGGCATGCATGGTAAAGTCACATGCGTTGTTAAGCTTTCATCATACTTGCATGCGTGGTTCAGACTGCTTTGTAATTGCTGTTTCCTGTTACAATGCCATTCATATTGGTGGAGAAAAATTAAATAGGCAGACATGGTGAATGCGGGACTACGTCCGGTAAAAGTCCGGGGATGCAAACCGCTTTTGGCAAAAAGCCCAGGAATAGCTGAAGGTGAGAAACATAACATGGGGAAGCCTGGAAGCCATGCAGGTGCAAGTTTGTGGCTTTGTGTGCTTTGTGCATGGCTTTTTGTGTTGGCTATTTAAATAGACAACTGTACTTGTGTGGTCTGGTTTCATTAGTATCTACAAATGTGTCATTGGTTTGCTCTGGCGCTTGTATATTTGTTGGCCTCAGTGTTCAAGGAAGCCTGTAATTGTCTGCATGCAGTGGCGGCTGGTGACATGTGAAAGTGGTGAGCCGTAAAAGTTGGGTATGACTTTTATATAGCAAGCAACACAAGCAAGTTTAAAGGACAAATGTGGGGTCCTGGGTGTGTCACCCTCCCAAGAAAAAATAACAAAAAAGAATGCCAATGGAGTATTTTAAAGAAAATTAATTTCGTGATTACATGTCACTGCTTCCAAACATACACTGCACTTACATTTAGGCGATGTATTTCCTCTTGCCTTGTAAAAAGTTTGACATCTGTGTACCCCAATCACACATTTCCACAGAATTCCGGTTTCATCTGGTATACATAAACATTGTTCTGTGTGCACTGGAGAAAGGCCAGCCCACTTCAGACACTTTGCCTTGTCTTCAGCCTCATCACCAGAGCTCTCAATCAAAGCCCCTCATAACCCCCTGGCATGGCTCAAAGTATGCCCAGAATAAAATGCAGAAACAACATAACAACATTATAAAATAGCTAGGTTTTGGGAAACGCAAGATTAAGTAAAGCATGTGAAATAAGAGAGGAACTAAATCGCTGACATGCACTGCCTTAACGTTTTTACCATTCATGGTTTGTAAATCAATATTAAGTTAGGAGGACCCGCTGTTATGTCATACCGCAGATGAATGTCTACTGTTAGCACTTGTTTCTCGCTTTACGATTGAGACTGATATGGATCATATTTTTTTGATGCACTTTTTTATTTAGAGCAAACTCGACCCGAAGGTATTGCAGTGCTTTACAAGAGCACCAGTTTCATTACACAAGGACACATTCATTTTTGGTAGGCACGGGGAGATTAAGTGATTTACCCAGAATCACAGGTTGTTGAGCCAGCGGCGAGACTCGAACATGGTTCCATAAGGTCAAAGTCTGCAGCTCTGGCCATTACACCACATCCTCTCACCAAAGCATTGAAATTGTCTGCAACTCTGTTGACTGACCCAAGTATGACATCACCTGCTGATTTATTAATAACATCAGTAATCGGTTCACTCATGACCTCAAATGAACAATTATCAGCAGAATCGCTGGCTTAGTTCACAACACAAATGAACTCATTCGCGATGACATAACTGATCACATAACCTGCTGTGATGCAGTAACTTTAGCAGAGTAGGAATTGGGAAATGTCTTCCTGAAAGGTTAGCATTTAGCACCTCACTACGAGATAGCGCCATGAAGTTGGTGACAATTTGGTGCTGTGTGACTGGAGTGCTCTGGCGCTTTTTACCTGCTGCGACAGTCACATTCCAGGTTGACACTGTGGTGTCATCTCGATTTTAAATCAGACGGCTGCCTTCATTTCGTAGGAGACACAAGCAGGAGAAGGTGGCCATAGTGTTAGTAAAACTCCACCGAAATTAAGTTGAGTCCTGTGAATGTTTAAGGCAGGCCAGACCGTTCAGAACGGTGCACACGTCGTAGCAGTGCTTCAATGTAAAGAAGATAAAAGGCATTGGGCGCTATGCCATTGGTCAATACCAACAACAGGAGAGCAGTTTGTATGAATATCTCTGCTATGGCTATTATTAATTAAACACAACGTGCCTCTGAGGGTCAACAAAATAGTCGTTATTCACTAATTCCATAGATGAGTCTGAAGATGAAAGGCGAAATAAATTACGAACGTATCCGCACCCAGCCCTCAACCCACCGATTTTTCAAAGTATGCTCCAGTGATATGGCCTCCAGCCATTCTTGCGTGTGCAAGCTGCCTGACCGCTTCCAAGCGCCAAGGGTCTGGCTCGCAAAACAGCAGTATAAAACAAACCAGTTCAGCACTGCAGGCTGGTCTCAGATCTGCACATTCCCTGGCAGGCAGCTGCTTCCTCGGGGTTTAACGTTATTTGGATGAATTTTGGGGGTAACAATAACAGCAGCTTCACTAGTAAAGGGGCCGGCGACCTACAGCAATGGACTGGGCGGGGAGGGGGTCACAGTGGGGAGTCGCGAGGGGGGGGGGTTTGCGGGGGCCGTGGGGTACAAATAAAGTAAAAAAATTACTTAAACTTACCTGAACGGGCGGATCCTCTACTGTCTGCTCCTCCTGGGACGGGGTCCGGTGCGTTGGCGCCTTCTCAGCGTCTTTCTCTGTGAGTGGCTTGCAACAACCCTTCTCGCTCTCAGCCAATCCGGAGACGCTGTCCAGCAGCCCCACTGCACCAGGATTGGCTGAGGGCAGGGATACTGCTTGCCCATTAGAAGACCGGGGGCTGCGCATGAGGCAACCCTCGGTCTCTTAAGCAAAAGGCTACTGCGCATGTTTGAGATGAACATAAAAATGATCTGCCCCAAAACCTACATGCCCGCACATTTGCGCTGTCACTCAATGACTGAGAGTGCTGCCGCAGCCCCACCCCCTTCAGCATCACACTGGGGGTGGGGCTGCGGCAGCACTCTCAGCCGATGAGTGACAGCACAATAAACAGCGTCTGTGTTCTACTTCTGATGCTAATTCCAATCAGGAGTCCTGATTGCTGCTATTAGCATCAGAAGTAGAACAATTAGTGGGGCAACGCCCCAACGCCCCCAATGGACGCACCGCCACTGTCTGCATGTGTGCACATGCTCGTTTATTATGTGTTCCTTAGAGTGCATGCACTATAAACAGTGCTTAATTTGAGCAAGGGCTTGCAGGTGGGGGCCACCAGCACGCAGTTGTTGTGGCCCAACAGTTGTTTTCCCTCATTGGACATTTCCTGAGCACAAAAGAGGGAAAACACACAAATCGGAAAGATGGAAGAAGAGAAAGACGGAAAAGCTATCACAGAAAAGAATGCAGAAACCTGTAAGAGTGAGATAAAGGGGCAGGGAGTGGCTGCTAGTGGATTAAGGAGGCATAGGTGGTTTTAAGGCTATGCAGCCCTGGGGTCTCATTATGAGTTTGACGGTGCGGGAGCAGGATGACCATGCTCCTGCACCGCCAAACCCATGATAGAACCTCCTAGATTAGGAGTTTTCTCCTGTCTTGCGGGCTTTAGTTTGCGTTCCCACAGTAATGCCTATTAGATAGGCACCTCAATGGGAACATCAAAATCCGTTCCTGCATGGCATGGATTGCTACAAAAACCCCAAAAAGTCCCTAATCAAAATATCCGGATCATGTGTTGAGCCAAAGGACTGTAGCAGTGTAACACTTTATATACATACACACTAAATATATTCAAACAAAAACAAATATAAAATGAATAAAATTCAAATTTCCAATTTGTTCTGTATCATTAAAAAAGTTTTTTATAAAAAGTGGACATTAATAAAATATACAAAAATTACCCACAGTACATAAGTTACAACGCATAGTGTTGGAGATCAAAATCATGTAGAAAACTACACAGTAAAAGTTGGTGCGGGGTTTCGGTGTAACTTGATCAAAACGCCTTCTTCAGGACAGAGTTTTCTAACGGACTGTTAGGCGATTCCTTTACATATAACTAAGCATCAAACCTTCTTCAGGATATAAGTGATAACCGTATACAATCCCATAGAGAAGCTCATTACCATACAATAATGTCAAGGTTCAACCTTTCTGTGCATTAGTTTGCACTGTGCACAACATACAAAATAGCCTAGAGTTTAGAGAATGTGTCTCTGCCTCGTGCTTGCACTCAGCCATGCAAGTGTGCTGTGTTTACAGGCTGTGTGTGTGTGTGTTTACACTCAGCACAGGGCACGAACATTAAAGTGACGCAGTGTGCGTATCTAGCTGTCCTAGGTAAATAAAGCACATAGTGTAAATGTCAGGCCCCCTTGCAACCTATCAAGTAGCATCAGTCTACTCAAAGACCTCTCTGTCCCACATGGATCCGGGCCGAGTCTCCCAAGATGTGAAAGGTCTCATCTCGTCAGCTGCCTAATACATCAACAGGACTCAGCTGACTCGAGTCACCAAAGCCACCACAGATTGGCACTGGGCAAGCATTAGGAGAGTGAGGCAGTGGCACAGGACATGTATAGTTCTAAAGAAACTAAATAAAAAAGAGAGATATGTTGTCATTGCGCTATAATAAAAGCTGCAGTGCACTCTGTGCAGAAACGTGACGTGGTTGGTGCTGATTTTGCACACACAGTGAATGATCTGCGTTTGTTGGTCACCGCTCCCTCGGACCACCGCTCCGAGTCCTTATCAATAATTTGTGCGCTTAAGTAATAGGAACTGCTAACAGGCAGAGTCTGCAAATTAAGGCAATTACAACATTTAAAACTGTATCCGCAACTTTTGTCTTCAATTAATTATGTTATGAGTCCAGGGCTTCCCTGGACACACACTTACTTTATGCAGTGACGGCCAAAACAGCAGCTTCATTACCATATTGGCCGCCTGCGGCCCGCTCGTCTCTGGTGACCGTCTGCTGAGCTTCAGCCAGGGTACTGGGTTGGCGTACTCTGGGGCTGGAAATGAACAGTACTACACGGGCGGCACCGCAGTAGGCACGTGACTCAGCCACCCAGACTACGGCACTGTCAATCCAGGCTGTCTGAAGGAATTCATTATTCACACACACACACAGTCAGGGGACTGCACTTACTTCTCCAAATTGCAGTAACTGGAGCTCGAGCCTCCTCAGCAATTAGCGATTGCAGCTTGCCTCCTCAGAGAGCCTTCTCGCCTAGACTCGGGTGCTGCAGTGAAAGTCCAGGCCAATGCTGCTGCCTCTCCATGCAATTCAAAGTACCACAGCTCCGGTGATGAAAAATGTAATTCACCGTGGTACAGTTAGCACGTAATGGCGGCCTGGGTAGTGCAGGCAGCCGGCAGTGCTGCGAGCACCAAGACTGCGGCGGCGCCTGCACACCTTTACCCAGCCAAAACCACTTTCTCCTAAAACAAACTCCTCACCTCGCAAGCAGGACTTAACATCTCCCAACCCCGCCCGCGGCGTCAGACTAATACTGGTCACACTACCATGACTTCAGGTTGTGTGAAAGCCGGGCGGTGCCGTGGAAATCAACATGAAACACTGTTGAATTGTGCAGTGAGCCTTACAGTAGCCTCAACACTGCTGCAAGACTCAAGCCTGCAGAGAGAACAGCGTGCGCTCGCCAGGAACAGCGCTTTGCCTGCTGCCACACTTAGTAGTTGCATCGGTACCCTTGTCCCACAACCCTCACCGCCCAAATGATACACAGACAAGTATGTTGGGAATAAGAAGTTGCAGGTTTATTTGTGATACAAATAACAGAGCGGGTTAACTGACAGGCGACCCCTCACACCCCGCAACCCCTTGTTGCAGGGCGCCTGAAGTAGAGCCAATGAAGCAGACACTAGTGGCCCTGGCCATGCGTCGAACCTGGGAGGCAAGCCTCCCACCGATGGACCTATCGTCCACCTGCCCCCCCCCCCCTCTGAACCAGGGAGAGTCAACTCACACCTTGCCCAGCCAGGAGGGGCGTTATTAGCAAACCCCCGGTTGCTCAGGCTTACAACCGCCCAAGGACTAACGGTTTGCCGTTGAACCAAGTCCCCAAGAAGGGCCCCTCGGCTTATGTATGACTCAGTATTGTGCCTCTCGCACTGTGGCTTCAGGTCCTGTTCCTGCGCCTGTCCTGCATGGGGGTCGCCTTGTAACTCCTCCTGCAATCTGGAAAACAACAACATCATTAATATACCCCCCTCCACACTTCCCCCCTTTCGCGGGTGAGCGGTAGGGAGGGGAGAGAAATTGCGGGCCTCGCATCCGGCGTCGTGGGGGGAAGTGAGAGGGAAAGAAGGGGCTATGGGCCTGTGTTTAGACTGGCGAGGGCAGCCTGGGGCGACCGTCGGCGGAGGGGGCAGCAGCAAAGAGGGTGCCCGAACGGAAGTGCTCCCCTTATCAGACCAGGAGAGAAAGGGGGTGGCCTACCTTCGTCCAACCCCGCCCCCCCGTCCCTCCCCCTTGGCGGGCCTGCGGTTTCCTGCGCACTACTACGGGGTTTGCCCTCCTATGAGGTCCCCTGCAGGGACCGTGGGCCTCCCGCATTGTAGTTGCATCGGTACCCTTGTCCCACAACCCTCACCGCCCAAATGATACACAGACAAGTATGTTGGGAATAAGAAGTTGCAGGTTTATTTGTGATACAAATAACAGAGCGGGTTAACTGACAGGCGACCCCTCACACCCCGCAACCCCTTGTTGCAGGGCGCCTGAAGTAGAGCCAATGAAGCAGACACTAGTGGCACTGGCCATGTGTCGAACCTGGGAGGCAAGCCTCCCACCGATGGACCTATCGGGGCGTTATTAGCAAACCCCCGGTTGCTCAGGCTTACAACCGCCCAAGGACTAACGGGGTGCCGTTGAACCAAGTCCCCAAGAAGGGCCCCTCGGCTTATGTATGACTCAGTATTGTGCCTCTCGCACTGTGGTTTCAGGTCCTGTTCCTGTGCCTGTCCTGCATGGGGGTCGCCTTGTACTTTTTTCCACAGCCCTGGGCGTGGCACCCGCTGCGCCCAGAGCCCCCACCACCTAGCCTTTAGTCCTCTTCTTATCTACATCCGGCTGTTTCTAGAGCCTCCCCCAAGTCCAATAGGAAAATTGCCATCCCCACTTTGGACAAGTGCACCCCATCGGATTCCCAGCATCCAATAGATTTGGCGTGCAGCAAGCCATGTCTAATGAAACCTACCCCTCACTGCTCGCCGAATTTGCGCCTTGCTGCGTTTACTCGCCTGCGCGAGACTTCTATCGCCTCCTGCGCTATTGCCCCATGCCAAATCGGTCTAGGGGAAATTTCTTACCAGAATATGTTGCACTGTCCCAATTCACCACTTAAGGTGCTCAAGTCTTTCCTCATTGTGTCTAGCAGTCGCCTCTTGCCTAAGGTCACCAGGTCGTTATCCCCTAGGTGCCCCACTAGGATGTTTGGCCTTTGCCTGTCTTCCTTCAGTAACTTACGCAGCGTCCCTATCAGAGCCACCCAGCGCCTCCCAGGGAAACCAAACAATGATATATTGGTGTTGTTGAAGCCATGCTTCCAGGTGTTGCTGCCCCGCCCATGTTCCCCTGCGGGTCACGCGGTCAGCGGCATAGTGCCCACACCGCCATTCACTCCTGCCTGCTTGATCATATACCCAATTCCTCCCCCATGAAACTCTGGAGACATATTTATGGGAAAGAACTGTTGCAGGATTATTTCATACAACACACGTATGACGTTTTAAGGTGGGTCATCTTACAGGCGATCCAACGCAGGCAGCCCCTCGCTGTCCCGCATGCCTAAGGAGCCATCATGCACGGCGAGTCGATGCTCTGACGGTGCAGCACATTACCAACTTCGTTATACTCCCGCCCCCCTTAGGGCTAGTTACCCTCCCTATTCCTTAAGCTTACAGAAAGGCGAGCTCGGCGCCCGTGCATAGGAAATAACCTATGGCCTTTCTGTCAGGGTTTTAACTGTAATTCACCAACAGGTGATCAGTATCTACATGTCGCTCTCGTCTAAACAGGATCAAATTGCACCTTTGCGTGTTTGAGTGGATTTTTCCTATCATACCCTTCGCCTACCCCCAAATAATTGGGGTCCAGATACTACAGGGGTTGTTAGTATTTCTTGTTACCCCTGATTGCAATTTAATACTCAGAAAAAACGCTTTCTGGCTCTAAAATTTTCCTTAACACTATCTTGTTCAAGAAAGCAAAGTGATGGCATTATGAAAGTCATCCTGTAGCCAGAATTATTTACTTGCTGCGTGAGCACAGTAGCTGTAATAATATGCAATGAATGGCCAGGCAATCCTGCAAGATCCCTATGGTGCTAGCAGGATATTGGAAATTGGTAAACACGAATCTGGGCGAAATAAATGGGCACAGTCCTAAGTCGTCGTGATAATGCAACATGCCTATTGTTACCCCACTTACTGTGGACGCCAATCGAAAGCTGATTGACACGATGACTATTTACATGCATTGTGCTAGCGCAATCGGACCTCACACAATGTTAAGAATATCGCTGGCATAGGGTATGCCTTCAGTGAAAAGCACATCATGTAGCCTGCAGATGACTGATTCGTCTATTGTAGCTTGTTACTTGCAGCTCACAACTGGGATCCTTCTGATCTACCACTGTGGACTATGAAGGATATGGGACTCTGTACCTTGTAACCCCCGCTGTCCCCAGTAACACATCATGCATACCTTTATTTACCCACTACACGATGTACATGATACCTCTTCCATCCTGCCTTGGGATGCGTGGTGCTATAAAGAAAAAACATGGTTAGACGCCACGAAGTAAGTGGCAGTGCCTTAACCGTATATGTGTTGTAAGGCCACCAGGACCTCTTCCATCCTTGTCAAGGGGAGTGCTAACCTTCTCTCCTTTCATACAACACTTGAATTAGTGCTCATTAATTTGTTATTTGGGTAAGTACCGGGACAGCCAAAGACAACTGGCATTCTTACCGTGCCTGCACATATCTATGGAGTGAACAAAATCAGAGGCATGCCTGCGGACTAAATACATGTCCCTTGAGCCCTTACCCTGTGCGAGAACGCATGCGTACTAAAACAGCGGGAAAGCCCAGCAGTCTTGAAGTCTCCTGATCCATCTGGAAACTTTCACCTACCAAATTTATTTATTTGTTTTCCCTAGGATATGTCTGCGGGATATTTGAAAATCTCACTGAAGATCTCTGAACAGCTGTTAAATATGCCCTAACTTCTACATTATCAATAGCTCAACTCTCCCTGCCACTATAGTCACCGGAAGTACAACACCGGTATAAATTCGGGCTACGGCATGGCAATTTGGAACTGCACATTATTGTTTATGCATGTATAATGCTTTCCTCAGCTAAAAGATTATTTCTAATACCTTAAAATTCGGTATTTTAAGTACTAGACTTTGACAAACTAATACTATACGGAGGACGAACGCCAGGGCGATGCAAGTCTACTATCTTGTGGTTAGTTGTAGATATGGCTTGATTTTAATTTTGTAGCATGTTTGCATTTGCTGCCAACAATTTCCACTTTCTCCCCTTATATGCATAACTTAGGCTTTTCACATTCCAAGTTTTTAACTCCTATATTGTGTTGTAATTCCAGGTACTGAGAGGGACACTATATATAAAAGTACATGTACTTAATAAACCTAAAATGTAGGCTCTTGGATACAAGATAATCCAGAAATACTAGGTATGTCATTAAGCTCCACAACCTTCGAGTTAGCTACGCATTTGGACTACAGGTGGTTATTTCGGGATAGGTGTTACCTGCAACTTATTTCCTCAACCTCAAAGGGGCCAATATCTAGTCGCAGAACCGATCTATATTTACTTGTGTTCCTGTCCGGAGAGAATGTTACCCCTCACTTCGAACAGGACTGTTCCTACAGGAGTAGGACTAACTCTGATATGAATATTGCTGGGGCATGTTTGAAGTGGGACAGCAGGCAAAATTATGGACTGGAATAAGGTCCAAGTAATTACACTAACTGGGATCAATTAAATCATTACAGTTTCCACCTATCCAATGTTTTATTCAGAAGCAACCTCCTTAAAGTGCAGAAATTAAGAAAGTCAATGATGGGATCTCGAGGATGGGTGAGAGTGGATGAATGCATATTTTCCGAATGGCTGAGGGACAAGGAGCTGAAATACAGACAGTGCCCAGAGTGTGTAAAGGGGGGGGGGGGCATGTGGCCCTTTCCTGCACCTCTTGGACACTGTTATATTACACAAGGGCCTACAGGCGCCTGTGCCACACCTTCTGTAATACCGCTAGCACTACTACACATAGAGAGCGCCTCTATCTTAAAGTGTTCCACCAGTTGCAAGGTGGCGTACAGTTAGTATGCTCCTTGAAAATTTCTTGTCCGGAGAGAATAGAATGAGTCGCCCCCCCTCCAGGCATGTTCCGTCAGTCACTGAACCTGCCTGCAGGGGGCTCTCCGTTCCCTCACTGGGATGCAGGTGAGGCCATCTGCACAGAGAAGGACAGGTGGCTGCTTCAAGCTGTCACTGTCATCTACTAATGCTCTGCCTGGGCATGCATTGATGGTAATGCAGTGCACTGCCCTGGGCTTGCACAGCGTGTTAAAGGATCACCGCCGATCAGACTGGTATTGACACCTAATGGTATCTGAGCGCTTTATCTGTTGTTTTAACCTAATATAACTATCATAACTGTGGCAGTGCACCCGTACAATGTGCCACTAAATATGATATTCCATGATATGCCATGTGGTACCCTGAGAAAACCCCCGGAAAAAGGGCGGCTAAATCTTCATTTACATGCACATGTTTTTTTTTTTGTTTTGTTTTTTTTGAAGAAGATCTGAGATAGGCTTGATCAGTCTTATATTGGAAGTCCATCAGCCAGCCAATCTTCTGGCTCATAATTTAATCATTCATCATTTGTCAGTCTGGATAGGGTCACAGCACTCATTCCAGATGGACCTTTTGATAGCCTTTGGGAGCATGGATGGGGGAGCTAAACCCCTGCTCAAGGTTAGATATGCTCTGCTTATGCCAGCAACTTTGACTACTGTTCCACTTGTCAGCAATATGTGCGTTGACCCCCTTGATGGATGTCTGGTAGAAAATATGTAAAGGACTGAGACAGGCCTCTAATTACTGGAGAGATGTGCTCTCTATGAGGGTGTCACAAGACAGGCTTCGGGATTTACTGGTGCTAATTGCCTTGTAAAAGGATGTTTTGTGCTGACAGAATATATATTCTGGAGCAGTCTAAACATTTTAGACACACAAAGTATACATGTGCTTACTAGCCCCTGCAAAGAACGCACTATACTGTCTAAACGTAATGTATTTAATCAAGAGCAAATAATGTAAAAAGCCCAGAGTGCCTAATTGTTCAAGGCTCAATCCTCCGCACACACACACACATCTGATCCTATCCAAGTAGAGCGTGCTTCATTGTCTAGGACTGCGCAGCACCCCAGAGGCAGACACCGTTGCGCAGACAAACTCGCTGACCGTCTAAACACAATTCACATTGCATCAAGAAACCACGCAGGTGTGTTGCATCAAGCAACCACGCAGGTGTGTTGTCTGCCCCACTCACTGCGTAATTAGCGGTGAATCATAAGCCTGTCCTTTCCTGGGTAAGATTTCACAACCTTTCTAGGTAGGCCAGCAGAAAACGTTTTACGGCGCAGCCTGGTGACATGTGAATCATCATTCGTTTCAAATGTAATCCCATCCCGGAGGTGGATGCAAAATAATTTTTAATCCACTTGGCACAGCATGGAGGGAAAGTCTGGTAAAGAGTGCAGCCGAGGGCTGTCACTGAGCCCCCCCCAAATCTGACCCTCAACTCACAGGCTAAACAAAGCGCCCTACATATCACCCCTCATTCCCTTTGGTCGCTCGGGGGGACAATTGAATTGGCACAGGATGTGCGAGTGAATATAAACGCACGCACTATTGTAAATAACGCCACATGACTGTTATTACCCCTAAAACAGAAATGGGCAGTATGCTAACCTTCTGCTACCGGGTGGCAAACACGCACTACAATTCCGACCACCCGTCAGTAATTAAGTGGCGTCTGTATCCTGACACGTTGCCTGAGTGCGATGTTGGAAGAATATTGCACCTACTTACAAGTGCCGAAGCACTCTGCCAGCGGTATTGTAAAGACTCGTGGCCCGGCCGCCTAACCCGGTGCGTTCTGTGACCACACAATGAACAGCAAAGTGTGAACAATGGAAAGAATAAAAGTCCTATCGCTTCCCCCCCGGGCATGTGCTGCCAAGCGCAGAGACTCCGACTGCAGACTCGCATCATTTACCCTGGTGTCTCCCCCAGGTTCCCAAGGAACAGGCCACACGTTGTTATACCAACTGTGCCACCACGGATTTCCCACAAACCCGCTGCGAAGAGCGGTATAGAGAAGCAACATCTACACTAACCCGCCTCAAAGAGCGCTATAGCGACCACCCGCAAGATACATACAAACTGTGTCAGCCGCATGTTTAAAGAAACAGACTGAACTGTTACTACATGCGTACTAGGAGGAAGCTTACAGAAGCTCCTTGTTAAGCAATCAGGTTGACCTCAGGCTGCCTCGCGCGCCAGTGAGTGAAACCACGGGCCCAAAGCCATAAGATATCATAGAGACGGTATTCACCCTATCTGAGGATCAGGGCTCCGCCATGGCCTGCAGTTGCTTATGGGGGCATGCTACTTGCCTCGAGCTCTGACGCCTCACACCCTATTCACCAGTCTTCCTTACAACTAATTGCCATATTCCATGTCTTACTTACTGCACGTTAGCCTACCCCGAGAGACACGGTGGCAGAAATTATATTGCGCCTCCATGCTGAAAGTCACACGCCTAACCATTACTTCCTTTCCCTATTTCCCTTGTTATTGTGATATAGTGCCATATTACTGCTGACCGACACATAGGGCCGATTGTATTATTTCTGTTTTAAGGTGCCGCCATTGTTCACTGACCCACGCCGGGCCCTGGGCGCAAATGTGGCCAATATTGCGCACTAATGGGGCGCCGCAGGGTTTAAAACAAGATGCCCCAGCGAAATGCAATCACTGGCATATCGAAATAAATCACTGTGCCGGACTCAGCAGCGCGCAAACGCGGCCGATATCGCGCCATATTACTGCTGACCGACACATAGGGCTGATTGTATTATTTCTGTTTTAAGGTGCCACCATTGTTCATTGACCCACGCCGGGCCCTGGGCGCAAATGCGGCCCGTATCTCGCACTAACGGGGCGCCGCAGGGTTTAAAACCAGATGCCCCAGCGAAATGCAATTACTCAGCGCCCTCTCTGTTTTTCCTTTTCTTTAACTCACGGAGCAGCGATTCTAGACGCGAGGCCCTCACAATCCTAGGCTGGGTTAAGCGGGGAAACCGTGCAATTTTTTCCCACTTGGCAACTCCCGTTTAAAGAAGTAATAGGGCGTATAAGCTGACTTTGATACCTAGACCTTCTCGCAGAGCTGCCGTGCTTGGCCTGGCTGGCGGTGCTCCAACTGTCTCCTGCATGCCCTTCACTCCTGACCGAGGCCTAACCGCGTGGCCGAGGCTCGGCCCGCCTGGCAGCGGTCCAACCAGCCCGGCAAATCATGCGCCGCTCGTTGCGCCCCGCATCTCCCCACATCCAATCTTGCCGAGCCCATTATTTCCCCCGACACAACATTAACCCGCATACGGACCTCTTGCCCCCTCCGTGATCATGACCACAAAGCCCCATACAACTTGGGTTTTTCCATGGACGGGGCCCAGGAGGAGGCAAGGAATTGTCCGCTTACCTCGATCCAACACTCGTCGACTGCGGTCTAGAGTGCCGGGCGGGAAGGCTGCCTAACTGCCCGGGGGGAGGCGAGAGAAAGGCAAACATACCAGCAGAAATTGCGGGCCTCGCGTCCGGCGTCGTGGGGGGAAGTGAGAGGGAAAGAAGGGGCTATGGGCCTGTGTTTAGACTGGCGAGGGCAGCCTGGGGCGACCGTCGGCGAAGGGGGCAGCAGCAAAGAGGGCGCCCGAACGAAAGTGCTCCCCTTATCAGACCAGGAGAGAAAGGGGGTGGCCTACCTTCGTCCAACCCCGTCCCTCCCCCTTGGCGGGCCTGCGGTTTCCTGCGCACTACTACGGGGTTTGCCCTCCTATGGGGTCCCCTGCAGGGACCGCGGGCCTCCCGCATTCACTGACCCATGAGATTTAGGCAGTGCCAGGGATGCTGAAATAGTGTGAAAATGCGTGACAATGTATTTCAGTGCGGTGATGCGGATCACCACACTGAAATGCGTTAGCATCACGCCTGATACTTGGCAGGACTGGCCACGCCACCGCCAGGGATCTCTGATCCCTGGCAGTTGCTGTGGTCCCAGGGTGGCCCGACTGCCCTGGTCGTAATAGGTTGTCACCGCTGCCCCCACAAGTTTGGTAGTCCATGGACTGCCTGACTCCTAATAAAGCCCTTGGTAATCAGTGAGCCGACATTTTATTGCACTGCCCACTAGATTCGAAACTGAGCTTCAGCACCATTTCTCATTCTTTTACAAATTAAGCACTGATAAAAAAAGTCACACAGCCCAGTTTTTCTGACTCTGCTGTTGAATTTTCATTACAGACGTTATTTGTTACTGTTAACAATGGTTTCAATTAATTATTTATAGGAACAGATTTGATACATATTCGTGTATATGACTGAATAATAACGGATGGAACCTAAACACCCATCATGGCTTTTGCCCTAATACTATTAACTGATGCATGCATTAACAGTTTCTAAATTTGTTTTAAATTTCGAATGCTGTTTATTTTTACATAATACATTATTTTTTACTTTTCAGCACTACCGGTCACTCTTGAAAAGATATTCTCAGCTTGAACGGAAGGTGGTTTTGGGTCACTCAGAAGGTCACTGAAGATTTTTCTTTCAGATACTGCATGGTAGATTTGTTCCAGAAGCAGAACTCAAACGTCAAGATCCACTTTGCACATGTCATTTGAAACAACCGAAAATGTAGAACTTAAAAAATAGAATTTCCCTTCAGTTGCAAGGTGACAATTCTCAGTTCACTGGTCTGTTAATCTAATATTTAAGGGTGGTTACGCATATGCTGTGTCATGTGCTCTGTAATTTCTTTTAATAAATATATGAGCGGAACTATCGTATTTTTTATTTTGTTTGGGATATTGTTTTTGTGGATTGAACTGCTAAATGTGTGGTTTCATATTCAAAAACACGTGTGAAAAAAAGCATTTTTATGAAGAAACCCAACTATTTTTACTTTAAAAATACACATTAAAACCGCAATTTACTCAAAAAGTTCTCTTTTAATTATAGACTAAAGCACATTAAAAAACTTACGCAGATCTTCAATAAAGTGCATTTACTTAATTAAATTGTAGCCACTCCCTTTTCGGTGCTCTGGCCTGTAGAAACCAAGCTGACTGCAGAAATGTTACTATCGGAAGCACAGTACGAGTGCTGGTATCAGACTTACATATTTTCACTGTAAAGTGACATTGCATTTTTCCCCAAAAACAAACATATATATTTTTTGTATTTCATACATTGTTCCAGGGAAGACATTCAGAAACCCATAAGGATCATATCAACACATATTTCTAACCCATCGAACAGTTAAGTACATACACATCAACATCTATATCATTTTAGCTCTTATACAACTAAATGACATCAAAGCAGTGTAAACCGATTCTTACATTTCAAACATTCTTTAAAATCCTAGCTTTTAAAAACGCCATGGAAATAAGTATATACATCATAGAGCGCAGAGCTAATGAAAATCATATAAACACTAATCACTTTAATAAAACAAAATTCTCCTCCTTACGACGCTTAAAGTGCCAGTGCTTCATACCGTGCCAAATATTCATACATCTTGAAAGTGCTTAGCATCTAAGTGTCAGTGCTTCAAAGTCTTAGTAACTGAACTCTATAAAAGACTAATAAATAAAAAAAACAAAAGAAAAAAAACGGATGAGAAATAAAAATATTGCTCAACGGTTCGCCATTGTAACGTCTGCTCTTGCATTGCTTTCGTTTTTGGCGCTGCCTCTGATTTACATATCCCTGTAAATCTGGGGCATCGTCAAGAAGCAATGGGTGTTGCAGTGGAACGTCCACTGCAGCACCGATTGCACGCCCTTTTCACGCTAAGTGATGTGTGTAAAGGGGCCATATTTATAAGGTGGTGTTAAGCCACATTAAGTGGCTTAAAGCCACTTTGTAAATATGGAGAAGGGCATAACACCACCAGAATGTCACTAAAAGTGACGTTCTGGTGGCGCTATACCCTTGTAAATATACCCCAAGTATTTTAAAGAAGGCACCCAGTGCAGTAAAGGAGCCTTTGCTACTAAAGTACACGTTTGGGACCCATGAAGATCCCAGGAGTGTTGCACTCATTTGTGCGCAGGGTTGCCACATTTCCCATAAACAATACTGGTCATTTGTTTAACTTTTTAGTTTCTGCAGAGGCTTGCATATAACATATACATGCAAGTTTATGTAAAATAGTTTGTTTTCATTTTAACATGGCTTTCTTTCTTTGTTTACTTTATGTATCATTCAGGCGTCATTAAGGGAGCTTTAGAACACATTTCAAAGTGCTTTCTTCTTATGATTACTATTTTAAGTATGAATTAACCAGAGGAAAATACCAGCTTCAGGGGATTCTTCTTACGGCTGAGACATCAAAATACTGGTCATATAGGTAAAACAAAACTGTCCAGGCAGCAACCCTGCACTATGTGTCAAAATATGTGCAGCAGTCTTATTGTGTGCTGGATTACCCACTTGCATTTTTTGCTGGTAATTAATCATGTGCAGGGTACCGTCTGTCTGTATTTCACCTGATAATCACACGCCTCCTTTTGCTGTGGCAATGATCCTTGATGGCAAACTGTTGCAGATTAGCGATAAATTAATCACTGCTCGTTATTTTAGTTCGAGAAATGGGAGTCTCTAGTTTTTTTTTTTTTGCAGAGTTTTATATAGCGCGAACTAGACCCGAACCGAATCGGGTATCAGAGCGCTTTACATAGCACCAGTTACGTTACATGAGGATGGACACACATTCATTTCAGGCACGGTTGGCATGAGTTAGCACCTTTGTCCATGTAGGGACCATTCCTTCTAGTCAGGATAAGGAGGATACACTACTGAAATAACCCCTGCTCACCCCCTGGGTATCTTAGTACAAGCAGTCAGGCTTATCTCGGAGGCAGAGTGTAAAGCATTTGCACATAACCAACAGTAATTCAGTGAAAACAAGACAAAAGGACACCACACCAGTTTAGAAAAATTCCCAATATATTTATATGTCCAAAACAAGACCAAAACGACAAATATCGAACATATAGTACTTAAAAATATGCATTTTGCAAGAATACTCCTTCCTTGAAGTCAGTAGCTCCGTCCAGTGCTACCGCAGTACTGAAAACAACAGAATCCAACAGTTCTGTCTGACCGTTTTGGTCGGGGGTGTCGGCTGACTCGTAAACAGTACCTTTTGTTTTGTGGCAGACACAATGTTGCAGGACTGTCGTGGCAACCGTCGCAATGCAATACGTAGCGGTGTGGCATGCTGTGCCCTCAAGTGGGGGTGTAGGCAGCGGCTCAGTGACGGTCGTCCAGATGCATTGGTGAGACCAGGGCTGCTGTTCAGAGTGAAAGCTGTGCTCATTGTGGTGCTAAAAGATCACAGTGCAGGCGACAGAGCTGGTTGCGGGGAGCAGGCGTCGGTCAGTCTGAACTGTGGTGTGGGATGGGTGGTGTGTCATGAGACTTACGAGCGGTGCTCCCAAGCCACGATGCAATCACTGAGGTCGTGGTCAGCGTGCAGAGAAGGCGTCGGTGAGACCAGGGTGGCAAAGTGAAGCGTGGCGGTGCGGAGTGCGGTGCCCACAGGTCACAGTGCAAGCAGCGGCTTGGTGGCGGCGCTGTCGGTTGTCGTCATCGGCGAGACCATGGTTGCGGTGCAAGATGCGGACAGTGCCCTGTGCCACTTGCTTCCCCCCCTGTGGCAACTGAAACCACGTTGTGGAGGCAGTACCCACAGGTCGGTGAAGACTTTGCGGTCCCTGAGATTTCAGAACTGGAGGCAAGCTCTACTTCATGCCCTTGGAGATACTCAGCACAAGTAAAGAAAGTTCAGTCCAGTCCTTCACCGCCCAAGCCAGAAGCAACAACTGCAGGCCAACCCAACAAAGCAACAACACAGCAAAGGGGTAGTACTCCTCCTAGCTGTTCTTCCAGCTCTTCTTCTTGGCAGGTTCCTTGAGTCTTGCGAGTTCTATGAAGTCTTTTTTCTCCCTGACACTTCCAACAGGAGGTGGGCTCTACTTCAAGCCCATGGAGAAAACTCTAACAGCAGGATGATGAAAGTCCAATCCAGTCCTTTCTCTGCCCAAGACAGAAGCAGCAAGCAGCATGCCAACACAGCAGAGCACGCAGCAAAGTGGCAGTTCCTCCTGACAGCTTTTCCAGCCCTTCTTCCTGGCAGGTTCCTTAATCCCAGTGAGTTCTCTGAAGTTGTTTATCTCCCTGAGACTTCCAACAGGAGGCAAGCTCTACTTCAAGCCCTTGGAGAAAACTCTAACAGTAGGATGATGAAAGTCCAATCCAGTCCTTTTGTGTCAGTTCCCCCTGACAGTTTTTCCAGCCCTTCTTCCTGGCAGGTTCCTTAATTCCAGCAAGTTCTCTGAAGTTCTGGGGTCTGAGCGCCAATATTTATACTCTCTTTATCTTTGTTCGTTTGGGCAGAGAGTTTCTGTGCTTAGCCCAAACCAATTCTGTCCTCTCTGGTCCAGCTTCCTGGCAGGAGGTGGAGACAGCATTGTCCAAGGGAGACAGGGCCTATTTAAGTGCAAGGGAAATCTCCTCCCATCACTCTAAATGCAGACCAGGCCTATTCAGATGCTATAAAATCTCCTCCCACTACTCTGGATGCAGTCCAGGTCTATTCAGCCCAGCCCTGATTCATTAAGGGAAGGCAGAACACACATTAACCCCTCCAATGGCTGTCTGAGCGAATGCACATCACCAGCCCCTGTCCCTCCAAAGCCAGACAGTCAATCTACAAACCAGCAGAGGCATACAGGATGGCTAATCAAGAAAATACCCAACTTTCTAAAAGTTGTATTTTCAAACACACAATTTATAAATCATCTTTACTGAAAGTAAGTTCAGATATACTAAACTCCATCTTTCTATCTTGTTCCAACTGGAAGTTATATGTGTAAGATGTTACAAAGTTTTCTCCATTCTATCCAATGGGACAGATAGCCTTTCAATAGTGAAAAACGAAATACACTCTATTTCACGATAAGGACATGTCACACCCACCAGTACATGTCCTACCTTTCACATACACTGCACCCTGCCTACAGGGGTACCTTGGGCCTACCTTAGGGGTGTCTTACATATCAGAAAAGGGGAGGTTAGGGACTGGCAAGTGGGAGCACTTGACAAGTTGACATGGCAGTCACAACTGCATGCAGACACTGCTGTGGCAGGTCAGAGAACCCTTTGAAAGGATACTTGTGTGGGTGGCAAACTCAGTGCTGCAGGTCCACTAGCAGCCTTTGATTTACAGGCCCTGGGCACACACAGTGCACTTTACTAGGGACTTAGTAGTAAATCAAATAAGCTAATTATGGAAACACCAATCCACAATAACAATTTACACAGCCAGCATAAGCACTTTAGCACTGAACAGCAGTGGTAAAGTGCCCAGAGTCCTAAAACCAACAAACACAGGGTCCAAAACAGGAGGACCAAAATCAAACAGTCTGGGGTTAATCAGAAGAAAAAGCCAAGTCTAACAGTCTGGTAATGCCAAGCTATCCCCTGGCCCTGTCTATAAGTACAGAGCCTTCAGTGGTGCTGTTCGCATATTTTGAGTAGTAAAAGCTGCTTTAAATATATCCGCATTTGTTTTAAAAAGCTTTTTGTCACTTATAGATACATGCATGGTCGGCTGCTCATGTGACCCTTAGTTGGACAAAAATCAATTTAATTGCAAACACCATTGTACCGAAACATCTATTGCTAGAACCCCATCCCTTGATTGTTCATCGGGGATGAGGACACTAGGGTATGTGGGCGAACAGATTGTGTGCCTTGAAAACACATACATCACTCATTCACCAGGACACGCATTCATCCATTTTCACTTTCCACTATGGGCCCTATTACCAGTCTGGCAGTCCACGGACTGCCAGACCCGTGAGGGCGCAGCAGTGGCAATCTCCTAACCACCCTATTGCGATTCAGGTGGTCGGACTGCCACAGCCATGCAGCAGCTGTCAGGCAATTGTAGTTTCCTGGTGGTTTTGAGGTTGTCAGGAGACCGCAATATGCTTGGTGGGACTGCTGTGGTCCCGCGGTCTGACCACTGTCTTGGCGGTGTGGAGACGGGGCGGTCCCGGTGCCGCACCGCCAAAGTTGTAATCAGGCCCATAGTATAATCAGTATGAAAACTCAGTTGCCCAGCTGTGCCTCAGCCGTCCAAGTTCAATTCTTGTTGAGATGACTCAGCATTTCTTCTTTCCTATGTCTGTCAGTGAGTAATTCTGGTCAATAGTATTGTTTTATTTCAGGACCTCATGAAAATTATTTTGTTGCCTCAAAAATATTGATTGTCCCCCGTACCTAGGATTACAGAGTATTGGAAGAAAGACCATATTTTAAAGTCCATTACATCCAAGGCATGTGGAGCAATATAATGTTCACCCTACCAAGCAATGTACTCTCCTTTCTTCTCTCACCCTTACAATGCACCTCCTTCCACAACCACCATTACCAGCCCTGCTTACCATTTAACACCCGCTTACAATGCACCTCCTTCCACAACCACCATTACCAGCCCTACTTACCATTTAACACCCTTTCAGAGCTCTTCGCCCATGTGTGTCAGTCCCCATGAAAAAGGACTTATGGTGTGGGCTTTTGGCCAGTAAAATCTCTTCAACACAGTTATTGCTCACTCCTTGGGGATAAACTCATAACTGCACAGTACTATGTAGCCAGTCGCAGCTACTATTGGACACATTACCGAGCATTTCAATGGTGCCCAATGTGGAGGAGAAACCGTAACAGTAACCCAGGTGGGAGGACCTGGCAAAATATAGGGAACATATGGTGATATATCTGTGCTTAAAAGCTTGTTTGAAACAGTGTCTGTCCGTCACACTCCCCACTGTCACATTGTGGACATGTGTTGCATGAAACTGCTTCAGCATGCACATTGCTTCAGCGCAACAGCCTGTGCACTTAGAAGCAAAGAAAACTCTCATGCAATGCCCAATTCATAAAAAAAGTACTGAATAATGTTTGAATCTCTTCTTTTCAGTAAATAGTAATATTTGATACACAAGGATGTTGCCTAAATTTGACATAATCAAAACGAGTAAAGAGTAAAGAATATTAAAGTGCTAAACTTGAAATACATACACATTAGTTAAGTACTTTTTAATAAAGATAAAGGATATTAAACAACACAGAAAATAAGCAAAATAAACCTTATTTAACAGAGTATAACGTTAATGAGTTCATATAAATAAAAGATTTCATAGAAACAAAGGAGAAAAGAAAAAAGAGAAAAAACAAAAGGAAGAAGGGGAAAAAAATAAAATGAGTTATTAGGGAGCAGATGAGTGTGAAGATAAGAAAATGGTAAAAGGAAGCCACAGGAAGTCAGATTTAATTTTTTGAGATAGAAGAAGATGAAAGAGTTGATATTCTATGTTCATCACAAATAAAGTTCCACCAAACTGTAATAGATAACTTAGAGTTGCCTTTCCAACATGATAAAATAACTTTGAAAGCAAGAGCAATAAACAGGTCAAGTAAGACAGGTTTTGGAGAGAGATTTTCGAAATCAGCAGATAAAGTACCGAATAAAACATTTTGAATAAACAGTGGAATATTACATGAGAAAATCAATAAACATTTTGCCCAAATAGTTTTCCAAAATTCAATAACATTATGACAATAATAAAGTAATTGTGTCAAAGTACCATCAGAGGAAAGACATGACCAGCAGGAGAGAGAAATAGATGGGTCAATTTTGTGAATAAAAAAAGGAGTAATTACAACTCTATTATATATATAAAAAATAAAGATTGTGTGATATTGGCAGCTTTAGAAGTATTAAATAGTTTACTCCACAATAGGTCCCGTTGCTTGATGGATAATGATTGGTATAAATCTTTCTCTCATAAAAGTTCAATAGAGGATGTATCTCTCATAGTGGCAGGGGAGGAAAGAAATGTATATGTAAAGAAAGCTTTAGGGATTGAGTCGTTAGGAACATTGTACAATGGTGTCACATGAATAAATGGTGTAAAGTTGTTGTTTAATAAATAAGACTGAAGTGCAGGAATTAATTAATTATATTGTTGGAGGCAAGAATCAGGAAGGTCATACTTCTCTTGTAATTGTGGAATGGATAAAGTAGAATGTTGGGAAATCAAATGATACACATAAAAAATACCCTTTTCCTTCCAATGTTTGAAATAAAATGATTTGTGGCGAAATTTAATCAATGTTTTGTACCAAATAGATGATGCGAGGAAGGATTGACGAGGATCCGATCCTTGGTTAAAAAGTGTGTGTAATAAATAGTGGGTGTATTTTAGATTAGGGTTTCTAGATATAAATGTACAATTGGGCATTGAAACAACATTTCAAAAAGAGAATTCATGTAATAAAGAATGCTCATAAACAACCCAATTTGTTTAGATGAATCATGATAATCTTTAGATATAGCATAAACTTGGCCACTTAAAAATGCAGTATGATATGACTTGAAGTCAGGAAATCGAAACCACCTTCAGTTTTTGGTCTAATTAGCTTTGATTAGGCAAAGCGAGCACGCTTGTTATTCCAAAGAAACCTAGTGCAGATGGAATTTATTTGGGAAAAATAATAATTAGGGATTTTAAAGGGTAACATAGAAAGAATAAAAAGGAGATGAGGGACAATTATCATTTTAATAGTATCTAATCTACCCCACCAGGAAAAAAATAGGGAGACCAGGAAGATAGTAATTTTTGGAGTTTAAGCTTTGGGGCAGTGAAATTATGAACAAGTATATCATGTATAGTGGAAGAGAACCAGATTCCTAGATATTTAATCTTTTGAGGACACCATGTAAACTTAGTCTTGTGAAACATATAATGGAAACAAGAGGAATTTAATGGTAGGATCTCGGATTTAGAAAAATTTAACTTGTAACCAGAGAGACTGGAAAACAAAGTAATCTCTTGTAAAAAAAGGATCTAGGGAAGAGGAAAGATTAGACATATAAATTAGAATATCATCTGCATAAGCAGAAAGTTTGATTCCATGAGAGTTAACTTTAAATCCAGTTATATCAGGATTACATCTGATCCGTTCAAGAAAAGGTTTTAGACATAGGAGGAAAAGTATCAGAGAAAGAGGATAGCCTTGTCTAGTGCCTCTATGAAGTTTAAAAAAGGGGGAGCAACTGACCATTAACAAACACCCAGGCACGTGGTTCAGTATATAATAGTTTGATTAAAGAGATAAACTTGTGACCATTACCAAACCAGCGAAGGGTAGAAAACATAAAATGCCAATTTATACGATCAAATGCTTTTTCAGCATCAAGCGACAAGGATACTAAGGGAGAAGAATATTTTTTCCCACGGGTAAGAATATTAAAGAACATTCTGGAATTATCAAATGCAAGCCTGCCCTTAATGAAGCCTGATTGGTCAGGTTTATTAAGAAGGGGGATAATGTCCTCCAAACGGGATGTTAAAATGTTCACAAAAACTTTACAATCGTAATTAATTAACAAAATGGGTCGGTCATTTTTACATATTAAGGGTCTTTTTCAGGCTTGGGGATAATAGCGATCAGGGCTTCTAAAAAAGAATCACTGGCCTTAGAGTCAGACAAAAATGACATAAAAAGTTCAAGTAATTTAGGGACAAATATGAAGGTAAAAAATGAAATAGGCTCAACAGAGAAGCCATCAGGACCAGGAACCTTGTTTTTTTTAGAGCTTTAAGAGCATCAGAAATTTCCAGTCGGGAAATATCCTTTTCGAGAGAAGTATCGATGTCAGGAATGGAAGAAGGATTAGGGAGTTCCTAGAAAAAAAGATTCAATATCCTCTTCAGAGGGAGCTGTATCCTCAGTATGTGATTGTTCATAATAAGACTGAAAGGCCTTAATAATGTTGGAGTCTGAGGACAACATCGTATTACTGTGCTCACAACAAATGGGGCCGAACGTTTTCCTCTCTGTTTTAATTTTTAAATAATTGGTCAACATTTTATCCGCCTTGTTTTGGCCCTCATGATATTTAGACTTAATTTTAAGAAGGACATTACAAGCGTCAATCGTAGTAATTGTATTCAAGGCAGATTTAGCTCTAATCAGTTCATGTGAACTCGAGGAATATTTGGAGGTGAAGTAGGTGTGTTCTAGTCTATTGTAAAGGCCCTGAAGGAAGATTTAAAAGCATCCCGGTTATTATTTATATACGTATCTTGAGATTGATTGATTTGAAAAAATTCATTAATAAAAGAGGTTGCTTCTGAAACAAATGTTTGGTCTGATAATAAAGTATTATTAAAGCACCACCGGCACTGTTTAGCAGTGATAAAGGGCATATCAAAGGAAGATAAAACAGGAGCATGGCCAGAAATAAAAATAGAAACAATTTCTCATGATTGAATAGTAGGCAGTAAGGATTTTGAAACGAGGATATAATCAATATGAGACATAGTTTGATGTACATTAGAGAAAAAATGTGAATTTGCATATGTCAGGGTTACACGTTTTCCATACATCAAAGAATCGACAAGAGGAAATGGCAGATTGAAAAGCCTTATGGGAGTTATCAGGTTTACACTTGTATTTAAATTTTCTATCAGTAAAGGGATCCATCAAATCATTGATGTCACCGGCAATAATAACGTTGGGATTGGGACTAGAAAAAAGTTTCACTTTGATTCTGTGCCAAGTTCAGGGTCAGATTTACCTGGGCCATGAATATTAAAAAAGTGACTTGTTTTTAAAAAAAATAATAGCATCAACCAAAACCCATCATCCATTCAGTTGATAACATTTGAGCATTAAGTGATTTGTGGAAAAGAATGGCAACTCCACCTTTACGTTTAGCAGCAGGAGAAAAAATAACCTGTTTAACCCTTTGACGCTTAAGTTTAAGAGATTCAATGTCATTACAATGTGTTTCCTGTAAAAAAGCTACATGTGAATTAAGTATAAATAAATGAGAAAGTACCTTTTGAAGTTTTACGGGGTGACCCAGACCACGAGACAACATTAAACATGTTGCGGGTGAGGAAAGGTATATGGAAGCGGATACAATGGGCTGCAAGATCAAAAAAATGGGCAAAAAGACACCATTTAAGGACAACCATAGAACATGAGTGTTTTTCTTATTTGTTCCTCCACCCATTTTATTGGGTGGAGGAACAAATAAGAAAAACACTCATGTGAGAACGGGAATACAGGGTAGGAAAGATAGATAAGAAAAAAGACCAGTACAAAAAAAGAGGAAGGGAAGAGGGAAGAGATAGGAAGTAAAGAAATGGGAGACAGATCAAGGATAAAAATCCAGATCTGAATTGAAACGGTTAACAGGTAAGCAAAGGGCATGTTAACGCCAAGAACAAGAATGGCAACAAGGATGAAACTAAAAAACAATACAACAAAAAGCCTCATAATAAAAGGAGACAAAGCTATTGATTAGAAAAGAAACACATAGTAAACAAAACATGAAAGATAATTAGTTACCAGCATAATGAAAGAGAAAAAAAAGAAAAGGGAAGAGTACAATAGAATAAAAAAAGGAAGATAAGTAAAAAAAGATAAAAAAGAATTAAGTAATTAGAGTAGGAATAACAGAAATCTACTAAACAATTCAAGCATTAGTCTCCAGGTTGTCAGATGAAATACTACGCATAAAGAATTTCAGCTTATCTGGATCATCAAAGGAACATGAGAAGCATTCATGGGTGATCTTGCAGAAGCATGAATGAAGAATTCCATTTTGGATATTCAAGTGTCTCATCTGAGGGCAAAGAGCTAGTAAGTCTTTTCGGTGGGCATTAGTTGCATTTGAGACATCCTGTGAAATGAAAAGATTGTGGCGAGACCAAATAAGGTGACTTTTAAGTTTGACAGCCTTCAAGAAACGCATCAGATCAGTGAATTCCAGAAAGAGCAATATGATACCACTTGGTTTAGATGAGTTAGGTTAAAGTCAACCCAAAGATGTGCACGTTAAATGTTGAGAGGCAGTGAAGATTGAAGATCCTGGAGATCAGGGAGAAATTGCGTCAAGAAGGATAGAAAATCAGAGCCCTCAATATTTTCAGGAAGACCGTAAAGGCGAAGATTATTTAGTCTATTTCGATTTTCAAGGTCTTCAGTGTGGAGCTTACGTTTTTGTATTTCTTGCAATAACATAAGAATTTTGGTAGCTATATCTTGAAGCTCTCCCACACGTTGTTCTAACTCCGACACCTTCTCCTTCATAACAATCCAGCAATCTTCAATTTGTTGTAGTTTTTCTTTGGTTGCGCACATAAATGGTTTAAGACCATTGACCTCATACAAAATAGAGTCCAAGACAGGATTCTGGGAAGATAGAATAGGAGAAGGTGGGTCGTTCTTTGCTATTTTTGGTTTTGTTCCTGAGGAAGATGGTTTGGAGGAGCGTGTAAGTCACTGGCCATCTTGCTATAACAAGTAGGATGATGTGTAGGTAATAGAGAAGGACGAGTCCAGCCCATACAACAAGGAGAAACTACTTGGCTCAAATGACCGTTGAAAGAGCAAGTAGTCACAAAATGAACAAGGAGTTCTGAGAGCCAAATAACCTCAATATATTTGAACCAGTAGCTAGCCAAAATTGGTTTATCAGAAATATATACCTATGGTGCAAATAGGAAACGTCATTTAAAGGCAGCCAAGTTCGAAAGAAGAATTTTTATTGTGGTAAATATCAGCCAGCCTAAAGAGACCATGAATCACTGCACCAACAGGACAAAAATGCATAGTACAATGCAGTAATCCAATGGTATCAGTAGTAGTAGACAAATAGAAGAGAAAAAAGAAAGGTGAAAAACCTTTAATGGGAGCACCGCAACCTCAAATGGCGGTCGCCCACATCTAGATATGGCAAGTCACCACTGCAGCTCACGGGTCCAAGAATGCACCATCATGATGTAAAACAGACTGAGAATTTATTGCCAATTGTAGTGAAGGCAAGGTCACATCTGGAGTGAGCAGTAGTTGTGGAGAAGTAATAAATATGAAGCTGAAAGGCAAAAAATCAAAGACGCAAGCGATGCAACCTAAAATGGCAGCCGCTCGCGTCTAACTGTGGAGAATCATCGCAATAGCTGACAGGTCCTGGAAAGCATCTGTAAAGTGCCAAAATGGCGTATAAACTCACCACCAATATTCAAATTAGCACACCAGCATTCGTAATCAGCCGAAACTGCCACGAAGAGGCAAAAGAAGAGATAAAGCTCCGTGTCCGTAATGGAGCTTAAGGAGGAGCCGCCATCTTGCGCCGAAACCACGCCTCCAAAACACATGCACATAATGTCTAAATTATTTGATTTAATGCAGCCGACATAGGCATATATTAGACGACACAAACATGCTTGTTGATAACACCAGTGAGTCCTTTCACTGTGCTTTGTATAATACTGCATTTATTTAAATGTGCCTGTTTGTTGTGTGGATATAACTGATGGGGCGGATTTTCCTGTACCTGAAAATTCTCATATGGTCATCGTAAAAAATCCTCCCTGATCATATGGCACTTTGGTTGTCGACTGAATGTGTATGAAAGGAGCTAGCACTGGCAAGACATTTCAACTACAGTGTAACCAATCAGGCTCCACAGTAACAACAGAGAGGATGGTATCTAAACCAAAATCAAGGGTTTATAAGTGAAATGTAGTCAGTTACAAACGACCATCAAGTAATGTAATCAATGTATCCAAAAGCAGTACATACCTATATAATTATGCAATTTGAATTTGTATATTATACAAAAAGGGGTGCAAAATAAAACCTTATACAAGCACATAGGAAATTCCCTAATCGAAATAATGCTTTAAGAGTATCGGGGGAATTCGGAGCAGAAGGTGTCTGCTTCAGAGAAAGCAAATTAAAGTTCTCATGGGTGAAACAGGAATTTAAGCATGAAGCTCAACGCCCATGACAAGAGTTGAGAAAGGTCTTCTCTCAGTGAAGTCAGGATAGGATCTGCTAACTAATGAAATACAATGAATGTAATGAATACCAGTAGAAATTCCTGGAAGCTTTTCCACTGACACCCTTAGATGGTCCATTCAGAAGACCAAGGGCATCATTAGGATGGCTAGCGTACTTCAGTCCTCCCGCCACCCTAGCGGTGTTGGGACCTGGGTTGCATTCTGTACCCACCGCAATTCCAAAAATACATGTTGTGCATTGCCATGCACAACGTGGCAAGCACTGCACGGTGCCTACCACCTTGTGCATGGCAATGAGGGGGGTACCATAAATACCCCCAAGTGCAGTCCTCCACCCCAACACCCCCAGGGGCATGCAACGGGCCCCCACAGCAATTCCCGCCAGGCTTTCCATGGTGGTGAAGCTGCCATAGAAAGGCCTTCACATCACACCATCCTAATATGGATGGCGGTGCCTGCTAGGCGGCAATCGTAACGATAGCCGACCGGCAGAAAAGCATTCACCGCGAAACCCTCCACCATTGTAATATGGTAGGGGTTTCACTTGTTACGATGTCGTAGCGGTCGCCACCGCTGGCTTGATGGTGGTGAATGTCAGGACATCATAATGAGCCCCAAAGTTCTCTGGGAGCCCAAAGACTCCCCAGGTTCCCAGCGGTGAACAAAGAATGTACATCGGTGCAGCCTTTAAGTTGGTAGAAGTCAGTCTTGCTTGGTTCACGAGGCTCTTTCCCATCCCCACTTGCCACATATCCACTTCCAAAATGTAGGCAAGTTAAATTTCATAGTTCTCTACCATGACTATAATTTTACTAATGACCGCTCTTTAATAAGGCACCTTTAGATGAGAGAAAACATGAAACGTACAATGCATTTATTTATTGAAGTAACAGCTCAAGTGACTGAGGTCTTTGCCCAAATCATGACATCCATGAGAGCAAAGATGGTAACCTACGACTACAGTTAACATGAGAGAGTACTATTATTATAATATGGTTATATGTATGGCTCTTCCTACTTGCAAATGTAGCCACCTAACATTAATTGATGAACATGATGCACACAGATTAACAATGATATCAAAAACGAGAACATGTGATGCGCTAGTGCATGAAACTTTAAATTACGCTCCACCATATGTATCCTGTTTTTTGATGATTCTTGTTTTAAAGGTGTACATAGAATCAATTGTGGTCATAACACAGGACTACATTATAATACAAATATATTTAGACAGCTCCCTGGAGTGTATTTGTTAGAAAATGGGTTGCTGGTTTCCTGGGTTATGAACCTTGGTCAAGCAACAGCCACAATCCCCTGCAGGTGAACCACAAAAAGTCACAAAATGACCAAGTTACCCAGCTTAATGCCGGGTAACTTGCCACAAAAAGCAGTCAGGCTTAACCTACAGGCAATGTGTCAAATATGTATGTAGCACACAAACAGTAATAAAGAGAAAACACAAAAAATCCCAAACCAATTCAGAAAAATAGAGTACATTTTAATACATTATTTGGCACCAGAATGACAATATTTCAATAGGTAGAACAAGAGATATGAGATTTAAAAGTTCTTAGTAAAAACTAGCTCCTAAATGATCAAAGCGCCAAGTGCGGACATTTAATGGCGCAAGACCAGGTCAAAGTCGAAAAATATGGCCGACCGCGATGAAGCGCGGTTTGGTTGCAATAAGTGTATTGGGCCCGGTCAGCGCATACCTACGGACTTGGAAGAAATTTTTAGATAAAGTGTCTGAGAAGGTAATGTTCAGCGGGCAAGGCTGCAGGAAGTGTCCAAGGAGGGAGCTTCATTGTCGGATGGCCTTGGGGCAAAGCCACGGTGAAGATATCAATGTTTGGACTTAGTCACTGAATTGAAAGTCAAAAATCTCCAGTGGGACAATTCAACGAGCTGGAGCTGAAGACAGTTTCACAAGGTTAGACACGTTTTGGTGATGGACTGCTAAAAAAGATTTGCTGCTGTGGAGAAGAACGTAGCGGGAGAAGCTGTGGAGTCAGGCTACCGGCAATTCACCTCGGGTGGGTAGGCAAGCACGTTGATCCCAGTCACAATTTGTGTTAATAATTTTACACACATTGTAAATGTTTTCAGAGGTGAAGGTTGTACCTCATGTGTGTATGGGATTACCTAGTAGTGGATTGCTGTTAGTTATAGAGCAAACACGAAATTCCAAGTTTGGGGGTAGGAAGGAATATAGGATAATGTGGTAATAGTGATTATTTTTCACTTGAATTATTTAGGTGTATATCTATATTTGTCATGGATTGATTTTGTATTTATATAAATTTGAGAACAATTTAAATAATTTTCTAATTGTTCATATTTGGAATCAAAGTTGGTATGTGTCTCACTACGAATAAATATAAATAGATAGGGACATTGTACCATAGAATAGGATCAAATTAACTGTGTCCTATTGTTATTGTGAATGTATCTATTCCTCCACATCACTGTTTTTGTATTGTTTAACAAAACAAACGTCAGCAAACATTGAAAGTAAGTAGATAAAACGTTTGGGGCAAGACCACCCTAAGGCTGACAGGTCTAACGGCATTTGATTTAGCATTCATAAGAGTTTGTTTTCCGGAAAAAACCTCCAGTAAAACCAACACGACTTTCCCATAGAACATGTTTTTACAGAACAATTGTCCTGCAAAAACATTTTTAGCAGAAAATATTATATCAGTTTATTTTATGTGGGGTTTATATAATGTGCTATGGACTATCATATAATGTAAATGTAAATGTTTTTGTACTTGTATAGCGCACAGCTACCCACAGTGGGTTTCCCGGCGCTTGTACGAATACCGCAAGGGAACCCTTCCTGGCTTTCCCTGTGAAGTGTCCACTCCTGGGCACCCCCATGGTGCAGATCAGGCATCCCTCACGTTGTGGGGGCCGTTGTGGAGACTAAGCAAGCTATTGCCCAGAGTTGCAGCGCGGGACCCATGATGAGAATAGGCGCTGAGGCGAGAATATCCGGTCAGGGGAATTAATGAGCCCGAGACCCGCTGAGGCGGGAATCGAACCCTGGTCCCTGGCCAGAGCTCTGCATCGAGGTCTGCCTGCTCTAACCATTGAGCCACACTTATCCACAATATAATAATATAATGGCTTCTCAGCATTTTGGGTATGGGTGAATATTAAAATGAGGGGTGAGTAGCATTAGTATACTATTAACTGGAACAAGTAATGGGGAACCATTCCATTACCAAGCAGCAATAGCAAGTACAATGAGATAACCTTGCCATTGAATATTTCTGCCATTAGATGTCAAGGACTTGATGGAGTTAGAGTACTGACATCCTAGGTGGAGATGCTTAGACATCGGACTACAACACAGGTGAAGCTGAGTGAAGTAACAATGCCTGTGCAATACAAAATGGTTGTTCCCTTATTTGGATAGTTTATTGCTGGATAGCAAAAGGTGCTTAGCCTCTCTGTGGCTGAACCCTGTGACCAATAGGTTGTACATAAATGATTTCAGTAGATGCATTAACACACCAAGGTTACTTATTGAGATCAGAATCTCTTCCTTTCAGGAAACAAAGATATTTCTCCTTTGGTGCATGTACCCACTGGCGACCTCATTTATGAAAAGTGACGCATCGCTGCGAGAAAACAGCAATGCATCACTTTTCATTGCACCCTCCTTGCGACACTAATGATGCGTCATATTTACAGTATGATGCCTCATGTCACAATGAGTTACAGATATGTCACTATTTCTGACGTATCTGTAGGTACAAAAATGAAGCATTGCTGGAGTGTGTCACAAAAGTGACACACCTCTAGCAATGATTCATTACAGATGTGCAAGTCCCATGTGAAATGTGCCTGCGTCAGTCTTACGCCTGCCATGAGGCAGACGTAAGATATTGACGAATTTGCGTCCTAGAAGTGGTGCAGTGAAATGTCATAGATTTCACTGTGTCACTTCTATGACACTTACTTGCGTCGGAATGCCCCCGCTGCATACATTATACCTGGCGCAGGTATAATGTGGCGCAGGGGTTTACAAAGTGATGCATCTACCTAGATGTGTAACTTTGTAAATATGGTGCCAGAAGGCATATTGTTACACCACTGGTGCATCACAAAAAGTGACGCACCGGTGGCGCAAAAGTGTCTCAAGGGCTCATAAATAAGCCCCTGAGTTTTCTGACTGAAAGTACAGTCTGTTACCTACATGCTGTACATGGCTCTCTGCAGTCATTCGAGCCATAGAACTAAGCAACGAGGACATCTGCCACTGATAACCAGTCAAGCAAAATCACAGCACCTACTTATTTTACACAGTTTTCATTCTTATCCCTTTTGGTTTCTTTTACCTTTTTTCTATTGTTTTTAATTTCTCATTTACTTTGGTTTCCTCTCCCTCTACTGATTTCATTTGCATCCCTTCATTTCTCAGGTTTTAGCTTTTCCTTCTCTTTGCATTTGCCACAATATCTGAGCCTTTCAGCTCACGTTAAATGTATATATTGGAGCGAGAGACAGGATGATTCTTGTCAAACATAGTTGGTAAAATGTTGTGGCCTGTGCTAGCAAAGTTATTGTGACAATAGTTTAGCCGCTGCATACAAACCTTACCCATCAGCAGTAACCATTGTAAATGGAGTGGCCATAGGTCCCCATTTGCCCAGTACCAGCAGGTGATGATCTTCGAGACACAGATATAGAGTTGCTGCCCTATCATCCCCCCCAGCCGCAACATCGGGACTCCGTAAAAACATCTAGGCAAATATTGTGTCCTCTGGAGGGGTTTAAAGGGATAAACTAGCCTCCTCCTCTGCAGCTTCAGAAATGGTCCTCATTGAAATCTGCCTCTTAGCCCAGCAGACCCTTCCCGGCATTTGCCCAGCCTGGATCCCCTGCTGTCTCCTGCCTCCACGTGGGACCCACTAATTTTCCTACTCCATCGTGAGATCCCTATTGTGGTCCCTGCTCCACAGCTCAGCTCCTGACACACACTTACAGCCCTCCATGACAAGGACCCACCTACATGAACCACCACCTAAATTTCCACCTATCTCCCAGGAACCTCCGCTCACCTCGCCCTTGCTCAGATACCACAAATCTGCCTCTGCCACTGCCTCCCTGGATTCCGCTCCTTCTCCTACCTTACCCCCAGGTCCTAGAAGACCCTTCTCTTTCAACTCCATAAGGCACCCTCATTGACTCACTTCGGGAAGTAACTCCAAGCCTGGCTCTTTGACTAATATCCTCAGCACAGTGCCTGGATATTCTCCTATGTGATAAGCCATGCTGTATAAGTACTGCCTGATTGATTGAGTGGGATCCACTACACCTCCTCCTTTCGTGGAACATGCTCCGATGCTGTACCCCTGCTTTCCGATGAGATCCCTGGACTGTGGCCCCAAGTCCCCAGTGAAATCCATGGTACAGTGTCCTCTGCACCCCACTGAGATCCACTGTGCCTCCTACTCCCCTGTAAGATATCTGTCTTGTGCCCCTTGCCTCCCTGTGGGGGGCTCCTGTGCTGTGCCTCTGGTTTACCATGGAATACCTTTGGCTATCTACACCCCCTTCTCAGCAGGATCCCGAGTACTGTGCCTCCCTGCTCTCTGGGTGGATCCCCAGTCCTGTGTAAACCCCTGCTCTTAGGCTGATCCCCAGTGCTGTTCCCTCATGCTCCCCAGATTAATCCCGTTTGCTGGATCCCCAGTTCTGGTCCCCCCAGCTCACCAGATGGATCCCCAGTGCTGGGTTCCCACTGCTCTCTGTGTGGATCCTCAGTGCTGGTCCCTCATGATCCCTGTCTGGATCCCCAGTACTGTGCCTCCCTGCATGGATCACCATTGCTGATTTCCCCACACTCTCTCTCTGGATCCCCAGTCCTGGTCCTCCCTGGCTGAATGACCAGTGCTGTGTGACTCCATGCTCCCCAGTGCTGTGTGGCTCCCTGCCCCACAGCTGGATCCCCAGTGTTGTATGGATCCCTGCTCCCTGGCTGGATCCCCAGTGCTGTTTGGACCCCCTGCTCCCTGGCTGGATCCTCGCCACCAATATTACCACCACCAATACCACCACTACCAATACCACCAATACCACCACCACCAATACCACTACCACCACCAATACCAATAACAATACAACCACCACTAATACCAATACCACCACCACCACCAATACCACCACCACCAATACGACTACCATCAATACCACCAATACCACCACCAACAATACCAATACCATCACCAATACCACCACCACCAATACCAACACCACCACCACCATTACCACCACCAATACCACCTCCACCAATGCCTCCATCACCATCATGAATACCACCATCACCAATACCACCACTGCCAATACCACCAATACCACCACCAATACCATACCACTAATAACACCACCAATACCACCACCACCAATACCACCACTGCCAATACTACCACCACCACCAATACCACCACCAATACTACCACCACCACCAATATCACCACTAATACCACTAATACCACCACCACTAATGCCAATACCACTACCACCAATACCACCACCAACGCCAATACCACCACCACCAACACCAATACCACCACCACCAATACCACCACTAACACCAATACCACCACCAATACCACCATCACTACTAATACCGCCACCAACACCACCACAAATACCACCACTAATACCACCACAACCAATACCATCAACAATACCACCACTGATACCACCACCAGTACCACCAATACTACAACCACCAATACTACCATCACCACCAATACCTATACCATCATCACCAATACCAATGCCAACACCAATACCACCACTACCAATACCAATACCACACCAATACCACCACCACCAATACCACCACCACCAGTACCACCAATACGACCACCGCCAATACCACCATCACCACTACCACCAATACCACCACCACCAATACCACTAATACCAACCACTACCACCAATACTACCACCCCCAATAACACAACCAATACCACCACTAATACCACCACCACCACCAATACTACCATCAATACCACCACCAATATCACCACTAATACCCCTGTTACCTCCACCACCAATACCACCAATACCATCACCACCACCACCATCAATACCACCACCACTAATACCAACAATACCACCCCCACCACTACCACCAATACCCCTACCAATACCACCAATACTACCACCACCACCAATACCACCACCACCAATACCACTGCCACAAATACTACTACAAATACCACCACCAATAATACCACCACTACCAATACTACCACCACCACCAATACCAATACCTCCACCACCAATACCAATACCACCACAATACCACTACTACCAATACCACTACCACCACCAATACCACCACCACCAATACAAACACCACTACCACCATCAATACCACCACCAATACCACCAATCAATCAATCAATCAGGTGTTTGTTAAGTGCGACTACTCACCCGTAAGAGGTTGAAGGTGCTGGGGGGTTGGGGTGTCGCAGATTCCAGTCCATCAAGGAGGGAGTCTGTCGAAGAGTCAGGTTTTGAGGTTTCTTGCGAAGATGGGGATCGACGTTATCTGTCTGAGGTGGAGCAGAAGGTCGTTCCAGGCTCCGGCCACGCGGAAGGAGAATGAGTGGCCTCCTGATCTGGTCTTTCTGGTGCGGGGGACCACGGCATAGGAGAGATGGGCTGATCGAGGATCCTTTGGGGTGTGTGGAATTTGAGTCGGCTGTTCAGGTATGCTGGTCCGGTGTCGTGGAGCACCTTGTGAGCATGGGTTAGCATCTTGAAGGTGACTCTAGCTTCGATGGGGAGCCAGTGTAGTGTGCACAGGTGCTGGGAGATGTGTCAGTGTCTTGGCAGGTTGAGGACCAGTCTTGCGGCGGCGTTTTAGATGTTCTGTAGCTTGCAGGTGAGGTTTTTGTTTATTCCGGCACAGAGTGCGTTGCCATAGTCGACCCTGCTGGTGACCAGGGCGCGAGTGACGGTCTTTCTGTGTTCAAGGGGGATCAATTTGAAGGTCTTACGTAGGAGACAGAGGGTGTGGAAGCAGGAGGACGAGATGGAGTAGATCTGGCGGTCAATTTTGAGCTCTGAGTCCAGGATGATTCCCAGGTTGCATGCGTGGTCTGTGGGGGTGGGCGGGCTTCCGAGGGCGGCGGGCCACCAGGTGTTGTTCCAGCATCGGGGTTTGTGCGCATGATGAGTACTTCTGTTTTGTTGGTGTTTAGTTGTAGGCAGCTGTTTTTCATCTATTTGGTGACGACTTCCAAGCTTTCTCGAAAGTTGTGTCCGGTGGTGTTGGGTTCGTTGGATAGGGAGCAGATGAATTGGGTGTCGTCTGCATATGACGCAATGTTGAGTCCGTAGATTCTGACAATGGGGGCGAGCAGAGCCATGTAGACGTTGAAGAAAGTAGGTCTGAGGGAGGACCCCTGGGGGACTCAGCAGGTGGTAGGTGTAGGGTCCGAGAGGAAAGGGGGGAGTCTGACCCGCTGCGTTCTGCTGGAGAGGAAGGAGCGGATCCAGTCAAGGGCCTTGTCTTGGATCCCTGCGTCGTGGTGTCTGCATATTAGGGTATGGTGAGAGACTGTCTCCAATGTACCACCACCAATTCCACCACTACCAACATCACCACCACCACCAATACCGCCATCACCAGCAATACCACCACCACCAATACCACCATCAATATGTTATGTTATGTTATGTTAAGGATTTATAAAGTGCATGGCTGTCCTGGCAAAAGGACCTTCCAGAGCTAAATGCAGGCGGAGAGGACGGATGCATGGAGGAATGCTAGATCAACAGAAGATACTTCGGATTTAAATGAACAACCGCACTCCTAAGGTCGGTTTGTACTTTAGATCCAGGTAACTGTGTAGGTAGGTGCGGCTAGATAGACCCTCCTGAGTTTGAGGGAGATGAGTAACTCTGTGAATGCGTTATCTCAACAGTGGGCAACGTCAGCTGGCTGCACTCTGGAATACTTTTCAATAAAGGTCAACCAAATTCAAAAATGTTCAAGATATGCTCGTTTATTTTTGTTCTTGTTTTTCACTTCATTCAATTCTTCATCATTATGATTACTTTCATCATATTATTCCCTTGGGTGCCCAATGAATTTCGGGGCTGGCCCTTCTTCAGGGTACTTGTTTATAATAAGTAAAATACACAGCCAATCAACGTGTCATTCAATATACATTGCAACAGTATTCCCAGTATTTCTAGGTGCACACGAATTGTCTCAATAAAAACACGTTTTACACTGATGCTTATTTGAGAAACAAAATGCTGTTCAATAAAGTTTGGTGAAACGTGACTATTCCCTTTGTATGGTATGTGCGGATGCACAAGAAAGGTAATAAGTGTAGTTTGATGAATGGAAAATCAAAGCCGATAGGTGAATGGGGCATGTGTGCATGCTACATAAAAAGTGTCAAAGAACCAAACGTGCCAAGTCAACCGAAAGTGACTGAAAAAAAGAGACGCTTACTGTATGGATTCAATTCACTTGTGTGTACTTCATGAGTTCACAAAGATTAATTACGACGCGCACACAAAAACCTGAAAACATATGTGATATTGAAGGTTACGCCTAGGTTCAAATGCGTGACAATGTCCAAGTGAGACACGTGCATGCAAAAAACGTACGTGAAGGATATTCATAGAATAAACCGGTTCCGTGCCATTCGATACCGTTTTACCAACTGTAACAAGTAAAAGAAAAAGATTCTTATGAGCCAGCCTCTCGCAATTAATCTCTCATAAATCAATATATGCCCGTGCCAGGTTCGTTAAAAGAAAATAACTCATGCTTACTTTCAAGTAATATCATAGCGTTCCTCCTCGGGACCCGCCATCACTTTCAGAATCAGGGAACCCGTCGCCTGAATATGTCATCCTACGTCAATGCGACGTCAATGGAAATCGAAAAAATACTGAAACGATTACTCTAACGAACCGATAGAAAACATGCGATTTGAAAAATCGCAAATTAAATAATAAACCGAGATGGTTGAACATTAAAAAATGCAAGTGCACGAAAACATTTAAAAAAAAATGAAAAAGGGTACAATGTGCACGAAGAGAGTGAGCAAACTCTGGACTAAGGGAAACATGACGTGTGCAACACGTGACCATGATCTTGGATAGAAGGGTGAAAATGTGACTAAGAGTACCTTATGGCTCAAGGCAATAGTAAAAAACATCTGTCCCAAAAGTATGATGCAGTTATTTGCTGAAGACACCATGTATCAAAGAAATGAGTCAAAAGGTATGACTTGTCACGATAACAACCTTTCATTTCGGTGCAAACTGGGTGGTAAAAACAACTTCTAAAAAGTTCAAAGAAAAAGCTTAAACAATCTCAAATTATCATAATAGTGTACACCTCGTCAAGCCAGCTTCTGAACTCATGTAAATCTGTGTTCCATGTGAAACATCAAAGCTAAAGTGAAAACAGTGTTTAATGAAGGTAAAGGAATGCTTGTACTATAGTTAGAGGAAATAGTGTAAATCCACACGTTCTTTGAGTCCTTTTGTGTGAACGGTATTGAGGAGATTAATCCAATGTACTTCTCTGCGCAGTAAATACTGCGTATGGTCTCTTCCTGGGAGTATTTTAACTTGTTCCAATACAAGGAAGCGTAACTGACTCCGATTGTGGTGATGATGATTACAGTGGCCTGCCAGTGGAGATTTGGAATTTTCAGTGCGGACAATACTTTTGTGTTCGATCAGGCGTGTTTTTATTTATCGCTCTGTTTTGCCCACATAGGCCATTCCACAGGGGCATTTAATCATATAGATGAGATTGCTACTGTCACAAGTAGCTGTGACTTTCAATTTGATGGGTGTTCCTTTGTTAGGATGCATGATTTAATTTCCCTTTATTATTGCGTTGCAGTTGCCACAATTGCGGCACGGTAATGTCCCTTTGTATGGCTGTATTTTGGTGTTGTCTGCCTGGTTGAGAATTTCTACAATATTTCTTCTTTTGTGCAGATATGGTGTGCATGCTTTCTTCAAATGACTCCTTGGTAGATGAAATTCTTTTGAGTCATAATAATTGTGAATAAGGTAGATGTTTTCTTAGGGCTGGCTGATGGAAACTTCTGAAGTGCAAAAGATTATTTCTGTCTGTGGGTTTGGTATGCACCGTGGTCGTCAAAACACCATTGGCGTGGTGAACTGTTACGTCTAAGAAGGTTAATACGTCTTTGTTGATGGTGTGCGTAAAACCTATTCTGCCATTGACGTTATTTAGGCTCTCAATGGCTTGAATCAAAGTAGATTCTGTTCCCTTCCATAGAATGATGATATTATATATGTATCTTTTGTATAACAATACATTTTCCACCCATTCCGGTTGGTTCAAAATGTGCTCCTGTTCGAATCGATGCATGAAGATGTTGACGTACGTCGGCGCCGCACAATTCCCCATGGATGTCCCAGATGCTTGGATGAAAAATGTGTTTTGCCATTCAAAATAACTATGATAGAGTGTGAAATGAAGAAGATACATTAAAAATACCTTTAAGTCTTGGTCTTTGTTAGTCATCATTAGAAAGGAGTGTGATTGTTCATTCAAATCCGAAGTATAATCTACCCAACACTGAGTTACTTTGAACTACGCACCCACCAAAAAATCCAAGCTTAAAAAAAGGCAATACAAAGACTTTTCCAATCTAACTGAACAAAGGGCGAAAACCTTCCGATACTCTGAAGCAGATACACAGCGAATTTACTCATTAATAGAGACAACAGAACTGGCCAGTACCAGCACTGGCACAAACAAAGCAAAATTAAGCAACTTCTCTGCATGTCAAAGAAAACTATAAATCAAAGATTACACACCAGCACTCTCATTAAATACCATAAAGTGTAAAGGATTCCACATAGATTACGCATTTCCCTTAAATCAACATTGTGCAAAAACAATGCTCGATTTACAGAAAGGTGGTAAGCAATACTTAATAAATGTTTTCTAGATCTCATCCTATTAATCATCGAAGAGCTAGCAAAATGAATCGAAGAATTAAACAAAGAAACTCAACAAATAAAGGAACAATTGGATGAGAGTTTAACTAAGGAGGAATTGGATGAAGTACTAGATAACATCAATAAACAATTGGAAACATACACAAAAGAAATGAATGAAAGAAAGATCAGGAAATTCAAAAGAGACACGTTGGACTACAAACTAGGGGAAGTGTACAGTTGGGCTGACACCTACGCAAAACGCAGACAGCAGAAAAACACAGGCAGATCCACAGATGATACATCCTAATGAGATGATTCACAAGCTAGAAGGAGACCCCAATTTGAACAATCCTTATTCGTGAAACCCCCACTGGAGAGACAAGAAATTGATAGACCATCCACATCAACTAGCTCACAAATAGCCGGCGTTCCTTTTTAGGGAACAGGCCCAACGACAATAGAAGAACCAGGAGGGGAAACAGAAGGAGGAACCGCACAACAGGACTCAGTTGCAAAGAACACGTGTAGTCAAAGAACCTACCCCCAGATGCATCAACAACCCATTTTGCGATTCCTTAATACCGAAAAATACCGATTCGCTATTAAGGAATAGCAAAATGGAATGCATCAAGAGATCACTAAAAAAAAGCGATTTCTTAGAATTCTTTAATTGCGACTCGCAAATTGCGAGTCGCAATTAAGGAATACCTCCCCCTTCATTCCTATGGGCCTAGAGGCCCATAGGAATGAATGGGAAGAAAATCTCAATTTGCGAATCGCAACTAGCGATTCGCAAATTGACATTGTGATTTCAAGGGTGCAGGGGTGTCCAAAGGACACCCTGTTGCACCCCTGAAATTGATCTGTGCACATATGTTGCGCACACACATGCCCTTAGGGCATGTGTGTGCGCAACATGAAACTTTGAAAAATGCACTTTAGTGCATTTTTCAAAGTTTTTGCAAATTACCATGAAGTTGTACTTCATGGTAATTTGCGTGTCTATTAGCGAATTCATTATTTTTAAAACTTTCATGCATTGCATTTAAGGAATTTCAATTTGAGATTCCTTAAATGCAAATAATCGCAATTTAGCGATTTCTAAAATTGCGATTTTTGCATTTGGGATGATGCATCCCAAATTCAAAAATACCGGTCGCAAAGGGCCAGATTTTGAGAATCTGCCCCTTTGCGAGCAGATTTTTGTTTGATGCATCTAGCTGCTAGTTATTAATATACCAAAACAAGAAATTACTGATTTTCAATTAAAAGTTTTGCATAAAGGCTCATCATATGTTTCCACCTATCATTCCAACTTATTGGAGGCTCAAGTAGCCATTTACAAATTTGTCAGATCTCTCAGATTACGAAATTTTTTTACCAACATAGTTGAAAAACAAAAAGATCAAGCCTCTGACACATTGATGGGGTTAAGGAACAAAAGTAAATTCATGCCACCGATGAGTCACAAAGTATTGGATGCGTTTGAAAAGGTGGTTTCAAAAGATACAGAAAGGATTTTTAAACAACCAAACTCTAAAGCGACGAATCTCACCAGAAAGGAACATAATGCGCTTAAACAACTCGCCAACAATAAATCCATTACCATACAACAAGCAGACAAAGGCGGAGCAATGGTGATCATGGACACACAATTCTGTCTAATGAACGTCAATGAGCACGTACATGACACCAACACCTACACCGAGGTGAACACCGATCCCACAAAAGAGTTCACTCGAGTGTTATGCAACATCATTGACAGGGCTGTAAGCGAAGGAACCATAGGTAACAAGGAAAAGGAATTTTTAATCAAAACCAACCTGGCATTACCCTATGTGTACATGATCCCTAAAATCCATAAGCATCCCACTAAGCCTCCATGCAGACCGATAGTCTCAACTATCAATACTATACATGAGCCAATCGGAAAATATCAGGACAAACATCTGCAGCCAATTGTACAAGACATGACAACGTACGTAAAGGACACCACACACTGCCTCAACATTTTGAAAGACAATCAATCTAAATTCACGGCAAATGTGATCCTATGTACCAGAGACGTCAAATCACTCTATACATCCATTCCCCATAACCTCGTCTTGGAAGCAGTGGCGTCTTTTCTAATGATGACTAACAAAGACCAAGACTTAAAGGTATTTTTAATGGATCTTCTTCATTTCACACTCTATCATAGTTTTTTTGAATGGCAAAACTAATTTTTCATCCAAGCATCTGGTACATCCATGGGGAACTGTGCGACGCCAGCGTACGCCAACATCTTCATGTATCGATTCGAACAGGAGCACGTTTGAACCAACTGGAATGGGCGGAAAACGTATTGTTATACAAAAGATACATAGATGATATCTTCATTCTATGGAAGGGAACAGAATCTGCTTTGATTCAAGCCATTGAGAACCTTAACAAGGTCAACGACAGAATAGGTTTTACGCACACCATCAACAAAGACGTAAGAACCTTCCTGGACGTAACAGTTCACCACGCCAATGGTGTTTTGAAGACCACGATGCATACCAAAACCACAGACCGAAATAATCTTTTGCACTTCAGAAGTTTCCATCAGCCAGCCCTAAAAAAACATCTACCTTATTCACAATTATACAGACTCAAAAGAATTTCATCTACCATGGAGTCATTTGAAGAAAGCATGCACACCACTGTTGTGAAATTCAGAGATAGACTCTATCCTGCCAACATCTTGGAGGAAGCTATAACTAAAGTAACTAACATTGAACGAGAACGATTACTTGCACCCATACAAAACAGCCAGAGGAACCAAGAATGACATTTATCTCAAAACACTCTACTGAAAGTTTCAACATCAAGAAAATCATTTTAAAACACTGGCCACTACTCACTTTGGAGGAGAATTTCAATGGAATTTTCGCCAGACCACCAAGATTTGCATATGTGCGCACAAGTAATATTAAAGAAATTCTCAACCAGGCAGATGACACCAAAATGCAGTCATACAAAGGGACATTACCGTGCCACAATTGTGGCAACTGCAACGCAATAATAAAGGGAAATAAAATCATGCATCCTAACAAAGGAACACCAATCAAATTGAAAGTCACAGCTACTTGTGACAGTAGCAATCTTATCTATATGATTAAATGCCCCTGTGGATTGGCCTATGTCGGCAAAACGGAGCGAAAAATAAAAACACGCCTTATCGAACACAAAAATATTGTCCGCACTAAAAATTCCAAATCTCCACTGGCAGGCCACTGCAATACTCATAACCACGATCCGAGTCAGTGAAGTTTCCTTGTATTGGAACAAATTCAAATACTCCTAGGAAGAGACAATACGCAGTATTTACTGCACAGAGAAGTACATTGGATTGTTTAAGCTTTTTCTTTGAACTGTTTAGAAGTTGTTTTTAGCACCCAGTTTGCACCAAAATGAAAGTTTGTTATCGTGACAAGTCATACCTTTTGACACATTTCTTTGATACATGGTGTCTTCAGCAATTAACTGCATCATACTTTTCGGACAGATGTTTTTTACTGTGCCTTGAGCCATAAGGTACTCTAGTCACATTTTCACCCTTCTATCCAAGATCATGGTCACGTATCATGGTCACGTGTTGCACACGTCATGTTTCCCTTAGTCTAGAGTTCTCTCACTCTCTTCGCGCACATTGTATCCTTTTTCATTTTTATTTTTATTTTTTATTTTATTTTTTTCATGCACTCGCACTTTTTAATGTTTGACCATCTCGGTTTATTATTTAATTTGCGATTTTTCAAATCACATGTTTTCTATCGGTACGTTAGAGTAATCGTTTGAGTATTTTTTCGATTTCCATTGATGTCGCATTGACGTAGTATAACATATTCAGGGGACGGGTTCCCTGATTCTGAAAGTGATGGCGGGTCCCGAGGAGGAATGCTATGATATTACTTGAAAGTAAGCATGAGTTATTTTCTTTTAACGAACCCGGCACGGGCATAAATTGATTTACGAGAGATTAATCGCCAGAGACTGGCTCATAAGAATCTCTTTCTTTTACTTGTTACAGTTGTTAAAACGGTATCGGACGTCACGGAACCGATTTATTCTATGAATATCCTTTGCGTATGTTTTTTGCATGCACGTGTCTCACTTCGACATTGGCACGCATTTGAACCTAGGCATAACCTTCGATATCACATTTGTTTTCCGGTTTTTGTGTACGCGTCGTAACTAATCCTCGTGAACCCATGAAGTACACACGAGTGAATTGAATCCATAGAGTAAGAGTCTCTTTTTTTCAGTCACTTTCGGTTGACTTGGCACGTTTGGTTCTTCGACACTTTTTATGTAGCACGCATGCATGCCCCATTCATCTATCGACTTTGATTTTCCATTCTTCAAACTACACTTGTTATCTTTCTTGTGCATCCGCACATACCATACACCCTGAAAGAGAATAATCACGTTTCACCAAACTTTATTAAACAGCATTTAGTTTTCAAATAAGCATCAGTGTAAAACATGTATTGAGACAATTCGTGTGCACCTAGAAATACTGGGAATACTGTTTCAATGTATATTTGAATGACACGTTGATTGGCTGTGTATTCTACTTATTATAGATAAACAAGTCACCTGAAGGGCAAGCCCCGAAATGCATTGGGCACACACAGGAATAATATGATGAAAGTAATTATAATGATGAAGAATTGAATGAAGTGAAAAACAAGAACAAAAATAAACAAGCATATCTTGAACATTTTTTAATTTGGTTGACCTTTATTGAAAATATTCCAGAGTGCAGCCAGGTGACGCTGCCCACTGTTGAGATAAGGCATCCACAAAGAGATCAACAGAAGAGCCAGGTCTTCACAACCCCTCTAAAAGACAGAAGATTGGTGCTTTTTCTGATAGGAAGTGGCAAAGAATTCCAAAGGGCGGGAGCAACACCTTAAATGAGCTCCCCCTGCTCTGGCCCTCCGGAATCGTAGCACACGAGTGAGATATAGATCAGCGGAGCGAAGGGCAAAGGCTGGGGTGTAGGAATGACAAAGGTGTTCAGAATAGCTGGACCAGCGTCTGTAAGGATTTTGTGTGTGATGCAGAGCATTTTAAACTGGATTCCTTGCTCCACGGGCAGCCAATGAAGGCAATGCAGCAGACCTGAGCCAGAACTATATCTAGGCAGAGTTAACAGAGTACTGGCTGCTGCATTCATGGTGCGCTGTAGCCTGTTAACAGCGGACTTATTGGATCCCAGCAGCAGACTATTGCAGTAATCCAGCCTGGCCAGAACCTTAGCTTGGGCGACCAACTGATGGGTGTGGTGGTCAAACAGACCAAATATGAGTTTACGACCACGCAGTAGGCCAAAGCATGTCCGTGATACTGATTTAGCATGGTCCTCAAAGGAGAGGGCATTATTGAACTGAACACCCAGATTTTTTGCAACTGTTTTGTGTACCGGGGGAATACTCAGCATCGGCGGCCACCACTTGTCTCCCCAGAGGTGAGAGTCTCTGCCAAATAAGAGGATCTCTGTTTTGGATGAGTTAAGCTGGAGACAGTTCATTTCCATCCAGATGGCTATGGCAGATAGATCATCTCCAAATTTGGCGGCATCCTGGCTGGGATCCTTAACAGAGGATAGGATCAACTAAGTGTCATCTGCGTATGACACCAGAGAGATATGATGGGTTTTGGCCAACACGCTCTGTGGTCGAATATAGACATTAAACAGTGTCGGACTCAATGCTGACCCCTGAGGAACACTGTAACATAGTGGGTGTCTCTGATAGTGAAAGGGAGGGGTAATAACCTTAAAGGACCTGTCAGATAAAAAGGAAGTAAACCAGGCAAGGGCACTACTAGTAATGCTGATCTCCTGATGCCGATGAAGCAGGATGTTGTGCGACACTGTATTAAAGGCGCCACTAAGGTCCAACAGAATGAGTGCCGCCGTACTGCCCTCATCCAGAGAAGCTCTGAGTTAGTCCGTAACTGTCAGTAGAGCTGACTCAGTGCTATGTCTTGGCCTGAAACCATTTTGTGAGGAATACAATATGCAATGGGATCCCAGATATTGTGTTAGTATAGTATTCACATGTGATTCCATTGTTTTCGCCAGGAATGGAAGCAAGGAGATTGGACAATAGTTCTCTGGCCTAGAGGCATCTAGTGATGGTTTCTTCAGTAGCTGGATGACCTTTGCATGTTTCCAGGCTTGTGGCAGCTGTGTTGTCCTTAGGCAAAGGTTAATAAGGTCCAGGCATCTAGGAAGTAGACATTCCTGGAATTTGACATAAAGTTCCAATACCACCACGACCAAACACTTGCGGCGGCTATGCTGTTCTTAATCGAAGGTTAATAAGTTCCAGCATCTAGGAAGCATACATCCCTGGAATTTAATGAAGAGTTCCAATACCACCACAACCAATACCTCCACCACCAATACCACCACCATCACCAATACCAATAGCACCAATACCACCACCACCAATACCATCACTAATACCACCAATACCACCACCACCAATACAACCACCACCACCAATACCACCACCACCAATACCATCACCACAATACTAATACCACCATCAATACCACCACTACCAATACCAATACCACCACCACCATTTTAAAAAGAAACTTAGATGGTACATCCCAGCTAGGACACTTTGATCAGGCTCTACCAGGAACCTGATTGTCCCCCCATTTAGGAAAGCCACCTGCGGTGGAAAGAGCATTTTTAGGGCCAGTGATGTGCTTTGGTAAGTCTCCCACTGACATTAAAAACTGCTCCCACTTTACTACCTAAAACCACCTCTACCAATACCACCACCACCACCAATACCCCCACCACCAATACCACCACCACCACCAATACCTCCAATAGCCCCACCACTATGAACAACACCACCACCAATACCATCACCAGCACCACCAATACCACCACCACCACCACCAATACCAACACCACTACCACGAATACCACTACCAATGCCACCACCACCAATACCAGCACCACCAATACCACCAATGCCATCAATGCCACCACCAGTATCAATACCACCAACAATACCACCACCACCAATACCAGTACCACCACTACCAATACCACCGCCAATCCCAATACCACCACCACCATCACCAACAATACCAATACCACCACCACCAATACCACCACCCAAACCACTAATACCACCACCTCCAATACCACCAATAACAATACCACCACCAATGGCATCACCACCAATACCACCACCACAAATACCAGTACCACCACCCTAACCCCATCTCGCTCACCAGTAATAGCAGGTGCACTGTTCGAGGCCGGAGCTGCAGTCGAGACCATCCCTCCCTCCCTCCCTCCCTCCATGCCTGACATAAATCACAGCCCACCCTGCACCAGGAGGTGAAGCCAGGGCCCTACTACACCTGGAATGTTTTTTATTAGGCCAAAGATATTACGCAATGCCACACTGCACACTCAAATCATGGAGAGGGCAGGGAATAGCCCCCCTCCTGCTCTTCCTCTTGAGCTGCAACATTGTAATCACCGAGCAAAGGATGCTGGAGCACTTTGTTAGTGTTTATAGCTCGGATCATATGTAACTCTCACTTCACACTTTGTGTCTGCGTTTACAACTATTTCTTCACTGCACTATTTATCACTTCTTTGAAGACGTCGCAGGGCGGTCTCTTCCTCTGATATTTACAATCTAACAAGAGATCGAGATGGGCCCTTCATTGCAATGCAATAGGTCTCGCATTTGCGAGAGTTGAAGCTATTCGTATTGTAAATGACAATGCCTTTTATTTATGTTTTAAAACCAAAAACATAAATAAAATGACATTGTCATTTACAATGCCAATAGCTCAAGACCTATTCCATTGCAAATGCTTGTTACTGCCAGTGCCTGCCTTTTAAACCAAGGCCGCTGTGACACAGCTAGAGTAAGAGGCACTGGGCTAGTTAAACTTAAACACGTGCACACATGTGTGCTGGTTGCACATGAGAGGCTCCCATTGTGTACAGCATGGTAGATGCACATAGGTTGAATGCCTGAGGCAGTTTTCAACTGCAAATTCGTATTTTTAAAATAACCACTTTTGACAAGCCTAAACATTCCTTTTAAATATTAATAGGTCAAACCTAAGAAAGCCTTATTGCCCATAAAGGCAGGATGCATGATATTTAAAAGTTGGACATTTAGGAGCATATTTACAAGCCCCTTGTGATACTTTTGCGTCTCCACTGCGTCACTTTTTGTGATGCAGCGGCGGCGTAAACAATGTGGCACTTTTCGGCCCCTTTACAGCGTGGCGCATCCATGGAGATGCATCACATTATAAAGCCCGGCGCCACATTATACCTGCGTCAAATATAATGTATGCAGGGTGGGCATTCCCACGCAAGAAAGCCTTATAGAAGTGACGCAGTGAAATCTTCAAGATTTCACTGTGCCACTTCTAGGACACCATTGCTTCGAAACTCTATGCCTGCTTCAAGCAGGCGTATAGAGTGATGCAGTGTATTAAGAATAGGCCTCTTCATGCATTGCTGGAGTTATTTCATGCTTGCGACATAACTCAAACAATGAGTCACTATTTGCGCTCACAGATGCATCAGAATTTCTGACGAATCTGTCAATCCTTGCGCCATGGTGTGCTGTATTGTAAATACAAGAAACACGAAAGGGCCTTGACTCCACTCAGTAAGGCTGAGTCAAATCTAATTACTAAACGAACACAATTGCCAATACTGAGCAATATTCAACTTATTTACCTAGAGGCCTACTAATAAACCAAATAGGTCCTTCACTTTCAATTATACCTTCAATACTTTTATTTGGTAGATATCTTTCAGTTCAATTTTACAAAATGATGTTTTTGAAATACATATACAAAAATACTGCAATAGACTATATACACAAGACTAAATTTACTTGAAACCTAACAACTTCCAGAAACCCACACATTCACTGCACATTGTCAGTCATACCTCATACACATTCATACACTAGCACCATACATCTATCGCACCAGGGCGGGTAAGATCGCACTATGCCCTGAAGTTTCAGTGTCCCTCAACCTGGTGGGTTACACTCCTAAATCCAAAAATCAAACAACCAACCCAATCCTAGAACTCTCACAATGGTGTAGACACCAATTCAATTTGGTACAATTTCCTAAGTCAAACAACAAAACTACACCAGTGGAAATATTACAAAACAAGGTTTGTTTGATACAAAAAAGCAAGGTCGACCCGTTTCGAACCCAGCTATTTGGGGGGTTCTCATCAGGACCATGAAGTTCTAAAAAGGAAAGAGAACAATAAATCATATTTAGTGATGACTTCTACAACCATATCCTTAAAAAAGTGCTCCTGCTGCACATTCCGCCTACCTTATTCAAAAAACAGATCAAATCTGCTGTCTTAGAAGAACCACGAAGTGAGTGTTCTAAAATAAAATAGACAAAAAGACACAAATGCATTCTTACTACTATGTAACATACTACGATGTATCAGATGCAAAATGCAGACACTAGTTGTCACTTACGAACACTGTGGGAAAAGAATGATGAGACAGTCTTCTGTGGTAATATTTCTGGAAGCGAGTGGCAAGTGCAAATGGACCTGCAAAAATGAGTCAAGCAAATTAGATGCTTGGTCTGGCCTGTAAAATGATGTTAGATTTCTACCCTAGTGCTCATACAATGAATACAGGCAGGTATAAAATACATGACACTAATAATGTGCACTCCTATGATGAAACCCTAACTAGATGTACCTAAGTGTACCTAGCATGTATGTGGGTGTATAGTCAAGAATCCCTCAAGCATAAAGTCAGAAGTGAAAGACTGTGGGACCCTGTCTTGGTCTTGACATGGACAACTCACGAGTGATGTAAGACCACTACGAGCTGGAGTGTCTGCGTGTAGGAACCTCAGCGTCTTGCGTAAGTGTGCCAGCATGGAAGTCCTTTTTCTCCTCTTCCTGCCTCAGCAAAGATATGCAGCCTGATTCATCAAGGTACCGTTTTGCGAGTCTCTAATAGCGATTCATAGCGAATCGCTATTGAGGACTCGCAAAACGGTATTCATGTAGGAATTGCTAAATAAATAGCGATTCCTACATATTCTCTATTTGCGAGTAGCAAATTGCTACTCGCAAATAAGGAATAACTCCCCATTCATTCCTATGGGCCAAAAGGCCCATAGGAATGAATGGGGAGTATCCCTTATTTGCGAGTAGCAATTTGCTACTCGCAAATAAGATAGCGATTTTAAGGGTGCCAGGGGTGTCCAAAGGACACCCTGTAGCACCCCTGAAATGCTAATTGAAACAGGTGTTGCGCACACACATGTCCAAGGGACATGTGTGTGTGCAACATGCAACTTTGAAAAATGCTTTTAAAAGCATTTTTCTAAGTTTTTGCTATTTACCGAGAGGTCTGACCTCTCGGTAAATAGCGGCCCAAAATTGCTAATTCGCAATTTTTAAATGTGTCATGAATAGCATTTAAGGAATCTCTAATAGAGATTCCTTAAATGCTAATCCTCGCATATTTGCTAATTCTTTATTAGCGATTTTTGCATTTGGGATGATGAATCCCAAATGCAAAAATTGCACTCGCAAAGGGCCAGATTCTGAGAATCTGGCCCTTTTGCGAGCGCATTTACCTTCATGAATCAGGCTGATGGTGTTTATATACCCGAAGTGGTACCCTCAGGGGATCTAGCTATGTCATGCCAGACTTAGGATGATGGAAAGAATGACCCTTATACATAGTTACTACGCAGGAGATGGTAGTCCTGCTGAGTTTCCAAGAATCCTCATGCATAATGAATGAGGCTAGTTTTCAGGGAAAACCCCACGTCCTGTAAGCAGTACCGTAACTTGGTAAAAGATCAGTCCCAAGAACTGTCATGTAGTGTAATGGCAGGGGAAATATAGGTGAAAGGTTAGGTTGCTACCTGAGCCTATACAGGGGTATCTATATGAAAGATAACAGACTCACAGCAGGAGGATGCTACTGCCTCCCCAGAAACCTCCATGTTGGTTATAGAGCAGAGTGGTCCTCCAACTCAGGGATGCATTGTACGGCTTACTTCTTAAGGATTGGGGTCACTTTTTACAATACTAAGATGTGAGAATCCTGACACTTTGGGACACACTCTTTTTATTAATTGTCCTGAAGCACCTACCGCTCATATATTGCATAACTGTAAATCCCAAATATATGCACTCATGTCGATGCAATATGCTATGGTGTACTTGTTCTGTGACCTGCATATACCACAGTGTGACACTACTGTACCTTTTGTTTGATGCCTGTCGAATCTCAATAAAAACTTTCATAATAAAAAAAACTTGTAAATGTTCAACTGCCTTTTAGCAGATGGATGGCTCTCCCCTGGTGAGATGTGGATTGGCTAAGGTGCTCCGATGATGTCCGCCTTCCTCTGGAGTGACACAATAATCTTAGGGGCCCACTTCCTGACACTACTAGTGATTCTCAATAACTAAAGCAGGCAACCAATGTGGCAAAGTGAAGGAAAGGGTTGTGGGTGGGATGTGCGCTGAAGGAGACTTTTGAAGCAAAGAACCGTCCATTATTTACTGCTCAATTGACTCTCACATAGTTCTGCAAATGTGTTAAGTCTCGTAAAGTACCCCCCATGCTTTCCTATTTAAAGGATTGTGACTTTGGATTCGATTTGCTCCTCTACTACTCAAGTCTTACTGGAGAGATGTTTGAATTATGAGAGTTTTATTTAAATCTCAGGTTTATTCTGTTTAACCTTTGATTGAAGTAAACATATAGTCCACAATAAAACAGCTGAAATATGATCAATGATAATCGCATTGAGTCTTCAGTATCTGCCAATTACGATCAGCATACCGTTCCACTGTTCAGGGTTGAAGAGATTTGGATAGCTCTTTCATGCTTTGAAAGGTTAGTCTGTGTGAGTAGAGTTAGACTTTAAATTCCAAAGTCAAATTAGTTCTAAATAGTTTTTTCCCCAAACACAATATTCCTGCTTTAAATTCCCTAAAAGCAAATGGTTAGGGTTTTCCCCTTTGATCTAGTAAGGGATGTAAGAATATTTTTTTCTTTGTTCCCTGTCACAAAGTACTTTCCCATGTAAACTTTAAACTACTCCTTCTAGATAAAGGAGTAGGGCTTTAGAACATCTGTCAGGATAACTCATGCATAGGGCATAGGCACATTGCAGCACTTGCCCACTGCCCCACTCACCCGCCCGAATCTGTCAAATTCACTCTCCGGCAAACTCATGGCTAGAGCATGCCTACCTCTAAGTGATGATTCACACTGCAACACTTTTGCACTGCCTCACTCAGACCCTTAAATCTGTCAATTTCACTGTAGGACCTTTCAACCAAAATGCTATGGTGCCGGAGACACCTGAGACGGAACCCATGTGTTTGGGTGTTTTTCCTATTTATATCATGCCACACCAAAGATGGCGGCCAACATGGAATTCTGGGCAATGTAGTCCTGAGCCTCTAAACATGATGTCTATAGCCTTTGCAGATTGTTTCTTGGCTGGTGTGATCTCCAAAGTTGTCTTGGAATGGCTACAATGGTACCAAAGCACTAGGTTGCCTAACTGGGTCAGGCTGCATACATTGTTTAAGCACTAAAACTACATGTCTCCAGTTACAGAGACAATATGCATAGTTCAAGCAATGAAACAGCATAGTGTCATTTAAGGAGCTGGAGAGCTGACTGTATTGCTCCCAGACAGTGGAATAAGGGCTTGGGTGTGGGCAGATCCTGGCCTTCCCTTGACAAGTTGGCCTGAGGTTCAACGACCAAGGATTAGTTACACTTCAAAGGGGCCTTCCATGTCACAAGAAGATGAACCTGACATCAGGCCTGCCCCTTTCTTTATCACTGTAGCCATTTTTACTCCACAACCAGTAACAGAGGAAGCTATCCCAGAACCAGTTTGGAGTGAGCAAAAGGGATAGCCTGTCTATTATCATAGCCACAACTGTGTTTGGGCACAAGAGCTCTCACCAGGGGAAACAGGGTTTGGCCATATTGGAGGGTCCCAGAATGCTATACAGGAGGGTTGGGACAAGGCTGGAGGGTGATGTGGCATCCTAGGATTGTCCAGGGGTGCCAAGCACCTAGAACTTTCCATCCACACTTAAAAACCCCTGCCCAATGGAGAGACAGTGAGCAAGTAACTGGACGGTGAACGCCCCAGAATCACGGACAGCTGGAGAAGCCACCTGATGTGCCTGATGGGCCAAGCACTTTGCATGCAGCATGCCCCCAGGATCAGCTCGTCTGTTAAGGGCTAGTGGTGCTAATATGCTTCCTGAGGCCCAGTTGAGGGAAGACCTGGACTCCACTTCACCCTGGGCGCGCTGCAAGATGGTCAGTTGCCATGAGGCCTGTGGAGTGCAGGTTGAAAAGCAGGGAGCTAGTAAAAGCAATTCCCTGTAAATTGTGCCCTTTTTAGGCCATCAGTCCTTCTAAAAATCCTTGTGGCTAGAGTTCGACACCAAGAGTAAAACAAGTCTAAGATCGTTAAGATCGGCTCTATGGGCCTGATATATTTACGTCTAATGATTTGACCTCTGATTCCAAAAATAATAAATGGAGCGCGTGGGGCTCAGCCGCAGTTTCACTCCATTCCCCAATGGTGAGCCAGTGCCCTGAGGCCACGCAGAGCTTCTTCAATTCAAACCCTGGGGGTGGGCATGCACGGGGCTAACTCCCCTATAAGCTATACCCCCAGCCTCCCATCTCCCCGGTGGCTGTGGCAATGTTGTTTGGAGACCAAGATGCATTACTGACCCTCATTATAGCTAGAGGACCAGAGAAGCAGGGGAGGTCCAATCACACAGGGCTGCTTCTGCCTGTTTTGGGAGCAGCCATAGTGATGTAGGCTTCTCCTCTCCCCACCTGAGGCGCGCACGAGTGAGAAGCTGATTGGGCAGCTGGGAGTGGGCTCCCCATGCTGTCCTCTACTCTCTTTCCTGCACCCACCAACCCAGTGGGCATGGGCATCCAGGATTACAAAAAGAAAAAAGAAACTTACATGCTGGGAGGCAGCGTAACAAAAGCAGTACAGCGGGGAACATGTTCATAATTTATTTACTGCTCCAGCTGAGACCCAAACAGCCCTGTGAGGGCTGTTTCCATGCCTATTTTCTTCCCTGTGGTGCCCCAAGGAGGGGCAATGGCACCAAAGTATTATGAGTGCCTGCGGGGAGTGGAGCATCCCCCCAGGAATTTATATATTTTTTAATTATACTAAGTTCCTGAGGGCATTGCATTACTTATCCCCAAGAAGAGGTGCTCTTGTTTTGAAAGCATTCCTAGAAGGGTCGTTTTGCTGTATAGTTTGGGAGCTGTCTTTTCTCTTTCTATGTCTTGCAATCTTGCCACATTCTTCTCCATCGCGCCAGGATACTAGCTAGTAATAGAGCGCGTTATAAAACCCTTTAAAACTAAAAACTAAAACTAAACACCTAGTGGTCGGTTCTACGGCTGCAATATATGGCCTGATGAGTGTAAAGAAAGAATTTGACACGTGTAACTTTGATTTGTAAAGTTTTATTCAAAGTATTTTTAGTGACAGCTCTTTAAATACCAATGGTTATTATTGAACATTGTAGTGTTTTTAGTAATAAAATTATTGCAAGTAAATATGATTATTGATTCGATTGGTGTAATGATGTTTTCTAACATGTGATTATTTTGCCTATAATGGTTTCCCGATGACAAAGTTAAAAGGCTTGCCTTATATTTTAATATGATGACCCCTTGACAAAGCCAATAGGCTTGCCTTACATTGATGGGATGACCCCCTAACAAAGCCAATAGGCCTGCTTTATTGAAAATGACATCCATTTATATTATATGGTATTTGGTCAGGTGGGCTGGATTTGCGATTATGGGGATCATGACCCAGTAGGGGGGCAAATGTGATTTCAAAATGTCATCTGTCTGATGTATATATTTCTAATTGTAATGTGTAGTATTTTGTTGGGTGTGTGTAATAAATGTACTTTTCCTTTTTTAAAGAAAAAGCACTGACCAGACAATTATTTTTTGAGTATTGTTATTGTGTGTCAGTAAAAGGAGATTGCTAGCCCACACCACCACCCCTGAGTGGGCCGTGGTCTGTTCTGCTCTGCTACCCTGAGAGAGTCAAGTTCTACAATAGGGTGCTTGGGTCCCAGTAAGCAGACAATTGTAGACCTATTTTTTTGCACAGGACTCACATCCTGCACAACTGATAACACAATTTTCACACACCTAATATTTCATACATTTTACTAATAATTTCTGTAAAATTTGCTACTACAGTACCCGCTGGAACACACATTGATTTTCTTTTTTAATCACTGGATCAGTCTTCATTGTATTTGTGACTCTTTCTCTTTTTGACAGGCAAAAATGTTGTAAGAGAGATTTTAGGGTTTCTATTTAAAGTTAAACATCACTTGGTATGCTGCTAGTAGCTGCATTTCTGTTGTCTCTGACCTTTTAAATACCTGAATATTTATCATTGCACAAAGATTAACCTCTGGAACCTATTAATTTGTTGCATTCTGATTGCCCAATGAACACTGCCTGCTGTTCCTTTCAATGCCTCTCCACATGTAGTCAGCAACACCTTCCTGCTGACATGGCACTGGTCACCTTAATGAAATGTGACATAGAGATATACCGACCTCTGTATTTGCAGAGATCATGGTTTATAGTGGCATTAGGCTTATACAGTTGATAAGAGTTGTATGTGAATAGTTGATCGAAAAAAAATCTATTATGTTATCTTAATTCACGGCCCTTCTTTTTGTGCCAGATTCCATAATTGTATAGCTAAATTCCCAGACACAGACCTAATTAGCAATTAATTGTGATAAGAGTGTGTAATGAACACCAACCACACACTGCATTAGCAAAATACATTTGCATTCGCTTTTAAATTTCTATTGTATCTGAGGGGGAGAAAAAAGCAGGGGAGGCAGAACATATTAAGTTGTCAGTATTTATACCTCAAGCATTACAGAAACTGTAACATGAAAATGCCATTTGCAAACTGAGGGGCATATTTACGAGCCCCATTGTGTTGCTCTTGCCCCACACAACGTGGTGCAAGAGTGACGCTACACAAAACTGAGATTTGTGAAGCCACGCACGGCCACCTTGTGTGGCCCTGAGTGGCTTCCTAAATCTCGAGCACAGCAAAACAGTGCATATCTCACGGTTGCCTTACTCTGCACCAGGAAGGCATAAGGCATAAGTGTTGCGTGGGTGTTCTCACGCAACATCAATGCATTTTGATGCAATCAAAGATTTACCAGAAGTGGTAGACCTGGGAATGGGTCGAAAGGCTACACCTTGCAAGGTGAGGCGTAATAAGAAGAAACATCTTTATTTCTCCTCGTTAAATCCTCTTTCTATGTGTGCTGCATTCTGAGGCACACATAAAAAGAGAAAAAATACCTCAGGGGATTGTTTTTTGTGCAGAAAGGTGCCTCTTCCTGCACAAAAACCATCCAAATTACAAAGCAGGCACCCTTGTACCGTGGTGCAAGTGTGCCTGTGTTTTCGCTGGGCAGCCAAAACAGCACCTGCACAGGGGAAAAGGCAGTAATGCACCACATTTTTAAAAAACACATTCCTGTCCTTTCCCTGTCACGCAGTGCAGCGCAGCAAGGTGACTTGCTGCGCTGCACTGTGTGACAATCTCATAAATCTGGCTCTAAATTTTGAGAAATGCAATGCCAGTGCACTTTTGCAAATGGAGGAAGAGGGGCAAATACTCAATGCACTGCAGTAAGTGCAACTTGCTAAACAAATATCACTGAGGATGTCCAACTGGATCCCAAAAATGTAGCTCTTTCTGCTCTTTGGTGGTAAGCTTAGCATAGGTGCAGGAAGTAGGAGGGTGGGGTGGTGGGGTGCTGCAGACCCCACTGAAATAAACATGCTCCTGCTGGAGTTCAAAAGGGGAATGAGCAATAAAGATGCTTTTACATTTTATATTTGTCATGTTTATGTGCTTTTAAATACAGAGTCCAACGTCAAGTTGCTGCTTATTTATTTGTTTATCATGGAGTTTGATGTTTTCTTTTCATTATCGGACTTCAAATTGGGAGGATTTTGTGAAGGGAACAATGCAGCAGTCTTTCTACATTAGAGGAAGTGTAAAAGGAAAGGCGGTGGGATGTTATATACAAATTTTCTTTTTTTTACTAAAAACCCGATTTCTACACATTGTCTTTTTATCAGTAAACTGAATGTCTTTGCAAATGTAATGGCCATTTCAATGAAAAAATGTGGGGCCAGATGTAGGTAGGATTGATTTACCACTTCTTAAAAACCGAATTTTACCGATTCGGTATTTAAGAAGTGGTAAATATGAAGGGGGGAGATGTAGGTATTTCCAGATGTGGAAATACCGAATCGTTAAGATTCGGTATTTACCGAATCTGGAAATACCGAATCGGTATTTCCTATTGATTCCTATGGGCTGTCAAGCCCATAGGAATCAATGGGCAATACCGAATCTGTAATTACAGAATCGGTAAATACCGATTTTAGCAAGGGTGCAGGGGGTGTCACTTTGACACCCTCTGGCACCCCAAAAATAGGCATGTGCGCCATGTGGCACACAGACATGCCCTAAGGGCATGTCTGTCTGTCACATGGCTAGGTGTGCATGCACACATGTGCATGCACACCTGAATTCGGTATTTTAACACCCAATTGGATTGGGTGTTAAAATACCGAATTTGTAGGGCCTTTGGGACTCTGAAGAGTCCCACCTACATATGGATTTACAGAATCGGTATATTTACCGATTCGGTAAAATACCGAAGTGGTAAATTTACCGAATCGGTAAATATACCGATTCTGTAAATTCTGACCTACCTACATCTCAAAAGCCAAATACCGGTCGGTAACGGCCGAATTCGGACGTTACCGACCGGTATTTGGCTACCTACATCTGGCCCGTGGTGTCTAAATGGCGATGCACTACCACACCATGCTTTATTAATATGTTTGTGATAGTATGCTCCAAAATGCACCACTGGCTACATACCTCACCCATTACTACTCTCTTATCAAATGGCGTGGCTCATTTCCTACACTTTTTCTTTGTGTGATGCTTAGATTTTCACAATCACTATCTCTTGGGTGCTGTCGCATTGATGGCAGCACACCAACTATGAAAAGTGTTCTAGCACCACTGAAATTAAGATGCTTTGTGCAAACTCATTTTACTACAGTATTATGAACTACAGTATTATGAAAGGATATTTTTAGAGGAGGCAGGATATGGTAAGAATGTTTGTGTATATATTGTGTGCCATTTTGTTGTGGTTGTGATGTGGTCTATTGATTTATGTGCTGCTGTCTTTTTGTGCTACCGTATTTCAATGTGATGATGTTGCATACTGTGGTTGCTCACCTCCGTTCTCTGTTGTGTTGCGCCCAGTTATGTTTTAATTGTGTTATGCTTCTTTGTGTATTTTGTTGTTTTGTTCTGTTGTTTGTGTTGGATTTGTCAACAAATGCAGCTACATTGCCGGCCAAAAGCAGCATCAGCTTTTGAAGTTGCTGGTGCAACCACCCTTGTAACACTGTCTAAGGTGGTAAAATAGCGCTGCTCCAGTTCTTTAAATAATTAATATACCAGTGAGCAGTGGCGCCCGGCATAGCTTGCGGGTGGGGGTCAGGCGTGGGGTGGTCGTGATCACGGGAGAGAACTTCACCCAAAAAATTAAAATAAATAACGTACCATTCCGCCAGGTCCCGCGTCTCTGGTCCTGCTCCTTCTCTCCTGCTTCCGACTTCAGGAACAGGCAGCCAGGCTCCCTCCGCTAAGCCAATCACAATACTGCAATGTAGCGTTGTGATTGGTCCAAGCACCATGACACGGCGCTCAGCCAGTCAGTAATATAGCCGGCATGTAGAAGGGGAAAGTGAGCATGACTGGTTTGGACGACCTGAGAGGGCCGACTAAACAGTAATTGCACACTTAGGAGTGGGCAAACCACTCCTCCCCTGCCCTGCTCCGTTAGCAGAGCAGTTCCGCCCACCTGCAAAGCAAACATAAAATGATAACTTAAAGTTATTGTCATTTTATATTTCCTTTCCCTGCTCGAAAGCAGTGGGGCGATGCTCCTCCTCCATAGCTGAGGAGCCGCCACTATCAGTGAGTCAACAACAGTAGCTGATACTGTGTCATAAGGGTAAACATCTTTTACAACGCCTGAGTTACAACGTATGCTGTTACCTCACATTTTTTACTCCGTGAAATCTTTTACAACGCAGGGCTTTACACCGCAAACCATTACAACACATTCCCCATTACAATGCCCCGGTGGAGTTAGAATAGTAAATTGCGTTGTAATGGACAATGCGTTGTAATGGATTGCGTTGTAAAAGATTTTACGGAGTAAAAAATGCAGGTTAATGGCACGCGTTGTAAAAGCGTGCGGGGTAAAGTTTCATATCCGTAATAAGTCAGAACATACAGTTCCCACCTTATGTGATATGATCCAACATGTCCCGGTATTTTCCACTAAATCTCTTTGGTAACATCATAGATCATGCAACCACGAAGGAGCAGCACTCCTAACCTGAATCACAAAAGAAGCAGAAATCGGATCTGGATAATACAAGAATGTACGAGGCACAATATGCAGCAGTTCAAAAGGAATTGTCAGAAGACTTTTCAGGGACATCCGAATCATTTCCCTTTCCAAAGAAGGCCAGAATATTAACATATATACTGTTTCTCAGCACAATAGAAGTGGAGAATGGTGCCTACAAAAACACAAATATCAAACACCTCAAACACTTCAGGTGGGGAGGGGGACCAACAATCACACTGACCAAAAATACAAAATTCTGCATTGTGTTCACAAACATGCGGTCGATTAGACCATGCAGAAATAGTCGCCGACTTGAAGCACCCCCGCCGAAATGGCACTCCTTTAAGCTTTTTGTGTAGTCTTGTGTTTTGTTCCCAAGCTTCACGAACATACAACAAACACATACAAGAAATAGCTATTAGCAGCAGTGCAAGCTTCCCCAACAGAAAAAAACACAGAGTAGGACTGGTGGAAACAGCAGAACTGAAATGTTCCCTCTCACAAAGAAAAGGTACATACTTGGTGCCAACAGCATCAGTGCCAGCTTTCCTAACATAATGAACAGGCATGCCCTGCAGCAATGCCAGGTTCCCACACACAAAGAAATCAAAAGTAGTAAAAGCACTTACACCTACTGAAGTAATAAAGTGTAAACATTGTACATACTCAACGGTAAAAGCACTGGAGGCAGCTGGATATGTTCCCTGGGATGGGGAATAATTGTGGAACTGTGCTATTTGCTTAGGCAATACTTGTTATATCTGGTTAGGGACACATAATATTTTCATGCTGTAAAAGGGTTGGTGGTACTTCCCCACACTTCCTATTCACATGATAAACTCCTTACACTCCTTCCTTCTTCTGGATTCTCCTTGTAACCTATTTGTTGTTTTGTGTCATTTATCATTTCTCACAAATCAGCTCCAACATACAAATGCTTCAACCAACCTCTCCAGTTTGATTATTGATGTTCCTTGATATAAACACTTTTCATATTCTGTACCATTTTTTTCTGTCCATATGTACGCCATTCTATTTTAAATGTCAATGCCATCAAATCAGATCAAGAAATAAGCAATGGATAGATAACTAAATACATTTGAGGGAAATGTCTTGTGTTATTGTAGCAGATTGGTTATTGAATTGAAAACAAACAAATGTGAAGAAATCTTTTGCCATTTGTGCTAGGACATATGAGGCCACATTTATGAGGCCCCTTCCACGGCTGGAACGTCACCTTTTGTGATATTCTGTGGCGCAGGAGCCTGCTATATGTTTACGAGGCAGCACTAAGCCACTTTTTTGTCTTAATGCTGCCTTGTAAATATGGTTCCCTTTAATGCAGTTTTATGCGTTAAAGGGGTGTGCAAAGGGTGTTGCTGGGGCCGTTCCCAGCAACATCCATGACTTTTTTACACTGCCCCAGATTTATGACAAATCATAAATCTGAGGCAGCGCCAAAAACATACTCCACCCCAGGTGAGGCACAACAAGGAAAAACATATTTATTTCTCCTTGTTTTTCCTTTTTAGGTCTCGGCTAGCCTAGGCAGCGCTTGTGCAGTCTCGCTGGTGATATTTTATGTCTCTTAGTAGTGGGGCTGAAAGCAGCCCCTCTTCTCCATTGGCTGGCTTCCTAAACGGCGGCCAGCCATTGGAGAAGAGCTTTGTCTGTTAATTTAAGCCCTGTCCATTTCGGATTGAGGGGCATGTTTTTTCATGTTCTTTCTCTCTGTGACGTCTTCAGTCAATCAACAGAAAGAAAGTCTAAAGAAACACGCCCCCCAGTTTGAAAGGGACAGGGCTTATAGACGTATAGACTCCTGCTGCCCGTCTCGCTGTTGTGTTGTTCTTGTGTGATACTGCCCTCTGAAAATGCTTACTTGCATGGTGCTGCTCTTGTGTGACTCTGCCCTATGACTATTCCTGCTTGTATGATACAGTCCTATGAGTTAGTCTCCCTTGTTTCTCTGAGTGACACTTTCCCTGTGATGCTGCTTGTGTTGTTGTGTTATTTCTCCATACCTGTGTGCTTCGAGGCGGCGCTCGTGTCTTCAGAGGGTCTGCTCTCCCGAGGATCCTACCTACAGCTCCGCCGGAGGGTCCGCTCCCTGCAGAGCAAATCCCCCCGCCCACACATCTGCCCGCAGAAGGGTGCGCCTCTCCCCCCAGCAGATCTGCCCGCCGGAGGGTCACCGGCGTCACTGCATCTCCCGCCAGCCGGAGGACTTGAACCCGCGCCTCGGATCCGGCCCGCTCTCTGGTCGCTGATTTCCACTCACCTGGACGAGGGCAGGCGGCAGTACATCTCCGGTTAGAACCAGTGCCACGTGCCGCAGCCCCCACTTGGTGGGGGCTGTGAGGAAGGGGGGTGAACGCACAACAGACCATGCAGTGCATGGTCATTAATGTACCCGCTGTACTGGGCCCGCCCAAGGAACGTGACCGGTTTCTACTTTCAGACATACGGGCCGGGCAGCTTCAGTTTCCCAGGCTGTGCAGTGAGTCCGGTCACTGAGACAGGCACTCAGTCAGCGAGAACGAGTCACTCTGAGCACAGCACTATAGGATTACATGTTCACGGAGTTAGGCTGGTAACTTTCATGGGTGCTGAGGCTAAACTTCAGTGTAAAATGTGCGCATGCGCATATCCCAGCTTCCCCCCCGAACCTCCCCCGGGCGTGGTGGTAAGAGCGGCTCGCTCTGCTGACACCGCCTCCTGGTTACAGCCAGGCGCCCTCCGCCCGGTATCTCCGCTGTGACCAGTCCCAAGCCCCAAAGTTCATGAAGGCCTCCTCGTGCCTCGTCCTCTAGCACGCCTTGTTCCCACAATACTTCCCGTCTGACCCTCTGATGCTGCCTCGTCTTCATTGCCTCACGCCTCCGGTGTGCCCCCAGCCTACCTCAGTTCCACCCATTAATGCAAAGTGCGTTTGGTTAAAAAGTCAACTGTAAAAAATAAAATAAAACAGCAACTGTTGGTCCAAGGATATGACCTTAAGATTGCCTTGTGTAAGATGCACATGTGTGTGTGGCTCTGTGTGTGTGGCTCTGTGTGTGTGGCGCTGTGTGTGTGTGTGGCGCTGTGTGTGGCGATGTGTGTGTGTGTGATGCTGTGTGTGTGTGGCTCTGTTTGTGGGGGCTCTGTGTGTGTGGGGGGGGCTCTGTGTCTGTGGGGGGCTCTGCGTGTGTGGGGGGCTCTGTGTGTGTGGGGGGCTCTGTTTGTGTGGGGGGCTCTCTGTGTGTGTGTGTGGAGGGGCTCAGTGTGTATGTGTGCTCTTTCTCCAGCACACATAGAAAGAGGAAAAAGGATTGTTTTTGTGCAGGAAGGTTTACCTTCCTGCCCAAAAATAATCATCCCCGCAACGCAGGCACCCTTGCACCATTGTGCAAAGGTGCCTGCATTGGTGCAGAGTAGCCCATTGTTCGCCAGCCCAGGGGAAAAGGACAGGAATGTACCCTATCTGATAGCTACGGCACATTCCAGACCTCTTCTTTTACCGAAGGGCAGTGTAGCAGGGAGGCCTACAGCACTACCCTACAGTAAAATCTCATAAATGAGGCCCATTGTGTTTGTACTGTGAGTAGGTTTTCCAAGTTAAATGTTTGTGATGGGCAACCACTTCAAGCTTACTTGTTCTCAATGACACATTTATCCACCAAGCTCGCATATTGCATCCCTGTCTGCACTGGTTTCACAGGACTGAGACATCCACAGAGCTCTCAAAATAACCCTTAGACGACCCCATATGCACTGTGGGTTGAGTTCCTTATATTCAGGGCCACAGGCATATCTGTGGAATAAAAGGGAGGCTGGTTGGATCAGGAATTTGTTCCTGAGACTTGCATCTACTGCTAGAGAGGCGAAGGAACTTGAGAAACAATCTTTGAGAGTTTATATTATGTTTACAAACATGTCAGGGTACTGAACCTTATCTCTCCCAGGTCAACATTTGGGAAACATCACACTTGACCAGGTTCATGTTGGGTTCTTTCAGATGCAATCTTTGTTTCCCTTTAGGTCAGTACAACACTGATGGGTATGTTTATGAAGATTGTGGCGCAGGACAATGCAGCAAGTCACCTTGCTGTGCTGCCCTGCTTCCCAGGGAAAAGGCAGGAATGTGCCGTATTTAAGGCATAGAGCGCATTCCTTTCCTTTACCATGCACTAGCGTCCTTTTGGTAACCTAGCTTCAACCATGGAAGTCTTGCACCATGGTGCAAGAGTGCCTGCATTGCTTGCAGGATTGTTTTTGTGCAGGAAGGGACACCTTCGGCATATTCCTCTATCTATGTGTCCTGCAGAATGCAGCACATATTGAAAGAGGAAGCAACTAGAAGAAATAAAGATATTTCTGCTAGTTACGCCTCTCCTAGGGAGGTATATCTTTCTGGCGCATTCCCAGGTTTACCACGCTTGGTAAATCTGGAAATGCATCAGAAATCATGGGAATTGTGAGGGAATACCTACGCACTGCCCATGGAACACCTCCCTTGTGCAGAGTAATGCAACAAATCGATTTGCACTGTGTTGCATTACTCCAGATAAGGAAACCATACATAGCCCTGCAAAGTGACTTTGCATTGCTTCATAAATCTGACTTAAAGGTTTGTGTCACACATCTACTACGTTGCATGGTGCAAGCATGGTTCACACCTCTCATAAATATGCCCCTAAATGTATTCTTGGATGTCTCTATGATGGTACCTCCCGTCAGACACTGATGCACTTTACCCTTTTCTGTAAGTACTTTGAACTTTTTAGACAAATATGTTTATTACCTATTTTAAAAGCTCAGGGCGTTTGGCAATATAGACCTGCAGTCTGTTATCTTTGTATGGTAGCTGAACCTGCTGTGAGTTCTTCTGTGGGAGCTTTTTTTTTAAATGTAGAACATTGACCTAATTCTGTGAATTTCTAATACTATTTTGTGTAACTTTTATTAACACATTTGATGCTTGCTGTGTATTTTATGTGGTAATTGTTGTTTCTTGATTATTTTTAATAATTGAACAAAGATGATGTTGTAATATAAATCCACTAGACAAGAATCTGTAACTGTGGCAGTGGCAAATAGGTTAGGGTAATGTCTTTTACTCGGCCTTCATTGACAAGTCTACAATATGTTCATTCACACTCATTCCCTGCATTTCACATATTACTTAGATACTTTCGAAAATATACAAGATTAAACTTTACTCAAGGAAGGACTTCCTGTTATTCATTCAGCACCTAACCCCTCACAGCTGCCAAGTGTCCCAGGTCCATGCTTGACTAGTTAGCCCATTCCTGTTTTCTATTTCTTAGATTTTTGTTACATTGGGGCACATGCATCAGTTTCATTTTGCAATTAGCAGTTAGCTATTTATAAGAAATTGCTATTTGGTAATAGCAAAATGTAATACAACACTACAAAATGCAAATAGCGATTCTCTAATTGTGATTCCACAAGAATCGCAAACGCAATTAGGGAATCGCTATTTGCTTTTGCGACTCCATTCTTTCCTAGGCCCATAGGTGGGAATGATCTTGCGCTGCCTGAATTGCGATTACCCAATTGGTAATCGCAAATTAAGTAATGCGAAGGCATGAGTGCCCGGGGCCTAACGCCCCCCCTGAGGCGCCCCTAACAGAAACAAGTGCACATGTAAGGAACACACATGCCCCAGGGCATGTGTGCGCCGCATGGCACTTTGAAAAATTTGATTTTTGTGCATTTTGCAAAGTATGCACATATTAGCATTAACTTGAAGTTGATGCTAATTAGCGTTTCCTAAATGCACAGTTTGCATTTTGGAAAGGCTTCTTGCATATGCATTAGGGAAAAGCAAATTTCGATTCCCTATTTGCATTCACAATTTAGGTAATCACAAGAAAATTCGATTACCTAAATTGTGAATCCAATAACTTTAATTCATTGCAAAAGACTATTTTGCGATAGCAAACTGACGATTTTTCCGAATCGCACTTTTTGGAATCTTAAAATTGCTTGATGCATGTGCCCTATTGTGACTTTCTCCAAGGTCAAATCGCATAGACTTCTGTTCTCTTTTTGTGGACCTTGAGTGTGTATTTTTGTGTTTGTGTTGGTGCACATGGTGTGTGTTCTTGTGTATGTGCTCTTATGCATGAAGAATTATGTGCGCAGAATTTAGATTATATAAGTAGCATGATTTTTTTATGTTGAGAGCTCTTTTTGTTTCTTATTCAAGGCATCATAAATGTTCCTATTCATAGTTTACTGTTTTGCATTATAGCTCAAAAGAGATGAAATACGGTATAGACAGTAAGTCTCCTTTCTTTATCTTTTTTTAGTTGTTTCAGCAGAGACAGAGCCACCTGTTTTAAATAGGACTGTCTATCTTCCAAATTGCTGTCTGCATTTAAATTGAATTTTACTGTACTGAAAAAGCTGTCTTTTGTGAAAGGGTTTTATGCAGCATTTAATTATACCATTTATACTTAATTTTTCATAAGGGCAGCTCTGGCAACAAAGCGAAGTTGCCCTTTACACATGAACGCTGCAGTCAATAGTCCTGCTTGGGTGCTGTACTAACAGCAAAAATAACATGCAGTATGCACTGAAATCCAGGCGAATGTGCTTCGAAGTCGGGCTCAATGAGCGCATTAGGAAGCAAGCTAGAACATGAAAGCTTCTGTTTTCAATTTCACAGCCTACAACTATGTGCTTAAAATATGATCTTGCAAACATAATAAAACATTCTGTTTAAATATGTCAATTCTTCTGTAAACGACGAGCATATTAAATATACAGGTGAAAGGTGAAATGGGGAGAGGATGTGGTCTCAGGGCTAGACTGCCGACTTTGGAGCTGGGAAACCAAAGTTCGAGCCTCGGGGTGGACACCACATCCTGTGATTCTGGGCAAATCACTTTATATCCCTGTGCTCACCAACAAAATGAATTTATCATTGTGTAAGGTAACTGGTGCTCATGTAAAGCGCTCCAATACCTTCCGGGCGAGTTCGCGCTATATTAATCTGAAAAATAAAAAGGTCACGATTCAATTTGTGTAGATATCATTGGCCTTCCACTCTAAGATGTTTGAACCTTTGGTGTTCGAACTAGTGTTATTGAATGCCACGATGTCCTTTAGTTCTGCTCACTAATCGCTGCCTTGAATTTAAGGGGACATATTTACTAATATGCCACGCAACGCAGCACAGAATCCAAAGTTGCTGAGCTGAATTGTGTGCAGAAGGACAGAGCCCTAAATATTGAGATATGAGCACTTTTTTGTTGCCTCGCACAATGCACTTACCTTTGCACCATATTTCAAAGGTGTTGCAGGAGTCTACTGGTTTCGTACTGGAACACGCCCCTTCCAGCTCAAAAAACTAAGTTCAGACATTAGGCCAAATGGCTTTTTTTTTTACGCACCTCGGCAGCCAAAGTTGGTGCTCTAGCTCTCTCCACCTGTGCTGGAGTACTTTAGGCTACCTTGCGCCATGGACACACCCTTGCACCATAGTGTAACAGTGCGTTGCAATGTCTGCCATAGGTTACCCTTTCAATACAAAACACTATTTTTAGATAGGTTTTTTTTCGCTTTAAAAAAGCATGGGTGGTTGCATGGAAACACCCATATACTCCTCCGGGCACACACCCTTAATGCTAAATAGAGCCAAGAGTGATAAGTGCTACTTTGACAACTTTGAACTACTTGCATTACTTTAGGGCTACTTTTCAGCACACAACAGGTTCTGTGCTGAAAAGTACATTCCAATCAACACTTTGCACTATTGTGCACCACTTTTGTTGACTTTGTATTGGCTCAAAGTGTTGACAAATTTGGCCCATAGTATGTTTGTGATGATTGTTTATTCTTTCCACATTCTAAAACAGTAACAAGCACCTGTAAACTTATAAAAATTCAAGGGCACATCAATAATGTTATTACTGGCCGCAGTTTATTCTGTAAAGCATCAGTGGCCGGCATTTCTATAACAGTGGGCTGTCCTTTGGATAATTGAAGGGAACTTCAAACTCCCAAAGTCCAGGTGTGGGTCAGAATCAGTGCCTAAAATGTGCCTGCCCATATGGGCTTTAGAGATGTAGGACTATTGGAAATAATCCACAATTCCTTTTGGGGAACATCACAACCTAACTCTCCTTTTGTAAAAGTGTCCTTGTCCATTCTCACCAAAAGAGGGAACACACTTTAGCATCTTGACCTTTATCCTGACACTGCCTTAAACTATCTCTAACATGAGCAGTCCCTTCCTGAAGGCCTCTTCTGCTGGACTCAGTGATGTAAACTTAGCTATAAATATTCCATTGTTCCTCCTTATGTTGTAGCCCATAGCTTAAGCCTCACTCTCATTAAGTAAAGTTAACACGATGATGCTAGATGAAAAGGAAAAAATAATATTATTTGCGATAAAAATATGAAAACTCTTCTCTTTCCACAGGAGATTTAGTACAACTTACCCTCCAAAATATTCTAGAGAATGGGTACTTGTAAGGCAAATTTATGCTGTTGTGGTGACTGTAATAACATTACACTCCTCTCCAAATGGTCATGCCCTTAAGAAACAATATAGCTGCCCATGACATTGTTCTAACAGTAAGAAGTCGGTGGTCGAAGGAAACAAAGGATAGATGCTGGCACCTGCAAGCTCTTTCTAGCTATCCGAGGTTCTTCAGGAGTACCTTTGCGTAAGGATGTCTACTTACACCTACCTTCTCAATCACACTTACAGTCTGTATTTTGGCAAAATACCATACTTATTTATTGGTAGCACTTTGCATCTCAAATCAAAACTCTTTGTCAAATTATACTAACATGACCTACGAATTGTTTGTGATGGATACTTCTAACTGCACGTTCCTCACTTTGTGAATATTTCTCAGGCATTATACTAGATCCAGAAAAACTCTAAAGTAGTATTCCTGTGCACCAGTAAGTAGTGAAATGCAGCTCCGAACTGACTTTGTTCTGCTCTAGAAATATTGAAAGGAGCTGCATATAACAGACACCCATGCATGCAGATGTCCGTTCCCTGCTTTCCGTGGCTTCAGATATGGATCTGGTGCTCTACTACTACTACTACTTTCATCTGTGATGAGATATTTTTCTATTTTTTTCTGAAATATTTTACCAGTGTTCAAGAGAATTGGCCACACCTAAAGTGACAGGGTTTGACTGTTGCAAACAAATGTCTAAGTATGCCACTGGGTTTTGTCCACGCTCCAGAACCTATGATAACTGTGCCCAGATGACCCTGAAGACTATACATGATTGCAAAGGTCTATGTTGTAAAAAACACTACAAGAATCCGTGCTGTGACCAGTTGAAGTTGAGAGGAAGGCCCCATTCCTGCTCTCAAAGTCATTCCCATTGCAGATCTTTGTAGTGTTTGAAGTCTTTGAGTAAGTCAAAGAAGAAGCAGATAAAGCCCAAGCTGGAATTGGTCTCATCCCACAGTTTTAGGTCTGCACAGAAGGCGCAAGGGCATCAACGTGCCACCTAGTCTCACTCACAGGAGCCAATTCGGAGTCTGATCAGCGATGTCATAGAAAGTCAAAGCCATTTTTAGCATGCTTCAGGTTCCTTGTGGCACTCCTCAGCCAACAAGGGTCTGCAGGGGCTTCCAGTTGGTTTCCCACTGGAAGGTTTGCCAACCAAACCTATCCTGCCCGAGGAAGTAGTAGACCATCTTCAGATGACAACAGACCTTCTAACACCATTGGGTCTCACTATCATTATGCCGAAGCCACACCTGACTCTTCACAAACACTCTGTTTCAGCATTTGACCTAGATTTCTGTCCTAGATTTCAGTAAAGATGACTCTGAGGTCACTGGCACTCTGGGTGTCCTGCAGCCTGCAGTGGGCTCTGAACTCCCATTGGGTGCAGCACCATGGGGACCTTTTGGATTCCATCCAGGCTTTAGAGGAAACTGCAAAAGATCTGCATTGTTATTTGCTCAACCACAATTGGAACATCTGGGAGAGGTGGAGATCAAAGGACTCTGTTCACCAGCGGAATCCTGACTTTGCTTCAATATGTTCAGGTTGGCGGTGGTCCACTTGTAGTTAAAGGCCTTCTTGCCAAGCATCAAAAGGAGGCTGGTACAGGTTCTCACAGTCAACACCATTGTCATCTGGTAAAGCAACAAGCAGGGCAAGGTGGGGGTTTGGGTTCGATGCCAGGAGGCTTTACTACTCTGAATCATTAGGGCATTTCTCTGGTCATAAAACATGATTCAGCGTGGAAACCATCAAGAAGCTGCACTGGCTGCCAGTAAAGGAAAGGATTCAATTCAGGGTTCTGTGCTTCGCGTACAAAGCCTTACATAAACAAGGACCACAATATCTAAGCCAGATTTTCAGATTGTACTTACCTAATAGACCTCTTAAATCCTCCAACTCTAGGACTCAATTTTTTAGCTAGGAAACACAACCATCTGGAACAAGCTGCCATTATCCATTCGATCAGCCACTTCCTTGCTCAGTTTTAGATGGTTGCTGAAAACAAGGCTTTTTAGCAACTTAGATTTCTGGTAATGATGTTGGCCTTCTGTACAGGTCAGCAAGCTAGCTCCAAGACACTATATGGTAACAGAGCACTTTAAAATCTCCTACATTGACATTGACATGAATCACCTGATGAGATCTTTAAATCCCAGGGTAGACAACTCAGCCACTGATGCTTAGTGGATCACGAATGGCAGGTTCACTTGTCGTGCAAGGCATCTTGCACCTATAGGACATACCCTGACTTGGCCTATTTGGCACTGTGAAAATGTGCAAAGCCAAAATTTTTACACGCTGGAGTTCCCAAAAAGGCTCTGTCTCTGAGACGCATTCTGCCTAGAGTAGAGTTTTTGACTGCTATATCACTACCTGCCCCTGCCTCTCCTGGTTTTAGTTCTGAAGAACATCAGGAACGACCAGGCTAAAGTTACCTCAGTGGCTCTGGAACGGACCAGGACAGTGTGATATTCAGAACTCAGAGGAATAAGCATCTGTCCCAATATCAAGCTGCCGCTTCAAGAGGATCTTCTGTCACAGTAGTAGGGTAGAATCGTCCTCCTTCACTTGTGCAACCTGTACCTCGATGCATTGAGACTGACTGTGGCAGCGCTTGCCCCACTCCCTGTCTCTCAATAAGTTAGTTTAGGATGGCTTAGTGCATGGTTGATCTCTATGGACAATGTTCATTGGGAGTGCCAAACAACTCACTATCCAGAGTGACAGTCATGAAAAAAACATGGACTGAAATGTGGTCCAATGTAATTATAAATGATTGAGATTAATTCAGGCTTTCCACTGATGACTTCATTTTTTCCTCTGTGCATGCCTTAAGTGTAAGGGGTATGCCCATATGTGGTTCCCTGCTCCCTGTATCATCTGAATCAACCTAAGCCTCACTAATGAAGCCTAAACACCCTAAAACCGGTCTGGAGTTTCTTGAGTTCCTATCTAGAGGGGACCTGTTTGGGCAGTTCGGACTGGACTCTTGCTATTGATGCATGATCAAAGCTAATTTTCAAATTGGGTGGCTCTAACTAAGTTGCATTGTGTGCAAAAAGGAAGGACTGGAATTATACCCTGAAATATGTAGAGAATAGAACGAGACCACTTTAACCAGACCAGGGGAGTAGGGTACTACTTGAGGGTAGAACAAAATATTCCTTGGTGGAATTTCTTTTAAAACAATCGCTATTAACAATGATCAGGTACGTCAGACAGATATGTAACCTCTGCACTACACCAATTCAACCTCACAATTATATAGCCCATGTGGTAGAATTAGACCAGTACACAAACAATAAAAGCATTCTAACTGTTAAAATCTGTTATTTTATTAAAACATCACCTGTATGATAGTTTTATAAAATCACATAAAAAATCACTAGTACATGTATCAACTCGCTGAATAATACACATTCATTACAGATCCCCAATTCATATATGCTGCACTAAAACGCTTTTTCAGAGAGAAACACAAAGACAGTACATTTTGTCATAAGATAACACATCCGATCAGAACATTTTTGGGACTACTCCTGGATATAATTGCTTATTATTATCTGCAGGGTAGACTCTTTCCACGTATTATGTTAAACGCAAGAGTATCGGTGCATTTCAATGTTTTTTTTGATATTCCATCTTTTTCAAGACAATCATTAATCTCACTTCATGGCACTGCATGGTTGGCAATAATCCCAACCAGATATTAACAGCTGCGGTCGGTGGAGGTAACAGCGGTGGGGTCGCGTGGGGGGAGGGATTTTGTGGGACAATGCAGAAGGAAAATTAAATAAATATTTAATTTTCCCGCTGCATCGTCCCTTGAGATACCCCCCCCCCCCCAACGTGGCCCCACCAATGTTACCTGCACGGACCGCGGCTGGATATTAATACAGTGACAATGACAAAACTCAGCCCATTTCTGATGCATAAAATAAAACGATTCAGGACCACGCTGTTTAGCATAAGATCACGAGCATCTGTTCACAACTTGGCCCATAAGGGGTTGAAAAACACTAAAACAGAGTGACCACTTTATCTGGAGCCACACTTCCACCTAGTGCATAAGGAAAAATCATAAACAAAATACAGCAGAGCAGGCACATGAACCTATACGAAGAGCGTCATCCTAGTATCAACCACAAGAGTAGCCATTTTCAAGTTAGGCCCAGAGACAGGATCTCTAGAAAAGATCATGTGATCCCATATCATTGATGCAAATTGCCTACAGTTCTAATGGAGGTTCTCCCATAAGTTAGCCATTATCCCTAACCCAGGTCGGAATTCTGCAGAGACCAACGTGCCACAACTTTTCTCATAAAATCCATCACAAAATGTGCTTTATATTTGCTGTAAATGCCTAACAGTGCCCCAAGTTTTGAAAAAACATTATACTATGCATCATGTGACTATGCTATAAACTTGGGAGGACGAGGAAAGCTTCAGTCAACTATACACTCTCCTCTGAAGTCAAATAGTGTACATTAGAGTATACTGTTCCACACTAACTGGGCAGACTCACACTTGGGGACTGGTGATAGTCACTGGGATCGTATGCTCATAGGGGCAAGTGTCTCATCCACCAAAGGGTGGCATGCTTCATCATTGGGCTTGCTCCTCGTTGGGCTGGCATTACAATGCCCAACAGGTCCCCCAAAAGAGCACTTAACCGGATATCTTTTGATCGCAAATGAGGGACTGCAAAGTTAGTGAGTACCAGATTGTGAGTGTGAAGATTGGAAATAGTGAGTTAAAATCAGCTATAGAACTGGTGATGCTATCACTTTAACACGGGTCCAGGTGTATGTTGAATTAAAAACAGTGCAGGAGCTTCATGGGCTCAATGATCAAAGTCTCTCGAAGGAAAAGCAGAAGTTGAGGTATAGTAGATGTTGGAAGATCAAGTAGAATCACACTGATCCTAATTATTGGTCGACATGTTTCATGCCTTAGTATGTCAATGGCTGATCAAGTGGTGCTTCTTCAGGGCCTATGTGGTTACATATCAAGTCTCCTGGAAATCAGGAGGCTTAGTGTGTCTTAGAGGAAGTTTTAGTCATCCGACCAATAAAAGAGAGAGCAAAAATAATCATGCACTAATGTGTGTGATCAATAAAAAAAGTGACCGGGATCTGAGTGAGAGACAAAACATAAAATATATATATATATATATGTATTCAAAACACAGTTTTGCGAGTCCTTATTAGCAATTTTTAGCGAATCGCTATTAAGGACTTGCAAAATACTATGCATGTAGGAATCGCAAAGATAATTGCGATTCCTACGTATTCCTTTATTGCGAATCGCAAATTACGATTCGCAATTAAGGAATACCTTCCCATTCATTCCTATGGGCCTGGGAAGACATTTGCAATTTGCAAGTACCCATTAGGTACTCGCAAATTGCGAATGCAATTTCAAAGGTGCAAGGGTGTCAAAAGGACACCCTGTAGCACCCCTGAAGTATGTATGTGCGCCACATGGCACTATGAAAAATGAAAAAAGTGAATTTTATCAAAGAAAAATCGCAAATTACCACCAGCATGAAGTTGGTGATAATTTGCTATTTCTTGAGCCAAAATCACTCAACGTGGGTGCTTCCTACATTGCATTTAAGGAATCGCAATTTGTGATTCCTTAAATGCATTCACAAAATAGGGAATCGAAAACTTTGCGGTTCCCTATTGTGTGTGGGCCTTTTGTGATGATACATTCCAAAAGGCTTTTACCCATTCGCAAACGGGCTGTTTCTGAGAATCGTCCCGTTTGCGAATGGGAAAAGGACTTGATACATATGCTCTATATATTTTTTTAAATCACATGACATCGCATCACATTGACGTGACTTAACATTATGCTACCAAAGCTAAAATGTGAACAGAGGAAATTCATTGCAAACATGCTTGCTTTAATCTGCAGGCGTGCAGTGTGGACCACACAAGTGAAGGGCTTAATGTAAAGAATTTCAATGACCAAGGCATGATCTATCTCACTCTCCAAATGATGGGAAAAAGCTCCTTGGATATTGATGACAAGACTCACTCAATGAAGGCTCTGCAATACATGTAAGAATACATTTTCAATGTGATGATGCAGAGGTGAAAAAGTTAAAGAGATAAATATTACTGCCTTAAGAATAGCAGAGAGGCTGTGGAGCTGGCTACTCATGTCACATGTCACTTACTTGTGCCGATCGCCTCCGTGGTACACTGACCTATGCCTGTCCTCCGGTAGAATCAAAATCACTTTTTAAAGACCCCAGAGAGGGTTGAGATCTTTTCCATGCGGGCTATTAGCCCGGAAGTAGAAGGAAGTAAGCGTCCTCGTGGAATCACATGAGTGCTGAGCAGGAAGAGAGCTTTTATTTATAAATGTTCATGGGATGTGTGTGTATGAGTGAATGAGCATCTGTGTGTGTGATTGTGTGTGTGTGCTTGTGCATGCTGTTTTTGAGTGTCTTGGTGAGAATTTGTGCGTATGGGTGAGGAATGTGTAAATCCCACTTTGATAATATGCTGGCACTGGAAGAAAGGTGTGAACAACTTGTCGGCAGGCTTGCGATGATGCCCAGTGTCTATTCCTGGTAAAATGTTAACCGTAGTATAATTATGGTAATCACTGGCAACATGTGGTAATCTGTGGGATGGTGCTTATTTCCATTCTAGTAAAATGTTTGCTCTGGCACAATGCTGGTAACTTGTGAATATTCATGGGAGGATGCCCATTGCCCACCTGCGTTAAAATGCTGGGCTTCGTGTAATGGTGATCTTTTTTTGGGAACTTGTGGGAATCCATGGCATTGAACCCATCTCCTCTAAAATATTGTCCATTCATAGAATGTTGCCTAACCTGGGTAAATGCTGGCACTGGCATAGTTATGAACATTTCTGGCATATTGTAGGCATTTGTGGTATGACACGGCTATGTCTACCATAATGCTGGTCCTGACAACATGATGGTCATTTTTTAGGTGTATACTTACCTAATTATTAATAATTAAATAAAGAGTAAACCACATAAAAACACATGTTATGACACCTGATACAAAGAACCAAAGAATAAATACAGTGCATGCTACATTATAAAACAATATAATAGCACAAATAATTTTAAAACACATAAACATCTCATACCCACAAAAATAAAATTAATTATAGCTTACAATTTTGCAGCTGTAGTCCATCAACTCGAAGTAATCCACAAAATTAAAAACATACAACAATAGATAAATATAAATCCCAAAAAGAAATGCAAAAAAGCAAGCAATAAAATAAAATATCTAATATACAAACTGATAATCCATGGGAACCATCCAAAACACAAAACATAAAATATCAAAAAATGCCCCAGGAAAACAAAAAAAAGAAAAAATTATCAAATAAAATTGGTTAATGTGTAACCTACCTTATATTTGTATATCCACAAAGACAAAAAAAATCCAGGAGGGTGCTATTTGCTTGAACACAAGAGCAAGACCATGCTTTTCAGCCCACCCACACAACACAAACAATAACAATAAAAAAAATACATATAATACATTTCAAAGAAGCATTATATTAACAAATACACAATACATTAAGGGCTATGGCACTACACTACCACAACTAAAAGGACAAACTAACATTTAAAAGCTAACCAACCTCTAAACACTAATCTATACTAACTAAACTAACCCTAAGCACATCCCCTCAATAAATAAATTACCACAAAAGTAACTTCAAATTAGCCTTACCTTATTCAGGGAGCAGGAATGGTGAAACAGGACAAAATGCAACAAATTACCTTCATATACATAAACTTTGACTCTCATCCGAACCTTGCCACCATTGTATTTAAACCTCACAACATGGCAGACAAACAAACCGTCACCTTGTGCCCTGCTATTACCACTATAGAAATTGCTATTACCATGAAAACCATCCATGTGTTCCCTCCATCTGACCCTTTCCTCCACCACAACTTCCCCAAAGGACTCCTACCAGTCCACAAATCAGTAACACCCATTCTCAATGCCTCCATTGACTTAGACACATTTGTGGACACCTGGTAACATGCCACTCTCATGTCCCTGCTGAAGAAATGATCCGCTGAACCAGCCACACTTTGCAACTACGGACCCATCTCCCTCTGAGCATATCCAGCAAAGGTCTTAGAGAAACTAATTAACCAACTCCTCACCAACCTCCTCAACGACCACCAGCTCCTTGACACCACACAGTCTTGATTTAGATCTAAACACAGTACAGAAACATCAATCATCACTGCCTCGGATGATTTCCCATGATCCTTGACAGGTCCTTGACAGAAGAGACATGGCAGCCCTTATTCTCCTAGATCTCTCTATAGCATATGACACGGTCTCACACCCCACTCTAATCAAATAAATATAACAACATAAAATAAATTAAAATAAAATAAAATATTTAAAAAACAAACAATATTTTATTCATACACATTATTTTTTAAGTAAACATTTAAAAATGTAAAATAAAAAACAAATATTGACTTATTAAAAATGATTTAAAAAAACTAAACAATTAAAAAAATACAAATAATTTAAATATTGTTAAAATATAATTTAGAAAAATTGTAAAACAATTTACAAACTTCTCAGACAATATATAATTTCACACAATATGTTATAAAACACCCTTTCCCATATGAACCCATCATCCTATGTTAAAAACATAAAGAAATAACAATGCTCAAAAGTACCATAATTCACACATAAGGAAAAAGAACCTAAATATAAATAATAATTTTCAGAAGCACAGGGGAAGAATAATGGTGTCCTCACTGCTATTTCCCATAAATTGGGTCTCTCAATTATCACAGTGGAGCACGATTCTAATGGACGCTGGCTTCTATTCAGGCTAAAGAATAATAGGAAAGATCTTTATATAATGAACATCTACGCTCCTAATATAGATAACCCAAATTTCTGGATCTCTCTTAAGAAAAACTTAATGATATTCCACAATATGCTCAAATAATCTCAGATGGTGATTTTTATCTTCCGCTAGACCCAATTCTTGGTCAGTAATTTGCTTTTAACTTCAGACCCTCTAGAGCTCACAAACAATTGATTAAGCTATGCACAACATACCATCTACATGATGTTTGGAGACTCCATAATCTCAAAGGCAATAAGTTCACCTATTCCTCTACTCCACATTCTAGCTTTTCTCGCATTGATTATCTTCTAGTTGATGCAGGTGTGCTCAGTTCTACTGCTGATCCTAAGACCCATCTCATTCTTGTCTCGGATCATGCTGCCATTTCCTTGTCCATTTAAAGAGAAACAGATAAATTAGGACCTCGAGTATGGCATTTAAATTCACAGAATCTGGAGAGTGAGTCTAATGTCTCCAATATTAGAAATGAGATTGACAGATTTGGCTTCGTTTTCCTCCCCGGTGACCCTCTGGGATTCATTTAAAGTTGTGTTCAGGGGGCAAATTATCAAACCTATGGCAAAAATGAACTGTGACATAAAAGATCAATTACAAGCTCGAGTGCCGGAAAAAACCCCAAAAAGAAAACGATTTTAGACATTCCAAAGACAAAACATTATTACATGAAATTAAACAACTTAAATATACATTTAACTCCATTGTCAGCAAAAGAGCTTATATTCAAGTTCAGGCACAAAACCCTAATAATCTCCTCTTCAAAAACAGAGCTAGTAGAACACTAGCTAACAAGCTGACATTTCTAACTAGCACCAATCAGATATCATCAATTGAAGATACTGATGGGTAACACAATTTAAAGACTAGTGACATTTGAGAGATCTTTAGGAAATGTTATGAGAAACTGTATACGCTTCAGAAACCCTTAGATAAATCTGCCTGTGTAGACTATCTTAAATTTATTCCTATGTGCCACCATCACTGAGCTGAAGAGGGAATGCCAGAATTATTACCTTAGCTTAGATTCATAGCGTAATTAAATCAATCTAGTCAGGTAAAGCTCTTACCTTTCAACACACACTGGTTGTGCATTTGAAAAATGCACTGGACCGCTTTGCTATCACTGGGGAAGTCTCAGGTACGCCAACTGAAGCCACAATAGTGGTCATCCTGAAGGAGGACAATGACCACTCTGATCCCAAATAAATTCTGCCCATATTGCTATTGAACATAGATGCAAAAATGTTTGCAACAACAAGAGCTTGGAACCTATTATAACATCCCTAATAAATGACTCACAAACGGGATTTGTAAAGGGACAACTCATAAGGGATAATATACGTACATTTTGTGAATAATCGAAAACGTACATCTCTCCAATTCCCGTTCTGCTGCCATTGCACTGGATACTCAAAAGACTTTCGACACATTATCTTGGCCTTTTCTTCATTCAATACTTCAATCACATCAGCTGGGTAAGTCATTCATCACTATCATTGTTCTATGCACCCATCTCAAAGCTAATATTAGGATCAATGGTATCATCTCCTCCTTTTTTAATCTCAATCAAGACAGGCAGCAGGGCTGCCCTCGCTCTCTTTTGTTATTTCTTCTCACCAGTAACATTCTTCCTACCTTATTAAACTCGTCTCAAGAGATAAAAGGGGTGAAATTTGTGTCTAAATCGTACAAAACAACAGCGTACATGGACAATATTCTTATTTTCATTGAGGATAGTGAGAGGGCAATCCCGACCATCTAAGGCATTATGTGGGAATTCTCTAGTGTCTTAGGTTACTCCTTAAACAAGAACAAGACTCAAGTTTTTGCACTAAACCCTCTTTGCTTCTTTTCACATTTAGGTGACTCTGGCCTCAAATGGCAACCAAATCGACTTACATATCTGGGAATTTGGTTTGGTAAATATCTAGCTGATACCTTTGCATTGTATGAAAAAAAGACCATGTCCAAAATCAAAATCTACTAACTTCATGGTCTCCTAAATTCATATAATTGTGGGGAGGATCCAAACCCTCAAAATGATGGTCACATGAATTAAGTTTGTTTTGGGCATGCTCCCCTTTAATGTGTCGCCCTCATTCTTTCAAGACATTGACAGATTAACTTCTAAATTTCTCTGGAGAGATAAGAGAATCGAAATTCATATAAAGTCCTTAGGAAGGATATCTCTTTAGGGGACTGCATACATCCCAACTGGAGTTTATACTAGTCATCATTTTTAGCTGTTCTAGGTGCTCTCTGGCTCATTCCTGAGTCCCAAGGCCCACCACGATGGGTAGAAAACGAGAATGCTTTGTGCGCTCTATTTAATCTTCCGGCCATCATAACAATGCCTAAATGTAAGACTCCTCAATCGGAGATGATCTTTTCCAACACTATAGGGGCTCTTCAAAGGTTGGATAAGCACATGCAGACACCATCACAAAACTCCATGCTAGCGGCACTGTGGTATAATCCCAAAATAGGTTTTGATACAACTGATTTTTCTCCAGAGTCATGGACTTCTAAGTAGATAATACAAATTAAAGATCTATTTGATTATAATTGTCCCTTACCCATCTCTAGTTTAGATCATAATTACAATATTTCTGTACTGGACGTCCATAGATTCTGAAACTTAAAAGTCAAACTATCCAAATTTAGCAAACCAGAACCTCCCTCTCTACCAGACTGCCTATTGGGTTGGGTTAGGTCCGGTCACATCACTTCTAAAATATACAGGACACTCTCCAGCTATTCCCCGTCCCAACAGTCCTCTCTTGCCATTATATGAGCCAGTCATTTTGACACACAAACAATTAGACACATCTCAGAGGAAGGATGGCCAAAGATTAATAATCTAGCCTTGAGGGACAAAATTGCCCCATCAATTTTCCAGGCAAAATACTTTGCTACAAATTTTCTGAACTCCTGCTAAGCTACATGAACTGAAGCTTCGTGAGGACAGGAAATGTTGGAATTGTAAAGACGAAACTGGCTCTCATCAACATATGTTCTATCGTTGCCGACTTCTCAAAACCTACTGGGACCATATCCAAACCCAATTGTCAGCAATTTTCCACTATCCAATTGTTCTAGATTGACTTACAGTAATATTAGGTCCTTGGGCTTCTCAATCTAGGATTACCTTCTGCAGCACTGATATGACTCTACTGGGTCTACTTCTCTCGGTTGCTGTGATGGTCATTTATCAGAATGGAAATCATTTACTCACATTCCTTATCATACTTGGTGGGTGTGGGTCTCATTCCTAAGAGGTGCCCCTGATTCACATTCCAAAAGATGGTCCTTCCTCCATATATTGCTTGCTATCTGGGTCACCTTAGACAAATTTGCTTCTCTAAAATTAAAATTAAAATATTATGGATTATATACTTTCCTTGATCTCTACATTATCTATAGGATTTAGCTGGGCATCATCCTTGCCCTTCCTTCCCCTCTTCCCTTTTCATTACATCCATTGTTTCCTTGATAAGGTGGGGTGCTATACCTTGCTACATCTCACATTACCGCTATACATGATCTCAGACTTTTTTTTGTTTTACTTCAAATAGCTCTAATATACATAATTCCTAAAGGCATGCAGCATTATTCCTTATTGCTATACAAGTTTTTCTTGTATATTACTCTGTGTCATTTTATAGCCCCCCAATACCATCCCCTTGGATATCAATATAATTTTTCTAATTCTTTATGGGTTTCTACTGGTGCCTGTTGTTCATCTTTTATGTACTATGATATTTTTGGTATTAAGTCATACTAATTCACATATTATGCTCCATGTACTGTAATACAATACATTTTTCTGTATTAATGCCATACATCTTGTATGACGCAAGCCTATGCATCTTCGTACTGTACTACAGCAATTAAAATACCAATGAAAAAATATTTTAACAAAAAAATATTATTAATAGTACTTTAATAAAAGATTTGAAAAGAAAATTATGATTCTATAATACATTTTAAAAATTGACATATTATTTTAAAAATGACCCTCCTCATTAAAACAACATCCCGTTCCAGAAACATTTACCCATCTTACATATTAAACGAATATATTAACAATTTTACAAAACCTAACAATAATATAAAAAGTACATACATCAATATTATATACAAAGATATTTTTAACAAAAAAATTAAATAAAACACAAAAAATATATTCCAAATACATTAGCAAAACTTTTGTAAGCATGATAAAAATGCAACAATAATATGGTAACACAATGTTTTCAATTCAATCTCACGGCACTTTGAGGAGGTGAATGTGGCAATCTGCCCTAAGATTTGTACCGGAAACCGACCATTCAAGAACAAATTCCTGTGCATGGAAAGCAGCAAAAGTTTAGACTTATCTCCCCTTGATTGCACATGCTTCAAGTAGACATTATTTTTTTAAACAAAGCATGACCTGCCTCGTTTAACTGAGTAGCTTTGAGGATCAGACTTTTTGTAAAAATATATATGGGTGTCAGTGCAGCACCCTTAGTAATGCCCCTTTGAAGCAAAGCATGCAAGGTGGCACTGTGAAAAGGTCATCCTTCCAGCACAAACCAGCCTTTGCGCTGGATAGTAGATAACACGCTCTGCTTTGCATCACACTAGCACTGGCACAAAACCATAGTGAGTCTAGAGCATGGTCTATGATTTTCCCCTAGTGTGCAACTTCCAACCCACAATGAGATCCCTTTTCAACATTTTAGTAGTAGTAAAAATGTGTGGTTTAGTCAGAGTATACTGTACAAACTGAATTAAATATGGTTTCCTCGCTCAAAATGATTAGCCAGTCCAGTAACTATAATATGATTCCTAGATTACATTTTTTTCTGAATCAAACTGCTATCAGCCTAGTTAGGGAAAACACACAGACAGTTTGAATTCTAGAGACAAAATGTTGTGCTCGTCTGCGGCAATCCTCTCTTTGAACCACTTAATCCTGATGTTGTCCTCATATTTGGTAATCCTTTCTTCCAAACCTTTAGTCCTAATGCTGGTTTTTGTTTGCTTACATTTCCATCTCAACATTAATTGTTTCTCTGTCACCATATTCACATTCATTTGCATTATCATTTCGAGGGTCATAGGAATAGTCATGGCTTTATCATATTTTAGCTACCTATTCATCCTTCCCTTTGCATAGCAGGGTTGCTGGGTCCCTGGGCAGTCAGATGCTAATGGGTGCCAATTGTAACAACTGTGATTTGTTACCTCTACTGAACTGGCTCCGCAGTCCAGTGGACTTCCAGATTAAAAGCTAAGTACTCCATTTAGCACTTGAATCTGAAAGCAGCGACAGAACATTGCCCGGCCTACTCACTTAGGCAGGTGCTGTTGTCGTGTATTTCTATAGGTTCTGAATCAGTCCCCCTATTCTGGTTAAACTAACTATCAAGTTAACTAACAGTCAGCCCATGAGGCAAGAAAAGCCCCCATGATGCAGATACCGTTATCTGACGCAGTCACACTCCGGCACAGGAACGTGTTATCTGATTAGGTCATAACGCTTGAGATCTAATTAGACAAGCGACATTCCTCCAGCCCCTGATAAGGCATACGACGTTCTCATAACAAATCAAACCTATGACAACCTGGATAATCCGTGCGGCCATTGTTTTGATTTCACAGAGAACTATAGTAAAGAATGTGCTAACGAGCAAGTCGTATGACATCTTTATTGACGTATCTATGTCCATCCTTACGTCAATCTCGGCACCTTTAAGGTATAAATATTGCCGACCTTGCCCTATGCAAACACACGCGTGGTGACAAGACGGAGCAGCCATACTTGCCGAAGCCGAGAGCAGAAGCAGACCCCGCTGGCAGCAGCCCCGCCTTCCTGACGCGCTGAGAGACGCGCTGCTATCTCAAGCCGAGAGACCCAGCACCGGCGCTTTCGGGCAGCCCTCGCAGGCAGCCTGGAATATCGAGAGCAGAGAAAGAGATACCATTCCTCATTCATCCTAACTTCCAGGTACAGAACTGAATAACCCCTCACAGAGAATTCTTTAGTTATTCACTTGGCAAAAACAAACTTAACTTAAACTGTAACTTTCTATTCCCGCCCACGCATTAGACTTAGGTCAGGTACACGGGGTAGGCGTATTTAGAAACACCAGTTGAGTACGTTTAGTCAAATGTATATGTGTATGTAAATATATTTTAATCATTTTAACATCATATGGCTCAGAAACCATATCAATGTTTTTACAGTATTATTTTATACTATTGCTTCTAATGTATGCACTTTACTTAACTATAAGTATTGCAATAATATCGATCCATTTCTCTCGTACGAGAAAAGAGACTGATCAATAAATAACACCTTTTTATTGAACACGCCCGTCTCTTCCTTTTCTCTACATTCTGATGAGACTAAGAATGCACGTACTGACTGAGTAAAATAATTGCCTTGTGCTCACACGACTCTCGAGATTGACTCTTGATTAGGGGAGAGCAAAGTTGTCATGTTCTATGGTTGTCAGAAACTAAATCCCTTCTTGTCTAATCAGGGAAGTTAATCCTTCCTTGAACATTCGAGAAAGTTTCTAGCGAACTCTGAGCTTAGCTGGCAAACCCAAAAATTAAGTCTAGTATCGACAGTAGTAGACCTAGTTAACGTCTGGCCTAGGCCTTTACTGCTGTAGGTACTATTCCAATGCGCAGAGCCTATTGGGAAAATAGGAGCTACACTACATGGCGCCCAACGCGTTTGGAAAGGGCGATAAAACTAACGTAAGACATTTAGAGTAACTCAGTCGTGCTTTCTCACTCAGACCCCTTTTCCCAAATACTCCAAAGACGTCTGGAGTGGGTGAAAGGTTATATCCTCCAAAACCTCGCAGGAGGGAACTCCTATGTATGGTTCTTGGTATAGTCAACGTTGAAGGATAAACAGTTCCAAAATATTGTGCATCTAATCTCTGTTTCCATAAAGAAACCTGATCTGCAAATAGACATAATACCATCCTGTCTGTAAAATGGGAGACAGTGATGAAGAAAGAGAGGCAGTTAGATTAGCAACTGAACTCGCAGATGCTGATGCTACCATGCAAGCAGCAGACGCGGATATAATACTCATTCCGGTCATTAAAAGGAGATCTATAACCTTAAAACTTATAGAAAATGGACTGACACCTAGAGGTGGCACAGTCATATTCGTAATCGAGGCACACGAATATCGGCAGACAGAGGTATACTATTCATGGATACATTTTCCAGCAGCAAATGCTGTAACAAAGTACTTCCACTATTACAAAATAGAGGAACCTCCTAATGAGTACACTCCTTTCGAGGAGGTGGAAGTACCACTCAAATTCCAAGAGCATTTGCTCTTATTTGATGGCGCCCTAAAACATAACAATCACATTACAAGGCTCGGTCCTTTAGGAAGACCAGGAGCAACGTGGCCGGTCTTAGCCGGATACACACCACATCCAGACATCGAAAGAATGCCTACAGCAGAGCTGTTAATACAGCTAAAACAACTACTAAAAATTCATAGACAATTAGTTCAGTATGTAATGCGGACTTCAACAATTCAGCCAGCGATTAAACTTCCACAGCTGACCCCTCACCAGGGGAACACAAATAAAATTACACCACAGAACATCCAATCCTGCCTAGGTAAAGTTCCAGCTAAACGGGAACAAATACCATTCTGGTTGGCACAGAAAATCACCCAAATAGAGGCGGTGTTTCCTGACACCACCCCGCTGGAAAAACACAGGATTCTGACTATATGTCTCCCAATGGGAATCGCACCACACATTGAGGACTGTGACACTTGGGGTACAGTCTTTGCTTCCATCTACACAAAAACGCACGGTGTTCCATCCATTTCGGTAATACCAGATGTGCTAAAACAAATTCAAGATGAATACGGTCCAGAACCTGCTTTAACTCTTGGTATGAAATTACTAAAAGACTTCAAGCAGGTCTCGGCTATATTATTAGCCAACATAAAAGGTGAAGCAGCAAACGTGGCGATCCGCCAGAGGTTAAAAGAGACAGATATAGCAGACCAACCAGCTGAAATTGCCAGAATCATAGAAAAATCCTATGAAGAACTAGGCAGAGATAGTCTAGGTGGAATACCAGTAAAACCGCAACTGACTACAAGTCCAGAAAAAATATTTTTTAATAATAATAATTCACCAAAAAAGAACTGGGATGGAAATAAACAATCCAATCCTAAAGAAAAGAAATTCCAGTCCAGAGGAAGGTCTCCGAGGCGAAGAGAGAAATCTCCAAACCAAAGACAGAGGTCACCACAGAGTGACCCCTCTGGGAATAGATATAACCTTAGAAATAGGGATAATATTAAAAAACCTGATAGATATCAAGACATTGATACACGTCCCTCTCAATCTTTTCAGAATTCCTCGCAGAAATCGGAAAGAAGAGGACGATCAGAAGAGCACGCCAAGTCCAAAGACAAGGAACCTGCTCAACAAAAAAAGAAATTACAATTTCCAAAAAAGAAGGTAGCCAGTATCAAGGTAGTTAAAAATGCCGAGAATACTGAGGACACAACTGAAAAACGGAGAGTGGGCTCAGACAATGCTAGACAGCGCAGCAGAGGTGAGCATAGCTCGCAAAGTCCTTATGAATCATCTGGAGACAGTGGACACGAATGAATACCTTCAAGTGGAAACTGCAGACACCAGAGTTAGCAAGCCCCACAAGATATACGAGATAACATTACGTATGGAGGGAGATAAGACTAGGAAAATAAGGGGACTATTTTGGGATAACCTCTCCAAAGGCTATGACATCCTTCTAGCTGAAAAAGACTGGCCACCAGAGTTTGTCAGGGAGTGCCCTCATGGCGAAGAAGTAATTATGCCTGCCTTCTCGAATCAAATACCGATTCATAAAAAATACACACTTGCTAGGAAGTGGGCAGTGGCCTTAGCACCTGCTTTATATAAAAATCATGTAGGATGGGATGAGGATTATCCTCCTCACAAAATCCAGTTAAAATCACAACCTACTGCACAAAGGCAGTACCCAATTAAGCAAGAAGCTAAAAAACAGGTAAATGAAATACTAGATCAGCTAGAATACCAGGGGGTGATTGAAACTTGCACCTCACAAATGAACAATCCTTTGTTTCCGGTCTCCAAACCAGACAATTCGTACCGTCTAGTTTTGGATTACCGACACCTTAACACATGTTGCAAAACCTTTGCAGTGCAAAACTCACACAGTGCTGCACTAATGAATAACGTAGTGCGCAAAAAATACAAAACAACCTTGGACATCTCCAATGGATTCTTTTGTCAAAACATAGCACCAGAGAGCAGATATTTAACTGCATTCTCAGTAAATGGCACTCAAAAGCAATTCTGTCGGTTAGCCCAGGGGTACAAGAACAGCCCGGGGGTATTCTCAGCGAGAGTAACAGAATTACTACAACTATATGATGATGAAGCATTATCTTATGTTGATGACATTTACCTAACAGATGATGACTTGGAGACTCACTTGAAAAGAGTGAACACCATAATACTTGGGTTCGCTGCAGAGGGTTACAAATTCAACTTCAAAAAGTCCAGAATTGCCCATCTGACGGTCCTATTCTTAGGATATGAGTTATCAAGTGAAGGTAAAAGCCTGGCAGACAATTTCCTAGAGAAATGTGCCGTAATCCAAGCTCCTAAAACACTAAAAAACCTACAGTCAATTCTAGGCTTCCTAAATTTCGGAAGAACATACATTGCAAATTACGCAGAAAGGGTCAAACCCCTTTATGATCTAATTAAACCAGACTTTAAAAGATCCAGTTGGACTCAAACACACACAGAAATTTTGAGATCCTTACAAACAGACATGCTAATTAAAACAAAATTAGAAACACGTGATAACACACGCAATCTTGTGATTCGAGTCATCCCAGGGAGATGCGGATTCACATACCTGACTTCTAATGAAGGGGAAAAGGTACCAATTGCATTCAAATCACACTTGTACACAGAAGCTGAACAGAAATTCAGTAATACAGAAAAAATAATTCGTGCAGTTCAAACCGCAATAGCTAGAGAAAAAGACATAGCTGACGGTAGACATATCACAGTCAGAACAGCAGAATCAGCCTTTGAGGCACTAACAACACCGTGTAATTTACCAACAACAACATTGAATCCGGAATGGATACAATGGGTGAATTCAATCACAATGGACAAAGTATACTACTACTTTGATCCAGAACTACAAGAATTAAAAAATCTAAAATATGAAAAGACGTATCCTCTGCCAATCGACATTCTGCCTCTACGACATTACGCCTGTGTAATCTATACAGACGGACATGCTCAACCCTCCGTTTGGGGAGAACAAGCATACAACCCCACATGTGAGATTACAAAAGAAGTGTGGCGCGGAGGTAAACTAAAACCTCTATTAACAAAATCACACTCAGTAGAAACTAATTCAGAACAACAAACTGAAATAATAGCTTTGAAAATGGCGCTAGATAATGCGGATCGCGAATTCCCGACACTTATAGTGTCAGATTCATATTACTGCGTCAAAGCATATAACAAGGATTTGCAGACATGGATTCAGAACGGTTACAAAGATGACACAGATGCATCAATAAAGCAGAGACTGCTCTGGGAACAAGTAGCTCTTTTGAAAAAAGAACTACCAAAGACTCACGTGACTCACTCACTGAGTCATCAACGTGATGGCGTTCACGTTGTAGGGAATTCATTGGCTGAAACAGCCGCAGCGGCAGCCACTAAATCGGCTCCCGTAGATCGAAAAAAGCGTACATTAAAATACATTGACGGTGAAACAATGCTGGCGGTGAAAACGTCATCAAAAGGCGACTGCTCAGCGTTACCGATCAACTATCCACTCAATTATACATACATAATCGATGCAAACTCCGTCCCTTTTGCTCGAATCCCTGGAGTGGGGGATAGAGTGATTCCAAACATGGACAGGAGAAACTTGTTAATCGCAGACGCACACATGGGCGAGGGTCTCAGACACCTTAAATTAAAAGATTCTCTGGAAGAATTACAATCACGGTACTGGTGGCCAGGCATGAGCCTGCACTACACCATGTTTGTAAAAAACTGCCCAAACTGCAACAGAGATCGCAGTGGGGAGAGAAGCAGTTTAATACCTCGTCGTATCAAGGCAGATAATATTACCAGCAAAAGAATGGCTTGCGATTAACATATACAGGCTAGTTTCCACTTATAATGTAGATCACCAGCACTCGGCTGACGTCCGGACTATTATACAAGATTTGCGAGTCTAAATGGCATATACGCTAAGAGCATGCTACGTTCGACCATTGTTTTCACTCAGGCAATCCAGCCTGGGGGGGAAACATGGCCAAATGAGCACAGCCCAGCGGGAATCTTCTCACTTCCTTCCTGAGGGTACGGGATGGTGTAAAGAAAAAACCAAGGCAGAAAGCAATCTATAATGGAAAGGATATTAGGTTCGGGAGCTGGGGGGGTCAAACATCTAATAAGTGTCCAACGTAGTCTAAATAACTTGCCAAGAAATTCTCTGAAGGGATTCAGTCCGTACGAATTATTATTCGGAACTAGGATGTTGATCTCTGACCTTGATAGTCAGACTTCAGTGGTAATAGAAAAAACCTTTGATGTCAAAGACCGTTTGGCTATTTTGCAGGACTTAAACAAAACAAGAAAAGACCTGAGCAACATACAGTTGAAACAACAGCCAACGACGACTGAAGAATCACCACCTGTCCCAGCAAGACCTGTCTGGATTCCAAAAGTCGGGGATCTAGTCAGGGAGAAGATCGCGGTAAAGAAGGAATTTGGGCCTTCTTACAGAAAAGCAGTTCCTGTCTTGTCTGTCAACGGGACAAGATCAGTTGTACTACCGCCACTTGCTGGAAAAAAGGAGAACCGAGTTGTATCCATCGACCTGGTAAAACCACAACATGTGGCCGATAACAAACAGTAGGCCAAGTGGACTCCCAATAAGTAGCAGAACACCAAGGTTTGCTACCAGCACAGAGGTCCTAACAAAAAGGCTCATCACATTCTAAACGCCTAAAGAAGAACAAGAAGGACTATGCAACAATGCAATAGAACTCAGACCTCTTAAAACCCAAATAAAGACATTTAGCAGAGACACACCAATCTATACTGAAGTACCAAGTGAAAATGCAAAAAACAGAAATCCTGAACCAATTGGAACAATTGACAGAACTGCATCCGGTTACTTCATCAACTTCGATGATTCCTCTGACGGCTTCAGTGAATCAAAGACACAGCCATCATCAAAATCCTTTAAAGACAAAGCTAAGGAACTTTTGAAACATCTGAAAGAAACATATCTGGTTTCTCCATGGATTGAATTTTGGGTGGGTTTTGGTGCATTTATCCTCATACTTTGGCTCATCATGGTATTTACTTTGGGACGCTTCATTGAGGGAAAATATGCTAAAATGGACACAGCAAGTCAGAACATCAACTTGATCCTCAAACCACACACATCTTCACACGTCGAGAAAAGAGAACTTTCTTCAGAACTTTCTTCAGCCAACTTCACAGCCAATCCTATACCTGGTGGGGTAGCCTGGGACAACACTGACTATGAAATTTATGGTCCGGTCGAGATCCTGAAATATCCACACCAAATCAAGATCTCTTTGAGTGACTTTGCAAAACCAAACTCATTTGCTGATGATTGGGACTTCGAGAGTATTAACAACATGATGTCTGACTCAGTAATGTCTGCTAAATTTACAAAACATGATTATTTGCAAGGTTCTACAAATTATGATAGTATGTATTGCTATAACCATTATGGTAACCATTTTTTGCATAAATCGGCACAACCTAGAAATGTTTTAAATTATAATCAATGGGAACATTGTGCTACACCTCCAAAAGGGAGCTCAAGAACCATTTATGACAAATATTCATATTTTTCAGGTTTTAACACAAGTAATGCTGAAACTTTTTATTTTAAATTGTCAAACAAGACAGGGATGAAAACCATGATAACCAACACAAAATTGATATATTCAGATTCATTCTTTGAAAAAATGAATACATTTGGATTTGATTATTGGGACAAAAATGTTGATTTGAAAAGTGTTTGGGGTACAAAAGAATGGCAAGTACAGGGTTTAGAAGCTTTGTTTAGAGCCTGCATGATCCCAGAACAAATGATATTTTTAAATGACACTGTTCAACAAACCACCTGTCTTGGCTTAGCCAAAATCAAAGATTTAAATAATCTGTCTACTCCAAAGCCAACAATGTTTAGCAATAGCTCTGATACAGATGAAGAGATAGACGTAAACCATATATTAAACAAAAACAGAACACATCCTGATTGGAAACAATGGTTGATCTGGCCCACAGATACAAATAACTGTCAAGATAGATTCCTGAATAAAACACAGGGTTTTAAAATGACCAGGCCAGACCCTAGATATCCCCAAAGACATCACCCAGGGATAATAACAACCTACAGTGTGGGCAAATTATGCCTTCAATGGCTACAGACTTCCACACTGCCTGAAATTAAGCAACACCTAACTTTACTTACTGATGGTGCTGACTTGCGTGATTTCATAATGGGACCACGCAAACAGCGTCAAAAGCGTTTCATAGCAGCCTCTGTATATGCAGCATACAATGAGGCCTGGAAGGTTACTCAAATTGAGACAGCAGAAAGAATACGGGAAATTGACCGTATTAATTTGGAAAAATCCCTTTCTGTAGTGGACAATGGGTTAATGACTCTGTCCTCCAGAATTTTTTCATTGGACAGCATTGTGTCTTCAGCAATCGATATATTATCGCAAGACTTACTGTTATTACAACATGGTCAGTCACAATTGCGTTCTATTGTACAGCTTGGCTGGACGTTACAAAATCTGCATTCAGGCTATGTGCCTTGGCGTTTAATCAACACAACGTCACTATTCCAAATCTTTAACCTTACTGATAGACAAATCGGTATGGCGCAAAAGGGTGCTGATTATACAATCTTGAGCATTGAAAAACTAGAAAGATTACCAATGACAATGTCAGAACGACCTGTCAGTGAATGGATAATCCACGGAATCATAAATATTCCAATCTCAACCTTCAGGTTTCAATACTGCCAAAAATATATACAGGCTGGCATGTACGAGAAATTGGGAAAGGGGTACCTTAAAACAACTTGGAACCTGCCCTATTCACATGCATGTGTCAGTAATAAAGGACAGAAAGTGTTTCTTAGTGGCAACAATTGTGCTATGTCAATAAGCGGCACGCTTCTGTGTAACGGAATTAGTTTGCATGGAGCCTGTGAAGGGAATTCATACAACCTTTCATGTCACCAGCAAGGCGCACCTGCAACTGAAATAGAACCATTCTTTCAAAGACTCTATACTGGGTGTTACATTCTTATTGTAGACCGCAGATGTTGTAGTCTTATGCCCGGGACTCCTTATCTAGTCACTACAACGGCGAAGGTCAAGTGCTGTGGACGTTCTTTGTTCCCCAGCTCCTTCCCAGACAGGGAGGCAAGGGCATGGCCCAATTTGAAAATTACTTCTATTCGAATAGATACTTTAAGCAGAATGAAAACAGTGCTTCTACAGACGCCTACAAGGCTCACGTCATCAAAAGAAACATATGATCTACAAGTCGCAAGGACGACTGCAGAGATACATACATTATTATCAACTAATTCCCCCGTACATTTCGCGGAAATCCTAAGCGAAATCTTAAATATTTCTGATACCACTGGGGTCTCAAAGGTATTTAAGACAGTATTTTCGATGGCATTAACACCATTCAAAGCCATACTGGGTATTTTTCCAGATTTCGTCCATTCGATTTTTGGCAGACTTCCCCTGATCCTGGGACTAATTGCAGGAATCCTATTCCTAGTCCTTATTTTTCGTTATGGCAACCCATGTCACAGATCAAACTCTCGCGACAATGGAAGATACGATCCTAGCCATTGGATACCGGGACCGGATATCAAAAATCCTGGGACTCTCCCGGCTTAGAGACCTAAACATGACTTGGTTTCTATCATTTCGACCAATGTGGCAAAGGTGTGTTTTACCTGTACTAAGGTGTCTGCTATGCGGAGAAGAATGCGTGTTAGACACCTGTCTGACGCTACAATCGGATGCGCCAGTGGATGCAGATACACTGTTGGTTCCTACCAAGGTTCACGCTTTGTGCTGCCCTCAAAGGCTGCCAATCCTGATGACGGCATTCCTGGAATCTTTACCACTGCGATTGAAGAGTAGTGAAGTTCAAGATGAAAGCAGCATCGAACAGGTACGACCTTCTGTCAGCAATGCGAATCAGAATGTCAATGGAGACAATCATGCGCATGAATGCATGGTTACACCTATTTCCGACTTAGTGGAACTTTCCCATGAAGCTGTTGACAGTTTTTTCGAAAGCCTGAATGATATGATGTTCTCTCCAGAACAGAAATAGAGACTTTTGAGTAAACTCGCACACGGCGTTCCCTGAATTCGGCCTTCAACTTTAAAAATAAAGTCACATGAACAATTTCACTCCAGTTCACGGACAGCAATTTTTCAGCATGCCCCTTAAAATATTTTTCTACATATTTTTTCCCGGGACACTGATCTTCTGCTTAAAGTAAGAAACTATTCCTAGAGAACTAAAATTTCTATTTTTAGATACTTTATAGACTTTAGCTGCCCGCTGGTAGGTTCACAAATATTTTATTATGTGATGAAATGGTCTCGGACTTCCTTTCTGTATAGCCATATTAAGAGCCATTTCATGTGTATTTCTCATATACCGATAAGCAATAATGCATAAAAATGCGTGTTTACTTTTGCATTTAATTCATAGCTTAAGTGCATACAATATATATGACTGCAATTTTTCAGTATATTTGAAAATTTCGAAATGCATTTATGTATTTTGGGGTGGTAAGGTATACACTATACTCTATAGTATGTTGTACTATGTTATACTATGCATAGATTAGTAGATATGACCATAGTTAGCGTGGAGTGGGTGTCGTGTATTTCTATAGGTTCTGAATCAGTCCCCCTATTCCTGACCCTATTCTGGTTAAACTAACTATCAAGTTAACTAACAGTCAGCCCATGAGGCAAGAAAAGCCCCCATGATGCAGATACCGTTATCTGACGCAGTCACACTCCGGCACAGGAACGTGTTATCTGATTAGGTCATAACGCTTGAGATCTAATTAGACAAGCGACATTCCTCCAGCCCCTGATAAGGCATACGACGTTCTCATAACAAATCAAACCTATGACAACCTGGATAATCCGTGCGGCCATTGTTTTGATTTCACAGAGAACTTTAGTAAAGAATGTGCTAACGAGCAAGTCGTATGACATCTTTATTGACGTATCTATGTCCATCCTTACGTCAATCTCGGCACCTTTAAGGTATAAATATTGCCGACCTTGCCCTATGCAAACACACGCGTGGTGACAAGACGGAGCAGCCATACTTGCCGAAGCCGAGAGCAGAAGCAGACCCCGCTGGCAGCAGCCCCGCCTTCCTGACGCGCTGAGAGACGCGCTGCTATCTCAAGCCGAGAGACCCAGCACCGGCGCTTTCGGGCAGCCCTCGCAGGCAGCCTGGAATATCGAGAGCAGAGAAAGAGATACCATTCCTCATTCATCCTAACTTCCAGGTACAGAACTGAATAACCCCTCACAGAGAATTCTTTAGTTATTCACTTGGCAAAAACAAACTTAACTTAAACTGTAACTTTCTATTCCCGCCCACGCATTAGACTTAGGTCAGGTACACGGGGTAGGCGTATTTAGAAACACCAGTTGAGTACGTTTAGTCAAATGTATATGTGTATGTAAATATATTTTAATCATTTTAACATCATATGGCTCAGAAACCATATCAATGTTTTTACAGTATTATTTTATACTATTGCTTCTAATGTATGCACTTTACTTAACTATAAGTATTGCAATAATATCGATCCATTTCTCTCGTACGAGAAAAGAGACTGATCAATAAATAACACCTTTTTATTGAACACGCCCGTCTCTTCCTTTTCTCTACATTCTGATGAGACTAAGAATGCACGTACTGACTGAGTAAAATAATTGCCTTGTGCTCACACGACTCTCGAGATTGACTCTTGATTAGGGGAGAGCAAAGTTGTCATGTTCTATGGTTGTCAGAAACTAAATCCCTTCTTGTCTAATCAGGGAAGTTAATCCTTCCTTGAACATTCGAGAAAGTTTCTAGCGAACTCTGAGCTTAGCTGGCAAACCCAAAAATTAAGTCTAGTATCGACAGTAGTAGACCTAGTTAACGTCTGGCCTAGGCCTTTACTGCTGTAGGTACTATTCCAATGCGCAGAGCCTATTGGGAAAATAGGAGCTACACTACACTGTGAGCTAGGGACTCAGAACTCAGCAACACAGCAAATACAATACATTGATGCCCATTTGGTGTTTCTTATTTAAAGGTAAAATACTTTATTACACACTAAAGAAAATAGGAGCAGAAATCACATGTATAGATTGAAAGGTGGAAATGCCAATGGGGACATTCTCTAAAGAACTTCACAAACAATGGGGACCACAACAAGGAAAGGTCACAGTTATCTAATCCCCTTCTAAATACAGACTAGACCCGGTATGCCAGAGGCACCATTGTCCATTTGAGCAGCAGCAGGCCCTTATTCCTGAAGCCTGGTATCCTCTCAGAAAACAAATGAAACATGAGATGTGCATTAGTAGATCATCAGACTTTGTTCAGTTTATCGCCATACAAATGATAGTAGAACACAAGCTGTTTGGAAATGTTGAGTCATTTCAGCTATGTTAAAACCTTTTTATAAGGGTATCAAAAATGTTTTCTTGTTCTATTTTTGATCATTACAATGCCGGCCTTGGAAAATTCAGTGCGCTTATAATATCAGAACTGGATATACCCCGGGACTCACAACATTTGATACTTAATTATTGATATAGTTTAATAAAAACTAGAACCTTTAAAGATATTCTAAACACAGGAAACACGGGAAATTGTGTTTTTAAGGACATTCACTGATTTATTATTGTCATTAGTTTACCTTAGTTGGTTTCAAAGTTACACAAGTATATAATAAAAAATACAAGGACTGAACACTTCATCAAGAGTGATACATTCAAAGTTTAAAATGTTCAATGACGTATTAATAATCCAGTCCTTGATGAAGAGAACACACGTCAAGGACTGCACCTGTGTCATTCCATGGAATTTAATATTGGTCATATTCATGGAGGGGTGTGTATTATTGAAATTGAATTCTTTCTTTTAAGGGACGTATGGTGCTTCCTATGTATATGATTCCACAATTACATCCAATACAATAAACAACAAACCTAGTGTTGCAGTGAATGAAGTGCTGTATGCAGTATTTTATAGGAGTATTGCACTGAAAATCCGTTAGTTTGTTAAGTGCAAAAGGGCAAACATTACATTGTGTACCTTTTTTGAACATACACCTCCAGTGCCACCAAATAATTTTCCTCAGTCTTTTTCGTACCTCTGAACACTTTCTTACTTCCCATCATCGGTTTTTGGGTTACTGCATTGGCAATCTGTATGCTGTTTACAGCATTTTGCACAAATCTCTCTAGATATTTTTCCGATTCTATTTTCTCTAAACTAATTTCGGAATGGGACTGTTTTCACAATTTTTCAATGTTTCTATCATCACTTTGGAATGTATCCTTGTTTTTATCGCACAGTTTTGGACCTTCTTTTCTGAGTACTCTGTCTATACCCTGTCTAGTTAAACATGGATATATTGTACTATAACGTTTTTGGACAAACTAAGTGTATACATATGTCTCTATTATTGTTTTTACAGCCTTGAAAAAGTCACGGATGTGAGGAAACAGGTGTTGGAAGTTGCGTGTTCTCTTAATCAAGGACTTGATATTTATTACGTCATTGTACTGTTTTAAACTTTGAATGTATCACTCTTGATGAAGTGTCCAGTCCTTGTATATTTTATTAAATACTTGTGTAACTTTGAAACCAACTAAGGTAAACTTATGAGAATAATAAATCAGCGAATGTCCTTAAAAACGAAATTTCCTGTGTTTCCTGTGTTTAGAGTATCCTAAATGTCCCAGTTCTGATTAAACTATATCAATAATTAAGTATCAAATGTTATGAGTGCCGGGGTATAACCAGTTTTGAAGGTTATAACACAAGCAACTCTTTTGTCACTCGTGTTTCTACACCCGAGATAGTGGGGTGTGTACATTACCCTAAGGGCACCAATACTATCTTTTTCTTGTTATTTGTCTATATTAACACTTTATCGCCCACCTACAATTGTTCCTATTTTTGATGTGCGACCCTTCTTCCCACCACTACCTACTATTAGGTTTATATATCTTATAATATCAAACAGTACAAAATAGTAAACATTGCTATCAAAATCTTATTCCTATCTTTTTCTTAGCTATCAAGCAGACACCAAGAGCCAAAAAACAAAATCAATTTCAACCCTAAGCCTAAAAACTAAGGGGCATACTACCAAGGGTGGCGATAGGCAATTATCGCCGGTTTAGCGGCCGTTTTCGGCCGCTAAGCAGCGATAATTCTATCGCTCTATTAGCAAGCTGTCGCTAACTGATGTTAGCGACAGCTTTTAGGCGATAGTGAGCAGTTTGGGGCCCGCTTTGCATGTCAGCGATATTTATCGCTAATGACATGCAAAGTGGGCGTACCCAACCTGTTAGCGACTGAAAGCGGTCGCTAACGTCGCTATCACCTATTAGCAAGGCAGGCGTAGCGATGGAAATATTCCCGCTAGCGCCAAAAACTAACGTCTGCTCAGACCAGTTCTTAGCCATGTTATCCATGGGAGGTGGATAGCATGGCTAAGAGCATTTCGTCGCTAATTTGTAACTTGTAATTTGTAACTGAGTTTTGTATCGCGCCAACTCACCGACAGGTCTCAAAGCGCTTCTGACAAGTACAGCAACAAGAGAACAAAGTGGAGATAAAGATGTTAACTAGACTACGGGGATGTAAATGCATCCTTGAAGAGCAGAGTTTTCAGGGTTTTTCTAAACCTGAGAAGGTTAGCCTCTCTACGGAGCACCTCCGGTAGCTTATTCCAGATGGTGGGAGCTTGAACTGAAAAAGCTCTGCCTCCTTTTGTTGCCAATTTGCTAATGCGTGAATATCGCTGTATTCTCAGCGATATTCACGCATTTCACAGCTATCGCTGGATATTTTAGCACAATGGAGAAAAACGTTGCTAATAGCATGTTTTCTCCGCTAACATATCAAGCGATAGGCAGCGATAAAAAAAATCGTCGCTAAGCCTATTTAGCAATAATTATCGCTACTTGTTGGTAATATGCCCCTATAATCTATAAAGGCTTCAAGCAATGAGAACTGCCTTAGGGATTCATACATTTTCATACCTGTGAGTGTGAGGGTGGTACAATTTTGAAACTTTGCTGAGGAACCTGTGGGGGTTTTGCAGCTACTGGGGGCCACAGAAACGTTACCAAAACTATTGGAGGTGTCTCTGACTTCCTTGCCACCACAAGGGGGAGTATGCTATTTGAATAAGCTTGTTACAGGGGTTTATGGTATAGGATCTCTTTAATGTAGCTGCAACATTTGACTTTTTGATTTCCCCATTTTTTAGAAGCATGTCAACACATTTATTTTCACTGTAAATTCGTGGTGATTGGACTGGGCGTGTTAAACCGCCAGTGTACGTGTTTTAATATAAGGTCGCTGCTGTACAACTAGGGTAGGAGGCACTGGGCGTCTGTGAGACTGTGTGGGTTGCACAAGTGTCACTACTGACATTGAGCCCAGTATATGCACACAAGAAGCCTGTTGGAGTAGGAATTCTGCAATGATTTGTACTGATCTGGGGTAGGCCTTTGATATGGGTGGGTATTTATAGTGTAGGGCTGTAGTGCCTACTGGAAAATATTTAGTGTTTGTACTGTACTATACGTATAAGCAACATATGCTCTATAGTACTGTTTTGTTTTCCTTAGGCCTACAGGATCCAGAAAGGTACCAAACTGGGATAAAACACACACACCAATGGCCTGATTCACATAGGTGAACTTACACTTTTGTATAAGTTAACGATTGTTTGCAATTCACAAAATAATTTTACGAGTAGTATCTTTACGACTGAGGAATATCTGCACTCATGGCAGAGTCACTACATATAAAAAGACAGGCAGTTGTAAAGATACACCAAAACCTTTGGTTTTGAGTTGTAAAGATACTACATGTAAAATTACTTTGTGGATTGCAAAAAATCATAAACTTACACAAAAGTGTAACTTTACCTTTCTGAATCAGGCCCTAAGTTTGAATTTGAAGTCCCCAATAACCCACATTCACATCTTATGGGACTTAAGCATTTATCATGTTTCTCTTGCTCAGGTCATAATAAGATTCTAGGCCCTTATCTCCACTACTGGACCAAGTAAGTTATTCTGCTCCCCAGCAGAGGGGTCAAAGGCATTCCCATATATAAAGGCAATTAAAAGTGATTTACTCAGTTCTTGGGAAAGGAAGTAGTGGGGAGGAAATCTATATCTGGTAATAAGCATGCCATACTACACCTGAGCTGGGACAGCCCAGACCCATTGGAAGAAAGAAGGGAGCAAGAACTTTGAAGACAACAAAAGAGGGGGTTGTCTTTCAAGTTTGGGTGGGAATGTATCAGACCGTCGTGTCGACTATTGCTGGAGCTGTGAACCTTATGGTAGCTCTGTCCAGAGAAAACTTAAAGTTGCCATTTTGGATTGTCCAGAATGCTGTGCCGAAGAGCTCCGACAGGGATGAAGGAATGATGTGTCATTATAGGATTGGCCCGGGGTGCCTGACCCCTAATACTTTCCACCCCACATAAAACTCCTGCACAAGGGAGAGACAGTTGAGAAAACCCTGTGGCCAGGACCTGGATGCCACAAAGGCAAAAAGGGTGCCTAGCTGGAAGGGCAAGTAACCTGATCAGCTGCAAAGATGACTAAGGATTTTGTTTCCAGCTGACCTCTCCAGCACAGGGATGTGTCCCTCCAGGGGCAGAGGCGCTGGCCCCATATACTCACTGAGGACCAGTTCGGGGAAGGACCTGGACTTGCCTGCCCACCAGGGTGCCTTTCAAGATGCCAGGAAGCTCTGAGGCCTGGGGAGTTCCGGAAGGAAGGTGTTCTTTGATGATGGCCTGCACAAGGTGCCCCTACCAGCAAGACATGAGCACCTGAAATCAGGCAATGGATAAGGCTGGCACAGGAAGCCAGAATAACCAGCTCCCTGCAAAATGCATACATTTAGAAGCCATAGGTATGATGAAAATTCTCATGGGAACTACCTCTGGCAACAAGAGCAAAACAAGCCACCAAAGATGATGGAAATCGGCCTTACGGGGTAAGAGATATGAAGATTTGGCATTTTAAAGGTGAAGAACTGAAGAATCGAGCAAATGGTTTTCCACCTGATTTCCTGCAAATTCCCCTGCAGAGAGCCATGTCACCTTGTGGAAAGGAGGACATCCATAGGATCCCCTCCCCAAGCCTCCATTCAGCCCCAGGGATCTCATCTTCCATGACAAAATTTCAACAGGAGGGCCAGTGACATCAGGGAGTTCCCAGGGACTCCAAAGCCTTGGATGAAAGGAAGATGCATGCAGGGAGCATTGCCTGCCCTCTGTGCAGGTATGGAAATAGTGCAGAGCTCCAAGAGTGTGTGTGAGCAGAAGAATCTTCCACTTCCACTGCAGCTGGAGTATACAGAAGATTCTGTCTACCATGGAGCAAGAGGAGCCAGGAGTGCTGGGGGTCTTGCAGCTCCCCCTACAACCCCCAATGAAGGAAACAGGCTGTAAGTCTCCCAGGTGGGACAGGCACCCGAAAACTAAAGAGGAAGTAAATGACATGGGGTGAAAGGTTGCACACACCTTCCAGTCCGCTAAATAAATATTCAAAGAGCAGCTGGGAGCGCCTCATACTACCACTCGAGGGATCCTTAGCATGTTTGGTTGCCCTCGTGTTGGGGCCAGACAGGGTTGGGGGGCTGCATGGAGTGCAGTATTCTCCCCTACAAAGAACCCCCAACTTCCCCTTTTTTAATCTCAGGAGTGCGGAGACCACGTGTGTGATATTGTTGCTAAATTGTATAGCCTGTTAAGAGTGAAGAAAGTCTCAGACACAGGTGTTACTATAAATCCAAATACTTTATTGATAATATGGAGATTAAACAATTAGTTTTTATCATTATATTGACTGCCTATAACTATTTGTATTGGTTCTTTTGATTTAAATGCTGATGCAATGTTAAGTCATGCCATGTGGCTGATTCTATTAATGTGATGAGAAAAGCCAGTAGGCCTTCCTTATACATATTGACACCCCATATTAGGTGTTACATTGCCAAAGTATAACATGTGGATATTGGTCTTTAATGTGGTGACCCTCTGAAAAAACCAAGAGTCCTGCTTAATTTAACATGATACTGCCTGATATTAGGATGTTGCATCTGACATAGGTGGGGCATATTGTGATTGTGGTGTTCAAGACCAACTAGGGGAGTAATGTTATATGTAGGTGTCACCAAAAGTATTGCTTTCTACCTGAATTTTTGTATTTGTAATTTGATGGCTGGTATTTAGTAGTGAGTGTGTAATAATTGTGCATTCCCTTTTTAAAGAAAAAGCACTGATGGGGTAAAAATTAAGTGAGTGTTGTTGTCGCATGCCAGTGAATTGGAATTGCTATCCCACTCTACCTCCCGTGGGTAGGCTTAGGACTGCTCTGCTTCACTACCCTGAGACAAGTGTCACATGCTAGAATGGGGCATTTGGTTCCCAGTAATGAGACAATTGCAGACCTAATTATTGATAATGATTTACATCATTCAGAGCTTATAACCCAATCCCTTACAGGGCCTAAACCAAATAAATATATGATATGACAGATGGGAAAATCGTCACATTTGTGACACAGCACCCCACCGCCGAACTCTTTTCAGGTCCAAGGTCTCCTTATAAGATGTCATTCTAGCCATGATTAACCCTAGAAGATAAAATAACTGAAACATACTTGAAGCTGTCGAAGTGGGAAGGATCTTCAATTCAACTGACTTGGTGGTTGAAGCCCAGGAGGTCAGGATCTCTGCTGCTATGTTGCCATCTCTGTCAGAGTGGGTACTAGAGTGCTCATGCTCAGCATCTTTATCTGGAGGCCTCACTCCCTATGAAAAAATACAGACACAGTGTCAAGGGTCATTCTTCCTAGATTGGTGACAACAGTTGTGGACTCTGGCTCTACTGACTGCACATACTACTCTGGTATTGATTCTACGCACACTTGTATCTATTAACAGGTATATAAAGCATCAAAACAAAGAATTGTTCCTAAGGAAAAAGCCCTAGTGGAGCATCAGTGAAATTCAGAGAGGAAGCACTGTGTAGGCACCGTCTCCTAGATGCTGATGTTCAGGGTAAACAAAAATCTAAGAAAACCTGGGGCTGAATCATCAGCAGCTACTCTGGCTCAGCTCAGAGCTGACCATCTGTTTTTATGCCTTTATTGTGTTTAAAAATTAGGAAAATTTACCCACACCTCAATTAGTTTAGATCAAATTTCTGATACAAGAATACGATAAACAACAAATTAATATGTTTATCTTGGCAGTGACTTTTGCCTCTTTATTTTAAATTATTTTGTAGAAAAAAGGATATGTATTTAACCACAACAAGAACACGTCATCTGCCAAACATATTGTCACATTAATACCAAACCAATCTGACAACAATTAAATTATATCATATTGTACATATAACTCCACATATATTTACAATACATTTAAATGCACAATGAAGTTCAATACATAAATACATTACATAACATTAAACATGTCAAAAAAACTGTTTATATATATATATTCCATCTCATGAAGTTGCGAATAAAATCGGACAACTCAGAAAAGCTTTTTACACCTAGAGAGCAACTAATCCTAATACTCTAAGTGTTCCAAAGATTTATCAAAGACTTAAATCCCACATAGGCTATGTGGGATTTAAGTCTTTGATAAATCTTTGGAACACTTAGAGTATTAGGATTAGTTGCTCTTTAGGTGTAAAAAGCTTTTCTGAGTTGTCCGATTTTATTCGCAACTTCATGAGATTGAATATATGTATATATAAACAGTTTTTTTGACATGTTTAATGTTATGTAATGTATTTATGTATTGAACTTCATTGTGCATTTAAATGTATTGTAAATATATGTGGAGTTATATGTACAATATGATATAATTTAGTTGTTGTCAGATTGGTTTGTTATTAATGTGACAATTTGTTTGGTAGATGATGTGTTCTTGTTGTGGTTAAATACATATCCTTTTTTCTACAAAATAATTTCAAATAAAGAGGCAAAAGTCACTGCCAAGAGAAACATATTCATTTTTTGTTTATCGTATTCTTGTATCAGAAATTTGATCTAAAGTAATTGAGGTATGGGTACATTTTCCTAATTTTTTATATTGAGGCCCTACCCCCCCTCTATCCCTTAGGGCCAAACCCCTTTTTCTTATAAAATGTATTGTGTTTAAAGCACAAACATTTAACTCACAGTTTCTCAGATCTAAAGCATGAACTGCATGCAGCACAAGGCAGAAACAGTGAGCATCGATTGCCCCTCTCTGTTTCCAAGCAGTGCTGTCTGCAGTTCATACATTAACTCGTACTAAAATTCTGAGACACTAGACCCTGCAAACCCAAAAACATCACTCAGCTCTGCACTAATTCGGTGCAACTGTTCATGATAAGGCCCCTGGTCCAGGGAATAAGGCTATGACATGGCACAGCTTTCAGCCTAAAGGTTATATCAAAAATATATTTCTCCTAAAGGTGCTTTGCACGTGCTTGTTATTTCAGAGTTTACCTTTTCATTTTTCCTATTTCAGCCTTTCGAATGGTTCCTTCCACGATGCAATCATGAGAGCACATTTCATTAAAGGTAATATGAGAAATATGTGGAGGAGAGAGTGGACATTTAGACAATCAGTCCTAATTTGCAGCAGCTGACGATGACATTGTCTCCTCATCCTAACTCACAAAATTTAAATTAACTGATTGGAGTATTTTACTTCCTTGAGAAGCCTATATGTGATCTGTAGGTCATTTGCTGTAGTTCTAATGGCAGAGATCAACAGATTAATATAACTTCTGCAGATTTTTTGTGTGTATCCTACAGGTCATAGGTTCTAATCTCACTGAGAACAATCAGGGTGGCAATGCAACTTTATCAGCGAACTAGTTGTTCTCTAGAGGACACACATTTTAATACCACATAGATTGTGCAGTGGGTTAAGCCACCTACTGGAGAGGACTTTGAGCAAATTGTAAGTCAAGTATTTTCAATACAAATGGAATTTATGGTGGCCGAAATACACAGTGTATATCAGCATGACCAAAATAAAGAAATAAAGACTGAAACACATATGTATTCACTGCAAAATGCACAATTTTTGCACCCAACACCAGACTAAAGCCAGCTGAGTTCCAGCCTCATCTACTATTTTCAGAGCTTTGACAACACCATGCTCACAAATTCTTCCCAACTAAGGCACAAATTACAAATGTTGCAGAAAAATTCAAATTTTTTCCCCACCCATGAATTACCGTTACAAGGGATTCCAATAATTCCAAGGTGCTTAAATAATGTCAATTAAAAAATGTTGATGAATAACACAGGGAAATCCATATCTCCGTCCTATTTTCCATGTTTCTACTAGCCTTTCACTAGGATCTTCCACAGCTAAAATTTCCCTATAAAAGTCAAAAACGTGGAATTCCAATTGGGTTGGTAACTCCTTTTACCGGGCCCATCAGAAATTACGGACGACTTGTAATCCTGCCAATCCTCTGCTTCAATTTGCTACAGCTACTTCTGTTGTTCATTTACCTTATTATAACAATATAATCCAAGGGACCCTGCAATCCCTCCAAAGAAGCTCATCTCTAATTTCCTTATTATAGTCAAGTTGTGTCACCTATAGTCACTCGCCTGTACTAAAGCAATAATGTAGCTGTCCGACTATAATAAGTTATAACAGTTGATTTCTGCAGGCAGGCCACAGAGCATAATTACGGCTGCAGTTTAAACAAGAATCTGAGAACCTTGCTTTTCCTTCTTCTGATATGGTTTTCTAACATAAAAATGAGATCAGCAGAAAGGAGATGTTTATGGCAAAGTGCTAATTTTTCCGTGCTATAAGTCATTACAGGAAAGATAACATCTCCGCATGTATCAACACAATCTGGGCCAAAGCTGTTTTTATCTGACTTACATTAAATTGATTCTAATATCTTCTTATACAAACTACTAACCGCTATTGGTGTTTACTTTTGCAGTGCAGATTCTGCTTGTATTCTTCTGCTCTGCAATGAGTGTGAAAGACCAAGGGCCAGATGTAGGTAAATATCATTTACCGATTCTAAAATACCGAATTTTACCGATTCGATATTTTAGAATCGGTAAATGATGTGTAGATAATGATTCGGTAAATTTTACCGAATTGGTATTTACCGAATCGGTATTCCCCATTCATTCCTATGGGCCTGGAGGCCCATAGGAATGAATGAGAATTACCGATTCGGTAAATACCGAATCGGTAATAGGGGGTAGACCTACAAGGGTGGCAGGGTGTCACATTGACACCCTGTTGCACCCCTGTATAGTGCATGGATGCACATGTTACAAACATACATGCCCTAAGGGCATGTATGTCTGCCACATGGCACTGCTAAAAAAGCACAAAATTGCTTTTTTAACGGTTTTCGTTATTTACCACCAACTTGTAGTTGGTGGTAAATAACGAATCCTTACAAGTGAAAAGCACTCACTTGAGTGCTTCCTACATTAAGGATTCGGTAATTTACCGAATCGGTATTTAAGAATTCGGTAATTTACAGATTCCTTAAATTACCAATTCGGTAAATTACTGAATCCTTAAATTAGGCCCCTACATCCCAAAAACCTAATACCGGTTGGTAACGGCCGAAATTCTGTAATTTCGACCGTTACCGACCGGTATTAGGCTTCCTACATCTGGCCCCAAGGTACCAACGATTTGAGATCTTTTTGGGAAGTGTGATGGTTGACAATGTATTATACAGCATAACATACCCTCTGTACGCCTACACTCAAAAGGGTAATGCAAGTCACCTTGGTGTTCCATGGCCTTACAAAGAAACTTGGTTTTCCGTCTCGTTCCTATGATTATGAAAATCCTCTGTGGCTTGCAAGATCCTTATGATGTATGGCAGGATTTACTTTGTCGCATCGCTTCTTTTCATTAGTTATGCTTCCAATTACTATGCACTTTAGTGAATAGACATCAACAGGGTCGGACTGACCAATAGGGCAATCAGGCAGTGCACAATATGCTGGTCTGACAGATCAGTGTGTGGGCCATTTTTTTTAGCAGTATGTGGGCCTAATTTCTCATCAGGTGGGCCCATTTGTACCCTTGATATTCTTGATACTACCACAAACATTGACTACAGCAAACACAAATGCATTCAGTCTCCCATACTTTGCAAAATACCCATGCAGTCCTTCTTTACAAGTTCAAACTTGGCCTGATCTGCAAATGTAGGCCACTTTTTTTTCTATTTAGTTCCCTGATGGAGGCCACTTATATTTTGGTGCTGGGTCTATTTCTTGTCCCAGTCCGACTCCGCACATCAAACCATTGGTGCAAACAAGCAGAGGCATCTCTACTATTCATCCCTCCTCAAGTGAAGTAAGTGTGAATTCCTTATTTGAAAGGTATACTTTCTTTGGCAAAACCCCATCGCTCAGATTTACATCCCTCTAAACCTTCCTTTTCCTGATGTTTGCAGTGGTCGAACAATTCTCACAATTGACCTAGGCAACAATGCAAAGACGTCATTTCTTTTTTATTGTTTCCTGTTCCCGGTGGCGTTAATTTTCTGAAGGATAATAGTCACTTTTCCTAAGTGATAATAATTCTTTATTGTTGATATATATGAATTCACAGCAGTGCTGTAAACTGCAGGACGCGCCTCAGCCAGGGTTGCAGCTATCATATTTACCGCTGGCACTGAGAGAGGGACACGTAAAATCTTAAAATGGCATCTTTGTTCTGAAGCACGCTGGAAATAGAAGAAAGCACGATTTCCCTTTATCCGTCTTCTCTTTTTATTGCCTCATGGTGATTCATGTGACACGTCCTTCTTAAAATATGCTACCGAGTGCCTTTAAAAACAGCGATATGAATATTCTGAGCTCAACCTTGAAGCCTTCAACAAAGCACTAGCACGTTACTTACACGGAATAAGACGTTTAGGTAAGGTTTTGTTTTCGGCCTGTAATGATTTAAGGGCCAGTTTGAAATTATGCGTTAATGTGCATTGAATTTTAAGATTGAAGACCAAGGCATTTAAAATGCTTAATACCGAATCATTTGCTTTGTTTGGTGAAATGAAGGGCAAGTGATCTCTGATGCGATAAACCTTTACAGCATAGGGTCCTGGTAGTAGTATTTATGACAGATCCTGAAAATTATAATTATTTCACCATTTATCTTTTATACTTTTAACATTCTAAGGAGAGACAGGAGGCATTCTGGGTTTATGAGCCATTTTATATAACCAGTGCTAAATTCGATTCTTTGCATCGTTCTGTGTCTGATATATTTTCCTCAATGTGCTCCTGAACAGGGCGGGAAATGAAAAGAGAAGAAATTATTTTGACAGCTGAAGTGACATATTTACTGTTCTTCAAGTGAGCGTGTAAGGTGCCCATTGCAAACGGCTTTTACATAATGGTGTTTTAAAAGGGCCGAATCTATTATAATTCGTTTTAAAGAAGACAAAGAGGTGTGGACCCGCACCAGAACCCTGATGATGAGGATTTTAAGGCAGAAGCCTTCCTTTTATTAGAGGTGAACCGTGTCGAGGGAAGTTATGTTTTCTGCTCTACCTCGGAGAGAGAGTGAGGCCTTCAGCAAATGGAGACGGAAAGCGGCGAGGCAGAATGATTTTGAAGCAAAGCCTGGCAGCAATGAAGACGAGAACCTAAGCCCACCTGACATTAATAATCATATACCGCGCAAAGAAAACCATGCCTCGTCTAAACTTTGCATCTTCGCTCACTAGGTTGTAATTTTGATTTCCAGGGAGATTTTGGGATACAATCTACTGTAAAGTACAGTAAACAACATCCTCGAGGTATGTATGAGTGTTATGAAACAGGATGTCACAGCAGTTACTGCTAACAACTAGATAAAGCAAGCATTGAAAAAGCCACTCGTTTTCACATTTTTGCCTATTGGCGTTGGCAATGCTTTTTTTTTAGCAATGTGTGCGGCATTAGCAAACAAAGAAGAAAAAATGAAAAAAGCGTGTTGACGTCTATGAGGCATGCATGTGAATGCCTCATGACGCTATGGTGGCCCAGAGTAAACACACTGCATGCAAGTGCCACAACGTATACCACACATTTGGCTTTTCTTTTTGTTTAGTGATCCGGGACGGTGGATGTCACTTGCAGCGGTAAATAAAAGAATTAATTTAAACCTGAGCAAAAGCACTTTTTAAAAAGCATTTGCAATGCAATATGTCTTGCATTTGCAAGGGTTTAAGTTATTGGCATTGTAAATGACAATGCCTTTTATGTATATGTTTTGATAATTAACACATAAATAAAAGGCATTGTCATTTTTTTTTTTTTTTTTTTTGTCCTCATGAGCCAAGTGGTCGATCCGAGTGTGCTTTTAGCCGCATAGACACGAGGCCCGAACCCCCCTGTAGCACCGAGAAGCCTAATCCTAGGCTCCCGGTACCCAGAGAGTCGGGTCCGACGTCCCCAGCCAAGCATGGAAGAGCACTCTCCTTTCGGGCCAGTTTGGCCAGTTGTCCAGTGACTATACGACCTGGGATGCTTCCCTGTGGACAAGGAGATTTTAGGCCTAATCATCGGACCCGGGGGAAAAAAAAAAAAAAACGAAAAAAAAAAAAAAAAAAAAAAAAACCCGGGTTGGCTAACTGTCCTTTCTCCAATTAATCAAAAGGTCCCAAAATCTCAAAGATCGGGGGTTACATGTTCTGGATAGGTCGACCTTCGATGTAGCATATAGTGAAGATAGCCACTCTGCATGGGTTGGAGGGTTTATGTTAACCCAGTTTTTACAGATTTCCCTTCTTGCTAGAAGGGTGGCATAGAATAAGAACTCTCTCTCTAATCCCTTGATGTTATTATTTAGGCCGAAGATGATTAAAGACCATGTGAACGGGATGGATGATCTGAGAATAGATTCAAGTGTTGTCATGACTTCTTGCCAAAAGGTGGCTATGTTCGGGCACTCACAGAACATATGGAGGTCTGAAGCAGATGGAAAGGAGCATTTACTACAACACTTCCCGGGTTGAAATTTCGAGAGCCTTTTGGGAGAGTAGTATGCTCGGTGAAGCGTGAAAAAGTGATTGCGCCTCAGCCATGCTGGCTTGATGATTTTATAAAGGAGGGTAAAAGATTCCTCCCAAATAACCTCCATATGTAGTTCTCCCTCTGCGCCCCAGAGTTTTTCCGGGAAGTTGAGGTCACGCTCTCCATCCTCTATGATGTGCCAGTAGAAGAGTGCAATTTCCTTTCTTCCCACAGGTCTCTCCACTAGGGTGCTTTCTAGAGTACTATATTCTCCCATCATTGCTTTCTTCTTAGTTTGAGTCCGAAGCCAGCTGGCCAATTGTAAGTGTACAATCCAAGAAAGTGGTGATGTTACCCTAAGCTTAAAAGTATCCCATTTCAAGATTGATCCTTCTACCAGCAGTTCCCCCCATTGTGTTATTCCGGCATCCAGTAGGACTCTTTTAACCACGCTGGCTTCTTGTGATGATAGCCCAGGTAAGTCCCAAATCGGAGCATGTTTAGAAAAATATCCTATCCCGGCCTTAGATTTAATTTGAGTCCATTCTTTTATGGTGCCCAGTAGTGACTTCAGCCTAATTTTTTTAAAGAACTTCTGGTGGCCAAACTTGAAAAGAAAACCGTTCACTGGCAGGTCCGAACCCAATAGCATTGCTTTATACATAAAACCATTTGCATTTCCCAAGGGGGTCTTGAGTAGCATCCTGGAATGGGTCAAATGAAAGGCCCAGGCATAGTATTGAAGGTCTGGCAGTGCAAGCCCCCCTTTTTCTCTTCTCCTTCTCAGTTTTTTCCAGGCCAGTCTGCTGGATTTATACCCCCAAATAAATGATTAATATATTGCTGAGATTTTGCAAGCTGCTTGGTGTCAAAAGTCAGCGGGATGGAGTTGAAAATGAATGTAAATTTTGGGAGGATAGTCATTTTTATCAAACTGGTTCTCCCATAGATGGTAAGTGGGAGAAAGGACCAAGCCTTCATCCGGGATTGGGATTCGCGGGTAATCCGGGCTAAGTTGTTTTGAGCCAGTTGTAACTCCCAAATACCTCATTGAAGATTTTACCGGGAGTTGAAGGTTATGAATGTTCCAGACCATAATCTCCGTTTTCGCTGCATTTATCTCATACCCCGAGAATTTGCCAAACTCCTCCGCTTTCTTTTTAATTATGGGAAATGCCAATGCAGGGTCGGTTGTATAAATGAGTATATCGTCGGCATAAAGACCGAGCTTCTTATCCCAGCCCGAAAAAGTAAAGTGTGGGATGTTAATATCCTCCCTGATGGATTGTGCAAATGGTTCTACGTATAAATTAAAAAGAAGGGGGGATAAGGGGCAACCCTGCCTTGTTCCTCGACTAATTTTAAACGGGGTAGTTCGTAGACCATTTATTAGTAGGGAAGCTCTGGGGTTATTGTATATTAGGCCTATAGCCCTACAAATTTTGGGACCAAGATGAAATTTTTCCATTATTATGTTTAAATATTCCCAATTTACTCTATCGAACGCTTTTGTGGCGTCTAGAGTCATGATAGCTAAGGGTAAGCCGAAGGTTGAAGCGATATCCGCGGCTCCCACCAGGTCATAAGTTAAGTCGGCCAATTGCCGTCCTCTAATGAAACCCTTTTGATCAGGGTGGATAATTGATCCAATCTCGCTTCCCAGTCTCGCTGCCAAAATTGAAGTGAAGATTTTATAATCAGTATTGAGAAGCGAGATTGGGCGATATGATCCACATTCGACTGGGTCCTTACCTGGTTTTAATATTAAGACTATATTAGCTTCCCCCCAAGAGCTTGGTGGTAACTCCCCTCTGATCAATATGTCATTAAAAAGATTCGTAAGGACTGGAATGAGGATGGAAGTGAGAGCCCTATATAATTCTCCTGGGAGACCGTCCGGTCCCGCAGCCTTTCCCTGTGTCAATTGTTTAATATTATTAACGACCTCTAGTTCTGTTATTTCTTTATCTATATTTTCAATTTGGGCGTTATTCAGTTCCGGAAGAGTTATGTTGTCCAGCCATTCATTTCTTTCATCTGCATTAGCATTGAGTTCCTCTGTATATATAGACCGGAAGAACTCACTAAAGGCTTCGCCAATGTCCGTATCTGTTAGTCTGCTAGTGGCTTCCCCATGAACCCTCACTTCTTTAATAAAATTTCTGGACTGGTCGGCTTTTATTTTCCAGGCCAACAATTTCCCAGCAGATTCTCCATAATCAAAATGCGCAAGTTTGCTAGCCTGCCATCTTTTATTTAGCCTTTCTTGCAATAATGTATCTAACTTTCCCTTTAGTTCTATTTTCTCCTCTTGATTATCCGAGGGGGCCTGATCTGATAACTCCAAGCGGGTCAGTTCTTGCTCTATATGAAGAATTGCCTCCCCATATTTCTTTCTCCTATAAGAGGCCCTACCAATAATGCTGCCCCTAATAAATGCTTTCCAGGCCTCCCATACCATTACCAAAGAGGCAGAGCCTAAGTTTTGCTCTAAGAAGGAGGTAGTTTCATTTATCAGGTAGTCTTTCTCCTCTTCCTCCAGTAAAATTGTTCGGTCAAAAGACCAAGATGGATGAGTAGTTTTCTGCTCAAGTTTTAGCGAAAAAAGAATGGCAGAGTGGTCTGAAAGATGCAGTGGCAGATATGTTATGTTTTTGACCTGGTCTTTAAGGGAGATACTGAATAAGGCATAGTCGATTCGTGATTTGTGTCTGTATTTGTAGTTGTGAAAAGAGACTCCGATGGTTTTGCCGGCTCTTTGTCTCCATAAGTCATTCAAGCCAAGGTTCGAGATACATCTGAGAAGTGTGTCCCTCATGTTACTATGTGGTACTGCCCTAGAAGTTGGGGATTTGTCCAATTTTGGATCTAGGACAAGATTGAAATCGCCCACCCAAATTATGGGGTCAGGACAGGTAATCAAGTGATTCTGCAGGATATTGAGGTAGGAAGGATCGTCCTGGTTAGGTCCATAATAACTAGTAATGGTAAAACTCTTCGAATGTAGTTGGGCATTAACTATCAGCCATCTGCCACTCGCATCTGTTTTCCAGTCCTTGATCTGGACCCTTGCCGCTTTTTTAAAAATGATGGCGGTACCCCGGATACTGGCATTATGGTCCGTGCTGACGAATTTGTCAACCCATTTTACACTTTTAAGTATATCAGAAATCTCTTGTTGATTTAAATGTGTTTCCTGAATCGCAATGATCTGTGCAGGTGAGTCTCGTAAATACTGTAAAATTCTATTTCTCCTCGCCTTTACCCGCAGACCATTTACGTTCCAGGATATGAATTTAATATCTGACATTAGTTCTAGACTCTATCAGCATGGGTTTCCCCTCCTCCGCTCTGACACCCCTTTTTTTTTTTTTCTTTTTTTCCCTTCTTTGCATGGTTACCAGTTGCTGGCTAGATCTATATCTGTTTTGATCAGACAGCGGCTTTGAGAAGAACATTAGATCGATTTTCATCATGAGTGTAAAATTTGGTTTATGAGGACTTTTATTTTTTGCTTTCCCTTTCCCACCCCTGGAAACCCCCCCCCAACTTACTCTGGCATGGTGTATTGCCAGCTTGTCGTCTCTGACGTGTCCCTGCTCCCTGCTCCATGCCCTGATATCACTATTATTGGTCTTCTCAATATATATATATATATATATAGATAATGACACTTAGCGATTAGTAAAATTGTAGCTTTGGACTTTTATTTGCTACTTATATTCCCACTTATTGTGACTGATGGTAATCCTTGAGTTGCCAAGGTAATTTTGGGCGAAAATCTAGGAGTCTTGGATAGGCCCCTTTACAGCCTAATTTAACGCAGAACTTCAGACAGTGAGTTGAACAGGGGATTAAAATCCATAGTGAAATTCCCATGTTAATAAACGTTTTATGTTATATATCACAAATAAAGTTTTGGGTTCCTAGATTTTAGTGAAGAATTTATGTGTTATTTTTTCATTCCCCCTTTATTTATTTCATCTATCCTTTATTTCACCATTTTTCTATTTTTTTGTTTTGTTTTTTTACTATCCTTTCCCCCTTCTTCCCTTTTTTTTTTTCCCTCTTTTACTTTTCCCTACCCCTTTCTTTTTGTTCACTTTTTTAAATTTTTTTATTTATTACTCCCTCAACCAAGCACTCGTGACTTCTTCCTCCATAATTTTTTTTTTTTTTCCCCTCTGTTTTATTTCCCTTTTTGTTTTTTTTTCTTTTTGAAAAGAGGAGCTTCTACCGATTCCTCCCCACTGTTTTTTGTTTTTTTAAACGCGATCTGGAGAGTTTGCGTGGTTACTAATAGTGGCTAGTAGGTCATCCGCTTCAAGAGGAGATTTAACATTGTACATTTTATTGTTGTACATTATCCTTAGGAAGGCAGGGAATCTCATTTGCACGGTAGCTCCTATGCTTCTGAACTTCTCCATCCGTTGCCCTAATTCCCATTGCCTATCGAGTGTGGTTTTAGACAGGTCGGACCTCACATCGAAAGAGAAGTCTAAGGCTTTCAAGGTCTTGGCTTTCAGGGCTAAATTCAGAATCTTTTCCTTCAGTGAGTAAGTCAGGAAGTTCACCAGGATCTTCCTTGGTTTATCTCTGCCTGATTTAAGACGGAATGGGTCCCGGTGTACCCTCTGGATATCTGTTTCGATCTCAGCCAAGGGGTCATCAAGATTTAGAGAGTCTTTTAGTATAGTTGCTACAAAGTTCTTTAAGTCTCCTCCTTCTTTTCCTTCCGGGATTTTTAGAAGTCTCAGGTTATTCCTTCTAGAGAAATTTTCGAGATACTCTACTCTCTCTTTAACTGTGTTTCCTTCCTGTCGTAGTGTCTGAATCCTCGCCTCAGCGCACTCCAATTTTGCCTTAAGCTCGTCAACAGAGCCCTCTAGGCCTCCAGTTCTTAGTGAGAGACCATCTACCTTGGATTCTAAGTTTTCGCACATTGTGCGGATCTCTGATTGAGTTTGTCTCGATTCCTCGAAACATTTTTTCGACTCCTCAAACCCGTTTCTGATCTCTTGCCTCATACTAAGAAGTATGGCTTGGAGGGTGTCTTCATTATCTTCACAGTGCCCACTGCATTGACCCAGCTCTTTTATCTCGCTTCCTACCGCAGGGGTGGAGACTTGCTGGTCCAGAGGAGATATTGTATTAGCCGCTTGCTCTACTCGATCCCTCATCTTTACACTGCTAGCTGGCTCCTCTGTCCTTGCTGTTCCCTCAGTCCCTCCCAAGTTGCTGTGTATAGTTGTGAAAATAGTTGTGGGTTCAATGACGTCAACTACTGAGGAAGCCATTTGAGGGCCAGCAGATTTTTGAGGGTCTTGATTTATGTTTAAAACCTGGGGCAGGACCTTGAAATAAGACTTCAGTGAAGGTGTGATTCGGGGTTTTTGACTAGCTTTTGCTCTGCAATCTCCTTTGCTCTGACTTGCCTTATGCGGTAACTCTTTTGGGCCAGTGTAACGTAACTGGTATCCCTTCCCTCTTCTCAGCTCTCTTGAGGCCGGGGGTTGCGGTTTCTCAGTTACTAGCTCAAGCTCAGAGTCCAGCTCTGACTCCGTAAGGGGCTGTTTTTCTGGGCTTCTTTCGGATACCTGTGGTTGGCCTGTGTCGCTGGGACTTACAGGGGCAGCAGAGTCCTTATCTTTGTTACTTCCTTTCCCTTTCCCCTTTGCCTTCCGCTTCCCCAGGGTTCTGGTATTATTTATGTATGGAGGCGCACTAGATGCCTGGCTGGGAGCTTGTAATTGTCCCTTAAATCTGAAGACTCTGGGTAATAGGGCTGGGGACTGCGAAAAGTGTTGTATATCTATAGGACCCCGCGTGACAGGAGGTTGGACCTCACCCCCCAATGCGCTCGAAGCACTCGACACTTTCCCCCCCTGCTGGACCCCCTTACCGCACCAATTGCTTGTTGTCACTCTATTTGCAGAAACGCTGTGCACTGCTGCCCTTCTGCTTCTTCTCAGCTCCACAGCTGCGTCCCCCAGCGGTAGGGTGCAGGAAGGAAAACCTGCCCCCAGCACATCAGCAGCTCTGTACACTGTTGTCTTTAACTGAGCGCTTGTTCCCGGCAGCTCAATCTGCCTCCACGCTATTAGATTTGAAAATCCGCTCGAGATCCTACTCCAAGGCAGAAAGCTCCGAGGCTCCCAGCTCCCGCTTGCCTCCTTGCTCAGCACGCACTGTGCTGCACACAGCTACCCGAGCCCGGCCCGGTCCAGATCTCCTCCGAGCCGTCTCACCCTCCGCCTTCAAGCCGCCCCTCCTTCGGTCCTCGCTGCTTCCTGGAGCAGCTCAGCCGAGCGCCGAGCACAGTGCTCCGGAGCCCTCAGAGCCCCGCCTGCAGGCTGGTGCTTATTCTTCCCCACTTGCCGGCCCTGTTTCAACCCGTCTTCGTTCCTCCGGGTAGGGTTTTCAAAATGTTCTCCGATAGTTTACCAGCGTCCTTGCTTTCCTAGCTTGCCATTTTCGCCGCTCACCCGACCAGTGCGATTAGCAGATGTACGGGGGCATGTTAACAGGAGCCTCCGTCAAAGGACGAGCGCGCCGCTCTAACAAACGGCCACCATGTTTTCCCCCATATTCACAAAAGCTTCATATAAAAAAAAACTTTGCATCTTCGCTCACTAGGTTGTAATTTTGATTTCCAGGGAGATTTTGGGATACAATCTACTGTAAAGTACAGTAAACAACATCCTCGAGGTATGTATGAGTGTTATGAAACAGGATGTCACAGCAGTTACTGCTAACAACTAGATAAAGCAAGCATTGAAAAAGCCACTCGTTTTCACATTTTTGCCTATTGGCGTTGGCAATGCTTTTTTTTTAGCAATGTGTGTGGCATCAGCAAACAAAGAAGAAAAAATGAAAAAAGCGTGTTGACGTCTATGAGGCATGCATGTGAATGCCTCATGACGCTATGGTGGCCCAGAGTAAACACACTGCATGCAAGTGCCACAACGTATACCACACATTTGGCTTTTCTTTTTGTTTAGTGATCCGGGACGGTGGATGTCACTTGCAGCGGTAAATAAAAGAATGAATTTAAACCTGAGCAAAAGCACTTTTTAAAAAGCATTTGCAATGCAATATGTCTTGCATTTGCAAGGGTTTAAGTTATTGGCATTGTAAATGACAATGCCTTTTATGTATATGTTTTGATAATTAACACATAAATAAAAGGCATTGTCATGTCCAATGCCAATAGCTCAAACTCCCGTAAATGCGAGACTTATTAAAAAAAGCGGCCAACATTGTCCTGGGCTGCTTAGAAACTGAAAGCGTGCATGGCACGCTGAATGTTGCAGGAACGCATGTCGTGCCTGCAGTAGGAGAAACTATTTAAAGAAAATAGTGCTTACAGACTTAAAAATGCTCACCCTGTAACATCCGAAGTAAAAGGGCCAGTCCTCATGGGAGGTTGCAAATGAAGACAAAGTGGTACTAAGGAGGGACTAACAAGCCTATTTACGAATCAGAACCAGCATTTACGAAGGATAATGACACAAGCCAATGACAAATATGGGGAGAGAGTGGGCAGGGCTTCTATTCCTTACTCCAATACAGATTGGCTCGCATAACAGCGCACAGGCTGCCCAGTCTCGACCTATAAATGGGGTAACCCGGTAGCTAACGACAATTGCTGGCCCTTCAAAAAATTGAAAAGAAACCCATCTTTTTAGCGCTTTGGTCTTTGGATGGGGCTGTGGGGCACAAAAGAGAGGCAAGTGGGGGAAGTAGGTAAGGGTAATGTGAGTTCGGGGGAAGCCACGAGGAGTGAGCGGATAAACAACAGAGACATTTGAGGCATGGGGAAAATAAAAATCAAGAAAAAGCTAGCCCGAGAATGTTTTGGAAAGCCACAGACGTGTTGGCAAGGAAAGGGAGCAACATGTAAACGTGCAAGGGAAGGGACAGATATTTGTGGGAGAAAGCAACATGGGAACGAGCAAGAAAATGTGCACTCCCATGGAGTTTAAAGAATAAAAGAGTAGTTTTCGTAGTGTGGGCAGTGAGAGCACTCAAGTAATTGATCAGAAGGACAGCTTTGCTATGCTTCAGTGGAGTGACAAACACCAGATAAGAAAGGAAAGCCCTCACAGATAAGCAGTCTGACGTTACTGACAACACCCTCACCCCAACACACTAGCAGTCTCCCACTCACCACATAGTCAGAAGTGTGTGACTGCTAGTTTGTGAGGAATGTGAGATTGCCTCTGGTGTCACTGCTCGTCTGTGACTGAGGCAGAGGTATTTATGATTAGACTGATAGTCTATGAGGGGTGTGAGAGTGCTGTTGGTGTATAGGGGGTTTAACTTTTCTGAGTGCCTTCCTAAACCCCCACAACATGTGTACAATCAGTTTTGTTCACTGGTGTCATCAGTTATCCCTGCACATAGTCTCTGCTCCACCTCTCGCTACCTGATCTATTAGTGCTTGCAGACTCCTCTATTTTGAGATGCTGCCTATGGCCTCACTTGGACTGGCCCACCTCAAGCCACTTCAGCTCACCGGTATTCTTCACACACAGTGACAATGTCCAGCAAGGAACGCTTGATGCACAGGGCCATTCTATGGTTCAGTGTTTGTGCAATTGAGGATTACCTGAGTGGCAGATAACGTCAATACGTGCTTCATCTAAACAACTTTTTTCAAGGCTAATATTCTCCAAGCATAAACAAATGAAATAAAAATGGAATAAGGTGGCCAATTGTGAATTATAGTATGTCTTGAATTAAGAGAATTAGTCATATTCCTAAAGGATTAACCGTAGCAGTAGTGGTCTGTTAGATCTGGGGGTCTCTAGTTGGCAATGGTATTCACCTTTGTCCAAATAGGGACCCTTACTTTTAAGTCAGGATAAGGGGATTACACTCCTTAATAACCCCTGCTCACCCCTTGGTAGCTTTGCATGAGCAGACAGGCTTATATCAGAGGCAGTGTGTTAAGCATTTGTGAATATACACAGTAATACAGTGAAAACATTACAGATGGACACAACACAGGTTTTATAAAAATAAGTATTCTTTATATAGACTTAAACACAAGATCACAAATGACAAAAATCCACAATACTACACTTAAGATTGCTTTAAAGATGAAAAAATTTACTTAGTTCAAGTTGATGATAAATGCGACAAAGTTCTCAACAAAGTACCTGGATGCGTAATGCAAAGTGAACAAAAGGCTTGCAAAAGGGGAGATGCGTCGGTTCCGTGATCCAGGGAAATGTTGCGTCGTGCCTCAACGCTTGCGCAGAGTAGGGGATGCGTCGTAATCCTTACCGGTGCGGAGGTGATGCGTAGATTATCGGCCTGCGGGCCTGTTGCGGGTGTGCAAGATGGCACCTTGATGTGATGCGATGATCCGGTAGCGATGCGAGAAGATGGCGCCCTTGATGGGACTATGCGATGATGCTACAATGATGATGCATAGGCGCCCTGGCAGCCGTGCGACAACTCTGTACTTTGGAGCTGTGACAGGCCCTGCGATGCGCTTCTCCAGTGATGCGATGGCGACTCTCTCGATGGCGTCATGCTTCTCCGGTGAAGCGACAGCAGGCAGCTTCGATGAACACACTCTTCCAGGGAGATGCGGCGAAGACTCGCTTCTCCGGCGATGTGACGATTTCAGCTGCGGCGGCGACACACTTCTTCTCGATGTGTCGCGCTTCCAGCATCCAGCGACACGCAAATGCCTGGAGTTGAGAATTACCAGCAAGGAAATTCAGAGGGGAGCTGGAGATGAAGTCTTGTGTCCCTGAGACTTCAGCAGGAGGCAAGCACAGTTTAAGCCCTTGGAGAATATTCTGTAGATGATGAAAGTCCTTAAAAAGTTCATTCCCCTTTCCTTGGCAATGAAGCAACTACTGCAGGCCAACCCAGCAAACAGCACACTGGCAGAGGGGCAGTCAAACTTCTACAGCTTCCTTGGTTCTTCTTCCTTGGCAAAAGGGTTCTTGTTCCAGAAGTGATCTAATTTCTTGGGATCAGGGTCCCAATATTCATACCCCAAAATCCTTTGTTCATTGAAGGCAGAGAGGCCTCTGTCTGGTCCAAACTAGTTCCTGAGCACTTTGTTTACATGACTCTCTCCTTCCTTTCACTGTGCAGAGCAGAGACATCAGCTGCCCTTCAGGAGGTGGAGCCAGCACAGGGAAGGGAAGGCGGCACAACCCTGGAGCACTTTGTTGATATGATTCCTTCTCTCATTTCACAGTGCAGGGCAGAGACATCAGACAAGCCACAGGAGGTGGAGCCAGCATTGTAGAGGGAAGGCCTAGCCCTATTCAGGTCCCAGGTGCAACTCCTCCCTCCCATCTAGATGCAGATCTCTCTATTCACCACTGGGCTTCCCCAGCCTGTCTCCTGGAATCTCCCAGCCCTGTCACTCACAAACCCAGACAAGGAATACACAACCTAGCAGAGGCAGGCCTCGACAGTTAGGCAAGAAAATACCTACTTGCTAAAAGTGGTATATTCAAACACAGAATATTAAAACCAACTTTACTAAAATATGTATTTTGTTCTTCTGAGTTCAGGCATACTAAATTTGAATTTCTACCATGTTTCCTGAGTCAGTTAGGATTATAAGAATGTAATAATCTAACTGCCCATTCTAGCCTATGGAGAGCAGGTAGCCTTCAATAGTGAAAATGAAAATGGCTGTAGTTCACTTTAGGACATGCTACACACATCAGAGCATGTCCCACCTTATACTTACAATGCACCCTGCCCTTGGGCCTACCATAGGGATGTCTGATACGAAGCAAAGGGAAGGTTTAGGGACTGGCAAGTGAGTGCACTTGCCAAGTCAACATGGCAGTACTAGACTGCACACAGGCCTTGCAAATGGCAGGCCTGAGACACACTTTACAAGCGGCTTCTATGGGTGGCACAACCAGTGCTGCAAGCCCACCAGCCGGATTTGATTTACAAGCCCTGGGCACACATGGTGCACTGTACTAGGGGCTGACAGGTACATCAAATAACCCAATAATGGAATCACCAATGAGCACATCAATTTAACACAGGGAGCACTTGCACTGTGGCACTGAATAGCAGTGGCACAGTGCCCAAAGCATATAACCAGCAAAAACATATAAAAACAGAGGAGGCAATCCAAAAAAATGGAAGGGATACTCATGCCAATGATGCCAGGTCTAATATGGTCCCACACACATTTGACAAACGACTTCTACTGGCAAGGCCATGACCACTGTGGTCTACAGCTGAGGTGAGTAATCCTCAACATCAAAGCATAGGACAGTCATCCAAATTTTATGTTGTCTGCAACTACATACATTTGTGGTTGGGTATTGCTAGCCTCCTTTGTGAATGAACTTTATTGTGCATGCAGCTGTGCCACAGCTGGACACTGGGCTTGAGTTAAACACAAAATTTGAATAAAAAGTTAAAACTGCACTCTATATGGACCACTACTTTGTTACTGTGTGGACACTAACACAGAATTTGGTTTGCACCAAGCCATTTTACAAGCTGGCAGATGTCATTGTAAACCTTTGTGTCTCAGTCATCTTCATACGGTTTTATTCACAATTCTAGGGCATTGGAGCAAGGGTAGCCCAGTTTCCAATTAGCATTGGATAGAAAGGTGGACAGTTCAATGGGCTTCAATGCGTGTAGATTTATAATCTGACAAAAAAGTAAAACATATTCCTATGGTCCAAATACTCAGCACCTAAAAGGGAACTGAATTTCCCAGTAGCAGAGAACATTATGTTACTGTGCCAAAGTCAGAGTTCCAGAATAAAGCTACAGGGCTATCATGACAACACTGGTAATTGACAGACGGACACTGGACGCAATTACATGGGATATCAGTTAAAGCTCAAACTGCTTCCATGGTTTTAGTTCAAACAGTCTGCTAATCCAGAAAATTAGGTATCACCTAAAGCAGATCCACAGCAATATTAATATTTTGGGCCACTATTCTGCAAAGTATACAGAAAAAAGTAAAATATCATATATATTCCTGAAATTGGAAACTATTTAATTATAAATGAATTGCAACAACTGGTCCATCACTGGAATTCAGATACAAATAACTGTGCTCCTCATCATTCCGCAATGAAAAAGTACTGTAGATATATATATTAAATTATATATATTTATTTTAATATATTATTATATTTTATATATATATATATATATATATATATATATATATATATATATATATATATATATATATATTGATGATTCTGCTTGAGGTCTTTTGTACTTACATTTGTAAATCAATTGTTCATACTATGAATGCTTCAGGAATAAGACATAGAGTTACACTCTCCATTATAAAATAGAAAATCCTAGCAAACGATGCTAACAGAACTATTGTTCCACTACAAATATTCAGTGAAATGCTTGTTTCAGTCAAACTTCTCATTGGGTAGAACACACATTTAAAACATGATATCGCAGAAGTGTAGACTTTATAGGTGTGTTTAGAACAGTTCTGGGAAGGAAGAATGTGCAAGTGAAAACAAATAAGTAATACAGTGGGCAATGAAGTGTATGTGAATGGATCACAAGAGGACGATGACAAGTGTGTAGGACCTCAAGTTGATCAAAGGGAATCAGCGATAATAAGAAATAACTTTTGCCTTATTTTTTCACCTCACTAGTTTTAATGTACCATATGTATTTCTTTACATGTTTCTACTTCCGTTACTTAAAGCACTTAGAAACAGCAGAAACACTCGATAAATAACAACTTATTATTAGATAAACACCGTTTTAATCTACAATGGAATTTTGTTTGGTAAGTGGAAAAAAGTGAGACTATATAGGTGGCTTAAGAATTGCCTCGGTTGAATGCAGTAGGACAGAGTTCTCCATTCCATGTATTTGGGCTATCCACAACACTGTGTCCATGTCATTATCGCAAATTCATTAAAATATGATTAAAGTATCATTACGCAGGAAGCTAGAGAATTTGCTTCTGCTCACATGGCCTGCTAGACAAGTCCCTGAAGTATTCTGTTTTTTAATAACTTGTAAGTTTCCTAAAAGTGGATACTATTCCCCAATATTTGGAACTCCATTTGCCACCATCAGATGGACAAAAGAATGAGTCTGCATTACCAGGATTTCCATTTAAGACCTACAGACCACTGCATTTTCCAAGCTTACAACACTCATGGATCTTGTGAGATATTGAATATATTCATATTCATGCCATTTAGGTGTTTGAACTGGATGAAACTCAGCAAGTCATCAACTGAGTTTTAAAGCACTGAATTGCTGCTATGTGAAAAACTCAACCTCATACTGAAAACTAAGACTTTGCAGTTCCACATTTTTATCCAAAAAGTTTCGATTTTCTTTTTAATGAAAAACCATTGGAGTAATTTTAGACTTTTCATTAATAGTTTATGCAACTACAGATTATCAATGTCACTTTAAACTGCTGAAGTAAACAGTTATTTTTCCTTTCTGAACTTAGAATCTACATTACTCTTGCAGGAGTATCCTGAATACATCATTGCATGATAATCCAGATTTCATTAGCCACAATAGTAAGTATGGGTGAAATTTGCGAATTCGCGCGAAAGCGAATCCGCTATCCGCAAAATCCGCAAATTTGTGGATTTTTAAATTTTTGCGTGTTCGCGGGGCGCTCTGCGTGTTCGCGTGGTTTTTTTCAGCGCTCCGACCTCGAAGTTACCCATGCGGTCATACATGGGCGTGGCCATCTTGTTTTCAGTGTTCGCATTGCGTATTTCCGTTTCCGGGCGCTAGTTGCATGCTCGCATTGGGCATTTCCTACGTGCGGTGCACAATTACGTCATCGTGTCCGTTTTTGCGTGCTCGTGGGGGAATTATCGCGCAAACTTACCCACGCGGTCCCAATGGGCGCAGCCTTCTTGTTTTTCATTAATTGCTATGGTTCTGGGCAAAATGATGCTCAATCAGTATTAAAGCTGTCCCATGGCAGTTGGGCTTCTAAACTCTACGCTCCCAAAACATTACCGGTCTACCTTTCATCGCCAATGAAACCATATGCTAAGCACTAATTAATGAGGTTTCGTTTTGGCCAAATTCCACTGATGGCTTATAAGTTTGGACAAGGATATAAGAAAGCAACTTCTACGCAATGCCATTTCTGCAAACAAGAGGAAGAAAACCTAATTCATATCCTGTGCATTTGTAGACGCTTGATTGCCCTACGAATCTTCTGGCTTCGTCCGATCTGGCTCTCTTATAATATTAGGACATGCCATGAAGCATTAGAACTGTTCATAAGGGGAGACTCACCTCAGATGGCCACTCGTTTTGTAAAATTCATGTCTGGAATTAACAATTTATTACCACCAGGTGACCAAGAATGACCCCTAATCTCTAAAATTAACTGCCCCCTTTTTCCTATGTGCTCACTGTTTTATATTTAAATCTGATTAATGCTTCTCTTTTAATTTGTAATTATTTGTACAAATTGCACTGATTTTAAATAATTATGCAAATAAAATACTTACTTACTTGCTATGGTTCTGGGCATGCTTTTTCTATCCTGCTTTAATCTTTGCAATCCTTTGTTTGTTTGAACTGTTTTTTGATCTTTTTTACTCATTATCTATCCCTCTTTTTTTCTACATCTATATTTTGTGTTTTTTTCTACTTTTGGTTACTTTAAAACTTCTTTTTTTAACTCTTTTTTTTAATTTACTTTTTCCCTATTCTCGTTCCTATTTATTTCCATTCCTGTCCAGGACCATGGCAAAGGGAGCCGGAAAGAACAAGGGGAAGGGTCTCGCACCCCGTACCCGGCTCCCTTGGGGGCGATTAAGGGGGGAGGATATATTGGCCCGGGAGATTTTCAGCGTGGTGGAGGGGGCCGCCACCTCCCTAAGAACGGTGCAGCAGGTGGCAGGCCCGGGGCAGGGTATGGCCTCCGGCCGCCAGCTCTGGGATAAGGTGTGCCGGGCCATGTTTAGGGAGTCGGGGGTCCGGCGCACCTACCATCAGTCAACGCACCGGTGGGCGGACCTCCTTGACCGGGAGCAGAACCTGCTCGACCTGCTAGGCGTGGAGATCCCTGGGCTTGGTGAGTAGCTATTTAATAACTACTTTGTTTTCTTCTGCTCTGTATTATTATATTGCTAATATATGTTTTTCCCAAAGAGCAAGAATGCTGCTGATTCGATTACATTGCAGGTAAATTAATGTTTATAGCTTCTGTGATTGCAGGTGCTCGCCTGCTCAGTGGCGTTGCTACTATGCTTACTTGTTTGCAACTTTGTGCTCATTTGGCCTGATTATGTATGAGTGTAGTACTTTACAGAACTGCGCAATACTAGAGAGACTAGAGACTCAAGTCTAGTCCTTCCTTTGTACTCCTGCTGCCCCACTAAGAAGAAGAGATAGTGGTGGATTGATAGGTTGAGTATATTATGACTTGTTATTAGTAGTAGGACATTTTTTAGTGGTCTGCAATCATGATGACGGACTGTGTCTGTTACGTCGCGTGCTGCTGAGTGCTGGTAGTCGTAGTAGAACCTTTTTGTTGTTGGTTTAGTTAGTGATTTACATAACTTTCCAAGTAGACGGTCTGCGAATCCAGCAATACTGTACTATCCTCCTAGTTGACCAGATCAGATAGGTCAATACATGTAGTGCAATTGTTGGTCATTTGTTTCCCCGAGATAATTTTAGATTGTGGTCAAAGAAATCAAATATTTCAAAAAAACAATCATCCATGTTTGTGTTTATTTCATGATCATCAGCAACTCCCACGGGCAAGAGGACCACAGCGACGCCGGCGGAACTATGTGGGCAGGATCGGTCCTCCGAGCTCTCTTCTGCTGGCCCCAGTAAGTTGTTCTGTTGTAATGTTAATATTAATAATTATACTTCCCTAACTTTTACAGCACCTATTCATTCCAAACTGTTTCCTAATTCTATTTTTTACAAAATAGTATTTGATCTTCTTGTAGACTGTTTCTACATTCTTATCATGCCTCTACTATCACTCTCTGTGTATTACTATTTACTAATATTATGATTCGGCCTGTGTAGGTAGCTCAGCTTGCCCAGTCGGCAAACGGTGTTAAACAAAACTCTGATCCAGCAATAGCTCTAGGCACTGAGTGCAGTCCTCTGGGTTGCCCTTGCTGTCTATTCCAGTCTTCTTAATGTAAGTGCTTTGACAATTTCCAACAACAAAATGTCAATGTGTCCACCAAGAATAAGCTAGTAGTTGGCTTTTTTGATTTGATAGGAGCACATACCATACCACTAGTGTTTCAGGGACTATTCTGCACATAGAGAAGTATGGACAAGAGAAATAGGACATTGTTGATGATAGGTGCAGTTCGACTTTCCACATACCTCAGTCCGAACAGAAGTTGAACCCCCAATCCCCTGACCGACTATCTAGTGTGTCTGACCAATGATTATATGACCCAGAAGAACAGAAGAAGACTACCGCTGAATCCCGACCTATCAGAGTCACGGAAGCATGCCTGCAAAGTGCAGTAGTGCAAACCCTTCCGGTCACTCACTCGTGAACAAAAACCACACAGTGTTTTTTAGTTTTAAAGTTTTATTTTCAAATAAGAAATTAAAAAAAAAATTACTTTTTTTTAAATAGTGCAGTATTCCAAGCGAGCAAAGATGACGTTAAAGTTTAAACACCCTTCCCTAAAATCAATATACTTCAACTTAACACATCTAATTATTAGAAGAACTGTGCGGTAGCCCTCACCTTGTTTGAACTTCAAGTACTGGTGGTGATGAGGAGTAGGTGGTGAATTGAAAAGCTCTAGTTGGCAGAAGGGCAATGGAATCTTCTGTCTGTAATTAGAAAAATGGTGCTCGTTAAAAAGCAAGCATTCATCAGTTGTGCCAAAAAGTGTAGCATGTAATGGCTAAGCATATAAAAGGTTAACACCCTCCCCAAAACCGTCACTTTTTTTCATTACCAATATTTAAAAATTGGTTATGTATTAACATTTTCTTCCATTACAAGACGAAATAGGGGGTGGTGTATGGCATCTAAAAATATGACATGCTTTTTCTAGGTGCTGGGGCCAGCAGAGCAGAGGCATCCACTCCAGGGGGTGATGCGGCGGCGCCACAAGTGCCACCAGGAGGAGCTGTGGGGGATGACTCAGCAGCGGCGGACGGTGGTAAGTTATTATACTCCTTACTTATTGACATTTTAGAGTAGGCTCGCAAAGGAGTGTATGATGTACTGTACAGTAGACAGTACACTAGTACAAGTACACTGTACTGTTAAGAACAGTTACTAATTTGCCAATCACGGAGAAGACAGTCACCCTTGACTTAGAAATAGCATTAGCGGGCGTAGTTCTCGAGTAACCAATGGCCCCCCTCTATTTAACTTCAACTCAGCTGGGAAACTTTTATCGTGAATCCAAGTCATATCAGATGAACTTGAGGGATGTGATGAACGAAAAGGGAAAGAAGGGTGAAAGGAAGGACGAGCGAGTCATAACATTTATGACTGTAAAGAATGATACGTGTTTTTGAATGCAGGCAGAGGTGGCTGATAGGAAGGACTCAGATGCATGGCTGCTTGAAGCAAGGATGGTTGGAGGAGAAAGAAAAGATGACTGCCTGTGTGGGTGAATCAGAAAATGCATGTGTGGTGTGCATTGCAATATATCATTTGGGTGAAACTCAAATGCAAGTCAAGACGGTGGTTTACCAAATAAAATGAAAAGGGTGTTAGTTGGTTGTTGAGAAAAGTAAAGTTGGTACAGTTGAGACATTAAGAAGAATGATAGATGTTAACTTTGGAAGCCTGGATGGTATCTTCTTCCTCATAGATAGCAGAGGTGTATGTAGAGCAGACGCTCAGTGGATGAAGAGTGTTACTTTGAACAGCATGTCCGTGCCAGAGTAGCAATGCAGAGGAAATCCAAATACTAGAAGTTGTGATTGTTCAGAAATACTCCCTTGACTAACAGTACAGTAGTTTACTTTGCAAGCACAGCAGATATTGTGTATGTATTGAATAGTTGACATTATATCAAGTCAATTCCCTTCCTCCGGCAATTATTAAGCATGGGCGTAAAATCCGTTCCGCGGGCGAATTTGCGGATTTTTGACGATTTCGCGATCTGTGAATCGCGCGAATTTACCCAATAATCCGCAAATTTGCAAGCTACGAATTATTTTGCTTGGTCACGCTTGAAAAATACAATATCGCGCGCGCGGCGTTGACTCCGAGCCTGCCGAGTTGTTTTTCTCCCGGTTTTGCGCATTTTCGATCTTGCTGCGTGATCGCGCGGGAGTTTTTCGAACACTATTACGTCATCGCGGCTGGCCATCTTGCACGGCGAGAGTTTGACAACGAGAGTACGTCATAAATGCCCGCGACGGCGCGCAGTTGACTTTGGCGGGAGGTTTGAACAGCTCGCGTTCCCAAAATTGCAAAAATTGCAATTCTGCACAAGAAATCCCCCGCAGGAAGCATAAACTTTGTGAAAATGATGATTTTGATCAGAATAACTCCTCAGATTGACATTTGGCTGCACTTTTTGGTGCAGGAGTCCATCTTTTGGAGTGGGGTGGGAGGAAGGAAGTGCCCCAGAGTCTCCAACTTCCTGTTCCTGTCCAGCAGGCTCCTCCCAGTGCTTTGTGCATGTCCTGGTCACTTTTCATTTGGCTGTGTAGCTGGAAGGATTACTTTTTCTTGCTGCTGGTGGATTTTTGTATTTGAGGACTTTTTGGAGTTTGGATCACTTTTGGACTTGAGATTTTACAAGTAAGTTGGTGTTGTTTGTTTGGGTCATTGCAGTTGAGGCAACGCCAGTTCTAAAACTTTTTCACAACTTTAACAAAATATATATTGTGGTGGGTAGCTAGCCACAGTATCCAGTAGGCCCAGGATTAGTCATGGGTGCATGATACAACTGTTTCTCTGATTTTTTTTAACTTAATTCTCATTTATGTCATGGAATTTTAGCTCACTGTTATATGTTTTTTTTTTGGGGTGCCTGTAAAGCCTCACTAGTCAGTAGGCCCAGGGGTAGCTAGTGAGTGGTGCATGGACCAAGTCTTTCTGTGGGGTGTCTTGAATGTAAACATCATTGAGGGCATGGATGGCATTGGATTGTGGCGATTTTTATGTGTTTTTCGATTTTTTGGGGTGTTGATGGGGCATGGCCATGTGGGTGGGGGCCATTTTGAGGGCTGGTACAGGCAGGGCCTGGCCATGTGGTGGGGGTCAAGGGGCCATTTTGAAGCCAGGCAGTGTGCTTTGTGCCATAGACCTGCATCCAATGTGCCTTGCTTTCATCCATTATGCCCAGGGTTACTCAGTGGTGCATGGGCCTAGTCTTTTTGTGGGGTGTCTTGAATGTAAACATCATTGAGGGCATGGATGGCATTGGATTGGGGTGATTTGTGTGTGTTTCGATTTTTTTTGGGGTGTTGATGGGGCATGGCCATGTGGGTGGGGGCCATTTTGAGGGCTGGTACAGGCAGGGCCTGGCCATGTGGTGGGGGTCAAGGGGCCATTTTGAAGCCAGGCAGTGTGCTTTGTGCCACAGGCCTGCATCCAATGTGCCTTGCTTTCATCTATTATGCCCAGGGTTACTCAGTGGTGCATGGGCCTAGTCTTTCTGTGGGGTGTCTTGAATGTAAACATCATTAAGGGCATGGATGGTATTGGATTGTGGTGATTTTAAAGTGTTTTTCGATTTTTTGGGGTGTTGATGGGGCTAGGCCATGTGGGTGGGGGCCATTTTGAGGGCAGGTACAGGCAGGGCCTGGCCATGTGGTGGGGGTCAAGGGGCCATTTTGAAGCCAGGCAGTGTGCTTTGTGCCATAGGCCTGCATCCAATGTGCCTTGCTTTCATCCATTATGCCCAGGGTTACTCAGCGGTGCATGGGCCTAGTCTTTCTGTGGGGTGTCTTGAATGTAAACATCATCGAGAGGGCATGGATGGCATTGGATTGTGGTGATTTTTATGTGTTTTTCCAATTTTTGGGGTGTTGATGGGGCATGGCCATGTGGGTGGGGGCCAATTTGAGGGCTGGTACAGGCATGGCCTGGCCATGTGGTGGGGGTCAAGGGGCCATTTTGAAGCCAGTCAGTGTGCTTTGCGCCATAGGCCTGCATCCAATGTGCCTTGCTTTCATCCATTATGCCCAGGGTTACTCAGTGGTGCATGGGCCTAGTCTTTCTGTGAGGTGTCTTGAATATAAAACATCATTGAGGGCATGGATGGCATTGGATTGTGGTGATTTCTGTGTGTTTTTCGATTTTTTGGGGTGTTGATGGGGCATGGCCATGTGGTTGGGGGCCATTTTGAGGGCTGGTACAGGCAGGGCCTGGCCATGTGGTGGGGGTCAAGGGGCAATTTTGAAGCCAGGCAGTGTGCTTTGTGTCATAGGCCTGCATCCAATGTGCCTTGCTTTCATCCATTATGCCCAGGGTTACTCAGTGGTGCATGGGCCTAGTCTTTCTGTGGGGTGTCTTCAATGTAAACATCATTGAGAGGGCATGGATGGCATTGGATTGTGGTGATTATTATGTGTTTTTTGATTTTTTTGGGGTGTTGATGGGGCATGGCCATGTGGGTGGGGGCCATTTTGAGGGCTGGTACAGGCAGGGCCTGGCCATGTGGTGGGGGTCAAGGGGCCATTTTGAAGCCAGGCAGTGTGCTTTGTGCCACAGGCCTGCATCCAGTGTGCCTTGCTTTCATCTATTATGCCCAGGGTTACTCAGTGGTGCATGGGCCTAGTCTTTCTGTGGGGTGTCTTGAATGTAAACATCATTAAGGGCATGGATGGCATTGGATTGTGGTGATTTTAATGTGTTTTTCGATTTTTTGGGGTGTTGATGGGGCTAGGCCATGTGGGTGGGGGCCATTTTGAGGGCTGGTACAGGCAGGGCCTGGTAATGTGGTGGGGGTCAAGGGGCCATTTTGAAGCCAGGCAGTGTGCTTTGTGCCATAGGCCTGCATTCAATGTGCCTTGCTTTCATCCATTATGCCCAGGGTTACTCAGTGGTGCATGGGCCTAGTCTTTCTGTGGGGTGTCTTGAATGTAAACATCATTGAGAGGGCATGGATGGCATTGGTTTGTGGTGATTTTTATGTGTTTTTCGATTTTTTGGGGTGTTGATGGGGCATGGCCATGTGGGTGGGGGCCAATTTGAGGGCTGGTACAGGCAGGGCCTGGCCATGTGGTGGGGGTCAAGGGCCATTTTGAAGCCAGCCAGTGTGCTTTGTGCCATAGGCCTGCATCCAATGTGCCTTGCTTTCATCCATTATGCCCAGGGTTACTCAGTGGTGCATGGGCCTAGTCTTTCTGTGAGGTGTCTTGAATGTAAACATCATTGAGGGCATGGATGGCATTGGATTGTGGTGATTTTTGTGTGTTTTTCGATTTTTTGGGGTGTTGATGGGGCATGGCCATGTGGGTGGGGGCCATTTTGAGGGCTGGTACAGGCAGGGCCTGGCCATGTGGTGGGGGTCAAGGGGCAATTTTGAAGCCAGGCAGTGTGCTTTGTGCCATAGGCCTGCATCCAATGTGCCTTGCTTTCATCCATTATTCCCAGGGTTACTCAGTGGTGCATGGGCCTAGTCTTTCTGTGGGGTGTCTTGAATGTAAACATCTTTGAGAGGGCATGGATGGCATTGGATTGTGGTGATTTTTATGTGTTTTTTTTAATTTTTTGGGGGTGTTGATGGGGCATGGCCATGTCGGTGGGGGCCATTTTGAGGGCTGGTACAGGCAGGGCCTGGCCATGTGGTGGGGCTCAAGGGGCCATTTTGAAGCCAGGCAGTGTGCTTTGTGCCATAGGCCTGCATCTAATGTGCCTTGCTTTCATCCATTATGCCCAGGGTTACTCAGTGGTGCATGGGCCTAGTCTTTCTGTGGGGTGTCTTGAATGTAAACATCATTGAGGGCATGAATGGCATTGGATTGTGGTGATTTTTTTGTGTTTTTCGATTTTTTGGGGTGTTGATGGGGCATGGCCATGTGGGTGGGGGCCATTTTGAGGGCTGGTACAGGCAGGGCCTGGCCATGTGGTGGGGGTCAAGGGGCCATTTTGAAGCCAGGCAGTGTGCTTTGTGCCGATGGCCTGCATCCAATGTGCCTTGCTTTCATCCATTATTCCCAGGGTTACTCAGTGGTGCATGGGCCTAATCTTTCTGTGGGGTGTCTTGAATGTAAACATCATTGAGGGCATGGATGGCATTGGATTGTGGTGATTTTTGTGTGTTTTCCGATTTTTTGGGGTGTTGATTGGGCATGGCCATGTGGGTGGGGGCCATTTTGAGGGCTGGTACAGGCAGGGCCTGGCCATGTGGTGGGGGTCAAGGGGCCATTTTGAAGCCGGGCAGTGTGCTTTGTGCCATAGGCCTGCATCCAATGTGCCTTGCTTTCATCCATTATGCCCAGGGATACTCAGTGGTGCATGGGCCTAGTCTTTCTGTGGGGTGTCTTGAATGTAAACATCATCGAGGGCATGGATGGCATTGGATTGTGGTGATTTTTGTGTGTTTTTCGATTTTTTGGGGTGTTGATGGGGCATGGCCATGTGGGTGGGGGCCATTTTGAGGGCTGGTACAGGCAGGGCCTGGCCATGTGGTGGGGGTCAAGGGGCCATTTTGAAGCCAGGCAGTGTGCTTTGTGCCATAGGCCTGCATCCAATGTGCCTTGCTTTCATCCATTATGCCCAGGGTTACTCAGTGGTGCATGGGCCTAGTCTTTCTGTGGGATGTCTTGAATGTAAACATCATTAAGGGCATGGATGGCATTGGATTGTGGTGATTTTAATGTGTTTTTCGATTTTTTGGGGTGTTGATGGGGCTAGGCCATGTGGGTGGGGGCCATTTTGAGGGCTGGTACAGGCAGGGCCTGGTAATGTGGTGGGGGTTAAGGGGCCATTTTGAAGCCAGGCAGTGTGCTTTGTGCCATACGCCTGCATTCAATGTGCCTTGCTTTCATCCATTATGCCCAGGGTTACTCAGTGGTGCATGGGCCTAGTCTTTCTGTGGGGTGTCTTGAATGTAAACATCATTGAGAGGGCATGGATGGCATTGGTTTGTGGTGATTTTTATGTGTTTTTCGATTTTTTGGGGTGTTGATGGGGCATGGCCATGTGGGTGGGGGCCAATTTGAGGGCTGGTACAGGCAGGGCCTGGCCATGTGGTGGGGGTCAAGGGCCATTTTGAAGCCAGCCAGTGTGCTTTGTGCCATAGGCCTGCATCCAATGTGCCTTGCTTTCATCCATTATGCCCAGGGTTACTCAGTGGTGCATGGGCCTAGTCTTTCTGTGAGGTGTCTTGAATGTAAACATCATTGAGGGCATGGATGGCATTGGATTGTGGTGATTTTTGTGTGTTTTTCGATTTTTTGGGGTGTTGATGGGGCATGGCCATGTGGGTGGGGGCCATTTTGAGGGCTGGTACAGGCAGGGCCTGGCCATGTGGTGGGGGTCAAGGGGCAATTTTGAAGCCAGGCAGTGTGCTTTGTGCCATAGGCCTGCATCCAATGTGCCTTGCTTTCATCCATTATTCCCAGGGTTACTCAGTGGTGCATGGGCCTAGTCTTTCTGTGGGGTGTCTTGAATGTAAACATCTTTGAGAGGGCATGGATGGCATTGGATTGTGGTGATTTTTATGTGTTTTATTTTATTTTTTGGGGGTGTTGATGGGGCATGGCCATGTCGGTGGGGGCCATTTTGAGGGCTGGTACAGGCATGTGGTGGGGCTCAAGGGGCCATTTTGAAGCCAGGCAGTGTGCTTTGTGCCATAGGCCTGCATCTAATGTGCCTTGCTTTCATCCATTATGCCCAGGGTTACTCAGTGGTGCATGGGCCTAGTCTTTCTGTGGGGTGTCTTGAATGTAAACATCATTGAGGGCATGAATGGCATTGGATTGTGGTGATTTTTTTGTGTTTTTCGATTTTTTGGGGTGTTGATGGGGCATGGCCATGTGGGTGGGGGCCATTTTGAGGGCTGGTACAGGCAGGGCCTGGCCATGTGGTGGGGGTCAAGGGGCCATTTTGAAGCCAGGCAGTGTGCTTTGTGCCATAGGCCTGCATCCAATGTGCCTTGCTTTCATCCATTATTCCCAGGGTTACTCAGTGCTGCATGGGCCTAATCTTTCTGTGGGGTGTCTTGAATGTAAACATCATTGAGGGCATGGATGGCATTGGATTGTGGTGATTTTTGTGTGTTTTCCGATTTTTTGGGGTGTTGATTGGGCATGGCCATGTGGGTGGGGGCCATTTTGAGGGCTGGTACAGGCAGGGCCTGGCCATGTGGTGGGGGTCAAGGGGCCATTTTGAAGCCGGGCAGTGTGCTTTGTGCCATAGGCCTGCATCCAATGTGCCTTGCTTTCATCCATTATGCCCAGGGATACTCAGTGGTGCATGGGCCTAGTCTTTCTGTGGGGTGTCTTGAATGTAAACATCATCGAGGGCATGGATGGCATTGGATTGTGGTGATTTTTGTGTGTTTTTCGATTTTTTGGGGTGTTGATGGGGCATGGCCATGTGGGTGGGGGCCATTTTGAGGGCTGGTACAGGCAGGGCCTGGCCATGTGGTGGGGGTCAAGGGGCCATTTTGAAGCCAGGCAGTGTGCTTTGTGCCATAGGACTGCATCCAATGTGCCTTGCTTTCATCCATTATGCCCAGGGTTACTCAGTGGTGCATGGGCCTAGTCTTTCTGTGGGATGTCTTGAATGTAAACATCATTGAGGTCATGGATGGCATTGGATTGTGGTGATTTATGTGTGTTTTTTGACTTTTTGGGGTGTTTAACTGATGTTCCTCTGGCTTCCATTGCTTTTAGGTGCACAAGAGAACCACCAGTGCCAGGAAGAAGTCCTGCAGCGGTGTGTGCAGCACAACGTCACGTGACGTCACGTGTGGCCACAGACAAGACAACTCTGCAACTCCTGCAACTGCGGCCTGCTGTTCTGAGTTGACATCTGAAGAAGATGGCCCCAAAGAAAGGTGGCCGTAGTGCCTCAGCGAAAAAAGTTGCTAGTGCCACTGCAGGTAAGAAGGAGCAGAAGAAGCAAGTGGAACCACCTACCAAGGAGACTGGTGTGCCCACCGAAACCTTTTTTGGGAGAAAAAAAAGTACGCCTGCAGCAGCAGCGGTGTCCGCCGGGGACCAAGCTGGAAGCAGCACCTCCGCTTCATTGGGCTCAGTGCCACCACGCCAAGTTAGGTCCATGACCATGAGTGCTGCTGCGGCAGCCACTTTGGTTGTTCAATCACCATCGACCAGTGATGTTGGCTCATCACAAGAAAGTACCATCCAATCAACGCCGGGTGTAACTCAGCTGACGAGTGTTCAACAACCACAGCCGCAACGACAACCACAAGTGCAACTAGTACAAGCGCAAGTACATGGGTAAGGAGAGGCGCAATTACATGGGCAAGGAGAGGCGCAAGTACGTGGGCAAGGAGAGGCGCAAGTACATGGGCAAGGAGAGGCGCAAGTACATGGGCAAGGAGAGGCGCAAGTACATGGGCACGGAGAGGCGCAAGTACATGGGCAAGGAGAGGCGCAAGTACATGCACAAGGAGAGGCGCAAGTAGAGGTGCATGGAGAGGTGCCACTAGAGGTTCATGGAGCGACACAACTGCCTACAACGCTTGTTCCTCCAGAAGTAGGGGCACATCAGGAAATTGATATTCAAGTGGAAGAATCATCCGAGGAAGCCACTCCTCCTGAGGATGATCCATTGTCTTCCAGATCCCCAGCAAGAAAAAGGTTAAGGAGGGGTGCTACTTCTACTACTACAAGTTCTTCTTCAAGCCCCCTTCATTCTGATGACCTTGATCGTGATTGGAACCCAGCAATGCAGTCTGACAGTGAGGCACGCCATGAGCCGACAAAGGTAGCTAAGCCTAAAAGGAAGGTTCCCGCAAGGCTTCGACTTATGGTTGATGACGATGAACAAGAAGTGATGCCTTCTGCTGCTGATTAACAGTCTAACGATGACCCAGTCATCAGAGACGTCACTCCAGCCACAGCTGGCATGCAGTAGACAAACATTTTAACCCTAGCCCGAATGGCTGCTGAGCGGGATGTGGGCGGCGTGGCACTGGTATCACCACCAACACAGTTAACTACAACACCAACACCACCTACAGCTTCCACATTTTCTCATCAGAAGGGCCGGCAGGGACCTCCATCCAGCTCGACCTCCATTACCTCAAGTAGTGGTGCTGTAAGTGAACAACAGAAACCAATTCAGCCACGCCCATCCTCCACTTCATCTGGCATTGAAAGTCAAAGTAGCACCTCCACCACCAGCAGACATCTCCAGTCCCCAGTTTGGGACTTCTTTACTGTTAGCAAAAAGGCGGAAAACATGGTCGTTTGTTCGATTTGAAGTATCAGTTAGTCGGGGTAAGCTTGGTACCAACTATGGTACCGGAGGCCAGAGAGGTCATCTCAAAAAACACCACCCTATCCAGTGGTATGCGCACCTAAGTAAGAGCCAGGAAGTCCAAAGTAGAACTGATCCGAATGTATCCATTGACATTGCATCTGATGCTGATGAGGGGCTAATTGTGCAGGAGGGAAGTCAAGAACTGACTGACATTTCTTCTGGTACACCCAGTACACCTGGCAGCAGCACTGCAGTGGTAGCGCCCACACCCTCTACCCCAGCAACATGTATGAGGCACACTAAGAGTCAGGGACAGACACCAATGCAAAAAACTAAATCAATGAGCTTAACTGGTTTGAAGTCTGCATCATCATCATCATCACGTAAAATGGTCCAGCCCAACATTAGCAGCGTGTTTTGGTCGGATGCGCCATTTGAACGCAACCACCCAACGGTACGTCTGTATAACGCAAAGCTAGCTAAAATGCTAGCGCTGGACCTTCTCCCTTTCTCTTTCGTGGAAGGGGTGGGTTTTCGTGAATTAGTGGCAACAATCTGCCCTAAATGGAAGGTTCCTAGCCGGTCCTATTTTGCCAGGGTTGGTGTTCCAGCACTACATCAAGATGTGCTGAAGGTGATTGGCGCAGCTATTCTGAAGAGTGCTGTTCACACTATCCACATGACAACAGACATGTGGACCAGTTACCAAGCCCTTGATTACATGTGCATCATTGCACACTGGGTCTCTTTTGCAGGGATCGAACAACAGTTACAAGCAGGTATTGACACGGAGGAAGTTTTTCAAGCTACTCGCAAACATGGAACAGTAGGCATGTTTGCCATGGAGAAATCTCACACTGCACATAACCTTTTGGAGGAGTTTGATAGGAAGGCCTCTGAATGGCTGCATCCAAGAAATCGCATAGTTGGGTATGTTTCCACGGATAATGGCAGTAATATAGTTAAGGCCATGCAGCAAGGTGGCTATTTCAGAGTGCCGTGTTTGGCGCACAGTATTAACCTTGTGGTGCAAGATTTCTTGAAAAATGAAAACACAGTCAGCAAGTTACTGACCACCTGCCGAAGAATCTGCACACATTTCAGCCATTCTTTTAAGGCCCGGAAGGAGCTGAGGACCATTCAACATGAACGTAGACTGCCAGTCAAAGGACTCATCCAGGAGGTGGCAACACGTTGGAACTCAACCTTTTACATGCTTGAGCGTCTGTCTGAGTAGTGGGAGGTAATAAATCATTATGTCTATAAACTGGGTTCTACTCACAAAGACATGAGGCTAGAGTTGGAGGAATGGCAGCTAATTGCAAGCCTGACAGACATGCTTCATCCTTTTGATCTCTTCACGCGTGCAGTCAGCATGGAGGACTGTTCTTTGAGCAAAGCTATCCCATTGTTGCGCATGCTAGAGCACCAACTGAAGGACGTGTCTTCAACGTTCAGAGATGATGGTGAAAAGCGAGAAGCATATGATTTGGCGGAGAAGTTATTAAGGCGCCTACTTCTCAGTGAAAGGCTTGAAAACATACATACAGAACAACATTACATTTGTGCCACTATTCTGGATCCACGGTACAAAAAGGCAGTGGCTAGCAAAGCATTCATTCCTTTTGATGAAGCAGATGGTTCAAAGTACAAACATTGCCTAGCTGTGTCAGCCACTCGGTTCGAAAAAGAGCGGCAGAACCTTCAAGGAGGCAGCACAAGTACAACTGAATCAGCAGGTCATCCGGCGTCAAGTTCGACTTCTCAATCCGCGGCCGAAGGGAGTTACTTTCCCTCACAGCCGTTAACGACACCAGCAACCGTATCATCATCCTCACCTGCACCAGGCCGCTCAAAAATATTGTCGGAAGGGGATTGGCTAACTCAGCAAGGGTTTGCTCGGTCCACTTTTGCAAAGGTCGCAGATGTTACGCAAAGTGGATCAACCATGGAGAACCTTGAGTCGGTGGTGCAGGCCTATCTGGATGACTCAACAGAGGTCTGTCATAATGTGAACCTATTGGCATAATGGTATATGAAAAGGTCTGGATGTCGACTGATCACCAACCTGGCTCTAAATTATTTGTCTTGCCCACTTGCAAGTGTGTCTTCTGAACGTGTTTTCAGTGCTGCCGATGCCATTGTAACTTCAAAAAGGACCCGCATTTTGCCCAAAAATGTGGAGAGGTTAACAATAATCAAGATGAATCAGCACTTCATACCACACGATTACAAAATACGTGAATGCATGCAGGAAGAAGAGGCACACCGACTTAGGTGACGCCAACGGAAGTTCTTCTCGGTCAACAGACCTACTCCCGTCTCAATTCATAGACTTGGAGGACAAGCTCTGCTTCCCTGACACCGAGGCCTGAAAATGACTTCCTTTTTTTCCGTACTTATTCACTTTTATTCCTGTGTGTCTTTCTTTGTTTTGCTACTTTTACCACAACAAAACTCGAATCACCTAATCACAACAAGTCCATCATCAGCACTGTCTTCATCTTATTTTCCTTATTGATTTGAAGGTGCCGCAGTCTGCATTCAGATGTTCACAAGTTCACAACTCAATCATGCTCCTTTATCCTCCTCCTCCAGACTCCCCCTATCCATTTCCCTCAAGGCAGATGGATGGATTATGGAGAAAAAACAAACTTTGTCTTCGTAGACGAGTCCCCTCAAGTGGGACTGAAATAACTGACTGACAACATGCTTGCTGATTGTTGACAGACCTACTTCTGAAATTTACAGGACAGGCTACCCTGTGGGCCCTCACTTTCCGAAGAAGATGCGGACAAAAAGTAGAACAGGTAATGAATAATGAGAAGATGGCATGCAGTGGACAGCAATGGCTGTCTGTCTCTGTTAAAAGTACCAATTGCTGTTTGTTTTTTTGTGAACAGCGCAAGTTGCCATGTTTTGAATATACCAGTATTGCAGGTTTTTGGGGGTTTCTTTGGGGGTGTTCTAGATTTGCGGTGCTGGGTCGGGGGGTCTGGGAGCACTGCTGGCACAGTCTAATTTTGATTGCATATTTTTATTCTGGAAATCCATGGTGGAAAACGGGAGTTATGGCCTAGCTGCAGAGCGCGCTTGGAGTGATTTTGGAATGAGGCCTAAATATTTCTAAGTGTGAGTTTTTCCGGTTTTGCTTTTTGCCTGTTTGGGGGTCTTCTACTTTTTTTCGCCTGGGTTGACGGGTCTGTTGGCATTGCTGGGAAGGTCTAATACCGTATAAAAGTGGTTTGGACAAAATCCATGGTGAAAAAGTTTTTCCGTTTTTGCTCACTTGCCTGTTTTTGGGGTGCTGTTTGGGGGGGTTCCTGGTGTTTGGGAGTGGGTTGGGGGGTCTGGGAGCACTGCTGGCACAGTCTAATTGTGATTGCATTTGTTTTTCAGGAAATCCATGGTGGAAAAGGGGAGTTAGGGCCTAGCTGCACAGCGCATTTGGACTGAATTCCAGGTAGGCCCCAAATTTGCTAAGTCTCACTTTTTGTGGTTTTGCTTTTTGGCTGTTTGGGGGTGTTAAACTTGTTTCTGCCTGGGTTGACGGGTCTGGGGGCATTGCTGTGAATGTCTAATACCGGATAAAAGTGTTTTGGATAAAATACATGGTGAAAAAGTTTTTCACTTTTTAGCTTTTTCGCTCACCTTCGTGTTTTCGGGGGCCTGTTTGGGGGGGTTCCTGGTGTTTGGGGGTGGAATTTGGGGTCTTGGAGCAACGCTGGGTATGGATACTTTTGATTGCAAGTGGTTTGAAGAAAATCCATGGTGGCAAAGGGGAGTTAGGGCCTAGCTGCAGAGCGCGCACGGAGTGATTTTGGAAATGTGCCTAAAAATTTCTAAGTCCCCATTTTTGTATTTTGGGTTTTTGGCTGTTTGGGGGTCCTCCACTTGTTTCCACCTGGGTTGACGGGTCAGGGGGTATTGCTGTGAATGTCTAATACCGGATAAAAGTGTTTTGGATAAAATCCGTGGTGAAAAAGTTTTTCACTTTACAGAGTTTTCGCTTACTTTCGTGTTTTCGGGGGACTGCTTGGGGGGGTGCCTGGTGTTTGGGTGTGGGTTTTGGGGTCTTGGAGCAACGCTGGGTATGGATACTTTTGATTGCAAGTGGCTTGAAGCAAATCCATGGTGGCAAAGGGTTGGGGCCTACTTGAAGAAAGCGTTTGACACTATTTTTAACTTAGGGCTCATTAGGGTTAGCAGTATTGCATGTGTTTGGGGGTGTTAGAGATTTTGGCAACTGGGTTCTGGGGTCTACTCTTGGAGCACTTGTTGAGAAATGTCTACTTTTGGTTGCAAGTGGTTTGAAGAACATCCATGGTGGGAAAGGGGGGATTTGGGCCTACTTTACTTTCAAAGTACGTTTTGTAACCATTTTCCACTAGGCCTCAGACAGGTAGCAGTAACGCACGTTTTTGGGGTCTGATTGGGGGTATTCTACATTTTAGCGTCTGTGTTAGGGTCTGGGAGCACTGCTGGGAAGGTCTAATTTTGTTCTAAAATCGTAGTTTACACTACACCTAGCTTGAGGGGAAAGATCCGCAACATTTGCCCATACTTATTTATCCTTCAAAAGGAGACTCAGAGTACGCCCTTTCGAAACTATTGTACTGTTGATTCTGAAACTGAAACTGTGACTTTTTGCACTACACAGCGTACGTACCTTATATTTGTTTCTCGGTGGTGTTTTAATATCACTTCCTGTTTTTCCATCAACATTTACAGGGCGGCTTTCACCCTGTGCAATGGAACAAAGGATGAAGTCAGGCTTCACATTAGCGACCCGCAATTCAGCATCCGCCAGGCAGGCAGTGGACAGGGTGTCTTCTGGTCACCAACATTGATCGACGGAGCGTCAGATGACACGGAGGAGTACCGCAAATAAGAGGAATGGCTTGATGCATGCAACTTCCCAAATTCAACAGGACAAGTACAACAACATACAGTAACAGTATCCATTCATTTCTACTTATCTTTTAAGTAATGTTATTGCTGTGAACTTCTATGAGTGTGACTTTGCATTTCTTTGCTCTCTGCTTCTAAATTCATCCCTCCAGCTATTGTATAGTTTTACTTTGCTATTTTTCAAACTAATGTAATGAACAAAGTGTTTCTACGAGTGCAGAGATAGGCAAGTGAAAACGCATAATTACTGCAGCCCTGTACTGTCGCATTCTTTCATTCATTAGAAAGTACTACTTAGTTAAAGTAACCTAACCATCCATTTACAATCAACTTCATGCCTGCAGAAGTGCATGCACTTCCTTTATGCCCCTTAAAATATTTATGGATATCTTCGTATCCAAAGATTTGTTTATCTTCATTTGTTGTTTGTCCATGCTGTGTTTTTTTTTCCTCTCTCAACAAAACTTTCCCAAAAAACCCCATTCCCATCCAATTTTCAAACCCTAACCCTCTTCCCCCGGGCTGTGTGGTTTTCATTGATGTGTGAGTAAATGACAGCAATAATTCCACACACTTGCTGGGGAGGATAAGGTCATAGCAACTGAAAATGAATTACATTTCAAGGCTGGTGAAGGAATCGAAGGATTTATTCTTACTCAGCTTGACACAGACCCATGACTATTAGCAAATCAAAGCAGATTTTCATGGGAGCCATGAAATGGATTGATCATGAAGAACATCCTCCTCCTACACGTGGCAAATGATTACGCTGCTGTGTCCTTCACCTTCAGTACTATTTCTTGTAGTAGTAGCCAATGTCAAATTCCACACAAGTAGTAGTTATACTTTCAATACTTTAGCATTTGTAAGGCTACATTTTGGCACTGTTCTAGTGTACTGTTACGTGCTATAGTATCTATCGTACTGTTCTAATGCTCCGCTAAGGCCAATCAAGGTTTCAATTTCTTTTTTTTCATATGCTGCAACTGCCACTGTGTACCACCACTAGTACCACCGCAATTATGCCATTTCAACCGCCAAGGATTGCCAACCTTAATCGCCATTTGCCATGCAGCCAGCCCTGTGCCTAGCCCTAATTTCAAACATGAATTACAGGTAAGATAAGCGTTTGGGGGGAGGAAGAATAATGGAGTAGTGTGAGAGACGAGAGACTGGCGGTAGTACTAGTAAAGTCCTAGAACAATTGAATTCACTAACTCTGTGAGAGGCACTTACTATTGTAAACATTTGGGCAATTACTTAAACAATTTGAATCAAGAAGCCACTTAAGTTTCCGGAAAACAAACTTACAGTTAACTCCCCCCCTCCAGCCTCAACTGCAGTAAAAACACTTATGCTATGTTTAAGTTGAAAGTAATAATTATTTATATCCCTAACAAAAATAAACTATCCTTCAAGACCCGACCCACCCCCCCTAACCCCAAAGAATGTCCGTGAAATAAAAAGTTATCCAAAGTCCAAAACACCCAACTCCCAATTCCCACCCCCCAAAAGTCTTTAAAACCTTCAATGCTACAGCAATTCCCCCCTGGTGCTGAACTCTGCAGATCCCCATTGTGCATGACGAGCTCAGCTCGTCATGAGCACACGAGCAGTGTACTGCATGACGAGCTCAGCTCGTCATGAGCATGGAAGGGGTTAAAAAAGGGGCAAGGGACAGTCTCTCCTTCTCTAATGCCGCCGGCGGTTTACTTTCTGGGCCAGGTGGTCATGCTCCTTGCGGAGGTTCTTGAGCAGGATTCTCAGTTTCTTCTGCTCCTGCTCAAGGTAGGACACCCTGAGTGTTAGGCGGTGCACGCGTGCCTTGCACCTGCTGTGGGGGGCAGCTGATTTTTTGGCTGCTTGGCGGTGGCGGGTGGCTGCGGTACCACGGCTCCGTACCGCTGGAGGCCTGCGCTGACTGGCTGACCCAGGGAGCACGGAGAAGGATGCAGCTGTCCCTGTGGATGTTGTGGTGGTCTGCGACTGCGTTTCCTCCTCCTCCTGGGCCACCAGCCGCCGATATTCGGCGACAGTCGCCTCCAGTTTCCATTGCCGGGCCCGTCTAGCCAGCTCCTTCCGTGACATTTTGGAAGGAGCATCTATATGAAGAAAGAAAAACATAGTCTGTAACCAATGCTCTTTAACCGCATGCGTGCGGGCGGAATTCCGCTCGCACGCTGAGTTTTTTAAAAACGCATGTTACATGACGAGCTGAGCTCGTCATGAGCGTGCGAGGAGGCTACCTCATGACGAGCCTAGCTCGTCATGAGCGTGGAAGGGGTTAAGATTAACACAAAATAATTCAGCAGAAAGTTGTGTCACAGTAGAACTAGCAACTTGCAAGCACAGTACATAACATTTGTGGCCTGTATCTATCTAACCTCCCACTTCGTCAGCCTTGCTCTAATATTAGTGGGAGTTTCAGGAATCAATTCTATGAGCACTATGGACTCACTACATTAGAGTCGATTATGACAGTACACCAGTCTTATTCTTCTTCTCTCTTGTTTAGCGAAATTGGTACGTAAACTTCTGGAAGCCGGCATCATAATGCCAGCGCAGTCAACTTGCACCCGAGAAAAACAGACGCACGCCATGATGACACGGGCTTGCGTTACTGTACCAGTCCAGTACATGCAGGTGGTGAAGCTCTTACTTTTCTATTACGGGTGGCACTGAGAATACTCTGTTACAAGGGCTACTGCTTAATTAATCTAACTTTCACCCTACAGTGCCAATGACTACTAGAAAAGGAACATGAAGAAGATAAATAATATGATTATCTAAGTACTGCTACTATTCATGGTAGTATTCGGAAAAATTACAACTTCTTTTCCTTGCCTTTCCTACACTGGAACGGACGTGCGGGTGCGGTGTTACATGCTCTTCAAAGTAACACTTAGTTCATCCAGTGACCGTCTACTCCCTCTACATACACATATGCTATCTATGAGTCAGATAATACCATGATCCAGGCATCCATCCATTTAAAGTAAATGTCAATCATTCTTCTTAATGTCTCAAGTGTACAAACCTTACTTTTTCTCACGGGAAAAAAACATTTTCATTTTATTTTGGAAACCGCAAGCCATGCATCCGTGCTTGACTTGCATTTGAATTTCAACCAAAGGATATATTGCGCACACATACAGTTTCTGTTTCACCCACCCAGGCAGTCCTCTTTCCTTTCTCCTTTCACCCATCCTTGCTTCGTCCTTCAACCGGCCATGCATCATATTCCCAGCCACCTCGGGCAGCATTGAAAAACACGTATCATTCTTTGCCAGTCATCATTACTTTTAACTCGCTCGTCCTTCCACACTTACTTACACCCTTCTTTCCCATTTCGTTCATCCCATCCATTAAGTTCATCTCTGATCTGACTTGGATTCTCGAAAAAACTTTCACAGCTGAGTTGAAGTCAATTTAGAGGAGGCTACTACCTGGTTAATAAAAACTTAGTTCTAAATTTGTAAGACTTCTTAACAGTATAGTATACTTGTACTGTACAACATATACACCCGTGCAGAGAGCACACTCTGCAGTCTGCTATCTCAATAAGTAAGGAATATAATAGCTTACCACTGTCCGCCACTACCGTGGCATCCCCCACAGCAGCTTCCGCTGGCTGTTGCACCGCCTCCGCCCAAGGAGTGCCCACCTCCTGAAGAACCGGGTTATTTAAGACCCAGCGGCGTCAGGGGACACGCCCAAAGTCTCAGAGTTCACCTGTCTTCTAAATACAGAGGCACGGAATCTTCTTGGTGACGTCAAAGATTGAATTTATTGGCTGCAACCAGAAACAGAGGTCCACGAAGTACAATGGCTGTATATTTGTAGGAGACTGCTCAATTTTACAAAGCAAGCCATCCCTTTTATACCAAATATTGTGCTTTAGGCAAACATTCCTTATTTACAGTTGACCAATCCCATGTGTACACGACAAAAAGTATTGCATGACAAACCCACATTTCATTGTCCAGCCCACAATCAATTTTCCGGGAAGGCCCAACACTCTTCATCAGATAAGTCGAGCGCACCCTTAATAAAAACGGGCACCTCCCCATCGTAAACGGACGATAAAGAAAGGAGCAGAGACAGGTGTGAGTAAGATTAGACATAGTTGTGTGCAATAAAAGGTTTATGAGGTCCTGTGCCCTGATCCTCAATCTTGACCAGCTGCCGAACAAGGAACTGGCTCAACAAGTTTGGCCTCGGGCAACAGAGTCAGCTTGCCCAGGTCACACAGAAGTCAGCTAAAGGTGTACGTGTCTCAAGGACTCGCTCGGCCTTAGTCATCGGCCTATGTGAGGGCAACCACAAAATGGCTGCCGTACACAAAATGGAACCCAAGGGTTCAGAACAGAATCCCTGATTTCATGATGATCACGTTACTCGAACATGACGAAAACACTCGTACATCTTACGCTCGCCGTTTTCGGTCCGCTGATACCAAAATCGTCATGATACGACGACATTTATGAAATGGGTTCAGAATCTCAGAACCTCAGACCCTCCTTTTGCCCTTACATAGGCAATAACCTAAACCCATGTCAGTCTTAATCTAGGTCTATACTCATCAGATCATCAAGATGTTGCTGTGGCATCATCCTATTACTTAGCACGTCTCGTGATACAGGTCTCCTTACACACGATGTAGCACAGAGACCACATATAGCAGGAGCACACTGTACACAAAGACAGAACAGGAAAAGGATGGCTAAGATCATCCCAATGACCATCAGAATCTTCCATCCCCACGTGGATATCAGTTCCCAGAACCATCCCATCAACGACCAATCTCCTTTATCCACGTGTATAGATTCGGAGATCTTGTCTAACTTGGAAATGGCCTGGTATACTGTCGGAGCATTGTCTGGAATGAAAACACAGCAGCTCGATTGGATCAATTTACATACCCCTCCTCTATCTGCAAGTATGGCGTCTAACGCAACTCTGTTCTGGAGAGTCATAAGATGATCCGACTGGAGCTCAGCAGTCAGGTTACCAAGGGCACCGGCAGTTTCAACTACGGTGGACTCAACCACTCTCGTTAATTGCCGTATGTTCCTGCTGTTAGCCATCGGTCCCCAAAACGGCAGAAAACCCTTTAAGAAATCTCCAAATTCTTGTCCTGCGGTATCTTCCTTACTGAAGACACTTCTAACAATTCACGTCTTGTGGTAATCTGCCGCAGCTGTATAGGTAGGAGGCAACAGGAACGAGACAAAACATGTGCCCGAGAAATCAGGGGGCAACCACGTGTACACTCTATCATAACAGACAAAATAGGTACCCTTAGCTGCTAGAAACAATGGGGACATCTGGGACGCAAAAACATACGTCTCAGTGTAGATACTCTTCCCTAACTGAGCTCTCGGATTCTTGCCATTACCTTGCAGACAAAGATGACCCTGATGGGGTACGATCCAAATTGGAGAGGATCTTTTCGCTCGCTGGTTCTCACTCAGACTAACTCCATATCCAGTTACGTTCCATCCAATATATGCTAGTGTCTCATCTCTCGGGATTGTCTCATAGGAACTAACTCCTCTAATCATGTCGACTATTCCCTTAACTAGAGCACTATTCTTTGGATTGTCCTTCACAGAACGTAGGGGGTAGATTTCACGAGCATAGATGAACATCGTTCTGTATGCCCACACAGAACCATTTAGCTGAATGGCAGGACCAGGTAGGGAATACCCTTATCGGTAGTATGGAGCATAAGGCCACACACCCAACAGTTAGTTGTGTTCACTACTAGTTGGTGTTGGTGTAGAAGCTGAACAAAGGAGTTATTAGCGAATTCCAATCTCCTAATGGACTCATGTTCAGGCAGAGGATGAAAAGAATGCGAAGAAAAAGTAGAAGAAGGTATGGGCTGTGTAGTGGGTGCAAACGTCACTTGAAAAGAGAATATAGTATACCCCATCAAAAACATCATTAAGCTAAGTAACATGAAAAGACACAATATTTTTTTATTTTTTTTGTAAACTTTATTCGATAAAAACCAACTTCATCATAAAAGTACATACAAATCATTGTGTAAAAGAGGTATAAAAACTTTAAAAAGGTAAGATCTTTTCAAGAGCAAATGGAGACAATATAAAATAAAAAAAAAATAGATTAGGTAAAGTCCTGGAGCAGAGAACAGAGAATCGGAAATATTCTAGTGGGTATGTAATACACACAGTTTCCTACCCCGTTCTCATTTTTATAAGTCTTGAGCGTATCTGCCAAGCCTTTCCCAAGAATTTGGCGACTCCGCAAAAAACCATCATAGATGTTGTATCCGTTATCAATATGCGGATTGCCGTCACATGGTGCCTGACTCCCAGTTCTCTGCATACTGGCTTTAACCACCTTCTCCTGGGTCCGCTATATGCTCTACAGGCAAATAAGAAGTGGGCTAAGGACTCATTGGGGTTTGAACAACCAGGGCAACTAGAATGGTTGGACATAGATGACTTCCAATGCCTGGTAAAAGTGTTCAGGGGAAGTGTTCCATGTCTGAATTTTAAAAACAAGGTTCTGTCTCTAGGTGTTTTAATGATATCGAGAAAGGATTCATACTTCCTCACCGGTTTATACTCTAAAAAATGGTCAGTTAAAACTCCCCAATTTGATTTCTCGAGCTCCTTAGCTTGAACCCATTCCCAGTATATTTTTTTAATTGTTTCTTTCGGGGGTGGTGACTGGGACAAGCAAGTTTCACTTAGCCCCAAGTTGGTGATCAGGTCCCTTAGGTTGTCCAGCCAGGCGATTCTTGACAACTTGTTCATGGTGATAAGTTTGTCCAGGACTGCAGCATAGTGTACCAGTTCCGGTGTCCTTCTCAATCGTACCCAATATAAGAGAGGTCGAAGGGTGACAATATCTTTAATTACACGACGGCCCATATCTTGCAGCAGTGGTTTCAAGGGGGTAGAGACTGGGAGACCCACCAAGTCTCTCAAAAACTTATTTTCAGTTTTCGTTAGCTCTGTGATCTTGTCAAAGCCCCAAAGTTCTGACCCATATGTTGTTGCTGCCAATGCTTTCCCCTCATAGATGGCAAGGACAGGTGCAATAGGCCTGCTTACCGAGGCTCGGTGTTCTCTGGCAATGGCTCCCGTGGTCCTTTTCAGATTCAGATGCATTTTTGCTAAATGGGAGTCCCACTTCATTCTCCGGTTCACCCTTACTCCCAGATAATCAAATGCATCAACCTCCTCCAGTGAACATCCGTTAAGCACAACATTAATCTTCCTTGGTCTCTTTGTTTGGGACAGCACCATTAATTTAGTTTTTGTAGTGTTAATTATTAACCCACGTTCCTCACAGAAGGCATCAAACTTAGTCAAAAGTTTTTGGAGACCAGAGGGGGTTTTGGACATGAGGAGGGTGTCGTCCGCAAAAAGGAGGGTCGGTATTTTTTCACCTGCCAGGGTGGGAGCATCCACAGGTCCTCCCTCAAATGGCCTGCCACCCCATTTATAAAGAGGGAGCCATCACACAACCCTGGCGGACCCCCCTATTCACTGGTATTTTATCAGTTAGTTGGCCCTCACTCCCCCATCGGATCCTTGCATATGTGCCATCATGCAGTCTTTTAACAAGCTCAAGGAAGTACCTGCTATAGTTTGGTGCGTGGGACAAGGTCGAAGGCGGTTTTTAGGTCTATGAATGCCAGATATAATGACCCTTTACCGACAGAAACAGTCTTCCAATAAATCGCAGTGAATCGGAACACTTGGTCTATCGTGCCGACCTTTTTTCTAAGACCCGCTTGTAGGTGTGTTAGAATATCACCGTCCTCCAGCCATGACACCGTTCTGGATATGATGACCCTGCCAACCACCTTCTGAATTACATCAATCAGACTAATTGGTCTATAGTTGGCAGGGTCATCTCTAGGCCCCTTTTTATATATCGTGACCACTTCTGCCCCTTTCCACGACTCTGGGACTGGATAGCCCTGAGTCAGGAGATTTAATAGCGGAAAGATAAGGTTGGCCCAAAGGGTCGGGTCATGCAATAAAAGATCACCAGGCAGGCCATCCGGGCCAGCAGCCTTCCCCGGGGCAATATTTTTGATGGCTGTTTGGACCTCAAGAGAAGTGAAGGGATCTACTGGTTCGATATTTAAGATGGTTGTCTCGGAGTCTGAATGTGGATCTGACAATTGTACAGAATCAGCCTCACAAGAGTAGAGATTCAAGAAGTGGCAGTACCATTGCTGTTCAGTTATGTGGTGTACAACAGGATCCCCTCCCCTTCTAGATGAATTATTTATTAAGTCCCAAAAGAGAGTTGAGTCCTTTATAGAGGCAGCCTTCCTAAGTTCCTGCCAATGATCTTCCTCCGATGTTCGTTTTGACAATTCTATTGTTTTTTTATATTCTTTTCTAGCTACCCTTAAAGCTGCTGGGTCCTTTTTCCGAATCGCAAGCGAGATGGATTTCCTCTTTTCCCTGCAATCTCCTGTAAACCAAGGGTTGCCATTTTTAAAAATAGTGTTTTTCCGTCTGTTTGATCCTGTAATTTTAAAATAGGAACTCAAATTATCTATAAAATCTTTATAGATATTACCCAGATCTGGGTTGAGGACCTCACCCTGTAGGATATTCAGCTTACTAAATTCCAATCCCTTTGCTGTTACCAAAAGGCCTATGCTTTCCAGAATTTTCTCATGGGACGCCACCTTGTGCCATTTTAACCTTCTATTACAGTTAGATGGGACTACTTCTTTGGTGTATAGGCGGTTAATCGGGGTTTTCCTTTTTAAATCCCATCTGATTTCGGCGGAGAGTGGGTTGTGGTCACTGTCCGGCATCTGCTTAATATCCATGTCGACAACATTCCCCCATAGCCTTATATCCATGAGGATGTAGTCAATACGGGATTGGCCATTAAGGCTGTTGGGTCTGAAGCTGTTCTGCCATTTAAAGCACGCAGATTATATTCCAATGTCAGAGCATTGATCTGTAAAGCTCTAACCGACCATCTCTTAATAGGCCTTAAACTCAATGGGGGGATAGACTGTTTAATGTCCTCCTCCATGACCCCTAATAGATCATCCTCCGTTAGGGGTTCATACGTGCAGTTGAGATCTCCTCCCAGTATGATGTTAGATCTTGGGGGGATAACCTCTAGAGCCATTTCCAAAAGGGATATTGTTTCTGATTTTTTACAAGCTGGCGCTCCTCTGGCATAGACGTTAAACAAATCTACTCTGTTGCCCTTTAGCGGACCCTTAAAGGATAAATGCAGAATATCGTCTGAATTTGTATTATGACAGGTGATGTCCAAGTTCATTGTCACCTTAACCCATGCGATAAGACCTCCTGATGGGCGGCCCCTACCTTGGCTAACAGCAGGAATGAAGAAAGTGGAGTAGCCCGATTTATACAGGGGTGTCGTGCTCCAGGTCTCTTGGAACATGCAGACTTCGTGTTCCTCAATAAAATCATTCCATTCTGGAATTACCAGGTGTTTTTTGAGGCCTGCTATGTTCCATGAGAGGATACGAATTGTATCTGAAGTGTCCCCCACTTCTATATTGTTTCCATTTCCATTCTGCTTTGGAGGGATTGTGATAGTGAATGTACTAGGGACTTGCCCCAGCTCAAACTCACAGTTCAGTGAGGATTGATCGTCCAGAGAGCTGCCAACAGTAGGTTGGATAGTTTGTTCTAATATCAGGGCTTGCAATGGAGGACTAGGTGTGACATTGGCGTCCTGGTTTATATTTGCAGATCGCTTTTTGGTGGGAGGTCCCGCTTGTCAATCGCAATCCTCAAAATCAGAGAAAGCATCAAACCTATTTGCGACCTCCAACGGGGTGAAAGGTAGCAGATGATCCATCCTCCCATTACCTACAAAGTGATCAAACCTCTTGTTTCCATTTATGTGGCGCCTAAGAGGAACAGTTTCCCACCTAGATACATTTTCAGCAATCATGGGATCAGGTGCCTGCATCATATACCGGTTGTTATATGGTATAATTGGTTTGATCCGTGGGTACGCCAATGCCCCAGGATGGAATACAGGGTTCACAAGAGATCTCGGGTAGAAGTAGGTCAGATCACAGGGAACAATGGAATTACCAATGCTCCCTGGGATCCATTCTAAAATATATCTTACAGCCCCAGGATCTCTAAAATTGATGACAATTAGATCCCCCTTTATATTTTTCACTCTATTTCCCAACCAGGAAAGTCGACGAACATGAAAAATGTCTCCATTAACATTAGGGGGCAGTGGTCGGTTTTGGTTAAGCCAGTATATGGTTTTATTTTTCAACTGGAAAAACCCCTCCCTCTTACCATCCTCTAATGTCGGAACCCCCGCCAGGACAACCACAAAAGGGGCTGCTTCAGGGGGTAATTCGACCTGGCGCCCCCTGCACTTCTCTGTTCTAGCTGTACTAGATGTTCCTGTCTCCTCTCGCTTACTTCCCATGAGAGATTTATTCCCTTCCTTCGGAACTTCACTAGCTGTGCGAGGTAATAACTGTTGGACCGGTTTAGGGGGGTATTGACCTCTGTTTTTTCATATTTGTGAGCTTACTAGTTTTTTTTGTACCCGTCTCAACAGCAAGAGTGGCAGATGACAGTGCTGCTACAGGGGGTGGGGCTAGCTTCACAGGACCCTTAGATGGTGTAGCATATTTGCTAACAGCCATTTCTAAAACTCCCAGCCTTTCTTCTACCTTCTTCAACCTCTCTATTATGGGTAAAGCAAAGGACCTAATTAGGTGTTCAAATCCTTCAAGAGGAACACCCGGCACTGTTATCTTAGTCGGGGAGTTCAGGGGAGTAGCCAAACCAGAGGAAGTTGGTGCAGTCTGTGTAGGAGATTTTAAAATTAATGCAGTGTGCGTAGGGGCCGTTGAAGTTTGAACATTTGGTACAGTGGCCTTCAGTGTAGATGTAAGTATTGTGTTCACCTTAGTGATTTTACCGAAGTCAGAGTGGTGAATCCTGCTTCTAAGCGGCTCACCACCCCTTTTCCTTCTCTTGTTAGGTGGCGGGCAATAAACTTTGGGCATGGCTGGTTTCCTAGCCTTCTTATTCCTAACGGTCTCAAGTACAGGCACAGGCTGCTCAACTATCGCATCTGTACCTGCAATCGAATCGCCAGGAAGGGATACAATATTCATAGATAAACTATTGGGAGAATTAAGTGGGGGGGGGCGTATCAGGTAGAAGTATAGGAACATTGTCAGTAGAAAGAATGTCCTCGTTCTCTGTATGGGTAGTAGCACCAACTGATGTACTACTGGGCATACCATCCAAGAGAGGTCTAATTTTCAGGCACTCAATAGAGCGACGCCGCTCCGCTCTACGTTCAGCCAAAGTACCCTCCTTATCAGAATCAGTGACAGTCTTGAAGAAATAGTTTACCAAGGTACCCTTGGTATTCCCAGCAGTGCCTCCGGAAATGGGTTTATCTCGTATCTCAGCCATGCGAAGGAGGCAAGCATAAAAAAAGGTATAAACTTACACAACACGTTAGTGTATAGGCCCAGCCCGGCCTCGTCGTGCCTCTGAGGGCCTAAGAGGGCCCACCCTTTGCCCGGGCTTCGTCCCGCGCACGTCCCGCGTCGCGGGGGCTGTCGCTGTAATTTATGCGCCCATGGCGCGCTATCCGGGCGCTAGGGCTGCTGGGAAATGTGGTCCAGCAGGACCGCGCTCCACTCGGCGGCCGCTTCCTGATTGTAGACTGCGGCGGCGGGAAGCGGGAGGCGAGCCCCTGTCACCACGGGTCAAGTCTGTGAATGAGCAGGTTACTGGTGAGTTCCTCCAAACACCGTATTAGGTTTCCCCGCTCTGCCGGGGCTGTCGCTGTAATTTATGCGCCCCTGGCGTGGTATCCGGGTGCTAGGGCTGCTGGGAAATGTGGTCCAGCAGGACCGCGCTCCACTCGGCGGCCGCTTCCTGATTGTAGACTGCGGCAGCGGGAGGCGGGAGGCGAGCCCCTGTCACCACGGGTCAAGTCTGTGAATGAGCAGGTTACTGGTGAGTTCCTTCAAACACCGTATTAGGTTTCAACATAGGTAGGACACAATATTAAAAAACATTTTCTGCTCATGATTTTACACATTCTGGTTTTAAAATTCATTTCTTCAACAGGTCTCTCCATCTTGAAAAACTCCATCCTCTAACCGTGCTGCTCGCGGCGGTTGGGTGTTCCGTGCTAGGGAATGCGTCTGTCAGTCCAGGGAACGCCCTAGGACCAACCAGAACCGTCGACCTTGTGTCTCCGGCTTGCACTCCAAAGACTTGACACCACGACCCTACAGCTGAACCCGGATGGCGGTTCGAAAAACAAAAATTGGTCAAAACAGTTTCTCAGATGGGAGAGCTGAATGTTCAAAAATAGCAAAGAAAAGGATTTTCATTTTATTAGTCCCACAACTCTTGGTCGTAAATTATAACGGCCTTTCCCAGGCAATGTCTGATCTCGGAACAGGAGTTCAGGCTCGGTAGTATCCAATCGAACTGGCGGTGGCACAGCTTCTTGTAGAAGATCGTCGCTTTCTCGCTCAGAACTTGTCCCAATTAAACGTGCATCGCTAAAAGGCAGAAAACGAGGCACAGTGTCAGTTTCTGAATCAGGAATACCCTCCTGGACCCACTGGTCGTACGGCAGAGGCAAAGGAACCCTCTTACAGTGTACGCCGTGGATCCAGTTCTTCTTTCCTTGCACTCGCACTGCAGATCGCGTAGATAACAGCACCAAGTAGGGGCCAGGCCAGCGAGGCTGATAGTTCTTTGTCCGCTGAAAGTTTTTGATTAGCACCCATGAGCCAGGATCGATGACATGTCCTGGATCTTCAGAAGCCTGAGGCAGTGTATCATGAACCTGTTGGTGTAAGACACGCAATTTAGCCGTCAAATCATACAGATAATCAAGTAATACAGGGTGTTCAATCTCGCTGAATTTCGTCTGCCTCGGCACTCCCCATATGTTTGCCGGGCGACCAAAAACTATTTCATAGGGACTAAGTCCCACTCGAGAATGTACAGTCATCCTAGTTGACAGGAGTGCTAATGGCAACGCATCAGGCCATTTAGGACCAGAGCTCGCCTGTATCTTGGCAAGTTTTAACTTAAGAGTGCCATTATAGCACTCTACTAGTCCAGCTGATTGTGGGTGATTTGCAGCGTGGAACTTTTGCCGGATTCCTAACCCTTCACACACTCTCTTCATCACTTGACCCACAAATTCACTCCCTTTATCACTCCACACCATTCTCGGCAAACCATACCTAGGGAAAAACTCCTTAATAAGGGCTTTAGCTGTGGAGAAGGCAGTATTATCTTTTAGGGGATATGCTTCTACCCATCTCGAAAAGGCACAAACAACTATGAGTACGTATTTCAGGTTGTTGCACCTCTCCATGTGGATGAAATCTAGCTGCAAAACCTCGAACGGATACGTTGGAGGCGCAAAGTGACCAGCTGGGGTTGGAGTTCCCTTACCAGGATTGTACTTCAAGCAAATCATACAATTCTTGACCACATTCTCTGCACACTTAGGAATTCCAGCATTTTGCCATACCGGAGCCAACAACTTACAAATCCCTTTCATACTGATGTGAGCCATTCCATGCGCCATCGTCACCACTGCAAGCACATACGCATCGGGTAACAACCATCGCTGATGCTCTGACAACTCAACCCAACAACCATTCGCATCTAATTTACCTCTACTCTCTCTCCATACACTCAACCCTTTCTCTGTAGCTTCAGCTTGAATAGACTTCACGCTTTCTATCGTATCCTCACACATCCCAACATCACCAATCCATCTTGCAGGGCCTGAAACATACATTCGACTCATCACATCCCTCGCCACTTCTTTCGCGACTTCATCTGCAAACGCGTTACCGCGACCAACGTCATCGGTAACCTTCTTGTGTGCACTGCATTTCACAATCGCAACTTGCAACCGCAAGGTAAGTGACTCTAGCAGCTCGTTCACCAGCTGACCATTCTGAATCTTCGCTCCATGAGACGTGAGGAACCCACGTTCCTTCCACAGGCGTCCAAAACTATTAGCCACACCAAACGCATACTGGCTGTCGGTATATATGGTCACTCTATTTCCTTTTGATAACACACCCGCTCTCGTAAGTGCAATCAACTCTGCTGCTTGAGCTGAATTATGTGGGATACGTGCAGCTTCAACAATCGTATGCAAAGTCGTAACAGCGTATGCCGCAGGTTGTATCACCATTCAGAAGCTTGAAGCATGAACCATCCACCCATAAGGTACCATCACACTTCACAAGAGGAGTGTCCCTAAGGTCTATTCTCCCTTTCGTTTCCTCTTCTGTCCTGAGAAAACAATCATGCTGTTCAGAAACGTCTGTCTCAACTGAAATTGGCAATAATGTAGCTGGATTTAACGTATTGCATCTCTTTATGTGCACATGACTCGCTAAAAGTGTCAACTCATAACCTGACAATCGAGCACTAGTTAAGTGCTGTGTCTTAGTCCTGTTTAACAAGGTATCCACTGCATGTGGAACCATAACAATCAATGTATTATTCATCACCAAACCAGCAGACTGTCGAATGGAAACAGCTGCTGCCGTTGTGGCTCTCAAACAACTCGGCAACGCTCTAGCTACCGGATCCAAGGTCGACGAGAAATACGCACATGGACGCTGCTTGTCCCCAAAAGATTCTATCAACACTGACAACGCACATCCCTCTCTCTCGTGGACATAAAGCGTAAAAGGCTTACTGTAGTCGGGAGTACCAAACACAGGAGCCGAACACAATGCATCGCGCAATTCGGAAAAGCTTTTCTGACAATCGTCAGACCACGGGAGGGGACTTGGTGTATCTTTACAAGTCAATGCCACCAGCGGTTTGGCCAGTAGAGAAAAATTCTGTATCCATTGTCTGCATTATGACGTGATACCCAAGAAAGCGCGCACTTCTCTCTGTGTAATTGGCACACTCATTTTTGCAATTGCTTGAATTCGTTCTGGGGTCAATCTTCTTCCCTCCTTCGATAAGAGATGACCTAGGTAGGTCACTTCTTGTAGACAATACTGTAACTCCGAAAGAGACACCTTATGGTGCAAGTCAGATAAATGACGCAGCAACAACAAAGTAGCTTCTTTACAAATCTCCTCAGTATCGGCAGCTACTAACAAATCGTCGACGTACTGAAGAAGAGCAGCACCATCAGGTAAAACAATCGTCTCAAGCTGTGTTTTCAAAGCCTGACTATATATTGACAGACTCTCACAATAGCCTTGAGGAGCGCGTTTGAACCGGAAACTTCGACCTCCTAAAGAGAAGCCAAAGATATCCCTACTCTCCTCGGCAATCGGGATGCTGAAGAAAGCATTCTTCAAATCAATCACCGAAAACCAAGTGGCTGAAGCTGGAATCATGGTCAGTAAGGCAGTGATATCCAGAACAACAGGAAATTGCGGAACTACTATCTTGTTAACCTCTCTAAGATCAATCACAAACCTGTAAACGGGTGGCTGAGAAGAGTCGGTGCGTTTCAAGACAGGACTATTGCACACATTACCTCTTGTTTCCTCAATCACATCTTTCTTAATCAAATCATGGATAATCGCTAGCAACGCTCTTTCACCATCACTAGATATCCTATACTGAGGAATGCGTGGCATTTTAACGTTCGCTTTCAGCGTCACAACATATGGCGGTATCTCCAGAAGACCCACATCATTAGGACCAGTAGCCCAAATAGTATCAGGAAGGGAAGACAATTCGGTTGGAAGTTGATCCCTCGACAAATACATCGGAGAGACCACTTTCTTACCCAATGTAAGTTGTACTCCCGAAGGAGAACAATACAACGTCGCATACAACCTTTTCAACAGATCTAATCCCAACAAGTTCTCACCACAACCTGTCGTCAGAATAAGGGGTGCTTCGAGTTCACAAGGTCCAACAGATAGGGACAAAGGATTAGAAATCGAGTTTCTTACTGGGGCGCCAGAAAAACCTACTGGAACATTTGTTAAGCCAGACAAAGGTGCGCCACGGAGTTTAGAGTGCATAATAGAACTCTTCGTAGCACCAGTATCCAACAGAAAAGGTTCTGACACACCCGATGTAATCACTTCAACATAAGGTCCACTCTGATCTACTGGAACTGAAACAACTCCCTCTCTTTGTCCATGGCTGTCCTAGCAATCATTACCATCCACACTCTCACCTTCGACGTAGTAGTCGTCAGCATAGTACTGAGTCGTCCTACCAGATGTGTTATTCTGCTGATCGAAACAATTAATTGAATTTTGTGAAGGAAAGGAACGCGCGTTCTGGGGCAACCCTCCACGTCCCCTACCTCTAGAAGCTTGCGGAACACCTCGACCTCTTGCACCAGAGACACCATTCATACGCTGTAACAAAACAGGGCAACTATGTTTAAAATGACCCTCTTCTTTGCAATATGCACATTGATTAGGACCTACAGGAAAACGCGGTTGGGAAGGCTCAAATCTTTGCGAGTTTCTCTGAAACTGCTGGGGTTGCTGATAATCACGTTGGTTATTACACGGCGGGTATGCTTGCTGTAAAAGAACCTTGGTCTTTAAATCTTTAGTCTTTTTGTCTGCTCTATCCTTCTCATCCTTATCCCTATTTTCGTAGTACTGTGCAGTAGCCAATATCTGTGCTGATGAGGAAACAGCCCAAGAACTCTCTGAATCCTTTAACTTGGTACATAACTCAGGAAGTAAATTATGCACAAACTTATCAACAAACAACCGTTGACCACCCTCGGTACTCATGTCATGACCACTGTGGTCAATGAACGTTTCTTCAAACCTAGTGAAGAAGTCAGATACAGTTTCATCCTTCTTCTGCTTACACACAGACAATTTGTCCCAGTTTACTCGCATAGCGGGCATTAAAGTCTTCATGTAGGTAATGATCTTACCAGGAAGGTCTGCAACTAAAGGCTTAGGTTTAGCACCACCAACTTGTCGCGCATCCGCAGCACCAATATTAGCCCATGTTTCACCTAGCTCCGGCGCATGATCAGTATGACGAATCAAACCCCATAAAGGCTGTGGGACCACGTTTCCAAACAACATATCTATATCAGCTAGATTCATAACACATGAGTCTGCGGTCTGTGATAATTCCTTATAATACCCTGCAGGATTTTTACGCGGGTCGGGTAAAGTCTGCTTAAGGGCCAAAACTTCGGCACGTTTCCACGGAACATGTACCCAAACACGTTGAAAATGAGCCGGTACGGCATCAATTTGATTACCAACATCAGCCGCAACAGCTTCCTTCCATACAGGAGGAACTTCCCTCATGGGATACTGTCTCACTTTCCTCCTAGCTGAAGGGTCAGGCTCGAACAACGACCGAGAAGGAGACTCATTCCTGAACGAAAGCAGCGTCGCTACCGCTCTTTCGACGTCGGGACCCACAATCGTGCCTTTTGCAAACTCTGATTGCACATTGTACAACGCTGGCGGAGTTCGTTCCAGCTCATCATCTTCCCATTCCTCACGGAGGAACGTGCACATCTTATCAAAGACGTATCTCTGCTTCGGCGCTTCCCATTGACGAAAGACATCCATAACAGACTCTACATCATAACTTAAAGGACGAGTGACCCATTTATGCGCTACCTGATCCAATACTTCCCTCTCTTGGGAATCAGGCAGTTGACTACGCAACTGTTTACGCTCTGAAACGGGGGTCGTATTAAATCACCCAAAGAAAGGGGACAAAAGAGTAGTGACGGTATTAGTCATCCTCTGTCGAACAGAAGGAGAAGTTGACAGAACAGGAGAAAAAGCGGACTGAGAAAATGTCAACGTAGGAGCAGTAGCAGAGGAGGCAGCGAGAACAGGTGAAAAGGTCGCAGGAATTAAAGGCGGAGCAGGTGGCAAAGTCGGCAGCCCTTGAGAAGGCTGCACCAGAGGAGTAGGAGCCAGCTGAAGAGGAGCTGGCGGCTGTACAATAGCATGAGGCAAAACAGCCGGTGGTTGCGCAACTAAAGGTTGCGGAGGTGCTGTAGCATTCTGAGCATAAGGGGGTGGCGAAGTCAACAAATGCGACATCAAAGGATCTTTCACAAGATCCTTCATCGCATCTTGAAGAGGCGGCAAAACTGGATAGCATTTATCTATCGCCATTTTACGTTGCCTATGCAACTGCTCACTCACTTGTTCTTCTTCATTATCTTTAAACTGTATAGCAGCTTGCATTACCGATATACCCTTTTCTCTTTTATTTTTCTTCGCTAATTTAATTTCTTTCTGTTTGCATTCCTTTCGCCATAGGCGGAAAGAGTTAAACATCGCCGGCCGGGCTTTCTTCTTAAAAAGTCTAACCTCCAGATTAACTAAAACTTCTGTGTCAAAACTACCATATTGGGGCCATTTGAGGACACCGTCCTTCCTAGTGTACCTAATCCATACTTCATGATACGCGATGGGGCCCACGCCATGTTTCACATACAGCTCATAGGTTGGAGTTCCAATCGGAGGAACCGGACACGAGTCCTCCAATCGGGAATCCCTATTTCTACCACAACAAAATATTCTTCCGAGTCTGCTAAGACCAGGCATCTTCGCTCTCTAGTCTAGCTTCAAACTTCAAGGGAGTGTCGAATACAATAGTCTCGTGAATACACAAGTCCCTCGGCTTTGGAGCTTGCAAGTCCCAAATCAAAGAACCCAAATCAAAGATCCCAAGGGATACCCAAAACTAAGGACTGGGAGACGCTCCACTCATACTTAACTGAAATATCGATGACTTCGACGGAAGATCCGTCTATTGTCTTGCTCTACAAATCATCAAAGGCTCCAAGACAGGGCGACAGTCAGGGCAGCAGTCCTTCGTAGCCGTCGGAAAGCGGGGAACCTCGCAGCAAAGACTTTCGGACCACGACGACATACAGGGGTCGATGAAGTGGTTGGCCTTCCTCCAGAATTTTCACACGAAGCTCCTCACGATCTTCCGGCTTGGACCGGTACCGCTGAAGTCGCCCCACGTTGGGCTCCAAATGAAGAACCGGGTTATTTAAGACCCAGTGGCATCAGGGGACACGCCCAAAGTCTCCGAGTTCACCTGTCTTCTAAATACAGAGACACAGAATCTTCTTGGTGACGTCAAAGATCAAATGTATTGGCTGCAACCAGAAACAGAGGTCCACGAAGTACAATGGCTGTATATTCGTAGGAGACTGCTCAATTTTACAAAGCAAGCCATCCCTTTTATACCAAATATTGTGCTTCAGGCAAACATTCCTTATTTACAGTTGACCAATCATATGTGTACACGACAAAAAGTATTGCATGACAAACCCACATTTCATTGTCCAGCCCACAATCAATTTTCCGGGAAGGCCCAACACTCTTCATCAGATAAGTCGAGCGGACCCCTAATAAAAACCGGCACCTCCCCATCGTAAACGGACCATAAAGAAAGGAGCAGAGACAGGTGTGAGTAAGATTAGACATAGTTGTGTGCAATAAAAGGTTTATGATGTCCTGTGCCCTGATCCTCAATCTTGACCAGCTGCCGAACAAGGAACTGGCTCAACAAGTTTGGCCTCGGGCAACGGAGTCAGCTTGCCCAGGTCACACAGAAGTCAGCTAAAGGTGTACGTGTCTCAAGGACTCATTCGGCCTTAGTCATCGGCCTATGTGAGGGCAACCACAAAATGGCTGCCGTACACAAAATGGAACCCAAGGGTTCAGAACAGAATCCCTGATTTCATGATGATCACGCTACTCGAACATGACGAAAACACTCGTACATCTTACGCTCGCCGTTTTCGGTCCGCTGATACCAAAATTGTCATGATACGACGACATTTATGAAACGGGTTCAGAATCTCAGAACCTCACTCCGCGCTGGCCCCGGCACCGGTGGATGGTTGTGCCGATGTTCCGCCTAGAAAATACATTTCAGATTCTTAGATGCCATATACAACACTCCCTAGTATTTTGTCTAGGAATGAAAAAATTTCACTAGGACTACACAAACAAATGTAATCATTTGTGACTGTCTAGTCAAAACTAAAAATTGCACTTTTTTTCAGGGAAGGCGGTTGCTTGTCTTGCTACAGTTTTTGGCACAACTGATGAATGCTTGCTTTTTAACATACACTGTTTTTCTCATAACAGACAGAAGCGTCCCTTCTAAGAACAAGAGCAACATCAGATCATCATCACTAGGATGGAGTCAGCAACGATTCAGCACCACAAAGAAGATTTGAAGTTCCAAGCAGTTGAGGGCTCGCCCACAATTAATGTGTGACATCACTAAGCACTTTTCCATTTTCAATCCACTGTTTATGTTGTATGATGAACTTGATTTTAATAAATGTTTTTACTTTTAATAAAGCTTTAAAACTTACATAGACTCTGTGGTTTTTAGTCATGAGTGAGTGAGCGAAAGGGTTTGCAATTTGCAAGCATGAGTCCGTGGCTCTGACAGTTCGGGACTCTGACTCCGTAGTCTTACGTCCTGGGTTGGATAATCATCATTGGGGATCAATCATCGATGAATTAGGGAGCTAAATGACTCTGTCACACTAGCTAGTCAGTAAGGAGATGGGGGGTTCAAATTCTGTTATGACTGAGGTATGTGGAAAGTCTAACTGCGCCTATAATAATTGATAAACAATGTACTATTTAGTGTCCATAGTTCTGTTTGTGCAGAATTGTCCCTGCAACAATAGTAGTATGGATTGTCCTCCTATCCAATCAAAAAGTAAACTAGTATCTTATTCTTTCTTGGTGGTCATTGACAGTTTCTTGTTGGGAATTGTCAAAGCATAAACATTTAGAAGACTTCAAAAGACATTATGGACAACCCGGAGGACTGCACTCAGTGCATAGAGCTATTGATGAATAGAATGGGAGTTTCGTTTAACACCTTTTGCCAACTGTGCAAGATTAGTTAGCTACACAGACTGACTAATAACAATAACCTAGTAGTACCACAGGGAGTCATAGTAGAGGCAGGATAAGAATTTAGAAACAATCTACAAGAAGATCAAAGACGATGCAGGAAAAATCGAATGAGGAACGTTAGTGAAAAATAGGTACTCTAAAAGGTAGGGAAGTATAATTATTAATATTAACATGAAAACTTACTGGGGCCAGCAGAGGAGCCCTCGCCGGACCGATCCTGGCCTTCCTGGTCCTCGTCCGCCGGCGCCGCTACCTCCTCCTCCTCTGTCCTCTTGCCCCTGGGGGGAGCTGATGTACAACATGAAAGAAAGACCCAAACATGGATGATTGTTGTCAACCAAATGTGGAGGGTATGGGTATGCAGGGTGCAGGGTATATTAACAACGTGACGCATCTGGGAGATGCATCACGTTGTAAAGCCCTGCGCCATCAGGGGGCGTTCCGGCGCAAGGGAGGGCGTTCCTGTGCAGGAACGCATCCTAAAAGTGGCTGAGTGAAATCTACAAGATTTCACTCAGTCACTTTTAGGCCAATGCTGCGTCACTCTAAACCCTGCGGCTGCTTGAAGCAGACGTACGGCTTGACGCAGCATTGGGGAGATAGGGCACCCAAGAGCATTGATGGAGCTGCGTCGTGGTTGCAGGCAACTCCAGCAATGCGCTGACTTTAGGGCACAGATGCGTGACGTGTCTGTGTCGTTTTTGCCCCATGGTGCGCCGCATTGTAAATGCGGCACACCATGGGTGGTGGAGGCGTGGCGCACAATTACTGGCGCATCCCTGCTAATTTGCAGGGATGCGCCAGTAATTGTAAATCTGCCCCTTGGTGTCTAGCATTACGCAGTTCTGTAAAGTACACTCATACATAATTACTCGGCCAATGAAAACAAATAAGCATAGTAGCACCGCCACTGAGCAGGAGAGCAGTGCACCTGAAATTCAATCACAGAACATTTTGAAACATAATTTACCTACAATGTAATCGGCAGCATTATTGCTCTTCGGAAACAAAAAAAAATTTGCAATATGATAACACATAGAGCAGGAGAAAACAGAGTAGTGATTAAATAGCTACTACTACTCACCAAGCCCGGGGATCTCGACGCCTAGCAGGTCGAGCAGGTCACGTTCACGAGCCAGGAGGTCGGACCACCGGTGCGTGGCCTGGTTGTAGGTGCCGAGAGTGTTGGTACATGGCCCGGCACACCTTCTCCCACCGCTTCCGATGCTCCCGGAGCCCGTACCTGCCAGCGATCCTGCCACCTGCCGCGATGGTCTTGGGGAGGCGGCGCTGGACATAAAAAACGAGTGCGGCCACCTCCTCCGCGCTTAAGATCTCCCGGACTGTGACATTCTCCCCCCGGAATCGCCCGCATGGGAGCCGGGTACGGGGTGCGGGACCCTTCCCCTTCTCCTTCCCGGCTCCCTTTGCCATGGTCCTGTACAGCAGAAAGAAGAAAAAAAGGAAAGAATAGGGAAAAAGTAAAGTAATTTTTTTTTTAAAGTAGCTTTAAAAGTAACGAAAAGTTGAAAAAAACACAAAATATAGATCTAGAAAAAAAGAGGGATAGATATAGAGTAGAAAAAGTCCAAAGAAACAAAGGATTGCACAGATGAAAGGAGGATTAGAAAGTATGCACAGAACCACAGCAATGAATGAAAAACAAGATGGCCGCGCCCATTGAGGACCGCGTGGGTAAGTTCGCGTGATATTTCCCTTGCGAGCACGCGAAACGCCTGCGAACACCTAATCGCGCGCCGCATATGACGCGAGCATGGAACTAGCGCCCGGAAACGGAAACACGTCACGCAAACAAGATGGGCAACCTCGGGGTCGGTGCGCTGCAAGCAGTCCGCGAATAAGCAAAAAACCGCGCGAGCACGAAAAAAAAAAGAAATCCGCAAATTCGCACTAATTCCCGGATTGCAAGTTCGATTACGCAAGAATTCGTGCCCCGCGAATCTCGCGAAATGGCAGAAAAACGAATTATGGAAAACTGAAAGCACTTAACAGGTGCAAAAGTTCAAGCTAATTTGTAACCATTCCCTGTAGTGCTTCCTGAGGGGCCCCCCAGAGTTCAGTTGCCTACTTGCAACTATTCTCAGACCCTGCTCTGACCCTCAAAGCAGGGTCAGAGAATAGTTACAATGGCACAATGCCCCTGTAAAAAAAATTAAACTGCAAAAGGAAGCACTTACAGCTAAGGAAGCAGGTGCCAGACTTGAAGCTCAAATTCAGTGACACATTAACCAACCCCAAATTAATTCATCTCAGTTAAGGCTGGGAAGGTGTGCTTTCCCCACCCTAATCTACAGTGGTGAACAAGAGGGTGGTAGTTGTGAACCAGAGGGTGCTGTGATGAACCAGAGGGTGGCAGTGATGAACCAGAGGGGGACAGTGATGATCCAGAGGGTGGCACTGGTGAAGCAGAGGGTGCTGTGATGAACCAGAGGGGGACAGTGATGATCCAGAGGGTGGCACTGGTGAACCTGAGGGTGCTGTGATGAACCAGAGGGTGGCAGTGATTTACCAGAGGGTGGCAGTGGTGAACCAGAGGGTGGCAGTGGTGAACCAGAGGGTGGCAGTGATGAACCAGAGGGTGGCACTGGTGAACCAAAGGGTGCTGTGATGAACCAGAGGGTGGCAGTGATGAACCAGAGGGTGGCAGTGATGAACCAAAGGGGGACAGTGATGATCCAGAGGGTGGCACTGGTGAACCAGAGGGTGGCAGTGATGAACCAGAGGGTGGGAGTGGTGAACCAGAGGGTTCTGTGATTAACCAGAGGGTGGCAGTGGTGAGTGCTGAACCAGAGGGTGGCAGCAGGGGTGAACCAGAGGGTGCTGTGATGAACCAGAGGGTGGCAGTGGTGAGTGCTGAACCTGAGGGTGGCAGGGGTGAACCAGACGGTGGCAGTGGTGTACCAGAGGGTGCTGTGATGAACCAGAGGGTGGCAGTGATGAACCAGAGGGGGACAATGATGATCCAGAGGGTGGCACTGGTGAATCAGAGGGTGCTGTGAAGAACCAGAGGGTGGCAGTGATGAACTAGAGGGGGACAGTGATGATCCAGAGGGTGGCAGTGGCAAACCAGAGGGTGGCAGTGATGAACCAGAGGGTGACAGTGGTGAACCAGAGGGTGCTGTGATGAACCAGAGGGTGGCAGTGATGAACCAGAGGGGGACAGTGATGATCCAGAGGGTGGCACTGGTGAACCAGAGGGTGCTGTGATGAACCAGAGGGGGGCAGTGATGATCCAGAGGGTGGCACTGTTGAACCAGAGGGTGCTGTGATGAACCAGAGGGTGGCAGTGATGAACCAGAGGGTGGCAGTGGTGAACCAGAGGGTGGCAGTGATGAACCAGACGGTGGCACTGGTGAACCAGAGGGTGCTGTGATGAACCAGAGGGTGGCAGTGATGAACCAGAGGGGGACAGTGATGATCCAGAGTGTGGCACTGGTGAACCAGAGGGTGCTGTGATGGACCAGAGGGTGGCAGTGATGAACCAGAGGGGGACAGTGATGATCCATAGGGTGGCACTGGTGAACCAGAGGGTGCTGTGATGAACCAGAGGGTGGCAGTGATGAACCAGAGGGGGACAGTGATGAACCAGAGGGTGGCAGTGATGAACCAGAGGGTGGCACTGGTGAACCAGAGGGTGCTGTGATGAACCAGAGGGTGGCAGTGGTGAGTGCTGAACCAGAGGGTGGCAGCAGGGGTGAACCAGAGGGTGCTGTGATGAACCAGAGGGTAGCAGTGGTGAGTGCTGAACCTGAGGGTTGCAGGGGTGAACCAGAGGGTGGCAGTGGTGAACCAGAGGGTGCTGTGATGAACCAGAGGGTGGCAGTGATGAACCAGAGGGGGACAGTGATGATCCAGAGGGTGGCAGTGGCTAACCAGTGGCTGGCATTGATGAACCAGATAGTGGCAGTGGTGAACCAGAGGGTGGCAGTGATGAACTAGAGGGTGGCACTGATGAGCCAGAGGGTGGTGCGATGAACCAGAGGGTGGCAGTGATGAACCAGAGGGGGACAGTGATGATCCAGAGGGTGGCAGTGGCAAACCAGAGGGTGGCAGTGATGAACCAGAGGGTGACAGTGGTGAACCAGAGGGTGCTGTGATGAACCAGAGGGTGGCAGTGGTGAGTGCGGAAGAAGAGTTGTGGCAACAGGGGTGAACCAGAGGGTGCTGTGATGAACCAGAGGGTGGCAGTGGTGAGTGCTGAACCTGAGGGTGGCAGGGGTGAACCAGAGGGTGTCAGTGGTGAACCAGAGGGTGTCAGTGGTGAACCAGAGGGTGGCAGTGATGAACCAGAGGGTGGCAGTGGTGAACCAGAGGGTGACAGTGATGAACCAGAGGGTGGCACTGGTGAACCAGAGGGTGCTGTGATGAACCAGAGGGTGGCAGTAATGAACCAGAGGGTGGCAGTGATGATCCTGAGGGTGGCAGTGGCGAACCAGAGGGTGGCAGTAATGAACCAGAGGGTGGCAGTGATAAACCAGAGGGTGGCAGTGCTGAACCAGAGGGTGCTGTGCCCTTACACGAGAATGGGTAACTTTGCCATGCAAGCGGCTCGCGAACACGCAAAAAGCCCCGCGAACACGCAAAAAGTCCCGCGAATACGCAAAGAAACAAAAATTCGCAATTTCGCACGAATTCGCGAATTATGCGGATCGCGAATTCGCTTTCGCACAATTTCGCGGACCGCGATTTCGCCGATTTCGCCCATACTTAGCAATTATGGGTACCACACTCACTCCCTATGTTAATAATTTTCTTTCAGCTGTGTCATGGGTGGACTATCGCTGTTGTTCACTCAATCTATCAAAACAAATCACCTAAAGTCAGCCATCATATAAGCAAAGATCATGTGGTCGGCAGGATATATGATCAGAAATGAATAATCTTCATTTTCCTTTTGTAGTAGTCGAGGCCCGGGGGGCAGTGCAAAATATAAATTACATTGAGCAGTAGCCTTTGATGTAACCGAGTATGGCCAGTGCCACTTCTATTGAAAAGTAAGAGCTTCCCTATCCCCACCTGCATGTACTGTTTTTCTTGGGTGCAAGCTGACTGAGCTGGCATTATGCCGGCTACCACAAGTTCACGTACAAATAATTTCTTTCGCAAAACAAGAGAAAAAAAGAAGAAGACTGGTGTACTCTTTGACTCTCTGACTATGTAGTGAGTCCATAGTGCTGCTAGTAGAATTCCCGAAACTCCCACTAATGTTACAGGCCTACAAATATGGCGGAAAGATACATGCCAAAATGTTATACTGTGCTTGCAAGTTGCTAGTATTACTGTGAGACAACTTTCTGTTGAATTATTTTGTGTTAATGTTAAAGAGTATTGGTTACAGTATTTTTCTTTCTTTCTTCATATAGATGCTCCACAAAAGCTCCCCAGAAAGGAGATGGCTGTCCGGGCCAGGGCCCGGAAGCTGGAGGCCATTTGTGCTGAATATCGGCGGCTGTGGGCTCGGGAGCAGGAGGAGGAGGCAGCAACAACTGCATCCTCCTCCAGTGCCCCCGGGTCCACCAGCCAGCAGCCTCCAGTTGTACAGCGCCGTGGCCCGACAGCATCCCGCCACCGCCGCGCAGCAGCATGTAAAACACCAGCTGCCCCCCCCAGAGCCTGGATGGCACGTCAGCGCCGACTCTGCAGGAGAGTGGACTCCCTGAAGCGCGTGGTAGAGAAGCTCCAGTGCCAGCTCGGGGACCTCCGCAAAGAGATGCGGAACCACCTGTCCACAGGACACCACCAGAAGAAGTGACTGTCCCTTGCCCCTTTTTTAAAGACTGTTGGGGGGGGTGGCAATTGGGTGTTGGGGATTCAAAGGGAGTTTTGAAGGACATTTGGACATTGGTTGGGGTTAGGGAGAGGGGTGAGTTGGGTCTTTTGAATACTTTATTTTTGTTAGGGAAAATATATTTATTTATTTTACATACTTAAACATAGTATACGCGTTCATATTATTTTGTGTGGTGGTGGGCGGGGGTCACTGTACGTTTGGTTTCCTCAAACTTACCAGCATGAATTATCTAAACGTCCAAAAATGTACAAAAGTGTCACTAACAGAATTAGTGAATTCAATTGCCCTACTAGTACTTTACTAGTACTACTGTCAGTCTCTCCTCTCCTCCGAGTCCTAGCCCATTACTCTACCTCCCCAAAATACTTATCTTACCTGTGATTCGTGTTTGAGAATAGGGCTAGGCACAGGGCTGGCTGCATGGCAAATGGCGATTAAGGTTGGGTATGGAGTCCTGGACGGATGAAATGTCATCGTTGTGCTGGTAGTAGTGGTACACACTGGCAGTAGCAGCATATGAAAAAAAAAGGAAATGAAACATTGAGTGGCCTGAGCGTAGCATTAGAACAGTACGGTAGAGAACAGTGCCACAAATCGTAGCCTAAGCAGTGCTAAAGTATTCTAAATATAAGTACTAGTTGCGTTGGATATGGCTACTATAAGAAATCGTATTAAGGCGAAAGACACAGCAGCGTAAGCATTAAGCATTCGATTCGTTACGAGGAGGATGTTGTTGATGATCAATCCACGATGGCGCACATGAAATTCTGATTTGAATGATTTTTCTGTTGCTTTGACCTTATCCTCCCCAGCAAGTGTGTAGAATTATTGTTGTCATTTAGTCACACCTCAATGAAAACCACACATCTGGGGGAAGAGGGTTAGGGTTTGAAAATTGGATGGGAATGGGGGTTTTTGGGAAAGTTTTATGGAGAGAGGAAAAAAAAACACAGCATGGACAAACAACAAATGAAGGTAAACAAATCTTTGGATACGAAGATATTCATAAATCTTTTAAGGGACATAAAGGAAGTGCATGCACTACTGCGTGCATGAAGTTGTTTGCTAAATGGATGGTTAGGTAACTGAAAACTAAGTAGTAATTACTAAATATGAAGAAACAATGTGACAGTACAGGTCTGCAGTAATTACACAATTTCACTTGCCTATCTGCCCTCAGAGAGAATGAACACTTAGTACATTAAATTAGTTTTAAAAATAGCAAAGAAAAATGAATACAATGGCTGGAGGGATGAATTTGAAGCAGAGAGCAAACAAATGCACAGAGTCACACAACAATAACATTATTTAAAAGATGAGGAGAAGTGAAGAGGATACTGTAACTGTATGTTGTAGTTGTCCTGTTGAATTTGGGAAGTTGCATGCATCCAGCCATTCCTCTTATTCGCGGTACTCCTCCATTCCATTTGACGCTCCGTCGATCAATCTTGGTGACCAGACACACTGTCCACTGCCTGCCTGGCGGATGCGGAATTGCGGATCGCTAATGGTAAGCCTGAGTTAATCGTTTTTCCCATCGCACAGGGTAAAAGCCGGCCTGTAATTGTTGATGGAAAAACAGGAAGTGATATTAAAACACCACAGAGAAAAAAATATAAGGTACGTTGTGTAGTGCAAAAATAACACTTTCAGTTTCAGGGGCGACAGTATGACATACAAGCATCATTTCTAAAGTGCGTACGCTGAGTCTCCTTTTCAAGGATAGTAATTAGCACACAGCAGGCCAGGGCCATGCAGACGGTTAAGGCAGGCACCACTGAGTGAAGCAACCTGATGTAGCATACCTCTTTGACACAGACAAAGCATATCTAATTGTATGCAGCAAGCCACATAGCCACAATTTTACATGAACTGCTGTCTGGACTCTGGCATAACAACACTACACTGGCTCGACCACTCCATACCACGACTAGACAGACATGTAGTTCTGCTGTAGTAGTTGTTGACTGGTTTACCTGTTTGCCACTCACAAATTGGCCATAGTTCTACCGTAAACCGACTATGATGATCCATCCATCCCAGTGAGTGACTGTAAAGAAAAAAGATATATGATTTAACTTTGAGCATCAACACTCGTCATCATCATGGTATATTGGCAAACAGTGAGTCCAATGACATTTTGCATATTGGAAAATGCAATGTAGTGGCCCCTGCAGTTGAAGTACAATTTGAATTAAACAAGCTCAAGCATGTAGAAGGTTGAGTTCCAACGTGTTACCACCTCCTGGATGAGTCCTCTGACTGGCAGTCCACGGTTACGTTGCATGTTCCTCAGCTGCTTCCGGCCCTTAAAAGAATGGCTGAAATGTGTGCAGATTCTTCGGCAGGTGGTCAGTAACTTGCTGACTGTGTTTTCTTTTTTCAAGAAATCTTGAACAACAATGTTAATACTGTGCGCCAAACACGGCACTATGAAATAGCCATCATCAGACATGGCCCTAACTATATTACTGCCATTATCCATGGAAACATAACCAATCATGCACTTTCTTGGATGCAGCCATTTATAAACCTTACTCTGAAACTCATCCAAAAGGCTTAGTGCAGTATGAGATTTCTACATGGCAAACTTGGCTACTGTTGCATGTTTTCGAGTAGCTTGAAAAACTGTGTCCGTGTCAACACCTGCATATAACTTGTCTCTAACCCCTGCAAAAGAGACCCAGTGTGCAGTGATGCACATGTAATCAAGGGCTTGGCAACTGGTCCACATGTCTGTTGTCAGGTGGATAGTGTGAACAGCACTCTTCTGCAAAGCTGCCCCAATCACCTCCAGCACATCTTGATGTAGTGCTGGAACCGCAACTCTAGCAAAATAGGACCGGCTAGGAACCTTCCATTTAGGGCAGACTGTTGCCACAAATTCTAGAAAACCCACCCCTTCCAAAAAGGGAGAAGGTCCAGTGCTAACATTTTAGTGAGCATTGCATTATAAAGACGTGCCATTGGGTGGTTGTGTTCAAATGGCGCATCCGACCAAAACATGCTGATGATGATCGAGACTTCTACCAGAAAAAATGTCTGTCGCTTCTTCACTTCCCCCCTGCACGATCAGCCCCTCGTCATCATCAGATGCAATATGAATGGATACATTTGGATTTGTCGTACTTTTGGCTTCCCAGATCTTCCTTAGCTGCGCCTCCCAAGTGATAGTGTGGTGTTTTTGGAGATGACCTCTCTGGCCTCCGGTACCATAGTTGGTACCACGCTTCCCCGACTAACTACAGTTTTACAAATCGAACGAACGACCATGTTTTCTGCCCTTTTGCTAACACTAAAGAAGTCCTAAACTGGGTACTGGAGATGTCTGCTGGTGGTGGAGGTGCTACTTTCAATGCCAGATGAAGTGGAGGATGGGCGTGGCTGAATTTGACTCTGTTGTGCACTTACAGCAGCACTACTTGAGGTAATGGAGGTCGAGCTGGATGGAGTAAGTAAACATTTTATTGCACAATTATTTAAAATCATTGCAATATGCACATCCAGTAAATGACATTTTAAGTAGAAAAGAAGAATTCAAGTCTGTTAAAAAAGACAATAAAAATAATGGATTGGGTAATGCGAAGGGAAAGCAGAAAAGCCAAGGGACTGGCACATAGGGAGGGGAAAATTCAAACTTGCTCGGGTGATTGAATCGAGGAGTTAATTGCTGTGATGAATTTTACAAAGCGAGTCGCCAATTGTGGCGAGTCTCCCCTCATACAGGCCTCGAGCGCTTCTTGACAAGTCCTGATGCCTAGAAACAGCCAAATTGCGAGCTGGATGGAGGTCCCTGCCGGCCCTTCTGATGAGAAAATATGGAAGCTGTAGGTCGTGTTGGTGTAGTAGTTAACTGCGTTGGTGGTGGTACCAGTGCCACGCCGCCCACATCCCGCTCAGCAGCAATTCGGGATAGGGTAAATATGTCTATCTGCTGCATGCCCGCTGGGGCTGGAGTGACGACTGTGATGACTGGGTCGTCGTCAGACTGTTCATCAGCAGCAGAATACATCACTTCTTGTTCGTCGTCATCACCCATAAGTGAAAGCCTTGTGGGAACCTTCCTTTTAGGCTTAGCTACCTTTGTCGGCTCATGGCGTGCCTCACTCTCAGACTGCATTGGTGGGTTCCAATCAACATCAAGATCATCAGAAGGAAGGGGGCTTGAAGAAAAACTTGTAGTAGCCCTCTTTGACCTTTTTCTTGCTGGGGATCTGGAAGACAATGGATCATCATCAGGAGGAGTGGCTTCCTCGGTTGATACCTCCGCTTGAATCTCGATTTCCTGATGTGCCCCTACTTCTGGAGGAACAAGCATTGTGGGCAGTTGTGCCGCTCCATGCGCCTCTAGTTGCGCCTCCCCATGCGCCTCTCCATGCGCCTCTCCTTGCGCCTCTACTTGCGCCTCTACTTGCGCCTCTACTTGCGCCTCTTCTTGTGCATGTACTTGCGCTTGTACTAGTTGCACCTGTGGTTGTCGTTGCGGCTGTGGTTGTTGACCACTCGTCAGATGAGTTACACCCTGCGTTGATTGGATGCTTCTTTCTTGTGATGAGCCGACATCACTGGTCGATGGTGATTGAGCAATTAGAGTGGCTGCCTCTGCAGCACTCATGGCCTTGGACCTAAATTGGCGTGGTGGCACTGAGCTTCATGAAGCGGAGGTGCTGCTCCAGCTTTGTCCCCGGCGGACCCCGCTGCTGCAGGCGTAGTTTTTTTTCCCTGAAAAAAGTGTATGTGGGCACACCAGTCTCTTTGGTAAGTGGCGCCACTTGCTTCTTCTGCTCCTTCTTACTGGCAGTGGCCCTGGCAACTTTCTTGGTAGAGGAGCTACTGCCACCTTTCTTTGGGCCCATCTTCTTCAGATGTTAGAACAGCAGGCCTCAGTTGCACGCGTTGCACAGTTGTCTGTGGCCACACGTGACATCAGGTGATGTTGTGCTGCACACACCGCTGCAGGACTTCTTCCTGGCACTGATGATGAACGATGACTGATGTGATTCTCTTGTGCACCTAAAAGCAAAGGAAGCCAGAGGAACATCAGTTAAATAAATGTTGCATATGTCGTGCTTCAATTAATATTTGGAACTAGGCATTTATTATTATTACAACACACCCAAAGACCCAAAATAAAAATTGCAATTCTAATCAAAAATTGATGTTTACATTAATAGAAGAGAGACCACACAGAGAGAGTTGTTTCATGCACCACTGAGTACCCCTGGGCTTAATGGATGAAAGCAAGTCAAACTGGGTGCAGGCCTGAGCACACTGCCTGGCTTCAAAATGGCCCCTTGACCCCTAGCCACATGGCCAGGCCCTGCCTGGACCAGGCCTCAAAATGGCCCCCACCCACATGGCCAGGCCCCAACACCACTCCAAAAAGTCGAAAAACACACAAAAATCACCACACTTCAATGCCATCCATGCCTTAAATAATGTTTAAATTCAAGACACCCCACAGAAAGACTTGGTCCATACACCACTGAGTACCCCTGGGCATCCTGGGTGAAAGCAAGGCAAATTGGGTGCAGGCCTGAGCAGCACACTGCCTGGCTTCAAAATGGCCCCTTGACCCCCACCCACATGGCCAGGCCCTGCCTGTACCAGGCCTAAAAATGGCCCCCACCCACATGGCTATGCCCCAACAACACCCCAAAAAGTAAAAAAAACACACATAAATCACCACAATCCAATGCCATCCATGCCCTGAATGATGTTTAAATTCAAGACACCCCACAGAAAAACTTGGTCCATGCACCACTGAGTACCCCTGGGCATAATGGATGAAAGCAAGTCAAACTAGGTGCAGGCCTGAGCACACTGCCTGGCTTCAAAATGGCCCCTAGACCTCCAGCCACATGGCCAGGCCCTGCCTGGACCACGCCTCAAAATGCCCCCACCCACCTGGCCCCAACAACACCCCAAAAAGTAAAAAAACACACAAAAATCACCACAATCCAATGCCATCCATGCCCTCAATGATGTTTAAATTCAAGACACCCCACAGAAAGACTTGGTCCATGCACCACTGAGTACCCCTGGGCATAATGGATGAAAGCAAGTCAAACTGGGGGCAGGCCTGAGCACACTGCCTGGCTTCAAAATGGCCCCTTGACCCCCAGCCACATGGCCAGGCCCTGCCTGGACCAGGCCTCAAAATGGCCCCACCCACATGGCCAGGCCCCAACAACACCCCAAAAAATTTAGAAAAACACATAAATCACCACAATCCAATGCCATCCATGCCCTCAATGATGTTTAAATTCAAGACACCCCACAGAAAGACTTGGTCCATGCACCACTCACTACCCCTGGGCCTACTAGCTAGTGGGGCTTTACAGGCACCCCAAAATAAAAAAATAAAAATTCCACATATAACAGTGAGCTAAAATTCCATGACATAAATTAGATTTAAGTTCAACAAAACTCACAGAAACAGTTGTATCATGCACCCATGACTAACCCTGGGCCTACTGGATACTGTGGCTACCCACAATATATTTTTTTAAAGTTGTGAACAAGTTTTAAAATTGTACTTGCAGCATCTGCAATGCCCCAAACAAACATCACCATCTTACTTGTAAAATCTCAAATCTAAAAGTGATCCAAAGTCCAAAAGGTCCTCAAAAACAAATATCCAGCAGCAGCCACAAAAAGTAATCCTTCCAGCTCCAGATCCAAATGAAAAGTGACCAGGACATGGACAAAGCACTGGGAGGAGCATGCTGGACAGGAACAGGAAGTGGGAGACTTCCTTCCTCCCACCCCCCCAAAAATGGACTCCTTGCACAAAAAAATGCAGCCAAATGTCAATCTGAGGAGTTATTCTGATCCAAATCATCATTTTCAGAAGGTTTATGCTGCCTGCGGTAGATTTCTTGTGCAGAATTGCAATTTTTGCAAGTTCGGGAAAGCAAGCTGTTCAAATCTCCCGCCGGAAGTCAGCTGCGCGTCACATCTACGTGTTCGCAATTGTTTACTCCCGAGATGCGTGATCGCGGGCCCTTATGACGTAGTCACGTTCTCAAACTCTCGCAGTGCAAGATGGCGGGCCGCTATGACATACTCGCGGTCGAAAAGTCTCGCGCGATCACGCAACAAGATCCAAAATGGCGCAGCGCAAGCAAACCGGGAGGAAAAACAACTCGGCGGACTCAGAATCACGGTAAGTCAACGCCGCTCGCGCGATATTGTATTTTTGAAGCGCGACCAAGCAAAAAAATCCGCCATCTTACGAATTGCGGATTTTTGGGCAAATTTGCGCGATTCGCGGAACGAGAATTTGCCAAAAATCCTCACATTCCTCTAACGGAACGGATTTTCAGCCCATACTTACACAATAGTCCTCAAAACGTCTACATTATGGTGCTTCACTTACTGTTTACTAAAAGCAGGAAGTCTTTATAAGGCGCTGGCCATGAATCACAAACCAGTCTATTTTATCAAGTCTTGCAATACTTGTATTTTATTTATTCTCCGTTTTCCCCTTGTCCTTTAACTGACTGGATTTAAGGAGAGTCATTCTTTGTAGTATCTCCAAAGAGGCAGTATTGTAACTTTAGGCTGGAAGACGCAAAATACCTCCTTGTCCATGTGCTCTACTCCATATACCTAACAGCACATACTTCTTAACACTGGCATGAGCAGCCATCACAGCGGTTAATTCCAATTGCCATATCTGACACTTTTATAAAGCCCAAGTAACATGGGGTGGAAAATGTAGAAGTGGCATAAAGCTTAGATGTCACATTTGGACTACCTAGTGTATTGACATCATCTGCAGGAGTAGTTCCAAACACATAGCATCAGTGTTGCTCCTGCAGTCCTAAGGTGTTTGAGGGAAAATCTGATTCCAACACATGTCAAAGTATAATTATGTCCGACACTTTGATAAACCTACTTGTAACATGAACTAAGATACCTAAAAGAAGTGCCTTGGAGCCCTCATTTCTTGGGTGCAGTCATTGGTTTTGTCAGGAAAAGCTCAGAGTCTAAGGAATTCAAATTTAGCGCTTAGGGAAGGTCTCTTGCTGGTTGGATACTTTTGGTGCCTTTACCCGGTCAAGATTTTTACCTTCGGACATAGTCTCTTTCTTGGGAGCGCGGAACCCTTTAGCAGGACAAGGCTGTGATTGTATCGGACAATGAGTTCCATGAGGCTGAATTTCTTCTCACTCACTGAGGGTCATCTGAAGTGGATTTGCTGCTATGATTAGGCTCTGAGAGGGAGGAATGTTTTCTGATTTCAGTTAAGTCACGTCTTGGTCAAATAGGTTTTGGTGTTTGGTGAGGTCTTGAAATCAGAAAATGTTTTAAATCCCAAGCTTCCAGGGATAGTAGGAGAAGTCAAGGTACACATAGCCAAGGGTCAGGTACATACAGCCAAAGGTCCTAGCACCTCATGAACAGCATTTAGGAGTCAAGACATTCTCCCAAAGAGGCCACGGGAAGGGTCCAGACCAGTTCCAGTTGGTACTGGGCAACTGGATACTTCAAGAAAAGGCCTCTTGCAGATTTGTGTAGCCTGTAGCCAGACAGGAGGCCAGCCAACTAAAAAATGGACTCCACCTCTTTGTCCTGGGTACAAGAGGGAGCAGGTTCAATTTTTCAGGGCTTCTCTCATGTCACAGACAGCATGCTCAGTCCTCTTCTGTTTGTCTACAAGCCCAGAAAGTATTCTGGAGACTGTGCTTTGGAATGCCATATTTATGCCTGGCACCAGCTGGTGGGTTGGAGTGATACTGGCTAGTCCTTAACCAATGGGGTAAAACTTCTCCCCTTATGTAGAGCCTGTGTGCCCACGTAGATGTGTGCAAAAAGAACAATTGATGGACAGAATGAAGAACAATATCATACTATCACCCTAGGACAGAGTTCGGGGCCTAACACCTTTGTGTTTTTGCTCCCCATGAAATTCCAGTCAGAACCCAGCCATATGCAAATCAGTCTTGATCCGGCACCCAAAGGGATCAATCCAGCATACCTAGGTGTGTGGTCAGGGTAATGACCAGTCCTCTCATTTGTGGTCTCTTCAAAAAAGTTCCGAAGGCAGCCTATCCCCCACTGGGGTTGGTGCCTGTCTGACTGGAGGATCAAAAACAGGGTACAGTTGCTTGTGACAGGGGAGACTCCTTCAAAGTAAATTAAGTTCCTGGGTACATACCAAATGGTCTTCTTAGCAGGGGAAGAGAAAACGCCTCTCCACACCCAAGTCATTGTCTCTGGTCCGGAAACAGTTTTCACATCTTATCACTGCTAATCACCCAATGGAATGCTACTGGAGAGCTTATGCACATTAACCTATAGGAGCTTTAGGCAGGGAAAAGGTAACTTTCTAACAGTTGCTTTCCATCAAAATTTAATAAAATCTGGTTTCCCCATTAAATTGACCTTTTGCGAAATATTAACAAGAGTGGTTAAATCACCTTTCTAGCTGGTCCGCATCTAGAGGTAGCCGAATTAACATTTAATCTCACTTTCTATTGTTTCTATGGGCTATGCAGTGTCTTCTTTCAGTGAAAATAGCTTTTGGGTTCTAGTCACTGTAAGACATGTTAACCTTAAATTTCAACATTTTCTTACTTTAAATACCATGCACCCTGCCTTGAGGGCTGCAAGGCCTACATAGCAGTGACTAGAGTCAGAGTCAGAGTCAAAAATCTTTTTTCGGCTAGATAATAGCCATAAAAGAGCAAAATAAAACATTGTTTAACGAAAAATGAACATGATAAAAATTTTAGCCAACATAATCAATATCCAGGAATTCATTTTCCAACAATACTACGGAGCCGAACTGCAGAGGAGATATACTTATAAACTATAAAACAAGTGAATTTATCCTTTAAAAGAAGTAGGTGGCATAATGCAGGTTGACACTTTCTAATGTTTAAAAATCTTAATAATGCCTTTAAAAAAGCGTGTCTTGGGTTAAGATAAAGTTTACAGAAAAACATAAAGTGCAGAGTGCTCTGTCCAGAAATTGAGTTAACATGGACACAAATCTAATGTAGCATCACAATATGCATCACTTGGGTACGAAACCAACAAATGAGCAATTCCCAACCTGAACCTACTCAAGTCAAACATTTTGGCTTGCTTAAAATAAAAGGAAAGATAAGATTCAATTTGTGGGGAGCTAATTAACAATGAGTGCTCTACAACCCTTTTTTGACCATCTCCTGGCAGTCTTTTACATTCTTCAAGTATAATATGAAGTCATTTTTTAGCTTATCTTTTGGAATTGCAGATATGTTTCCAGGTCTATTAAAACAATCCTGGAATCCCAACTTCTCCAGTTGATCTTGCAAATAGGAGAGCCAGTGAATTTTTTTTACACAATCCAATTTTAAACAATCCAAGATTATGTCATGGTTCAGGGCTGGTTACTCTTTTACCCAAATGCTACGCCAAAGCATCAGAGGTGCTAAATGCATACGAGAGGACAAAGGTATTACTTTTGGTTGTTGTTGCTATTGAATATATTTGGGGATTGGAACTGTGGCAGGTCTTTAAATATCCCTATGACCCTATATCTCTCTGTTGTTGTTTATTGATGTTCTGGGCAGCTGATGGGTGCGGGTCATTCTTTCATGACTACACTGCGTAGGTAGCTCTTGTCTAACTACAGGATAGAGTTAGATTTATTTATTTCTAGACAGCCAGTGACTTTGTTCTTTTCTTTTCTTTTCCCTCCTTCTCTCACAGTTTCCACACAGATGGCAGAAATCAGCGGGTTAGCTTATGATGACACAGTTTTTCAATTTATTCTTGATAACACTCCTAGCATACTAGAGGGACTCCCCACTCCGTCAGGGGGGGTGGAGATGAGTAGGTTAAAATCCTCATTCTTAAAAAATCACATTCACGGACTTCGGTACATGGGGCTGTCATGGCAGAATATTTAAGAGCTAGTTGTGCCCCTCCGGGTTTGATAGTAACCAATGCCCCCAGTTTGTTCTTGCAAAATAAGGCCTTTCTCAAAGATTGGTCCCTAATAGCCTGGCGCTGCACGCCCGACTGGCTTATTTTAATCATTAGCACAGCTAAAAGAGTGGTGGATTCCATTTTAATTGAAATCCAACTATCGGAATCTCAAATCAAAACTACTATTACGGCGACCCTTTTCAGAAAACAACAGGAAGAGTCAAACAAAAATAACAAAGAATTTAAGGACTCCATCTTACAATCTAAGATAGAAAAATTTAAAAAAGACCTAGCTAAGTTCAAACATGAACCAGTATACCCCTACACGAGTGAGATTTATTCCCCACCTGAATTTAGAAACAATGGGAAGAGGTACGGGTCGACCTACTCAGGTTCCAGCTCAGAAGAGAGTGCCAGTGACTCTGAGACACCTGGTACATCTAAATCACAATACAGAGGACAGGGTAGGTTCAATAGATTTAACAACTATAGAGGACACCCTACACCGCATTTCCAGCAATGGTGGCCACCAACACCTTGGGGATATCCACCTCACCCCTTTCAGTCTACCATGGCACCTTTCCCTGGACACAATCTGAATTTAACAACCAGCCTTTTTTAGGGCTTGGCCCTCAGAGGTTGAGAGGCAGAAGAAGAACCCAACAAATGCAGGTCCATTGGGACGAGTCGACAGGTCCACATGCAGGGACTTGGAGCCAGACCAGGAGAAACCTGCCACTAGCGGGGAACACCACGAATCTGACCTTACAGTGAATTTGAGTACTAAGATCGTAACCAAAGATGAGGTATATGTTCTAAACAGGGGCCTTGGTTTTGTGACTACCTACAATGGCGATCCATTCTCTTTTCAATGTGAATTGGCCCAATTCTTTCAAAAGCTGAGGCTCCATTATTTTTTCAAAGACAAACCGGTTGTAGAAGCTGATCGGATGGATGAGAATACTGGCCTTAAGAAACGGTCCATGTTTCATCCACCTACCCATACCGTACCTTCTCAAGTACTGACTTTTGAGAAGGCAGTGAGAGAGGATATTTCCAAGCTATGGGACACGCATCAGATCACATACAATAATCTATCTAGGCGTGAACATCAAGCCCTATGCACTTTATCACAAGATCAGGCAATCACAATTAAGCCTGCTGATGAGGGTGGTTCTATTGTGATTCTAGATACCACCGACTATAGGGCTGAGTGTCTCCGCCAACTGAGCGATAGGAGTTCTTACCAGCCTTTGTCAGAGCACCCAACAGAGAAACTTTGCAAGAACATCAGCACTTTGGTGGAAGAAGCCCTTAGCGAGGGATGGATCACAGCTCGGGAGTCCCAGTTCCTACAGGCTAACTACCCTACAATAACGTATTTTTACATCCTGCCAAAGGTGCACAAACCCCAAAGACCACCACCGGAAAGGCCGATCATTTCAGGTTAGGGCTCAGTTTTGGAACACATCCACTTTTGTGAGCCATTTTTTGAGGCCCATTGTGCAGAGGATGCCCACGTATCTGCAAGATACGAAGGACGTATTACGCGTGATACCAGATATCGAATACGACATTGAGAGAGACTTTTTAGTCTCCTTTGATGTAGAGTCCTTGTACACCTCAATTCCCCAGGGTGAGACTTTAGACACCATCACATCCATCCTGGAAGAAATCGATTTGTACACCATCACCCCGGTCCATTTCATTATGGCCCTGGCTAGATTGGCCATGAAAGACAACTTCTTTAAGTTCGAAGACACGATCTACTTACAAACATCAGGTACCAGCATGGGAAGTGTTTTTGCGCCAAGTCTGGCGAATCTTTACGTACACTCCTTCGAGCAACAACATGTACGGACACCTGACAACCCCTTTTTCATGTCGATCTGATGGTGTAAACGTTACATTGCTGACGTGTTGGTGGTCTGGAGAGGAGATCATGAGTCCATTCTGCAGCTTCATCAATGGCTTAATACCAGGTACCAATATTTGACGTTTACAGTAGAGATCAACAAAGAAAGAATTTCTTTCTTGGTTCTGTCCATTTATGCCACCCCATCAGGGCTAGAGAGTGAACTGTACCGGAAGCCCACGGCACGCAATTCACTACTCCAGTATGATAGTCAACATCCTAAGGCCTTAAGGGTTAATTTTCCCTATGGGCAATTCCTACGTGTACGTAGAAATTGCTCATTAGACAGTACTTGTTAGGCTCATGCTGAATGCCTGTCAGAACAACTAGAATCGCGGCATTATCCACATAAACTGATAAAGCGTTCCTTCAAACGGACGAAGAATAATCATTGTGAAGCCCTGTTAGAACCTGCAGTGACTCAATCAATCAATCAAGGCATTTATAGAGCGCACTACTCACCCGGAGGGTCTCAAGGCACTTGGGGGGGGGGGTGCCGCTACTGCTCGAACAGCCAGGTCTTGAGATTCTTCCTGAAGGAGAGGAGGTCTTGGGTCAGGCGAAGGTCGGCAGGGAGGGTGTTCCAGGTCTTGGCGGCCAGGTAGGAGAAGGACCTACATCCTGTTGTCGCTATTCGGATGCGGGGGACGGCGGCGAGGGCGTGAGTGGTCGATCGGAGGTGGCGTTTGGGAGCGTAGAAGTTGAGGCGGTTGTTGAGGTAGCTCGGGCCTTGGTCGTGTAGGGCTTTGTGTGCGTGGGTGAGGAGACGGAAGGTGATTCTCTTGTTGACGGGGAGCCAGTGCAGGTCTCTCAGATGCCCGGAGATGTGGCTGCGTCTGGGGACGTCGAGGATGAGTCTGGCTGAGGCGTTCTGGATTCGCTGGAGTCTCTTCTGGAGCTTGGCGGTGGTTCCGGCGCTGCCGTAGTCCAGTCGGCTGGTGACGAGGGCCTGGGTGACCGTCTTCCTGGTCTCGGTGGGGATCCACCGGAAGATCTTCCGTAGCATGCGCAGGATGTTGAAACAGGACGAGGAGACGGCGTTGACTTGTCTGGTCATGGAGAGGGAGGAGTCCAGGATGAAGCCCAGGTTGCGTGCGTGGTCTGTCGGTTTGGGTGCGGTGCCCAGGGCGGGGGGCCACCAGGAGTTGTCCCAGGCGGATGGTGAGGAGCCCAGGATGAGGACTTCCGTCTTGTCTGAGTTCAGTTTCAGGCGGCTGGTCGTCATCCACTCGGCTACGGCTAAACCTACTCTAGATCGTTTGACTTTTGTGAGTACTTTTAGCACAAGGTCTAATAGTATACAGAAGAATGTTCGTCGACACTGGCGTATTCTGAACTGTTGCAGTGAGAAAATTGCTCAACCATTGTTTGCCTTTAATAGATCAGGTAGCATACAGGTTCGTTTGGTTCATACTCGTCCTAAATCCATCCCTAAGAGACCTGTAGGAACCTTATGGGATTTACCGGCAGTTGTGGGACACCACCCGTGTGGAGGTTGTTCCGTTTGCCCTCAGACTAAGCACTCCACTACATTGGACATAGGCACTGTTTGGCCTTGGGTTCAGTCAAACTTTACAAATTGCAACAGTGCCCAATTGATCTACTTATTGACCTGCCCTTGTCAGATCAGATATGTCGGGATGACCACCCGAAATGTGAAAGCACGCATGCTTGAACACAAAAGCTCCTTTAGATGCAAAAAAACGGTCACTAGACTCACTAAACACTGTTGAAAAAAATCATGGTGAAAAGGAATTTCAGTGGACGGTGTTAGAAAAACCATTCATACCACCACATATCAGTGACATCTCTATATACCTGTTTTCTAAGGAGCAAAAATGGGGTTTTCAGCTTCACAGTGACACACATGGTCTTAACGATGAGAAACCGTGGACCAGTCTGTAGACACCCTGTACCACCCATTGTAGCATTTATATCTAGAGCTAATGAGGACTCTTATGGGAGTTGTCTATCATCGTCCTTTATGTTGGATTCATGCTAGTCTAGCGGTGTAGCTTAGTCTAGATCGATAGACCTTACACCTAGTATACTAAATATGGAACATGCCAATGAGTATTCTGATGGGCGTATTCACTTTTACTCTTTCATGTAATGCTGAGGATGATCTTTTCAGTGCTGTTAATACACAACAAAGCCCCTATTCTGACATTTACACATTAGCTTGGTATTTGTTTTGAAGTTACAGACCAACACTAACTAAATCCATTCATGGTACATCTGGGATGCGACATTTACCATAGCCCTCACTGCGCTTCTAAAATACATTGATATCTAATTTTATAGGAGCAATGTTCGGGGACATTAAGCCTTAACAAGAAGGACATGTATTATGGGTCATACCCATTAGAACTACTAACGTCATGATTATGACGTCATTCTGCAGTGAGTGCAGCTAACACACAATAATGCACCTATTATGTCATTTAGATACTGGATTGGTAGTTGATTTTGACGTTACCGACTAATATTAAGCAAATCCATTCATGGTATATTTTGGGATGCAACAATTACCATATCCAAAATATATTGACATCCAATCTTAAAGGGCCATATTCGGACACATTAAGTCTTAGAAATAAGGACATGCATTACGGGTCATACTAATTAGAACTACTAGCATCATGATCATGACGTCATTCTGTAGTCCCGCGCGTGAAGTCGCGAGATCGATCGAGAGATCTCGCTATGGTAGGAAACACGGAATGGCGGTTTTTACAAGGTACTCTTCATCACTGAGTTAGAAACAATAAAGAGTGTTTGGTGCGGCCGGGGCTCTCAGCATGTGATTCATTGACATTTGCCGGTAACGCGACACGATCTTCATTTGATTGAAGCGCCGCGCTTTTTATGACATCGGGGACACGGAGGCGTAGCTCTGGCAACATGACAAATAAAAGCAGCCTGCCTGTTCCGTACGTTGCCTCCCCCTTGACTCAGTACACATCTTTGGCAACGACGGACAGGTAGGGACTGCGAACGTGGGCAAACTTTGTTTGATGCCTAGATGGTCTTTCTTAGGCTACAATATTGTAGGAGTCTTTGCTAAAATAGCTCTATAATCCACTTGCAGCATAGTTTGGGTGCTTTTATCTTTCCATTTTATGGTACCCAGAAAGAGGAGTCGATGACTCTCTCGTTTGACATAATGATTTTTATGTCTAGGTCTCTTTGTTTGTATTTGTTTGGAACAAGTATTCCCATGTGAACTTTTGAACAAGGAGCATGTCCAGGGATACTATTGTTTACGCTAGTTTAACATTGCGAGTAAAGATGTTGTGAGGAGAGAGATAAGGAATATACGTTTTTAGTTGTTTTTAGAAGTTCTATCTGGAAAGGACTAATATCAGTAGGTTCCTAGTGAATGAGTAAGAGATAGACTGACAGTGGTTAGACCTATTTCTCTACTCTATGGCTTCCTCTTTTCCAGAGCGGGGCCTCAATATCCTGAGCTAGGTCCAGGTGAGGTGAGGTCCAGTCCTCGGTCAAGACGGGTGAGAAATTAAGGGCCATATGTAGGTAAATACTATTTACAGATTCTAAAAGACCGAATTTTACCGATTCTGTATTTTAGAATCGGTAAATGGTATGTAGGTATTGATTCTGTAATTTTTACAGAATCGGGAAAATTCAGTAAATACTGATTCGGTATTTACCGATTCGGTATTCCCCATTCATTCCCATGGGCCTGGAGGCCCATAGTAATGATTGGGAATTACCAATGTGGTAAATATCGAATCGGTAATAGGGTGAAGACTTACAAGGGTGGCAGGGTGTCACATTGACACTCTGTTGTACCCCTGAATAGTGCATGGGTGCATATGTGGCACACTACATGCCCTAAAGGCATGTATGTCTGCCACATGGCACTTTTGGAAAAGCACAAATTTGCTTTTTCACAGGTTTCGTTATTTACCACCAACTTGTAGTTGGTGGTAAATAACGAATCCTTAAATGACAAATGCACTCACTTGAGTGCTCCCTACATTACGGATTTGGTAATTCGTTATCGGTAATTTACCGATTCGGTAAATTACCGAATCCTCAAATTAGGCCCCTACATCTCAAATGCCTAATACCGGTCGGTAACGGCCGAAATTCGGTAATTTCGGCCGTTACCGATCGGTATTGGGCTACCTACATCTGGCCCATAGTTTTTTTTTATTACAAGTACTATACATGTGAGAAACAAAAGTTTATATATTTTTCAAGTGAATTTAATAGGAGTTATGTCTTTTCAAATGCCATCTGCACCTCTTGAAGTGGAGGATCGCATAAGTAGGTTGTATCGATTCCAACCTCATTACTTTTTAACATTGTCACTACAATTTATACATTTTTTGTACATCTTATTGTCGCAGTAGCAAAGTTTAAGAACAGAGGCCCTGAAGAAAGCCGAGGGCAGTATTCCCTACTGGCTGAAACATGTTGGCCCTATATATATTTTTTGCAGTAATTTGTTGAGACTGCTATTTGCACTGTTCTCTTTTTAGATTAGGGGATGAGGCGACATCTTGAATAAATAGTTTGTTGTTTTTCTCCTCACTACTCTATTTTAGTTCACCACTTTTCTTGTTTTGCACTGCACGTAATTCCCATGTTGTCTGGAATAAACGGAACTGACTGCTCTGTTTTTCCTTGGGAGTTTGGTTTGATCCATATGAGCAAATTTCCTTTGCATGAAAGTAAGTCTCTATGATCAAGAGACCCATCATCCTGATGGACGGATGACCAAATCATAAGATTGATCACCACGACACTTTGATGGGAATCCTAGCACTGCTCTGTGATCTCACCTTGTCTACTCCTTGTTTGCTTTTGTTTTCTCTTTTTTTTTTTACTCCCTTTCTGACTGACTATTTAGAGCAGATTGAAGCGATAGATACACATTGCTGAATTAAGACCCCCAGTTTTGTTTGTTGTTGCTACTTTTGGGTAGTGTCAGCACACGTCTTAGCATCATATTCTCAGCTCTCAGGAGATCCAGAGTGTTGGTGCATCCCCAGACTCCAGCGCCATATAAAGTGGCGGCGCATGTTCATGCTTTATATATGTCTATGATTGCTTTTATGAGGCGAGAGCCTATTTGTTTGTAAATCTAAAAATGGCCTCCACATTTTTGTTAAAGCCCCCAATCCTTGCATGAACTAGATGGGACCAAGTGTGTTTTTTCATCAAAAAGAATGCCTAAATAAGAAAAAGTTGGCACCTGTCCCAATATTTCCTTGTTTATATAAAATGGCTTAGTTTTAGATGGTGATTTATAGCTACCATAACAAGCGATTTTGCAACATTCGTTTTTAACTCAAGATCACTCATAAATTCATTAAAACTGGTTAAACGTTTTTGTAGTCCCACCCCGGTTCTTGACATTAGGACACAGTCATCAGTGTATAACAAAGCTGGTAAAGACCTAAGGCCTATTGTGGGTGCATGTACATTTCCAATTCTGTTGTGACTTTCTAGGTAATTTATGTATAAACAGAATAGAAATGGAGCGAGTACACATCCCTGGCGAACACCACCGTCCATCTTTATGGGTGTGGTAAGCACGCCATCTGCTCCATATCGTACTGTAGTGTAGTTCCTATTATCCCAATAGGCTCTGCGCATTGGAATAATACCTTCAATAGTATAGGCCTAGACCAGACGTTAACTAGGTCTACTACTGTCGATATTAGACTTAAAGTTTTGGGTTTGCCAGCTAGCTCAGAGTTCACTAGAAACGTTCTCGACTAGGCAAGGAGGAGTTGAACCTCCCTGGATAGACAAGAAGGGATTTAGTTTCTGACAACCATAGAACATGACAACTTTGCTCTCCCCTAATCAAGAGTGTATCTCTAGAGTCGTGTGAAAACAAAAGACGACTTATTTTACTCAGTCAGTACGTGCATTCTTAGTCTCACCAGATTGTAGAGAAAAGGAAGAGACGGGCGTGTTCAATAAAAGATGTTATTTATTGATCAGTCTCTTTTCTCATACAAGAGAAATGGATCGATATTATTGCAATACTTATGGTTAAGTAAAGTGCATACATTAAAAGCAGAAGCATAAAATAATACTGTAAAAACATTGATATGGTTTCTAAGCCATATGATGGTTTAAAATGGATAAAATAGATACATACACATATACATTTGACTAATCGTACTCAACTGGTGTTTCTAACTACGCCTACCCCAGATGTACCTGACCTAAGCCTAATACGTGGGCGGGAGTAGAAAGTAGTAGTTTAAGTTAAGTTTGTTTTGCCAAGTGACTGACTCAAGAATTCTCTGTGAGGGGTTATTCAGTTCTGTACCTGGAGTCTAGGATGAATGAGGGATGGTATCTCTCGTCTCTGGTCTCGATATTCCAGGCTGCCTGCGAGGGCTACCCGGAAGCGCCGGAGCTGGATTTCTCGGCAGGAGAAAACAGCGTCTCGTTCTCAGCGCGTCAGGAAGGCGGGGCTGCGCCAGCGGGGTCTGCTCTGCTCTGGGCTTCGGCAAGTCTGGCTGCTCCGATCTCGTCACCACCGCGTGTGTTTGCATAGGGCAATATCGGTAATATTTATACCTTTAAGGTGCCGAGATTGACGTAAGGATGGACATAGATACGTCAATAAGGATGTCATACGACCTGGTCGTTAGCACATTCTTTTGCTGAAGTTCTCGGTGAAATCAAAACAATGGCCGCAGGGTTTTTCCCAGGTTGTCATAGGTTTGATTTGTTTTGAGAACTCCGTATGCCTTATCAGGGGCTGGAGGAATATCGCTTGTCTAATTAGATGGCAAGCGTTATGACCTAATCAGATAACACGTTCCTGTGCCGTAGTGTGGCTTAATCAGATAACGGTTCCTGCATCATGGGGGTTTTCAGCCTCATGGGATGGCTGCTAGTTAACTTGTTAACCAGAATAGGGTCAGGAATAGGGGGATCGATACAGAACCTATAGGAATACATCACACCCACTCCACGCTAACTATGGATATATTTACGAATCTATGCATAGTAAAACATACTGTAGAGTATCGTGTATACCTTACCACCCCAAAATACATAAAATGCATTTTGAAATTATCAAATATACGGAAAAAACAGTCACATGTAATATATGCACTCAAGCCGTAGAATAATGCTAAAGTAATCACGCATATCTATACATTATCACTAATTTGTATATGAGAATTTACACATGAAATGGCTCTTAATACAGAAAAAAGGTTCGAGACCATTCCATCACAGAATAAAATAATTATGAACATACCAGCGGGCAGCTAATGTCTATAAAGTATCTAAAAATAGAAATTTTAGTTCTCTAAGAATAGTTCTTACTTTAAGCAGAAAATAAGTGTCCCGAAAAATTTGTAAAAATATTTTGGGGCTGCTGAAAAAAAATTGCTGTCCGTGAACTGGAGGGAAAATTGTTCATGGTATTTTGCTATTCTAGTTGAAGGCCAAATTCAGGGAACGCCGTGTGCGAGCTTGCTCAAAAGTCTCTATTTCTGCTCTGGTGACAACATCATATCATTTAGACTGTCGAAAAAGCTGTCAACAGCTTCCTGGGAGAGTTCCACTAACTCGGAAAAAGGTGTAACCATGCATTTGTGCGCATGATTGTCTCCATTGACGTTTTCATTAGAATTGCTGACAGAAGGTCGTACCTGATCAATGCTGCTTTCATCTTGAACTTCACTACCCCTTAATCGTAGTGGTGAAGCTTCCACGAATGCCGTCATCAGGATTGGTAGCCGTTGAGGGCAGCACAAAGCATGAGCCTTTATTGGACTCAACAATGTTTCTGCATCCATTGGCGCATCTGATTGTAGCGTCAGACAGGTGTCTAACACGCATTCTTCTCCGCATAGCAAGCACCTTAATACAGGTAAAACACATCGTTGCCACATTGGTCGAAATGAAAGAAACCAAGTCATGTTCAGGTCTCTAAGCCGGGATAGTCCCAGGATTTTTGATATCCGGTCCCGGTATCCAATGGCTAGGATTGTTTCTTCCCTTGTCGCAGGTGTTTTCTCTGTGACATGGTTTGCCATAACGAAATATGAGGACTAGGAATAGGATTCCAGCAAATAGTCCCAAAAAGAGGGGAAGTCCGCCAAAAATCGAATGGACGAAATCTGGAAAAATACCCAGTATGGCTTTGAATGGTGTTAATGCCATCGAAAATACTGTCTTAAATACTTTTGAGACTCCACTGGTATCAGAAATATTTAAGATTTCATTCAGGATTTCTGCGAAATGTATGGGGGAATTAGTTGATAACAATGAGTGAATCTCTGCAGTCGTCCTTGCGACTAGGAGATCATACGTTTCTTTTGATGACGTGAGCCTGGTCGGCGTCTGAAGAAGCACTGTTTTCATTCTGCTTAAAGTATCTATTCGAATAGAAGTAATTTTCAAGTTGGGCCATGCCCTTGCCTCCCTGTCTGGAAGGGAGCTGGGGAACAATAAGCGTCCACAGCACTTGACCTTCGCAGTCGTAGTTACGAGATAAGGAGTCCCGGGCATAAGACTACAACATCTGCGGTCCACAATTAGAATGTAACTCCCATTATAGAGTCTTTGAAAGAATGGTTCTATCTCTGTTGCAGGTGCGCCTAGCTGGTGACATGAAAGGTTATTTGAGTTCCCTTCACAGGCTCCATGCAAACTAATTCCGTTACACAGAAGTGTACCGCTTAGTGACATCGCACAATTATTGCCACTAAGAAACACTTTCTGTCCTTTATTACTGACACATGCATGTGAATAGGGCAAGTTCCATGTTGTTTTAATGTACCTCTTTCCCAATTTTTCGTACATGCCAGCCTGTATATATTTTTGGCAGTATTGAAACCTGAAGGTAGATATTGGAATATTAATTATCCCATGTATTATCCATTCACTGACAGGTCGTTCTGACATTGTCACTGGCAATCTCTCGAGTTTCTCAATGCTCAGGATTGTATAATCAGCACCCTTTTGTGCCATACTGATTTGTTTATCAGTAAGGTTAAAGATATTGAATAGTGACGTTGTGTTGATTAAACGCCAAGGCACATAGCCTGAACGAAGATTTTGTAACGTCCAGCCTAGCTGTACAATAGAACGCAATTGAGACTGACCGTGTTGTAACAACAGTAAGTCTTGCGATATTATGTCGATTGCTGAAGACACAATGCTGTCCAGAGAAAAAATTCTGGAGGACAGAGTCATTAACCCATTGTCCACTACAGAAAGTGATTTTTCCAAATTAATACGGTCAATTTCCCGTATTCTTTCTGCTGTCTCAATTTGAGTCACCTTCCAGGCCTCGTTGTATGCTGCATATACAGAGGCTGCTATGAAACGTTTCTGACGCTGTTTGCGCGGTCCCATAATGAAATCACGCAAGTCAGCACCATCAGTAAGTAAAGTTAGGTGTTGCTTAATTTCTGCCAGTGTGGAAGTTTGTAGCCATTGAAGGCATAATTTGCCCACACTGTAGGTGGTTATTATTCCTGGGTGTTGTCTTTGGGAATATCTAGGGTCTGGCCTGGTCATTTTGAACCCCTGTGTTTTGTTCAGGAATCTGTCTTGACAGTTATTAGTATCTGTGGGCCAGATCAACCACTTTTTCCAATCAGGATGTGTTCTGTTTTGGTTTAATACATAATTTACGTCTATCTCTTCATCTGTAGAGCTATTGCTGTTCATTGTTGGTTTTGGAATAGACGGTTTATTTAAGTCTTTGATTTTGGCTAGGCCAAGACAGGTAGTTTGTTGAACAGTGTCATTTAAAAATATAATTTGTTCTGGGATCATGCAGGCTCTAAACAAAGATTCTATACCCTGTACTTGCCATTCTTTTGTACCCCAAACACTCTTTACTTCAACATTTTTGTCCCAATAATCAAAACCAAAAGTATTCATTTGTTCAAAGAATGAGTCTGAATATATCAATTTCGTGTTTGTTATCATGGTCTTTGTCCCTGTCTTATTTGACAATTTGAAATAAAATGTTTCAGCATTACTTGTGTTAAAACCTGAAAAGTATGAATATTTGTCATAAACGGTTCTTGAGCTTCCTTTTGGAGGGGTTGCACAATGTTCCCATTGATTATAATTTAAAACATTTCTAGGTTGTGCAGATCTATGTAGAAAATGGTTACCATAGTGGTTATAACAGTACATACTATCATAATTTGTCGAACCCTGCAAATAATCATGTTTGGTAAATTTAGCAGACATCACTAAGTCAGACATCATATTATTTATACTTTCAAAGTCCCAATCATCAGCAAATGAGCTTGGTTTTACAAAGTCACTCAACGAGATCTTAATTTGGTGTGGATATTTCAGGATTTCAACCGGACCATAAATTTCGTAGTCAGTGTTGTCCCATGCTACCCCACCCGGTATAGGATTGGCTGTGAAGTTGACTGAAGAAAGTTCTCTTTCCTCGACGTGTGAAGATGTGTGTGGTTTGAGGATCAAGTTGATTTTCTGACTTGCTGTGTCCATTTTAGCATATTTTCCCTCAATGAAGCGTCCCAAAGTTAGTACCATGATGAGCCAAAGTATGAGGATAAATGCACCAAAACCCACCCAAAATTCAATCCATGGAGAAATCAGATATGTTTCTTTCAGTTGTTTCAAAAGTACTTTAACTTTATCTTTAAAGGTTTTTGTTGATGGCTGTGTTTTTGATTCAGTGAAGCCTTCAGAGGAATCATCGAAGTTTATGAAGTAGCCGGATGCAGTTCTGTCAATTGTTCCAATTGCTTCAGGATTACTGTTTCTTGCATAGTCGTTTGTTACTTCATTATAGATTGGTGTGTCTCTGCTAAATGTTTTTATTTGGGTTTTCAGAGGTCTAAGTTCCATTGCATTGTTGCATAGTCATTGTTGTAGTTCTGTAGGCGTTTCGAATGTGATTAGCCTCTTAGATTGAACCTCTGTGTTTGTAGCAAATCTTGGTGTTCTACTATTTTTCGGGAGTCCACTTGGCCTACTATTTGTTATCGGCCACATGATTGTGGTTTTACCAGGTCGATGGATACAACTCGGTTCTCCTTTTTACCAGCAAGCGGCGGTAGTACAACTGATCTTGTCCCGTTGATAGACAAGACAGGAACTGCTTTTCTGTAAGAAGGCCCAAATTCCTTCTTTACCGCGATCTTTTCTCTGACTAGATCCCCGACTTTTGGAATCCAGACAGGTCTTGCTGGGACAGGTGGTGGTTCTTCAGTGGTTGTTGGCTGCTGTTTCAACTTTATGTTGCTCAGGTCTTTTCTTGTTTCGTTTAAGTCCTGCAAAATAGCCAAACGATCTTTGATATCAAAGCATTTTTCCTTCACCACTGAAGTCTGACTGTCGAGGTCTAAGACTAACATCCTAGTTCCAAATAATAATTCGTACGGACTGAATCCCTTCAGAGAATTTCTTGGCAGGTTATTTAGACTACGTTGGACACTTATTAGATGTTTGACCCACCCAGCCCCCGAACCTAATATCCTTTCTGTTATAGATAGCTTTATGCCTTGGTTTTTTCTTTACACCATCCCGTATCCCTCAGGAAGGAAGTGAGAAGAGTCCCGCTGTGCTATGCTCATTTGGCCATGTTTCCCCTCAGGCTGGAGGGCTAGAGTGAAAACAATGCTCAAACGTAGCATGCTTCTAGCGTATATGCCATTTAGACTCGCAAATCTTTGTATAACAGTCCAGACGTCAGCCGAGTGCTGGTGATCTACATTATAAGTGGAAACTAGCCTGTATATGTTAATCGGACGCTTTGCTTTTTACTGTTGATTTTTTCTGGAGTGAAACGACACGGTATTACACCGTTTCTCTCACCACTGCGATTTCTGTTACAGTTTGGGCAGTTCTTTACAAACATGGTATGATGCAGGCTCATGCCTGGCCACCAGTACCTTGATTGTAATTCTTCCAGAGAATCTTTTAGTTTGAGGTGTCTGAGACCCTCGCCCATATGTGCGTCTGCTATTAACAAGGTTCTCCTGTCCATGTTTGGAATCACTCTATCCCCCACTCCAGGGATTCGAGCAAAAGGGACGGAGTTTGCATCGATTATGTATGTATAATTGAGTGGATAGTTGATCGGTAGCGCTGAGCAGTCGCCTTTTGATGACGTTTTCACCGCCAGCACTGTTTCACCGTCAATATACTTCACTGTACGCTTTTTTCGAGCTACGGAAGCCGATTTAGTTGCTACCGCTGTGGCTGTCTCAGCCAATGAATTCCCTGCAACGTGAACGCCATCACGCTGATGACTCAGTGAGTGTGTCACGTGAGTCTTTGGTAGTTCTTTTTGTAAAAGAGCTATTTGTTCCCAAAGCAGTTTCTGCTTTATTGTTGCATCTGTGTCATCATTGTAACCGTTTTGAATCCATGTCTGCAAATCGTTGTTATATGATTTGACGCAGTAATATGAATCGGACACTATGAGTGTCGGGAATTCGCGATCCGCATTATCTAGCGCCATTTTCAATGCCATTATTTCAGTCTGTTGTTCTGAATTAGTTTCTACTGAGTGTGTTTTTGTTAACAGAGGTCTTAGTTTACCTCCGCGCCACACTTCTTTTGTAATCTCACATGTTGGGTTGTATGCTTGTTCTCCCCAAACGGAGGGTTGAGCATGTCCGTCTGTATAGATTACACAAGCGTATTGTCGTAAGGGCAGAATGTCGATAGGCAGAGGGAATGTTCTTTCATATTCTAGATTTTTCAATTCCTTTAGTTCTGGATCAAAGTAGTAGTATACTTTGCCCGTTGTAATTGAATTCACCCATTGTATCCATTCCGGATTCAATGTTGTTGTTGGTAAATTACACGGTGTTGTTAATGCCTCAAAGGCTGATTCTGCTGTTCTGACTGTGATGTGTCTACCGTCCGCTTGATCTTTTTCTCTAGCTATTGCGGTTTGAACTGCATGAACAATTTTTTCTTTAATGCTGAATTTCTTTTCAGCTTCTGTGTACAAGTGTGATTTGAATGCAATTGGTACCTTTTCTCCCTCATTAGAGGTCAGGTATGTGAATCCGCATCTTCCTGGGATGACTCGAATCACAAGATTGCGTGTGTTATCACGTGTTTCTAATTTTGTTTTAATTAACATGTCTGTTTGTAAGGATCTCAAAATTTCTGTGTGTATTTGAGTCCAATTGGTTCTTTTAAAATCTGGTTTTATTAGATCATAAAGGGGTTTGACCCTTTCTGCGTAATTTGCAATGTATGTTCTTCCGAAATTTAGGAAGCCTAGAATTGACTGTAGGTTTTTTAGTGTTCTAGGTGCTTGGAGTACGGCACATTTCTCTAGGAAATTGTCAGCCAGGCTTTTGCCTTCACTTGATAATTCGTATCCTAAGAACAGGACTGTTAGATGGGCAATTCTAGATTTTTTAAAGTTGAATTTGTAACCCTCTGCTGCGAACCCAAGTATTATGGTGTTCACTCTCTTCAAGTGAGTATCCAAGTCATCATCTGTTAGGTATATGTCGTCGACATAAGATAATGCTTCGTCATCATATGTTTGTAGTAATTCTGTTACTCTCACTGAGAATACCCCTGGGCTATTCTTGTACCCCTGGGCTAACCGAAAGAATTGTTTTTGAGTGCCATTTATTGAGAACGCAGACAAATATCTGCTCTCTGGTGCTATGTTTTGACAAAAGAATCCATTAGAGATGTCTAATGTTGTTTTGTATTTTTTGCGCACTATGTTATTCATTAGTGCAGCACTATGCGAGTTTTGCACTGCAAAAGTTTTGCAACATGAGTTAAGGTGTCGGTAATCCAAAACTAGACGATATGAATTGTCTGGTTTGGAGACCGGAAACAAAGGGTTGTTCATTTGTGAGGTGCAAGTTTCAATTACCCCCTGGTATTCTAATTGATCTAGGATTTCTTTTACCTGTTTTTTAGCTTCTTGCTTAATTGGGTACTGTCTTTGTGCAGTACGTTGTGATTTTAACTGGATTTTGTGAGGAGGAGAGTCCTCATCCCATCCTACATGATTTTTATATAAAGCAGGAGCTTGAGCTACTGCCCACTTTCTGGCAAGTGTGTATTTTTTATGAATTGGGATATGATTTGAGAAGGCAGGCATAATTATTTCTTCGCCATGAGGGCACTCCCTGACAAACTCTGGTGGCCAGTCTTTTTCAGCTAGAAGGATGTCATAGCCCTTGGAGAGATTATCCCAAAATAGTCCCCTTATTTTTCTAGTCCTATCCCCTTCTATACGTAAAGTTATTTCATATATTTTGTGAGGTTTACTAACTCTGGTGTCTGCAGTTTCCACTTGAAGATATTCATTCGTGTCCACTGTCTCCAGAAGATTCATAAGGACTTTGCGAGCTATGCTCACTTCTGCTGCGCTGTCTAGCATTGTCTGAGCCCATTCTCCGTTTTTCAGTTGTGTCCTCAGTATTCTCGGCATTGTTTACTACCTTGATACTGGCTACCTTCTTTTTTGGAAATTGTAGTTTCTTTTTTAGATGAGCAGATTCCTTGTCTTTGGACTTGGCGTGCTCTTCTCTTTGTTCTGATCGTCCTCTTCTTTCCGATTTCTGCGAGGAAGTCTGAAAAGATTGAGAGGGACGTGTATCAATGTCTTGATATCTATCAGGCTTCTTTATATTATCCCTATTCCTAAGGTTATATCTTTTCCCACAGGGGTCACTTTGGGGTGACCTGTGTCTCTGGTTCGGAGATTTTTCTCTCCGCCGAGGAGACCTTCCTCTGGACTGGAATTTCTTTTCTTTAGGATTGGATTGTTTGTTTCCATCCCAGCTCTTTTTTTGTGATGTTGAATTATTATTAAAAAATATTTTTTCAGGACTTTCAATCAGTTGTGGTTTTACTGGTATTCCACCTAAACTATCTCTACCTAGTTCCTCATAGGATTTTTCTATAATTCTGGCAATTTCAGCTGGTTGGTCTGCTATATCTGTCTCCTTTAACCTCTGGCGGATCGCCACGTTTGCTGCTTCTCCCTTTATGTTGGCTAATAATATAGCCGAGACCTGCTTGAAGTCTTTCAGTAATTTCATACCAAGAGTTAAAGCGGGTTCTGGACCGTATTCGTCTTGAATTTGTTTTAGCACATCTGGTATTACCAAAATGGATGGAGCACCGTGCGTTTTTGTTTAGATGGAAGCAAAGACTGTACCCCAAGTGTCACAGTCCTCCACGTGTGGTGCGATTCCCATTGGAAGACAGATAGTCAAAATCCTGTGTTTTTTAACGGGGTGGTGTCTGGAAACACCGCCTCTATTTGGGTGATTTTTTGTGCTAACCAGAATGGTATTTGTTCCCGTTTAGCTGGTACCTTACCTAGGCAGGATTGTATGTTCTGTGGTGTAATTTTATTTGTGTTCCCCTGATGAGGGGTCAGCTGTGGAATTTTAATTGCTGGTTGGATTGTTGAAGTCCGCATTACATATTGGACTAATTGTCTATGTATTTTTATTAATTGTTTTAGTTGTATTAAAAGGTTCGCTGCAGACATCCCATCGATGTCTGCATGTGGTGTGTATCCGGCTAGAACCGGCCACGTTGCTCCTGGTCTACCTAATGGACCGAGCCTGGTGATGTGATAATTATGTTTTAGGGCGCCATTAAATAAGAGCAGATGCTCTTGAAATTTAAGTGGTACTTCCACCTCCTCGAAAGGAGTGTACTCATTAGGAGGTTCCTCTGTTTTGTAATAGTGGAAGACCTTTGTTACAGCATTTGCTGCTGGAAAATGTATCCATGAATAGAATACCTCTGTCTGCCGATATTCGTGTGCCTCAATTACGAATATGACCGTGCCACCTCTAGGTGTCAGTCCATTTTCTATAAGTTTTAAAGTTATAGATTTTCTTGTGTTGACCGCGATGAGTAGTATCTCCGGGTCAGCGTCTTGCAGTGCATTATCAGCTGCTGCGAGGTCAGTTGCTATTCTAACTGCCTCTCTTTCTCCTTCATTGTCTGACATTGTACTGTCCAGAAGGTTATTTTGTTTGTTTGCAGATCAGGTTCTTATGGAAACAAAGATTAGATGCACAATATTTTGGAACAGTGTATCCTTCAACGTTGACTAAACCAAGGACCATACATAGGAGTTTCCTCCTGCGAGGTTTGGCGGATATTACCTTTCACCCACTCCAGACGTCTTTGGAGTATTATGGGAAAAAGGGGTCTGAGTGAAAAAGCACGACTGAGTTACTCTAAATGTCTTACGTTAGTTTTATCGCCCATCCAAACGCGTTGGGCGCCATGTAGTTTAGTTCCTATTATCCCAATAGGCTCTGCGCATTGGAATAATACCTTCAATAGTATAGGCCTAGACCAGACGTTAACTAGGTCTACTACTGTCGATATTAGACTTAAAGTTTTGGGTTTGCCAGCTAGCTCAGAGTTCACTAGAAACTTTCTCGACTAGGCAAGGAGGAGTTGAACCTCCCTGGATAGACAAGAAGGGATTTAGTTTCTGACAACCATAGAACATGACAACTTTGCTCTCCCCTAATCAAGAGTGTATCTCTAGAGTCGTGTGAAAACAAAAGACGACTTATTTTACTCAGTCAGTACGTGCATTCTTAGTCTCACCAGATTGTAGAGAAAAGGAAGAGACGGGCGTGTTCAATAAAAGATGTTATTTATTGATCAGTCTCTTTTCTCATACAAGAGAAATGGATCGATATTATTGCAATACTTATGGTTAAGTAAAGTGCATACATTAAAAGCAGAAGTATAAAATAATACTGTAAAAACATTGATATGGTTTCTAAGCCATATGATGGTTTAAAATGGATAAAATAGATACATACACATATACATTTGACTAATCGTACTCAACTGGTGTTTCTAACTACGCCTACCCCAGATGTACCTGACCTAAGCCTAATACGTGGGCGGGAGTAGAAAGTAGTAGTTTAAGTTAAGTTTGTTTTGCCAAGTGACTGACTCAAGAATTCTATGTGAGGGGTTATTCAGTTCTGTACCTGGAGTCTAGGATGAATGAGGGATGGTATCTCTCGTCTCTGGTCTCGATATTCCAGGCTGCCTGCGAGGGCTACCCGGAAGCGCCGGAGCTGGATTTCTCGGCAGGAGAAAACAGCGTCTCGTTCTCAGCGCGTCAGGAAGGCGAGGCTGCGCCAGCGGGGTCTGCTCTGCTCTGGGCTTCGGCAAGTCTGGCTGCTCCGATCTCGTCACCACCGCGTGTGTTTGCATAGGGCAATATCGGTAATATTTATACCTTTAAGGTGCCGAGATTGACGTAAGGATGGACATAGATACGTCAATAAGGATGTCATACGACCTGGTCGTTAGCACATTCTTTTGCTGAAGTTCTCGGTGAAATCAAAACAATGGCCGCAGGGTTTTTCCTAGGTTGTCATAGGTTTGATTTGTTTTGAGAACTCCGTATGCCTTATCAGGGGCTGGAGGAATATCGCTTGTCTAATTAGATGGCAAGCGTTATGACCTAATCAGATAACATGTTCCTGTGCCGTAGTGTGGCTTAATCAGATAACGGTTCCTGCATCATGGGGGTTTTCTGCCTCATGGGATGGCTGCTAGTTAACTTGTTAACCAGAATAGGGTCAGGAATAGGGGGATCGATACAGAACCTATAGGAATACATCACAGTACTCTTCCTGTGACTCCCTGATGCATTGCGGCTAAAAAGTGGATGATAGATGAATCAATGCCCATGAGCAACAATTTCTCCCACAGTTTCCCGCTCTGCACCCAGTCAAAGGCTGACGTCAGGTCCATAAACCCAAGGTATAAAGACCCTGACTTAGCCATGGTATACTTGCCAATGACCAGGTGCAGGTTGAGACACTGTTCTACAGTGCCCAGGCCTTTCCTAAAGCCGTATTGGACATCAGAAAACTTCCCATTTTCTGTTATTACTCGTCCCATAATCTTGCAGGAACTGTCGATTAGTGAGATCGGTCGATAACATTTAGGATCCGACCTGTCTCCCTTTTTATATATAGGGACTATTATAACTGATCTCCAAGACCCCCGGAGGACCCTGGGCCGCGTAACATCTTATAATGTTGGTTAACAATGTAAGCCACCGGGGCCTTGTTCTTTACAGTCTGGGAGAGTGCCCTATTTACTTCTACTACTTAGTTGAAGGTTCCAAAGGAGATGCCACATATTGGGGGTGGGCATCACATTGTGTCTCAGTGCTATTACTATAGAGACCATCAAAATGTTTTACACACATTTCAGGCGTGATTGTTACAGCAATGTTGCCATTTTTTGTATCACTAAAATACTCTTCATTGACAGTTTTCCAGAAGAGTTCAGAATCTTTGCACTGAGATGTAATTGGCCCCATGCTTCTTGTCTGATCTCCAGCTTACGTTTCTCCAGCGCATGCTTGTAGTCTATACGCATCTATCTCACTACCACCATATCTAGTGGTTTTGTTTTTAAGGTCTTAATTAATTTATTATGTAATTGGGAACATTCCCTATTGAACCACCTTTTGCTTTTCTGTATTCTATTAGGTTGGCAGTGACTAATTAATATTGAAAAGGAACGATTTCCCATGTCAAAAATGGTTATTTAGACAGCCTCTGCAGTTTACAAGTAGCAATTAACTTCCAGTCCCTGGGTGCACTTTCTTCACAATATACTTGGAATTATGCAGGCAAGTTATGGGCGCTAATTAGGAATAAACTAATTCAACCATTTTTAAAGTGGAGGCACAACTCATTTTCCACCGATTAGTGGGTAAAGTACACATAGTTCTAAAGCCAACAAAGCAGATAGGGAAAAAACCTGGGAGACATCAAGCAAAAGATGGTCATTTCATTTCAATGCACACAAAATCCATCAGTCATGTGCCCCTTCTCTATCTGCTTCGAAAAGTACCCACTTTCCACCTCTTTGCTATATTTAAAAAACAAATACAAAAATTCTATTGTATATGGACAAAATGCTCCATTTATTGTCAAAATCCAGATGATTCACTTAGTCATGTTGTGTGAAATTATGAATTTCAGCAAGCTTTCTGATTACATGTTGAATCTTAAGAAGATTTTTCCATCCTCCAGTGAGGCCTGAAAAGTCACATCGACAAAAGGGGCATAAAGGGGTCAAAAGAAACTTTTAGATATTTTTAAATCAAAATTGAGTGTGATTTCCAGTCAGAAGTTAATCGAAAACAGCTTTCACTGAAAACGATAGAGGACTTGCTATAGAAGTAGTGAGGTTAATCTTGGTATGTGGGGTAAGAGCCACATCCCTTAAAATATGTGGTGTGCCAAGGTTATGCTATATTTTCACTAACATTTCATATCATTTAGGGAAACACATTGTTCCATGCATATAAAAATGCACACAGGCTTTTCTTCGAATAATGGAAGCAAATTCTTATTGAAATTGTCTTTTTTTGTTTGGATGTGGGTTGATTTTGGCTTCAATTATTTATTTTACTTTTATTTTAAAGGTTTTGTATAGCGCGAACAAGACCCTTATGGATATCAGAGCGCTTCACAAGTGGGGAAGTTAGACAAACAAAGCATATTACAAAAGAAACAGAGAAGTTCGAGATAAAGACATATGTTACAGCTGGAATGTTCCAGGAATCCGAGATAAAGTTCAAGAGAATTTCGTCATGAGTAGGGATTTTACTTCTTTTTTGAAGGATGCAAATGATGGGTTGCGTCTGGTTTCTGGGGGTAGTGCATTCCAAATCCTTGGAGCAATTCCAGAGAAGGCGCGATTATACGTCTTCTTCTTAGCAAATCTTTGAGGCTTCTGAAGGAGGTTGCTGGCGCTCCTAGAGGATCTGTTCCCACACGAGAGCTCGAGTTTCTGGGCCAGGTAACTCAGGGTGTTGTGGTGTAGAGCTTTGTGTGTCATGCAGGCAATTTTTAGTTGGATCCTTGCTTCGAGGGGTAGCCAATTGAGCATTTTGAAGTCTGGAGAGATGTGGCAATGTCTTTTAGAACCCGTGATGAGTCTGGCCGCTGAGTTAAGTGATGCTCTTAGCGGAGCCGTTAACGATCTAGGGAGTCCAGTGAGTGTTGCACTACCATAGTCTAGTCTAGGAAGTACAAGTGCTTGTACTGCCAGTTTGAAGTCAGTTGCTGGGAGGAAAGGTTTTAGTTTTCTCAGGGTGTGCTTCTGAAAGTTTGCTCCTTTTACTGCACACTGATATGTTTTTGCATGTTTAGGTTGCTGTCCAGAGTTACTCCCAGAGATTTCGCTAAGTCGATTAAAAGAGGTTGGCAGTCAAGCGCTGAAAGTTGTTTAAGCCATTCTTGAATGATGCCTATTTGGTTGGGGGGGGGGGGCGATTAGTAGGAATTCGGGTTTGAGGGAGTTTAGTTTGAGGTGGTTATCAGTTAACCAAGATTGAGTTTTTTGTAGAGTTGAGTTGAGAGCCTTGATGGCATCTGGTGAGTTCATCTTTAAATAAAGTTGTGTGTCGTCAGCGTACATGTGAAAGTGGATATTAGATGAATTTAGGATTTCGGTAAGAGGTTCTATGAATAAGTTGAACAGAGTAGGTGATAGGGAGGAGCCCTGCGGGACTCCTAATGTGACTGGGGCGGTCTTGGACAAGGATTGGTTGACCTTGAACCTTTGGGATCTATTGCTGAGGAAAGAGGTAAACCTGTTTAGAACTGATCCTGATAAGTCCATTCTGTGTTGGAGGAGGTCAAGGAGAGTTTGTCGAAAGCTGATGATAAGTCGAGCAGGATAAGTAGGCAGGCTTCGTTCTGATCAAGTATTTTTATAGCGTCATCTACAATGTGGGTCATGGCTGAATCTGTACTATGCCCAGCACGGAATCCAGATTGAAATTTATTGAGCAGGTGGAAGTTGGTGATGTGGTTGTCTAGCTGGCTGAGAGCACATTTTTCAAGTAGTTTCGCCAGAGTTGGGATGTTGGAAATTGGTCTGTAATTATTCAGGTCTGTGGGGTCTGCCGTCATTTTTTTCAGGATGGGGTAAACTTGTCCCGATTTGAGAATATCTGGAATAACCCCTTGGACTAAGGAGGCGTTGATGATCTTTGTCCAAAGTGGTACTAGTATTGGTATAAGATCTATGAGGTAGTTAGCAGGGAGGGGGTCAGAGAAGTGGTTGGAGGGGTTCAAGGTCATTAGCGCTTTTAGGATTGTTTCTTCGCTGTAAGTTGTAAAGGAGGCCCAGGAGGCGTTGTTTTTGGAGGGTGAGCTTGGTTATGCAGGTGCCTGGGGTTATTGGGGTGGTCTTCTGCGTATTGATCTGAATTAATGAGGCCTTAAGTAGATCAGTTTTCAGGAGTTCCATCTTTCTCCTGAAGAAGGAAGAGAATTCTTCGCAGCTGGGAGGGGAGCATTGACCATCATGGGGGGGGGGGGTGAGCTGCGCCTTGAGATTGACTTTTAACTAGTTCAAAGAGCTTTTTGGGATGGTTTTTGGCTTGATCCAGCTGATTCTTGAAAAAGTTTGCTTTAGAGTGTCTGATCTTTCTATAGTACGAGTTTCTGGAGGATCTGAGCAGTTTAAGGTGGTCGATGGATGGTGATGACCTCCATCTCCGTTCAACTAATCTTAAGGCTCGTCCCTCCTGGTTGCGTCTGCCGTCATACCAAGGTTTAGAGTCTTTTGCCGAAAGCCTCTTCAGTTGTAGAGGTGCGGTAGTATCTAGGATAGTGGTCATGGAGTTAAAGTAGTGCTGTGTCAAAGCTTGAACCTCCGTAAGGTCTTCCGGGGGTAGCAGGAGGCTGGCATTTGCGGATGAGGATAAGTTTGTGAGGGGGCTTTTTAGGTTTCTCTTCCATACTTTGGGTCTTGTTGGTTGTACTGTGTATAGTTTAACTGGTACCTTGATGGAGAAGGTGATGGAGTGCTGATCAGACGAATCACAGGGGAAGATTGCGTTAAGCTGAATGGCCTCTGGGTTGGCAATCACCAAGTCGAGGGTTGAACCTTTGGCATGTGTGGGCTATTGCAGATTTGAGTAAGGTCAAGGTCCGACAGGAATGTTTTGAGGCTATTGACTGCCGGGTCCTTAAGGTCGATCCAATGGAGATTGAAATCTCCAAGGAATATTTGGATATTTCGATGATCCGAATGTGTGGTCAGAATATCCATGAATTGCTCGATGAAGGTGAGGTTATCGCCTGGTGGGGGGTAAAAAGTGTGCAATGAGCAAATTGGTATATTGTTACTAGCGGTATCTAAGCAGAGATATTCACAAGAGGAAGATCCAGTGAGGGTGAGTGTTTCACTGTGAGGTTGCTCCGGTAGATGCAGGCAATACCGGCACCTGTTCTAATGGGTCTGTCTAGTCTAGTGATGTCGTAATTAGGGGGGACCAATATGTCCAGGATCGGGTTGGACGATTCATTTAGCCATGTTTCGGTAAGGATTAGGAGGTCAGGTTCGTGAGTGAGAATAAGATCAGCAATGTCAGCAGCATGTGCTGAGGCTGATCTGCAATTTAGTAGAATGCATTTGAGACACACACTGCTTAGAGGTTGTAGGAGGTGCCAGTGTTAATGGGACTTGCATAAGATTCTCCAGGATTATACCTTTGGTGTGGTGATTAGGGGGTCTATGTGTACTGAGATGCATGTGCTGTTCTTTTTCATTTGGAGCTGGAAGGATCACTTTTTGTGTCTGTCTGCTGCATCACATCATTGGATTGGATTTGAGGACTTTTGGATTTGAGATTTCATTTTACAAGTAAGTTGGAGAATTGGTGTACATATTTGTTTGCTTGGGGCGTATTTGTGCCTAGATTTTTCTGGAATGTTCATCATTTTTATTGTTGTGGGTGGCCTTTAGTTTCAGTAGTGGCCTAGTTGTTTTTATTTGAAATTTCAGCCAGTAGGCCCAGAGGTACCCATGGGTGCATGTTCCTGTGGTGTCTGTTGAATGTAAACATCATGTAGGACATGGATGGCATAGGATAGAATTGCTAAGTGTGGTTGTGGTGTATTTTACTGTTTGGGTATGTGTGTTAAATACCTTTGTTGGATGTGTGTGTGTGCTTGATGTGTAACTTTCCAACCTTTCGTAGCCCTGTTGATTTTCGTTTTTGCATTTTTGTATTAAAGCTGTGTTGTCTAGCAGGCCTCCTTTGTCTGGTCATATATAGGCCTGCTTCAGTTCATTGTTTTCCATGGCCTGTTGTGACTGTGAGTGACCATGTGGCTTGGGGCCATTTTTTGGTGGTAGTTTAGTAGTGTGCTTCTTTTTCCATATAGGCCTGCATGTCTTTTCTTTGTTCCCCTTGGCTTATGCTTGTTGTTGTTGTGGCCTGGCCATGTGGGTGACGGCCATTTTGTGAAGGCAGGCAGTGTGCTTTTGGCATAGGCCTGCATTGTCTGTCTTCCATTTCTTTTTGTTGTGGGTGGCTAGCGGCCATTTTGTGGAGCCATCCAGGCAGTGTGCTTACTTTTGCCATATGCTTCAGTTTCAAGCTTGTGGCCTAGTCTGCCTGTAGGCCCAGAGGTAGTCATCATCATGGGTGCATAAAAACTGTTTCTCTGTTGTCTATTGAATTTTAACATCATGTATGGCACGGGTGGCATTGGAATGAATTGCAAAAAATAGTTTTACGGGTGGAATTTCAGTTCCTGGGTGTGTGTTAAATAAATAGGGTTTTTCAGCCAGTAGGCAACCTTAGGCGTTCAGTTCGTGTAGTTATGGCAACTCTGTACAGTGCGATAACGCGGACTTACAGTTTTTGTCTTCTTCGCGCGCTCAATATGCGTGTTCGCGCACGCGATAACGACTTTTTGTAAAGATCGCGATGCCGAACATGCAGAATTTGCAATCTGGTGAAGAATATCTCTTGAGCAGCATAAAACCTTTTCGAAAATGATGATTTTGTTAAAAAAAACTCCCCAGGTTGTCATTTGGCTGTAGTTGTTTGAGCATGGAGTCAATTTTTTTTTTTTAATTTTTAAAAGAGGAAGGAAGTTCCCCAGAGACTCCAACTTCCTGTTTCTGTCCTTTGTATTCACTTTCTTATTATTGTGGGTGGCCCAACCATGTGGGTGGCGGCTATTTTGTGAAGCAAGGCATTATGCTTTAGCCATAGGCCTGCATGTCTGTCTTGTCTTCCTTTTGTTGGTGGGTGGCCTGGCCATGTGGTGGGGGCCATTGTGTGAGACCAGCCACTGTGCTATTGCCACAGGCCTCCAAGCTTGTGGCCTAGTCTGCCAGTAGTCCCAGAGGTACTCATCAATCATCATAGGTGCATGAAAGTTAAAACATAGTTTTTGTGTTGTCTGTTGAATTTTAACATCATGTATGGCATGGATGGCATTGGATTGAATTGCAAAATGTGTTTTTTTCTGGGGTATATTTCACTTTTTGGGTGTGTTATATAAATGCCTTTTTTTGCATGTGTTTGTGTTGTTGCTCCCTGATGCTGCATCCATCCCACCTGATTCACAAATTTAGGGCCAACAGGCTCCACTACATTTATGTTTTTGTTCTTTGCTATTCTTATTCTTCCTGAGTGTACACAGTACAGTACACCAGGAAAGCCCTGGCCTTGTTGTCAAAGTCTCATAAATGGCTACACTGTTGTTGTTCACTGAGTTACTAAAATGTAATAATTGTGACCACCACACACTAATAAGTTATATATTACATTAGTTTGATTGTACTATCATTTGACTGATGTTCTTCTGGCTTTTTTGCTTTTAGGTGCACAAAAGACTGAGGAGGAGGTGTGTCATCATCGCCTGTTGTGGTGCCAGACAGATGTCCTGCTGCTGTACACAACGTGATGTGTGAGTGACCTGACCAGACATCTCTGCAACTTGTGCAACTGAGTGCTGCTGACATCTGAAGAAGATGCCTCCAAAGAAAGCAGGTACCAGGTCCTACAGTACCAAGAAAGTTGCTATTGAGAAGAAGGAACGGAAGAAGGAAGTTTCACTTAAGTCTGGTGTGCCGCCCAAAACTTCTTTGGGAAACCAAAAATGACACCTCCAGCAGCGGTGTCTGGGGGCCAAGCTGGGGTCGGCACCTCCACATCAGTGGGCCCAACCCACCATCCCAGGCCCAAGCAGATGAGTGTTGAAGATGTAGCCAGCCTAATGGTGGAAACCAGTGATGCTGAGCCTGACCTAAACGTATTGCTATCTCAAAGTATTACACAATCAAAGCAGGAGGAAATACAGCAGATAAGTGGTCAACAACAACATCCGCAACCACCGCTTGCAATAGTAGTTGTTGTTCCTCCCGGAAGTAGGGGCAGTTCAGGAAATTAAGCATCATGCAGAGGAAGAAGAAGAGGTAGCCACTCATTCAGGAGATCCATTGTCTTTCAAATCCTCAGCAAGGAATAGGAGGGTTAGTCCATCGAGTTCTTCACCAAGCATCACTTCTGATGATCTAGATGTCACTTGAGAGCCACAACAACGGGAGCATGAGAGGGAGACACATCCCAAGACCAGGCTAGGGAAAAGGAAGATTCCAAAAAGCCTTACACTTATGGAGGCCGATGTAGAACAGCAGGATAATGATGATGAGCCAGTCATCACGAACATCACTCCCGGCTCCGAGGAGATTGAGATCAACATTATTACCCTATCCAAAATGATGCGAGGGATGTAGCACGCATACCTCCAACACAGGTAACACCAATACGACCTCCAGCTTCCATATTTAAATTAGCAAAGGCCCGGCAGCGTCCTAAATCTAGCACAAGCACCACCTCAGTAAAAGTAGATAGTGGTACTGCTCAGAGTCAAATTCAACGAACACCCTCCAGTTCATCCAGCATTGGAAGTGGCACCTCCAGCAGAAGACAAAGGTTAAGCTCCCTAGTGTGGGACTTCTTTACGGTTAGCGAAAAGGAGGAGAACATTGCTATATGCTCCATTTGTAATACCTCTGATAGTCGGTGTAAGCTTGGTACAAACTATGTTACCGAAGGCCAAATGATCCATCTGAATAAACACCACTCGATCAACTAGGAGGACTTTCGCTGCATAAAAACTGGAACCATTGCTGTTGGTGGGGATAAAGGAGTAGAATGTCTGATCACAGTGGAACAGGAAGAAGAGGGAGACATTCTCTCTGGCAGTGGTACACAAAGTAGTCCTGTCCCCAGCACTGCAGTGGTGCCACCCACATCCTCAGCCACATCTCAGTGGCACAAGAGTAAGAGTCAGCCTGAGACACCAAGGAGTACTGCAATGAAAAAATGTGCACTGTTGAGCCTAACAGAAAGGAATACCACGCAGCCTACCATTATTAGCATGTTTACTAGGTTTGAGGGGCAGTACGAACGCAACCACCCATTAGCACGTTTGTACAATGTGAAGCTGGCTAAAATGTTAGCACTGGACCTTCTCCCTTTTTCTTTTGTTGAAGGGGTGGGTTTTCTGGAATTTGTGACAACCATCTGCCCAAAATGGAGGGTTCCCAGCCACTAATATTTTGCCAGAGTTGCTGTTCCAGCACTACATCACGACGTCCTGAAATAGCTTGGAAAAGCCCTAAAACAGAGTGCTGTTCAGAGTATCAACCTGACAACAGATATGTGGACCAGTTGCCAAGCCACTGATTACATGTGCATCACTGCACACTGGCTCTCTTTTTCAGGTGTTAGACAAAAGATATCTGCAGGTGTTGACACTGCTGAGATTTTTAATGACACTATCAAACATGCAACTGTAGTCATGTTGGCTATGGAGAAATCTCATACTGCTGCAAACATTTTGTATGAGTTTAACAGCAAGGTCTTTGAGTGGCTGCGCCCAAGAGGGCTTACCTTTGCTTTGGTTGCCACGGACAATGGCAGTAATGTAGTTAGGGCCATGAAAGATGGTGGCTATTTCAGGGTCAATGGCACACTGCATTAACATTCTTGTTCAAGACTTTCTGAAAAATGAATGCAAAGTCAGCAACTTACTGACCACCTGCAGAAGAATATGCACACATTTCAACCATTCTTTCAAAGCCCGGAAGCAGCTGAGGGTCATTCAAGGTGAGCATAAAATGCCAGTCAAAGCACTCCTCCAGGAGGTGCCAACATGTTGGAACTCAACTTATTACACGCTTGATCGTCTGTTTGAGCAGTACATACCTCTCAATGCTTATGTCATGAAAAGATTAGGGGATCCTATTGTGAGAGGCATGACCGTTGAGATGGGCCAATGGGACCTTGTTAAATGCCTGACATAGATGCTACTTCCTTTTGAGGTCCTCACATGTGAATTCAGCAGGGAGGACTGTACGATGGGCCAAGCTATCCCATTGTTGCACATGCAAGAGCAACAGCTGAAGGAGGTTTCTGAAATGTACACAGGTGTGGATGACAAAGTAGACGCATATTATTTGGCGTACACCTTAGACGTTTGCTTATCCGAAAATACAAGGATTCAAAATAACATTGTGTCACATCCACATTACATTACTGCCACAATTTTAGATCCACAGTACAAAGTATTTCTGAACAGTAATGCAGTAATTCCTTTTCCTGAAGTGGATGTTGCCAAGTCCAAAACCTTGATAGGTGAGGAAGCCACTGACTAACCCTGGGCTAAGTACTTCGCTACGCCCACGGAGTGGGCGTAGTGCTGCCTACTTCGCCCTTTGCGCAGTAGGTGTAGCAGGCAACACTACGCCCACTCCGTGGGCATAGCGAAGTTGCCCGCCACCCGCCTCCCGCCCTGCCTAAATACTTAAATTAACTTTTAAAAATGAATAAAAACCACTTACCTTGTCCGCTGCGTCCCCGGGGCTCCCTCTTGTATTCGCGCCGCCGTCTCGGATACTAATGCGCATGCGTCCACCCACGCATGCGCATTACTCGCATGAAATGCGCATGTGCGGGCGGCCGCGCATGCGCATTAGTATCCAAGACGGCGGCGCGATTACGAGAGGGAGCCCCGGGGGACGCAGCGTATAAGGTAAGTGGTTTTTATTCATTTTTAAAAGGTAATTTAAGTATTTAGGGAGGGCGGGAGGGAGGCGGGTGGCGCGTAGTGGGGCTACGCGAAGTGCATAGGTGGGCGTAGTTTCTCGCCCACTTCACGTAGCTTCGCGTAGCCCCACTACGCCTACTACGCCCAGGGTTACCACTGACTTTGAAAACTAACTGCTCTTAGTTAGAGGCCCGCCACCCCAGGCCAGAAAAAGTAAAACAGGGCATCCAGAGTCAAGTTCTACCTCAGAGCCTGAGAGCTGTGCGTTTGGCTCACAGCAGTCACCAACAATACCAATGACATCAACAAGAGCAACAACAGGATCATCAGCCGCATCAAAATTGGCAACTGATTGGTTTCTACGGAAAGGGTATGGTAAGTCCATTGCTGATGCAAAGGGAAAAGAGGCCAAGCAATTGGTAGCACCCCTGAACATTGAGTGGATGGCCCAGGCCTATCTGAATGACACAAGAGAGGTCTTCATGGAGCAAATCCCATTGGTGTATTGGTATGGAGAAAGAAGCCAATGGCCAGTGCTCAGCAGGCTGGCGATAAAGTATCTGGCTTGCCCTGTCGCAAGTGTGTCTTCTTACGAATTTTCAGCGCGGGTGGTGCCATTGTAACTATGAAAAGAACCAGCCTCTCTCCTAAAAGCTTGGAGAGGTTAACCATGATCAAAATGAATCAGCACTTTATACCACCAGAGTACAAAATGCCTAAATCACAGCATGAAGAGGAGAGCGACTTATGTGATGGAAGTAGTGCGTTACTATTAGATGACTTGCTACTTCTGGTCGACCCACCAGAGTTTGAGGATGAGCTCCTCTTCCCTGAAAACTAGGCTTTCAAATTGTTACTTTCTTCCTTACTTTATTTGTGTGTGTCTCTGTCTTTCTGGTTCGAACCACAACAAACCCATCATCACCGTCTTCTCTTGTTATTTGATTTCCCTATTGGAGTTGCACCTCTGTGCATTTCACTGTCCACTCCTCAGAGTCCTGCTCCATCTTCTTGACTCACCCTAAATAAAACATTTTCTCAAGCCGGACATTGGATGGAGAACAGTACAGGAAATGTTGCCTCTAACAGTCCCTCTAGAACAAGTGGAACGTGACTATAGCTATCCACCTTTTGATTCCGAGCCGAAACTCATCGCTGTCAGAACTAGGCTACCGCCTCGGAGTCGACAGGCATTCAGAAGCTTATCAATGTCAGAACAGAAGGTACTTGGCAGAGAAAGACAAGACTCTTCGAAGAAACTTGCTGATGCCTGACATGTCACATTTCTGCAAACTCAATTGAGAAATGACCGCTACCCAGGCCGCGACCCATCTCAAAGCACTGACCATGTGAACCAACTTCAACAGCGACAAAGTGCCACAGATGAATACGAAAACAGAAACAACGACTAACACTCAAAATGTATGTGAAGTAATAGTGAGGCCACTGCCTTAGTAAAAAAACACACACCTGTCAGAAGAACTATGCAGGCATCTGACGGCCAAAGCGAAGAGCAAGACAGGTAATGATGGGATGCGTTGTATGCGATTGCTGTTTTTTTGTGTTGTTGACGCGTTGTGCATGAATGAAGTCGAACTGTACTAGTAATTAATCTACCAACTCAAAGTGACAGTCAATGTTATGCTTCCCTTCTTGTTTAATGACCAAATTGTACTCCTACTACTGCAGGCCAATATCCGTTGCATTTTTTAATATGGAATGTGGACTTAGTCAGAGTTGTACTTGGTACACTACAGACTGAATTGGACTTGGACAACAACACTCGTACAACACCATGTTGATGACCATACTATCTTCGCAGTCAGTCAGTAGGATCGGAGATGATTGATGGAATAACTGCGTTTCATGAAGTGTCATAAAAGGTAAACATAAGTCAACAAGAACCGCACCAGACCTACATGTCCGTGTAGTGGTGGAGTTGAGTGCAGTGGTATGACTGACAGTGGTGCATTGATTTAGTCACTTAATTTAGAAAATTATAGGTTGCTGTATATGTGCTTTGTCCGGCTCTGTCAAAATTTAAGCTAAATTGAGGTTTGGTCACTCACGGCCCGGTGCCATGGGCCTGCTCTGTCCTGTTGTTGTAACTTAAAAGGCTGTAAACAAAGACGTGATGTATCCTATCCATGGCGCCACAGTCTTGAAAGTGTTATCTTCTCTTGTTGCACTCCACTGTAATTGATGCATTATTTTATTAATTGATTCTTCAATATCCCATTTGTTTTTCCATTTACACTTACAGGCCGGCTTTTACCCTGTGCTATACTTGGAAAAACAACGCACACTTACATTACCAATGAATCTACATGGGCCAGGCAGGCAGTGGCGTCAGCCAAGAATGATGGACGGAGCATCCATGGAAGGGACTGAGGACCAAGAGGAAAGCCGAGATGCAACTCCCCATTCTGGCCAGGATAACACAGTAGCAGTATCAACTTTCATCATCTTTTAAATATTTTGATTCATTTTTTGTCTTCAATCATTACTACCATGTGTTTTTGTTATTATTAATTATGTTTTCTCTTTGCTTAGTTATTATTCATCCCTACAGCTATTTTTAAATTTCTTTGATATCTTTAAATGCAAACCTGGTACAATAGAACATTGCATAATATTGATATACTGACGTCCTGTACTGTCTAATTGTCTAGTAGTAGTTAGTAAGTTTTACCTATCTTATCATTAACCATCAAGTTATCAATCATCATCAAGCATGCATTTCCTTTTTCGTCCTTAACTGATTTATGGATATGGTAGTCTACAAAGATTGTGTTTTCTTTTGTTGTTTGTCCATGCGTACTGTTTTTTTCTTTGTCAAACCTTTCCCCAAACCCCCGTTCCCAACCATTCATCAAACCCTAACCCTCTTCCCCCGGGCTGTTTGATTTATTGAGGTGTGACTAAATTAAATGTACACTGATAATTGTTCACACGCTTGCTGGGGCAGACGTGGCAAAAGCAACACTAGTTCAATTTCAAGGCAGGGGTAGGATCTTCTTCTGCTTGCCCACCCATGATGATAAGTATATTTGCGAGTAAATTTTTTTAACAAAGGAACCTAATCCATCATCATTAATTGCCGGCATTGATTGTCATCCTTCCTATTACACACAGGCTACAGCACTAAAGGTTAAGCTTGTGTCTAGTGTAGGCCTAGTTGAATGACTCGAAAACAACTACAGTTTGTAACTTGATGTACTAGGCTATCCCCTCCACCAATATGTTTTATTTACTTTACTCTAGAGTCTCTCTCTGGCGACTGACTGTCTCTTTTTTCTTTTTTTATAAATGCTACTGCCAGTGTCTACTACTACTACCACCACAACCATGGCATCTGATTCTGCATTCTCTTCGGAAACCCAACCTGCATTGTCATCAAGCCATAGCAGTACCTAACTTAAACATCAATCACAGGTAAGAAAAGAAAAGATGTTTGGGGGAGGTATAATAATGGACTAGGAGGAGGAGAGACTGACCGTACTAGTAGGACAAGTCACTCAGTGAGCGGAACTGCAGCTATCTGTGTCTTACAAAGTCAGCCAATTATTTAAATCAAACACAGGCTGTGGCCCTGCAGCAGCAAGGAAACAGTATGACGTAAAACAGTAACACCACCCACAAAACATTAACCACATCGTATGTAAAGTATACATATATATAATTCAATCCCCTAACAAAAAGAAACTACGTAAAAAAATCCCACAACAACACCTGACCCACCCCTCTCCTTAACCCAACCAATGTCCAAAACGAAAAAGTCCAAAAAATCAAATGTCCAATTGTCCATAAAAACCCCAATGCCCGATTCCGACCCATCAAAAGAACCTATCCAAAAGGGGCAATTGAACAGGGTCTTCAGCGGCGTACTCTTAGTCTTCTGATGTCTCTCTCCATGACCTTGAGCCTCTTCTTGACCTCCTCTAGCTCCTCCTCCAGTCGCGCCTTCCAGAGGAGCAAGCGGCGCACATATGCCCTGCAGTTGCATCCAAAGCTGGGGCAGCAGTAGTGCTGGATGTTGTTGGTGGCAGGCAACAATGGGTGGCTGCCGGACTGCGTTGCCGAACAACTGAAGGGTCCAGGCTGGGGCCCGGGGCATTGGAGGAGGCTGCAGCTGCTGCCGCCGCCTCCTCCGCCAGAGCCACCAGCTGTCGGTACTCAGCGCAGATGGCCTCCAGCTTCCGGCGCCGAGCCATGACTGCCAACTCCTTCCTCGTTGGTTTTGAAGGAGCTATATCAAGAAAGAAAAAAAAGAATATTTTACCAATACTCTTAGCAAAACAGTAACACAAAATTAATTCAACACATAGTGGCATAGAAGCTGTAGCACTAGCAAGCACAGTACATAACATTTGTGGTATGTATCTGTCCTCCCACTTCCTCAAGCCTCTAACATTTGTGATAGTTGCAGGCGTTATACTAGCACTATGGCACAGTACACCAGTCATCTTTTTCTCTTTAGTTTAGCAAAATTACATAACCTTGTTGTAGCTGGCATGCCAGCTCAGTCAGCTTGCGCCCAAGACTAACATACTCGAGTCTGACTCATGACGCAGACTTACGTTAGTTATATTTACTACTGTCTGCAGGTGGGGAAGCTCGTAATTTTCTATTACAGGTGGCACTGTGGACAGTCTGTTACATCAAGGGCAATTGCTCAATTTCACTTTCACCCTGCCCTGACTACTACAAAAAGGCAGATTATATATCTGATCCAATGAACATTGCTTATATGTGGGACGACATATGAGGTACTTTATTTTGATTGATTGATCAACCAACAAATAGGCCACCCCCCATAGCAGGCTGGCTGACAGTAAAATTAACATAGGTAAGGAGTGGTCCTCTGAGTCGGAGGAAGACACTGATAACTACATACATACACAATATATATATATGATGTGCTTGCAAACTACTGTTAGTCAAGGGAGTATTCTGAAAATACAACTTTTATATTCCCCTCAGCTTTGCTACTGTGGTGCGGTTTCTTTTACAATCTCTTCAAAGACTCTGGTATGCATCCAGTGACAGTCGCCACCTATGCTTTCTATACATCCAGGCATCCATCTATTCAAAGTACACGTCTAACATTCTTCTTAATCTCTCAACAAACCTTAGTTTGTTGCACCAACAACCACCCATGCGTCCTTCCTTACTTGCCTTGGCTTTGAGGTTGACCCACACACCGCTGTCAATTCTTGCTATCCTATCCACCCATACGGTGTGGGCACCCATGCAGGCATCTTTCCTTTGACCTTCCACCCATCCTTCAACAACCCATGCATGCTTCCAACGTATCCTTCTCTGCCAGTCATATTACACCTCGCCCGTCCTTCCTCCTTTCCCATTTTGTTCAACACACCCATCTAGGTCATCTGATCTGATCTGACTTTTAGTCTTCTCCATAAACTCACAGCTGAGTTGGAGGCAGATAGAAGAGGCCATTGGTTACTCAACTCACTATGCTAATGCTATTGCTGCTTATGCCATTGCTAATTAAAGGGCGTCTTCTTCAACCATTGTCTAATGGTTACTGCAACTTCATACTTACTAAGTCTCAACAGTACAGTGAGTGAGTGTTCCCGCTAGTGTAATTTCAATAAGTAAGGAACATAACTTACCACCACCCGCCACTGCTGCTGGCTCACCCCCTGTAATAGTAGCTGCTAAAGGTTTCGCTGCAGCATCTCCTGCTTCCTCCGGAATGGCCGCATCGCCGCTGGCCCCGGCACGGTTGGTGGTCGGTAGTACGCCTGGAAAAAACATTACACATTTTTAGATGCATTATACACCTCCCCCTATTCATTCTTTTTAACCAGCAAGAGTGAAAAAAAGTTAATACATATATATACAACACACATCACTAGTCCAAATCGGGTACTAGAGAGAAGAGTAGACACTAGTAGTGTTATGGTCCCTAGGGTCATTCTAGTCTACTCTACTCTATGAAAAGTTCTCCTGAGCCATGCACCATTTTAGCTTCATATCTTTTGTGCACGTTAACCTCGCAGCTTGTTGTGTAAGACGCCTTTGAGGCCACATGAGCTCATACAGCTACTGTCTGAGCGTTGCGTACAAGAGATCGAAAAACAAGCCACTTTGTGGTCAGTCCGTATTGCTTAGACATAATGCTATACTTTTTTGCAGGACTGAGAAATGCTTGCATTATACTATCTAACGCGCACCATTTTTCTCATAACAGGTGGAAGATTCCCTTCTACGAACAAACCAGAGCTTTGCAGAGCTTATGATGTAGCCAATATTTCTACGTTCTAAGATGAGGGGTCCCCCAGAATTCGCACAGAGATCGTTTGTCTGACTCTTCTGTGGACTTGTAACGATGTTTATTGTTTTAATCTTATGCATTTTGCTTTTGTAGCTGGCTCGTATAGTATAATTATTTGAATTGTAGAACAACGTACAGAGCTTGTCAGTTGAAAATAAACATTTTGAACTTCAACTTACACAAAGACTCTGTGGTATTTGGTGTGGTGGACCTACACGAATGAGTGAGCAAAAGGGTCTTATTATGTTCTGGGTTGTGTAATCATTGGGTATATTCAGGAGGTGTTCGGGGACCTAATGAGAGAGTATAGATAGTCTGTCAGGGGATTAGGCGTTCTGACTGAGGTGTGAGGAAGGTCCAACCGCCCATCACCAAAATCTTATTTCCTTGTGCATAGTTATGTATGTGGCTGTGCAGAATCCCAACAACAGAAGTAGTATATCCTATCAAAAGTAGTCATATATCTGGTTGGGCAGTTTGTTGGTAGGAATTGTCGAAAAGCCTCAAGAAAGATTAAGAAGACCAGAAGAGGACAACCCAAAGGACTGAACTCCCTTGCTAGAGTTACTGGTGAATCTGAGTTTTATTTAAAACTGTTTAAATAAAGAGTGGACAACTGGGCTACAGACAGACTAATAGTAGTAGTACAGAGAGTCATAGGCTCATAGCAGAGGCAGTTGGAGGCTGGGATAACAACAAGAATTTAGAAACAGTCTAGATCGAAGAAGATTTGAAAAAAAATAGAATTAGGAAACAGAAATAATAGTTCGGAAAAATAAGGTGCAGTAAAAGTTAGGGAAATATAATTATTAATATAACCACTGGAGGACTTACTGGGGCCAGCAGGAGGGCCCTCGGTAGAGGAGCGGTCCTGGCCATGGGAGGCATCTTGATGTTCTTGTCCCGCTGCCGCCTGTGACCCAGTCGTCTTGCCCCTGGGTGCTGATCATGTAAGATATAACAAAGAAAGAGACAAACATTAATGATTGGTGTACTGTAAAACAAATAAAATATTTAAAAAAACGCTCAAAAAACATTTTAGGAAACAACAATTGCAATAAAATTTACCTATCTCATCAGATCGACTAGTAGTATTATTATTCTCACAGACTGTCTACTTATCATTTATGAACACTAATTCAGTGTTCCATTCTGATTCCAGAATACTAACTAAGCCTATGTACCACCTGACCTAGCCCACATATTCCAGATAGGCCAATTGTTCAATAAGTCTGCATTTAAATTTAGCCCTCAAAAAATGCCTAGGTGTAGGAAACCTGCATAAATTTGTGCATACACCAAACTGTTGTTTGGTGGTTGCATCTGATGTTATGCTAGTGACACTGCTAAGCCTTACCACTCACTATACAAGCGACAAAAGCTTCTACAAAGGACTGGGGTAAGCCGCACTCAGTGACATAGAGGATACGTCAAGCAGACCTTTAACAAATTACAAACTAATACTAACTAAACCTTTCAATCCATCCACCACTATCTCTTCTTAGTGACAGGAGGGCCAAGGAAGGACTAGAGTTTCTCTAGCAATAGCAATACCTAACTTAAGTTCTCTAAGTAAACTCTTACATAATCAGCACAGCGAGCGCAAAGTTGCAAACAAGGAAGAACAGCGCTGAGCACCTGTGTCTTACAATCATAGAAGATTTTGAAACTTAATTTACCTGCAATGTAAGCAGCAGTATTCTTGCGATTCGGAAAAAATTCTACACAATACTTATAATACTAGTATATTAGCTACTCACCAAGCCCCACGACGTCAACTCCTAGCAGGTCCAGCAGGTCCTGCTCCCGGTCCAAGATGTTTGACCACTGGTGGGCCAGCTGGAGATGGGTGCGCTGGGCCCCTGATTGCCGAAACACAGCCCGGCGCACCTTTGCCCACCGGCAGTGATGCTCCTGGGTCGGGTCCCCATAGCCAGGCCTGCCGTCTGCTGCCAATGTCAAGGGGAGGTGGCGCTGTACAAGAAAACCCAGCGCGGCCACCTCCGCCTCGCCAAAAAAGCTCCCGGGCCTGCACCCCTGCAGGGCGCAGTCTGCCGCCAGGCAGGCGGCTCTTTGGTGCAGGCGCCTTGCCCTTCTTGGAGCCGTTATTATTATTATTAATAAACTCATTTTTAAGGCGCACAAATCATCCCCCAAGGGATCTCTCGGCGCCTGAGAAAGAAACAGCTGGAGGAGAAGTGCGCAGTCAATTTTCAAAACAGCCAGGTCTTAAGTAGCTTTTTAAAATGGACAAAATTAGTACAGGCCCTTAGGCATGGTTCTGGGGTGAGCAGGATTAGAAAAATAAAATTTAGAAGGGAAAAATAAAGTTAGGGGAAGAAGTAGGAGCTTAAAGAAGGAAGTAATATAAAACAGTAGAAAAGTGAAATAAAACAAGATGGCCGTGCCTGTTGTGACCGCGTGGGTAAGTTTGTGCGATATTTCACCGCGAGCACGCAAAAAGCGTGGCGAACAGGTAAAGCGCGTTCCCGAACATGAAATGCGCATCCCAAACATGCTATACGCGACCCGGAACAGGAAATAAGGCATTGCGAACGGGCAGGACTAGTGAAGACAAGATGGCCGCGCCCATAGGCGACCTCATGGGTAGGTTCGCGAGATACTATCCCCGAGCACGCAAACAGACTCCCAAACACACAATACGAGTGCGCGAGCAAGAAAAAACGCATCGCGAATGGGCGGAACAAGCTGCTACACACGTACGCGTAGCTCGTGAAGCGCAAGTTTGCGTAGCTACGCATAGCGCGACTACGCAAACTACGCCCAGGGTTACTTTTATTACTAGTGAATCACCGTCAGCCCAAATAGGTACCCACTCTCCCTTACTGTAAATATCATTGAAGCTAGAATTCATTACAACAGGCACAACATAATGGACAGTAGGCTTGGTGTATGGCATTTTCAGCCAACCTTCAGCTAAAATACTCAAATAAGTGATGGCCAGTTTTTGGTTTTCTGAGAGATTATTTATTTTAAAGTGATATATTTTTGGGGCAAATATGATCACTTGCCTTCAGCAACAGTTGTTAGCCATTATACATTTTGAGATTGCCAGGCTTTCAAGAGTTTGTAAGCTGAGCTTTAACTCATTAACTGTAAAAAATATGATCTAATTTGGTCGCCACAATAACTTTACAGTACAGATGATGTAATAATAAATTTTGATACCGAGAGGGTCTGGCATCCAAGTCTTTCTAACCGGAGCTTTAACCCCTTAAGTGTGTAGGAAATGACTTAATATTCTAGCACCAAGAACTTTGAATCGCTCAGGTTCTTGCAGCAGAGGGATTTTCAGGTGAGACCCCTACATCCGGTGGAAAGGGAAGAGCTACCCTTTCAGCCCAAGGCAGTTTATGACAAAGAATAACTCAGTTCTAGCATCAACTGCAAAACTGTGAGACTGAAACTGCTTTCAGTTTGATTGGTGTATGGTGGCACAACTCGAACCTTAGCACCAATTTTGATGTGAGAGGTACTGTTGGAATTCAGAGATTCTGAGTCAAAGACCCCACTAAACATCAGGGAAAAATAAATGTAAAACGACTAGAGTAGCGAGACAGCCCATCCTAGCTTCAGGCTGTACCTTACACTCAGGCCACAGAAAGTCTTTTTGATTCATCAGCAACTTGCAGATTGAATGATTTGTATCTTCCTTCTCCAAGGGAGCAGAAACCCATGAGATCACCTTGGAAAATAATTTTAAAGAAAGGAATGTTGTGGTGGCCAATCCTGACCCTCCATTGGACGGCTTCTTTACCACTGCACCCTAGATCATCTTTCTGTACTCTTGTGGGAAGGAAAGCCCTTAGGTGGCAGAAAACCAATGAGACACCACAGATTTGTGTCCAAACAAATGAACAGGGCAATGGGAGTGGACTGGGCGCCCCCCCAAATCCTAGTCTCTAAACAGGATTTCTCCACATTTATATTACAGAAATCATAGGAAATTCCAGCCAATGGCAAAAGTGTTGCCATCATTCATTCCCACATTTGCTCTGAGCAAAAGGTACTCCACATGTGTGGGTGAGCCTAACACATGTGACAGAAAGAATTTCAGGTCCCGATTCACCAAGGTAAACTTGCAACTTTACGACAGCGGAGTCTCTGCACATAAAAAGATAGGAATGCCCTTAATTAAAAACAGAGTGATCTGATAGTCCAGGCGGTCTTTTCCCTCATCTGCCTTCTCTGTCCTGCAGGAACGCTATCAGTCCCGGGGGACCAAGCAATCTGATTGTCTGGCTGCAACACAAACAGTGATGTTGCAGCCCCCATTACAGGACACAGAAACGTAGTCGCTGCGTCCAAAAACATGAATAAAAATAACAATGAAAAGGACAGGGTAGTGGTACCCTGATACCATTACAGTTATGGGGGGTCCTAGTAGATTCCACAGGGTTAAAAAAAGTAAACAAACATTTTTTCAAATGGCAGGTCCTAGAGTAGTCCTAAGGACCCAGCGCAGACACCCGTATGATCCCGCTGGACTCCCGCAAAATCACACGGTAAAAGCACTGAAAAAAAAACACCCAACCTTCTGTGGGTACAACTAATGGAGCACACCTAAACACCATTACATGGCCAAGCCTCCTGTATGCACACCAATCATCCTGTAGACAACTGTTGAACAAAAGAACATCCATCCAGATACTAAAGCCCCATGAAATGGCTAAGGCTCTACGCCCTATACACAGCTCTTCACAGAGAGTAGGCCTAGGCATGCAATTTGTGAGCTTGTGGAATTTTTCCCACTCCACACTCTGCCCAGTGCGCAGAGTTCCGAAAAGCTCAGTGGAGATTAGTTTTTGCCTCACTCATGCTTGCCAACATTAAGCAAGTGAGTGTGATCGAGGAAAACCTTACTCTAGACCACCTCCCGGCGAGATTTCTCAAAGTGGGAGGTCGATGATCGTCCCTACCGCTTGTATTGAGAAACCTTCAGTTCGCATTGAGGAAGCTGCCGCTCACACAGAACATCTACTTGAGTGGCAGAAAAAAGCAGCACCCTCTTGAACTACTTATGGTGGTGTTTGTGCTGATTTTACAGCATTGGCAAACACCAATTGCTAAAAATCAGTGCAAATGGTGCAACATTATGCACTTGCGGAACTCTGTGTAGTGCGGGGAGTAGTTTGGACACTATGCGGAGATCCATGTAGCTGAACTCCACAAATCACAAACAGTGAAATGTCCCAGTAAAGATCTAGCTTTCAACCACATTTGGCCTAAAACTGTTCAGCCGTTTTTATTGTGTCGCTGTCTAATTTTCCCTATGGAAATTGCATAATGAAAAAGTGTTTAAAGACTCACCCCTCTTCTCAGCCTCCGCTTGACAGATCAGCCTGACATTTTTCAGGAAAGAGCTGAGGTGGGTGATTTTCTTTTCAAAAGTTATGAATAGCTTCGTCAAAGTTATTAGCAAATCAAAATATTTTGTTCATATGGAATCTCAGACCTAAATAAAACTGCACATGTGTATGTGTGTGTATGTGTGTGTGTGTGTGCATGTGTGAGCAGTGTGTGTGTGTATATGTATATATATATATATATATATTTACACACACACACACTACACACACACAAACAGAGACACAAACACAAACACACACACAGACCACCACTAAAGTCAAGGGGAAGAGAAAGAGGCACAACCAGAGGTGACCAAGCTGATGGTAATGAACTTATAAAAATAATAACTGTCCGGGGATGAAGTCTCCCTATTAAAATTGGGACGGGCCGCCTCTAATATCTCCCTTGTGCCATTGTTTTTTTAATTGCCATCTGAAGGGTAGATCTGGGTTTGTCATGCAGCGTGCATTAGTTGACCATCAAAGCTGGCCATGAGGGGGTGATTGGGCCCCGAGAGGAAATCCCACCACAATAGAACTTCCATCTCCATTAGCAGAGATTGACTGACGCCATTCTGACCAGATAGCCCACAGTGGCCATGAGTTGACGGGCCCTGAAAGTACAAGTAACAGTCCTAGTATATAGGGAAATATCCCCGTGCTCCCTGCCCCAGAGCAAGAGTCTCTGAATGGCACTCAATGGAATAACTTAGGTACAGGCAACATGCCATCATACACAACTCTTTCTTGATACCACCCTGCAGCACACTCTCTCTCCACCTCCGCAGATTCTACTACTAAGTTGGAAAATTGCATGAATCAAGGGCTAATTAAGGGATCCTGATTGGGGTACTTTTGTTGATGACTAAAATATATATCTATTTCAGGAGACATGGCCAATAGACCAAGTGAATAGGTGTGGTTACCAAATCTATAGCGTCCCAGCTATTAAATCTAGGGGCTCTTTTAGTAGATTACTAGTATTGGCCCATTCCACCATAGCCTACACTGTCACAGCCCTTTATGTGCTCTCCCCGGATGTCCACAGGATAATTCTTTCCCGCCCTAACTCTCAGGCCCTCTTGATAATCAATGTTTACAATCGGAGTAGTAGTTAAAAGTAGCAATCAGAAACATTGCAGCTATTGGATAGTATACTAGGTGACTACTCTAATATTCATCATGTACACATAGCAGGTGATTTCAATCTTACATTCAAGCTGAAAGATCTGGCATTTGAATTCTCTAGAGTTGAAAGCAGTGCCTGGGGCATCCAAGATCTTGCCTGTCGCATGAGAAGATACTTTTTTAGAGCGGCTTTCCAGGTTGTGGTTCCTCCCATGTTGCATGGAATCCGGGCATGCAATGGGCAATCCCCATCCAACAAATAGCTTGCACCGAAATTAATATGAGGCCCCTACTCTAGTACAATCAACTGCATTTTTCAGGATGTAAGCTAGATAGCATAATGGTGGCGGAGCAAGAGAATAATGACCACAACCCCTTGGTATTGAGATTCAAAGAATCTAGGACCTCCCCGTTCGGTAGCCTCTGAGCATGCACGTACGCATCTAGTAGCCAGTAATACCAGGATGAAAATGAAATGGGAAACTGGGTTCCATACACGAGGGAATCACAACCTTATATGCAGTTTCGGCCACACACATGAGCAACATCTATGCCAACGGGGTGGACAGTGAGGTGATATTAGTAGAGCACATCATGGTATTTGGCAAGCTGAGGAATCTCCTCACCAAGAAGTCAAGAGGGTGCCCGAACCCAGTGCAGATTATGGGTTGGTTTAATGATCATTGTAAAATAGGCCAAGGCAAACCTGCTTCAATCTACTAAAGAGGGGGACATGCAGGCTATAAGGGAAATGGGGCCATTTAGTGGGCTACTTTAAGAGATGCTAAACGTGCTTGGGAAGTTTGCGTTTGGTCTGACATACTGGATGTCTCTATAGTTACTATGCCTGGGCGGTAAATTCTGTTCCGCTCGCGGAATTTGCAGATTTTGGGTAATTTTGCATTCCGCAGAGAACGCGAAATTGCCCAAAAATCTGCGTTCGTGTTATCAAAATGTGTTCGCTAGATAATTCCCCCCGAGCACGCACAAAGCCATCGTGAACAGGAAAAAAGCATTGCAAACGAGCAATTCCGCATGTTCGCAGAATTTCTGCGTGTTCGCGGAGATTTTTTACCATTTCGCGGAGATTTGCGTAACGCGATTACGTAAACTCCGCCCACTCCTAATAGCTACTAACCAGTGGAAATTATTGGAACTAGTCAGTAAGGGTGATGGGAGGACAGGTAGTCCCACTGAAGCATCCATTCTACCTTGTGGTTGGATTGCCCTCTTTGGGTGTCTTTACTCCCCTACCCTCGACCCCAAGCTTGGTACGGCTTGCAGGGACTGCAATGATGCTAAGCCGTCATCCATCCCTGTAGTAAGTTTCACTATGGCGGAAACTGAGCAAGCTGTTGTCATACTCAAGCTCTGGGTGTTGACAAAATCCGTCCTGATGTGTTCAAATTCGACCCGGGGTCTGGGTCCCCCATATTAAGGTGGTTTCCAACTCCATTGTGAAGGAGCGGGTGATCACCCAATTGTGGAAGGGGGCAGAGACTCTGCCAATCTTTAAAATGGGGGATCCCAGTATGCCCTCCAACTACCTCCCTATGAACGAGATTGACAACGTTAAAAAAATATTCTGTATGCAGGTACCAGGGTGGCTGTTGGATTGGTGTGAGGAAAACCACATTCTTGCAGGATTACAAGCAGGTTTCATGAATAAGACCAGTGTGGTTGACCAGGCCTTCGACTTTCTCCTAGTAAAGTAGAAGGTGGTTGATCTGTCTAAGGGTGACCTCTAGATGGCACTTATCGACCTCCGAGCAGTGTTTGATCTAATGCTTGAGAGAGGCTATGGGAGGTATTTCGGAGGATTGGGACTACTCCCTGATCTACATTTGATCCAGCTGTTCCACAAGGGGAATTATGAACAAGTAAGATGCAGAGCGAAGGGAGAACTAACCAAGGCCTTCTCCGTAGAACAAGATCTGTGTCCCTGCCCCAAACCTATTCTTCCTGCATCGCCTACCAATTAACCTGTCCCAACACTCTTTTTCACACAAAACACTTTGTTACTGTCCAAAACTAGGAAGGGCCTTAAAAACTTGATTGATAGTTTCAACCAATTCTACAAAGATTTTGGGATTGAAATTAATACATCCAAGACCAAATAAATGATTTATACCTTGAGATTCAGAGCAAGAGGGATCATCTAGGTGGACTCTGAAAAAGTGGAAAGGGTCTGTCAGTTTGATTATCTTGGTATCAGGCTGGATGACACGTGCCTGGGATCCGCAGTGTACCATAAGCACCTTAATTGTGAAACACCGAGCTGCAGCCTTACATAAATTCACACAAAAAATCAGCCTGGACCCCTGCCCAATCCAGTGACTGAAATATACAAAGCACAAGCAAGGGGAGCTGTACTATACGGGGAGAACTTTGGTGCCATTGCAACGTGAGCACCTTGAGCATAACAGAATACAACATCCTTAAGTACCTACTGGGCTTATGGAAAGGCACACCGATTGTCCATCTTCGCCTTGACTTGGGGATCAATGAGATTTCGGTGCAGAAAGCATTGAGACCTTTGTTTTGAGTTTGTCTTTGGAGTACCCATGAAAGGAGCCACCTTAGGGAGAACCTGCAGAAAGTTATTGGGTCCAACGGAGTGGGGAAGATCAGATGGTTGGGATTGCCTAAAAGTGCCTGGATCGAACTGGGGCTAGAGAAACTTTGGTCCGAGCCCCGGTCCACTTGTGAAGAAGACTCTCCTAAAGTTAAATATCTGGCCCAGGAAAAAGTTAGTAGCAGTAGGGACTGTTAATCCACGCTAGGCCGCTTAACAAGTGCTTTCTTTCACCACAAATCGGTAATCCTCCCAGTAGCTGCTTTTACTGGAAACTGGAAGAAGCAAAAACAGGAAGCTGACCGTTGTTGTTTCTATAAAACTTTCCAAGAAAGCGGCAAGCACCTGTTGTTTTTCTGCCCACTCTATGTCACACCTAGAAACAAATGGATGGTCCCTTTGTGTAGATCACTTAGCTTACAAATCCGAGTCGAAGATCTTAAAATATACAAAAGCAACCCTACTTCAATTGTGGTTGTGGATGTTTCGAAGTTTCTGTATATAGCCTGGGCAAATAAACCAAAGCACTAGGGCTAGCATAAGCAGTCACGCTGCAAATGATTTAGGCATGTTTCATAACTTACAATGCCTTTAACTTTGTGACTATGTACTATGTGCTTTTGCAAATATTTATTGGTGTTTAATTTTTCTTAACATTTTTTATAGTGTTTTAATAATTTTACAAATGTATCTTTGATGATGAGACTGATGTCTCAAACTATCAATAAAATGGAATGGAATTGGGACAAATTTTTTTCCCGAGTATGGATTGCTACTATGTTCAAACAAGGATTGAAATGTCTCTTTTTGTGAGGAAATTTAAATCGTACAAACTCCATAAAATGTCTAAATGCAAATCATGCATACAGAAATCTAGTGTACTCATATCTGATTTCCGAATTGGAGATGTGGAAGCACTAAATAGAGAGGAGTGAAGAACCGGATTAACCCACTTACAGGGTCTCGGCGGCGGGGGAACCGCCCAAATCTTCCATACCCTTCATACGTAGTAAAAGGAGACACCGGAGCCTTCGTCTGCAGGAGGAATCCAGATTTATTTCAATAGCCCGGGCTATGAAACAGAGTCCCAAGCTAGTCAGAGGCAAAACCCAGGAGGCTGCTACTTTACTCTGTAGCTTACAAGCCTTTTATACATTTCTCATACCATTCTTTTGACTGCCAGACCATTGTCCAATCAGGGCAGTGTTTGTAGTTGATAGCTTGATCAAGGCGATGCTTGTAGTTGGTGACCTGGTCAAGGCTTGGAACACAGAGCATTGTCCACTCTATGCTTGTAGTTGGTGACCTGGTCAAGGCTTGGTACACAGAGCATTGTCCACTCTATGCTTGTAGTTGGTGACCTGGTCAAGGCTTGGTACACAGAGCATTATCCACTCTGCTTTGATCAGGGCTCTTTCTTTCAGGTCATTGTTCAATTGCCTGATCAAAGCCTGGTCTTTCAAGTCATTTGTTTATTTACCCTGATTAGAGTCCAGCAGTCAGACCATTGTCTAGATAACCTGATCACTGTGTCAAGGATGTTAGCGTTATGAGGCGGTTCGCCTGCGGCTCTGCAGTGATGTTGGAGAGGGCACCAGCTGTTACTGTGATGGTGGCCTCAAGGACCCTGGTCAGTCCTCGTATAGCTCGACTGTTTGCCATGGGGCCCCAGAATGGAAGCATACCTTTAAAGAAGTCCCCAGCTTCCTGGCCTGCTGTATCTTCTACCGATATGACACCCCTACGCGCGCGGCGCAGGGCGCCCTTCATTGTCAGAGGGCGCCCTTCATTGTCAGATGGTAACCTCCATGTGTGGAATATGGCCAGATAGCAGGTACCAGACCAGTTACGGGGGAGCCAAGTGTAGGAGGCAGTCCCGCAGATAAAATAGGTGTTGGGGGATGCCACCAACTTCGGAGGAGATGTGGAGTTTAGTGTCTTAGTGATGCCAACTTTCTTAGTCCCTAGGCCATGGATGCAGACACGGCCTTGTACATTTATGACGTTCAAAGTATCTCTTTCATTAGGCAGTATCTTTCTTGTGCGGAACCTGGAAAATGTTTGTCGAGTGGTGGAATTGAACACTATCATCTCACCGAGTTCATCTGATGGTAGTAGCAATGTGGAAGAGCTGGTCGGGCAAAAAGGAGCATTGGCATTGCCAGATCTGTTCCGCCAGAAGTCATCACGGAATGTACTAAGGACAGTATGGGCAGTACCATTGACAGTGTAGGCCTCCTGCATCAACATCCACCATGCAAGACAAGACCCAGAGATGGAAAATTGATAAGGAAATAATGGGACAGGATGTAGCATGGAATGTGGCATCAGTCCGCACACCCAGCAGTTGGAAGTGTTCATGATCAGTTGGTGGTGATGCAACATTTGGATGAAGGTGTTATTGAAAAATTCTGCACGGCGGGGTAATTCGTGGGCTGGTAAGGAATAGTAATGATGTTCTGCGGGAGTCGGGATAGGAGTTGGTGATGTAGCAGGATAGTAGATCAGTAAGAGCCAACCAAGGATTGATAGGAGGAGGGAGACAAACAGCGTCACCAGGGTGACCAGGAAGCATCTGATATGTCGGTGACTGGCGGTACAAAAGGGGGTGGTGATGGACGGAGCATCTGAATCAATCAAACACTCACACCCAGTCAAAAGATCTGGGTTTAATCCATCACCGTTCTTTAGCCCACTCTGCCACCCCAGTTCAGACATGGCTATATGCAAATCAGTCTGACCCTGTGCCTCATGGGAACAGTCCAGCCCGAACTGCCAAGCCATGTCTTCCCTGGACCGGAAACAAGCTTCCGAGGACCGGTTTCTGGCATTCCAGCCGTCTTCAGCCCGGCTTGCTTGAATCCAGTGGCAAAGTGAGCAAGGGACTCACATCTGAGCATACCCTGCCACACTTATGGCGGCCAAAAGCGGTACAAAAGGGGGTGGTGATGGACGGAGCATCTGAATCAATCAAACACTCACACCCAGTCAAAAGATCTGGGTTTAATCCATCACGGTTCTTTAGCCCACTCTGCCACCCCAGTTCAGACATGGCTATATGCAAATCAGTCTGACCCTGTGCCTCATGGGAACAGTCAAGCCCGAATTGCCGAGCCATGTCTTCCCTGGACCGGAAACAAGCTTTCGAGGACCGGTTTCTGGCATTCCAGCCGTCTTCAGCCCGGCTTGCTTGAATCCAGTGGCAAAGTGAGCAAGGGACTCACGTCTGAGCATACCCTGCCACACTTATGGCGGCCAAAAGCGGTACAAAAGGGGGTGGTGATGGACGGAGCATCTGAATAAATCAAACACTCACACCCAGTCAAAAGATCTGGCATCTCGTTTCTGGATACGGGTGTTTGGGAAGGCGGCCATTGTGCTAAGCCAGAGACCCCTAGTGGCTGTCTGTGATTGGTGGTTGTTTCACCAGATGCAGTGGCCGAGGGCCCTTATGGTTTACCTCAGTCTAACAAATGGCACTACTCTCAACCTGGGAGGATCACAGCCCTACAGCCTTTGGCACCTGGCGAAGTCAAGGACAAGCCTTCCCTCTGGAGCGTAGATTATACCTGTCAGAAGCAGGAACGGTATGATCAGGAAACAGTTGTTCTTGATGCTGAGCAGTGTTAAGGGAGGGCTCCACCCTTCCTCTTAGGACGTTGTCACTCTCCGCTTCAGTGGATGTGGAATGCAGTCTGGCATCGCTGAATGGGACAAACGTCGGGACTGTTTCTGTAAAGAGTACGAAAGGTATTAGTTAGACTGTACAGAAAATCAGTTAATACAGGGTATTCAACGTCAGACATGTTTTTTAGGCCGCGGGACACCCCGTACATTGGCAGGCCTCCCGAACACAATTTCATGGGGAGATAGGCCGATTCTGGTGTGGGCCGTTGTGGATAGTAGGGCTAAGGGAAGAGCATCAGCCCAAGTGACACCTGTCTTGGCTACTATCTTGGCCATTTTAGTTATTAGGATGCCATTGTAGACCTCCACTAGACCTGCTGACTGGGGATGGCTAGCTACATGACATTTTTGTTTTATACTTAATGCTGAATGTGGCGGGGTTTAGTACTGTGCATCTCTTGATGTTAATGCGGCTGGCAAAGAGAGTTAGATCATATCCTGTGAGTCATGCGCTAGTGAGGTACTTTGTCTTGGTGTTGTTGAGCAAGGTATCTACTGCATGTGGGACCATTAAGGTCAAGGGTGAAGACATAACAATACCTGCGCTCTGGCGGACCATAAGTGCAGCAGCAGCAGTTGCGCGTAATCATCCAGGGAGGGCTCGGGCTACAGTTGTCCATGGGAGACCTCTCTCTGGCATATAGGGCTAAAAGAGGTTTGACAATGGCCGAGAAGTTAGGTATCCATTGTCTGTATTAGGAACTGAGGCCTATAAAGGCACGTACTTGTTTATGTGTCAACGGGGGAGGCATGGAGGTAATAAGGGACCCTCAGTCAGCGGTAAGTTGTCTTCCCTCCTTCGAGAGGAGGTGGCCAATGTAGGTCACTTTCTCTCGAGAAAATTTCAATTTGTTCAAGGAAACCTTATGATTGTGGGGGGCAAGGTGGTGAAGTAGATGTACTATTGCTTGTTCACGAAGTGGAGCAGAAGTGTCTCCAATTAAGAGGTCATAAATCCAAGTAGCTACAACGTTATACTGTCCCTTGAGCACTTCTTAAAAAAAGAAACTTTACAAATTTGGGAAATGAAGCATCTAACTGGGCACAGAAGTGCAGGCAGAATAAATATCAGGCATTTAAAATAGATATTTTAAACCCCATCCATTTGAACTAGCTCTGCCACTAAAGCATGTGAACAATGATGTTAGGAGAATGTGACCAGTGCACACAGACTTTCTGCAGTCGCGCGAAGAACAGGGCAGCCAAGGTGTGAAGTGGGCTCAGAAATAACAACAGACGTTTGGGAAATAGAATTTGTCAAAGGCTGTTCACAAAGCCAGTAGCGTGGAGACACCCGAAGCAATTAACGCAGTTTTCCACCATTTGCTTTTCCTGACCACACACGCGTACAGCCTGTGCAGAAGAGTTAAGTATGACTACATCTAAGGGCGAAGACAACCACGACGAGTCTCCATATGAAAAACTCCCACAATCACTGTCCAGGATTGTCAGTGTGTCTGCTAATGCATTAATATCCACACTACTGACAGTATTCAGAAAAGTAAAAGGAGGAAAAGGAGAATAATCTGCAGCGCCCCCCCCCCGCCTCACACAACACCCCTGTATGGAAGGGCTGGACAGGGCAGTATGAATCAGTAGTGCAGCTTGTGCAGTGGCACTGGGGTCCAGTGATGTGAAGGGCCCACTGCACCCATTTATAGCATTTTTTTTGTTTATTATTTTTTTTTTTATTACCATTACATTCCTTGCCTGCTTTATTGCCTAAGACTCCGTTACTACACCACCGGCACTAGACCTGGACTAAAATGTTAGATCTTGATTTGCATATACACATCCAACCACAACTCACACAGTTAGCAGTACATGTCTCTTAGATTTACTTTCCCTATAAAGACTGCTTAACCCTTCTCCATTCTGCTACACTGGAAAACTAGGCAGGTTGGGGACCAGAAGCTCCATAACATATGCTTGGACATGGCCTGACACCAGGAACACACACAATCCCTGTACATTCAGGCAAAGCTCTGCTCTGGGTGGGAAATGGCCAGTGCCCTCCTGAAGATGTCAGTTCTCTACCGCTGAGAGGCAGAGGAAAACTGTTGACGGGTGGCGCCCAGTCATCATGACTGCCACATGACAATTCTTGTCAGTCCTCGCCTCTTTATCCTGCGGGTTGACTCGCATCAAGCATCCCATGGATGCAATCAACAGACACACAAAATGTTTTATAAATATGGAAGGCTTAGCCCCTGGAGCGCACCACTCCAAAACCATAGCACTTGCGTTGCACGGATGCAAGCACATACCTCTGTGTAACTTAATGAATCCGCATTTTGTGAAAATTCACCTTATTTCTGGAACAAACCCTTCGTGAACTGGCCCAATTGTTTCTTAAGAGTGTGTTGAAAGTGTGATTTATGTTTTAAGTTGTACTGCTTTGTTTATTGCTGCTGGTTCCAGTCCTTAACACGTTGAAACTTAAAATGGGGAAATGCCTCAGCAATGTTCTTTTCATTCATTTAAAAATGTCAGTAAACATCGTTTAAAGGCTATTCGGGTTTTACCTCTCTTGTTTCTTCAGTAGGAAACCCCCGAGTGTAACAGTAGAACATTAAATCACTTTTTCTTTCCAGCCAATTTGCAAGCCTCCTTAAGTAAGTGCTCTCTAAAGCTAAAATCACACGCTGAAACCGGTCGGCCTGGTAAGGTTAACCTTTCTGACTTAAAGCGAGGCACGTGGTACCACAGGGCGCTTCACCCCTTAAAATGAAAGCTGATGCCGGGTTTCGTGATGGTAACTGCGGGCGCTGTTTGACCGGTGGGCGAGGGCAGCGGATTTCAAGTGCTAGACATTGCTTCATCGACATGTGCCCTGGGGCGGGGAACAAACACTCCTCCACAAGCTTAAACATTTACTCCAGGCTTCGGCTTTTAGTAAAACCTTAAGTCTCGCCTGGTTTCCTGAGACCATGGCTGCAGCCAGGCCCCGTTTTCGTGCCTCTCTGCACGAAGCGCGTACACTCAAAGGGATTGAAATCTTCTCTGTACCACTTAACGCAATGAGACTGCAAGTCCAAGAAAGCACCGCAGGGCAGGCTAAAAGGCCAGGACTGGCTGACGGTGTTTGCGTAGGGTGACTAAATGGCTCCATTACAATAAAAGTCTAATATCAACTACAGAAAGGGTGTTCTTTCCACTCTGAAGGTTTTGGAAAAAAAAAAACAGGGTCATCACTCTTCCTGTCTACAAATGGACAAATTAAGGCAACCAGTGACCCACTTATCAACACCGAATGACTGACTGGTGTACACAAAGAATGGCCGGTCTCTAACTAATGTGTCCGGTCAAGCGTGCGTGCTGAAAGGTTATTGTCTCCCAAATGGCATTTTACCTGCGCCTAAAACCCTGTGTTATTGTTTGGAATACGATGCAAAGCTTTATAAACGTGCAATGAAAGAAACTATTCAGCCCTTCCCCCAAAACAATGGCTCGAGATGTTGCTGTGGCCAGTATTTGTACTTTCGGAAGACTGCTGGAAAAGTGAATTAAGGATACATTTGAAGACAGTCTGTAGTAGTGCGTCTTGGAGCATTTGGGCCACTGCAATATCAAATTTCTTCAATAAAAAAAATAATATTAAGTTATGAGGGCTATGAAGTGAAGATCAGAGTTTTCTTTTTTATTCGTGTAGTGCAAAGTGCACAAACCCTAATCCTTTCTGCAAGGAGGGCACATTGCTTCGTTTCTTATATTTTACCCATGAGGAGGAAAACATTATGGCAGAAGGGCCATGTTTAACATACATTGTATGGCCAGGGGTCCCCTCTGGAGGAAGCGGACAAGCCGCCTCCAGCTGGGAGTCCTGCGTACACATACAACAACATAATTTTTTGGACTTACTACTGACCGGCATGCTTAAAACAAATAACAGACACCAGCGGGTAAAAAATTCACCTCGCTTGCTTGGCTTTGGCAAAGTCAATAAAAAATTGGCCTTTGCGAAAGTCAATAACAGACAGACTTGGTGGATGATCAGTCCACCCTTACCTTACAGGGGTAGTTCTCTTCTGCAGACGTAGGGCTGTGTCCTGCTCCAGAAATTATTTGCTAGGGGACTCCAGTGAGAAGGTGGTCAAGTGGCCCAGACCGGGTGGGGAGGAACAACGGGTGAGTCGTTCGGTCTACCGGAATAAAACAAAAATCCTTGGGTTGGGCCCCTCCGTCGGAGTCTCTCCATGCACCTCCTCATGTCCACCGGGCCTGACCTTCGTACTCGTGGAGTTCCTGTTCGGGCGCCATTTGAAGAACCGGATTAACCCACTTACAGGGTCTCGGCGGCAGGGGAACCGCCCAAATCTTCCATACGCTTCATACGTAGTAAAAGGAGACACAGGAGCCTTCGTCTGCAGGAGGAATCCAGATTTATTTTAATAGCCCGGGCTATGGAATAGAGTCCCAAGCTAGTCAGAGACAAAACCCAGGAGGTTGCTACTTTACTCTGTAGCTTACAAGCCTTTTATACATTTCTCATACCATTCTTTTGGCTGTCAGTCCATTGTACAATCAGGGCAGTGTTTGTAGTTGATAGCTTGAGCAAGGCGATGCTTGTAGTTGGTGACCTTGTCAAGGCTTGGTCAAGGCTTGGTACACAGAGCATTGACAACTCTATGCTTGTAGTTGGTGACCTGGTCAAGGCTTGGTACACAGAGCATTGTCCACTCTATGCTTGTAGTTGGTGACCTGGTCAAGGCTTGGTACACAGAGCATTGTCCACTCTGCTTTGATCAGGGCTCTTTCTTTCAGGTCATTGTTCAATTGCCTGATCAAAGCCTGGTCTTTCAAGTCATTTGTTTATTTACCCTGATTAGAGTCCAGCAGTCAGACCATTGTCTAGATAACCTGATCACTGTGTCAAGGATGTTTTATCAGGCTGGGAGCAGGAGAGAAAAAAATAATCATTCACTCGGGTGAGGGCCATGTGGCTTTCTGATGAACTGAAGAGAACAGGGGGTTGGGCGGGTGACAGTTCCTGGGCAGAAATGCAGGCTTGCAAAAATTGATTTTTGTCGTGCTAATAGAATTTTCCTCGTACATCAGGAAAAACTACCAGGTGGGTCGTGTGGAAAGTGTTTGCCACGAGATGGCAATGTAAAAATCAATGGAGTCCTGTAAAAATGATTGTCGTTCAAAAAATAAATTTCCTCAGGAGGAATATGATGGCACAGCTGTGGAATTAAATCATGTGTTTGACTCCTTAGGTATGGATTGTGAAACCCCGAATAACAGTGGCTTCATACCAAAGTTGTGCCTCAATCTTTCCCTCCTGCATGACAACATAAATGTGTTTCAAGATCTAATGATAAAATAACTAATTTCCTTGAGAGGGAAGACAGCCAGTGCACCAGATTAACTAAGTTCAACACAGTGGGCAGCTTTAACCACAATAAAAAATGATAAGACCTTGGTAATCAAGTCCTCGGATAAAGGGGGAATGCTGTGGTTTTAGATGTGAGCATTTTTTTTTATTAGTCCTCCTTTCTGAAGCTATGCTGAGGTGTCAAAAAGGATTTTAAAAGACTGTGGCTAGGAGTGCCCGGTCTCGCCTCCTCGGAGCAATGTAAACATCCCGGGTTAAGAAACACATCCTGCCCTGATCTGACGCCTTCTGTAAAGGTGTGATCATTACCAAGGAAGGTTACAGCTGGAAACAGGGACCTGAATCCTACACAACCTTTATACCATATTGCTAATCATTAGACCAGTAAATTATACACTGAGAGAGAGTAAAAAAGAATGAAAGAAAGAGAAGGTAAAAGAAGAGACAAAAACGAAGGAAAAATCTAAGGGATCGTGTCAGTGACATGATATTAACACCAATTATCCCTAATTTCCCAAAACTTTGTTCTCTTCGAGTGAGAGGTGCCCCAATCAAGTTTGGATATTCTTTGTACTGATCGTATCCATTCTATCTCCAGGGAGGGGAGGGAGAATCCAAATAATACATAGCTCTCTCTGTCATAAGAGAATTAAAACAAAAATAAGTAATTTTTGTGCCTTAGAAAGGTCTTTTTTATCCACCCCTCCAACATCCACCCCAAAAATTACCAAAGCCAGGCTCGCCCTTATCCCTTGGCTTGCAATCCCCAAAATGGTCTTACCCACTTTATACCAAAAGATCTGGACTAATGGGCACTGCCAGAACATATGGGCATCGTTGGCGTTTTCTTCTCCGCACTTACCGCACTTTTTCACCTCATGACTTCCCAATTTCGAAAGGTGCAGACTTCACAGATGATCACATGTAAGACATAGATACTTGCCAAAGTAATATGAGGTAATATGAGGTCGTGGTCCGGCAGTTTACTCCTCCATATCTCCATATTAGCATCCGATACCACTCTGAGACTTCCTTCCGCAACGGCGGTAGTAGCCGTATCCTGATTCTGTCCTCTCAGTACTGGTTCCCCTTACCATCCTTTCCTTGGGATTTTTCCCAACTCTATAATTGATAGTATTTAAATTTTGAGACAGAACTCTCAGAAATCTCCGACAAACGCTGCCAAGATATTCACTGGTTATCTTCTATTAGTTTCCCCCAACTGTGGATACCGCAGTCCCACAGGGGGATTGTGAGGGTGACTAAGAGGCAAGCTGCAGTGCCGGGGAGTCCCATATCAAAGCAGAGTTACTGTAGTAAGGTATTTGTAAGGAAAGTCTTACTTGGTACCACTAGGATCTTTAATCTAACTTTTTCGAAGAATTGTGGGTGTCCAAATTTGAGAAGAAGAAAGTCTCTATGTCCTGAAAACCCGGCAGTGAGAGCTCTAAAAATCGGGGACAAGGAGGGGCTAAGCAGCAGCAGCTGTCTAAAATTATTTTTTACGTGAAAAGCTCAGTAGTATTGGTAAAGGTCTGGACTTGCGATACAGCCATGTTCCTTCTTTCTATGCAGCTTCCTCCATGAAATTCCAGCTTTTTATCCCTCCAAATACATCTGCTAATTCTCCTTGTACCTTTTCTTTTTAATCCACTCTTTCAAGAATTCTAAAGGAATTTAGGGAGAATAGACATTTTCAAAAGGTTAGATCTACCTTAAGTGATTTTCTTGTTCCGGAGACTGCCTTATTGAACTTTAGCTGAGCTATTCTGTCAAGGTTGTGTACTACTTGGAGTCCCAAGTACCTTATTTCTTGCCTTATTTTGTCACTGTATGATGCGTGTTCCATTGCATAATCTCTGTTTTTTTGCTGATTACCAGAATATCCAGACACCCTTCAATAGGCTTCCAGAGTCTCCCAAATTTCGGGGAGGGACTTAGGCAATTCTCTTGTTAAATCACCAAATCATCTGCATATAAACCAACTTTTTTCTCCCATCCGTTGCAAAGACAGGTGAGAATCCCATTAACAAAAATCCTGGTTGAGGGATTTTTATACAGTGAGCTAACTACCACTAAAATGGGCTCTCCTAAGTTAAACTGCTAAATCGTCTTTTACAAAAAGGGCCAGCTGAACCTATTGAAAGCCTTTTCAGCGTCAAAAGTCAGTACTGTCAGACGCCTACTATATTCCCCAGCCAGGACTATAGCTCCTATTAAGTAATGAGTTAGGTCGTAACATGTTATGGTGCCTGATGAGGGACATGGGAATTGACTCAGGTCTGATTACCATCTTGAGTGAGCTGCACCAGGACACAACAGCTAGGGTACGTTACAACACGGAGGGGGGGGGGAACACAGATTATTTTCCCTGCACAACTAATCTCTACAAATGGTGCCATAGCAAACTACGGACGTAGGTTGGGTCGTTGGTCTCCTGAACAGGTTCTGAACCTTTATAGATCGATAGGTTGTGCAAGAGTAACGTATGGGTCAGAAGTGTGGGGATATGTGAATGTGGAAGAATTACAAGTTGAGGAAAATAAATATATGCGAAGGATCTTAAAAGACCCTCAGTGTACCTCAGCTGCAATTGTACATAGTGAACTGGGAAGTCCATTTAGCGAGGACCAGATCAAGTTAAGACCCATATTGGCATGGTTGAAAACCTGGTCAAATCCTGAGGCAGTCTTAGGTAGACAAATCTTGAAAGACTGCTTGCACAGGGATAAAGGGTTACATATCCCCTGGTTAAATTATGTTAAGACCACCCTGGAGAGTATTGACCGGAAGGATTTTTTTATCAACCCTAACCTCATTTTACCCTCGGATAAACTAAAAATTAAAAAATTGTTATCCGATCATGTTGTGAAACGCAGATCAGCAGGGGAAACAACCAAACAATCTGTAGCTGCCCTTAGTCTTATAAAAAATGAGGGCATGGAGCCATACCTGTACCTGGTATATAACACACAGGATAGATTTCTAATGACCCGCCTTAGGTTTAACCTACTACCACACTTATTAGCGGATCCTGCAGGATTTACACCAACAATTGCGCAGAAGGGTGCTTGCGGCTGCGACAATAGGTCTCCGCAAGACACCCTTCACTTTGTACTTCTGTGCCCCTTTTTTAAGTATCCCCGGTGTAAATATTTTTAAAAAATTTAAAAAAAAGAAAAATTTAGGCACGCCAAAATGGCTTTACTCTATCTGCAAAGAGCTAATGACCCATGGAGCTGGTCACACAGGATAGCTTTCTAATGACCCGCCTTAGGTTTAACCTACTACCACACTTATTAGCGGATCCTGCAGGATTTACACCAACAATTGCGCAGAAGGGTGCTTGCGGCTGCGACAATAGGTCTCCGCAAGACACCCTTCACTTTGTACTTCTGTGCCCCTTTTTTAAGTATCCCCGGTGTAAATATTTTTAAAAAATTAAAAAAAAAGAAAAATTTAGGCACGCCAAAATGGCTTTACTCTATCTGCAAAGAGCTAATGACCCATGGAGCTGGTCACACAGGATAGCTTTCTAATGACCCGCCTTAGGTTTAACCTACTACCACACTTATTAGCGGATCCTGCAGGATTTACACCAACAATTGCGCAGAAGGGTGCTTGCGGCTGCGACAATAGGTCTCCGCAAGACACCCTTCACTTTGTACTTCTGTGCCCCTTTTTTAAGTATCCCCGGTGTAAATATTTTTAAAAAAAAATTTAAAAAGAAAAATTTAGGCACGCCAAAATGGCTTTACTCTATCTGCAAAGAGCTAATGACCCATGGAAACTCTATTGTATTATGAATGTTTTGAGGCTTGCTGTGAGGTTAAGAAATACAAGAGGAGTTAGTTAATCACGTGGTTTTTAAGTACGCATTCCTTTTATCCTTTTATTTGTTTGTATTGGTAATTCTAGATGATTTCCAGTTGTAATTTAATTCTATTTTAACTTTGTAAATATAACTGTACTTTTATGATGTTTTTTTAATCATCGAATAAAGAATTACTGAACTGAACTGAACTGAGTTAGGTCGTAAAGTTGTCTACCTTTCATAAAACCTTTCTGGTCATTATGGATGAAAGTTCCCACCACTTTATTGAGGCACTTGAGTCTTAACTTGAAGTGGAACACTAAAGTAGCGAATAATACTCCAGCTGAACGGCATCCCCAATGACTAGCATACTCCTAGTGAAGCTCCTGACCCCCCATGCTCACAAAAACACACAGCAAAGTATATCTCTTTATCTATAAAGGATAAAGCAAGCAATCTAGGTCGCCCGACCGAATTTCCCAAGTTCTAAACCCTAGTTAGGCACAAACATCGGTATGTTCTTCCTTTTCAGAAAGCCGGCTTCACATCCCTTTGACGTACCAATCTGTTAAGCACACACTTAACTTACGAAGACATCCTGCGATCTCACAAACATATATGGTTCAACTGTATTCTCCTATACTTTTGACTTGAAATCTCCAGGTTCCTACCTGAACCAGCAAATTGTACCCCGTGATTGTAAAGACTTGAGTAACCACTATAACTGTATGCCTGCTCATATGTGAAATAATAAAATGCAAATAAAATTGTTTAAAAAAAAATTGAGGTGCTTGAATAATATCTGGGTATAAATGTTATAATCACTATTAAGGAAGGAGATAGGTCCATAGGACTCGCGCAGCCTGGGGTTTTATTTTGTTTAAGAGTTATGTTTATAGTAGCTGCATCCCAGGAAGGCAGGAGGTCCTGTCTATCTAAGAAGGCCGAATTAAAACGTTGTAATAAAATAGCCGCCAATTCCTCTTTCAGAATCATACAGATCTCATTAGGGAGGGAGTCAGGGCTAGCTGCTTTCCCTTTTTGTAAGACTATTGATGACTTTGAGAATTTCTTCAGAACGCATGGGGCCATTCAGGCCCTCCCTAGAGGCCTCCTGTAAAGATGGTAACTCTAGGTAATGAAGGAAGCTCTCAGTTTGATCCTCCCCCACCCACAGGTCTTCTGTTTAGGGGTCTTCAAAAAAGAATTTTCAATTCCAGCATTGTCGGAGATTATTTTACCTGTATTTTGAAATCTAACTTCCTTAATCAAACATGGTGGCTGACAGGTAGTGCTGGTTGGAAGCCCTCCCTCTTATACAGCATTTTTCTTCTTCATAGCATAGCTTACCTAGGCACAGATAGCTGGCTTTCTCATCTCTCTTTTTGGTATAGAGGCAGAGAGTCCACGGCGGGAGTTTTTCGGTCTGGACAGCGGTTTGGAGCAGCGAGCCACCTCTCAGCAGAGGACTGTGACTTCACTGCGAACGAGCATCTGGGCGGACGTCACATCACGGCTCGGCAGGGATCAATGAACAGCCGCTAGGAGTGGCTTCTGGGGCAGTTGCAGTGGTGGAGCGGCAGCCTGTGGAGGAGACAACATCTCTTGTTTAGGACATTTGAACACCCTGTATGGCGGAGAGGAGGAGGCTGCCATTTTCAGGTTAGCCATGATTCTGGTGAGGAAGGGGAAAGGGGAGGCTCCTAAACAACTTGAATCTCCCACCTTAGAGGGGGTATACAAGGAGATAGCGTGCCCACCAAATAGATACGCCCTGAGAAGTAGGAATATCTGGGAAAGGGGCACTTAAGAATCATCTGCAGCTACTCTAAAAAAGAACTCTCCTCAGATTATACAGGGGAAATCATCCCAGAATATAGGGAGCCGAACCACTCTATCCCGCCCGTCATTGCCAGATAAATTATTATCAAAATCAACAGGGAGAAAGACTCTGAAGAAAACTGATTGAGTGAAGATAACCCCCCACTCCGTTCCTACTTTACGGTCCAGTTCAAGTCTAAGGGAGAGCAAGCTGTCTCTCCCCTTTCAGCATCTTCTATCCCCTTACACATCTCTGAAAGTAGTAGCTGCTAGAAAATAATGGAGGGCACTGTGGTTAATATAATAACTTAGGACTCCCTATGCCTAGATAATATGTTTAGCCATCTAGCAGTAGAAGACAACATGGATAGCATGGAGCATGAACAGGCAATCCACATCATTAGTGCCTTTCCCGCTCAACCTCATGAGTCTGGAGGGTTGTACTCAGAGTGTGGCAAACAAGCTGAACAAACCACGAAAGAGAAACTTCTTATTACTTTATTAGGGGAAGTTAGATACAAATTTGCAGTGTCTGAAGTAAACCAACAAAAGATTCAGGGGGCATGTGAAGCCATGGAAGAAAAGATTAATAACTTGATGGAAAGAGTGAGGGTAAAGGAGCTGTCGCTAGAAGACCTTTCTAAAAAAGTTGATTCCATAAAGACAAAATTCAAAAGTTGAAGAATGGGGATAAAGAACTCCGAGACAAGATGGAAGCCCTGGAAAATAGTGCAAGAAGAAACAATATCAGGATTTTGAATGTTCCAGAAGGCCTTGAGGGAAAACATTAGGGACTTCACAATTAGCCTCCTAAAAGAATTTAACTCAGACATTTATGAACATATCTTAGAAGAAGATATCCAAAGAGTGCACTGTGACCCTTTCCTGAGAAGACCAGCAAAAAAGACCCTGAGAATGATCCTGGTAAATTTCAAGTCGTACTCTCTTAAAGTAAAAACTTCTTGCAGTGGCTCTAAAAGTAGGATCATACAAGAAGGGGGCTGGTCCTTCCGCGATCGGACATTTCTCGTGTTCCGCAAGACAGGCAATGGGAGTTAGGGAAGTTCATTCAAGAGCTGAGAGGGCTGGGCGCTACTTCTAACATTCACTTTCCCACCTCCCTAAGAGTGATATGGAATTATATAAAATACACAATTTTAGAGACCCCAATGAAGTCAGTGCTCTAATCGAGCAGATTAAAGCACAACAGAAGATACCTTATCACCGTGCTATGGGGGAGAGCTCAAAGAGGTGATCCTTTAGGGTACCTTTAGTCACTTGAGAGGGTTTCCCAGGGTAGTGTGAGGGGCAACAGGGAATGTGATTTTCTTTTTTTTCACTGAGTGGGGAGCATGTCGGGAAAAAAGAGAAAAAAAGTCCTCAATAGTCAAAACAGATCAAGTAGTTCCGATAGACTCACCTGCTCTACATTTTTACTTTGAGAAACTCCTGGCCATGGTAAATTTGCTTACTTATTGAATGGCAAGTGTAGAAACACTTAAACATCTGAATGTTCTATGCTGGAATGTGAATGGTCTTAAATTTGCACCTAGAAGAAAGAGAAGTTTGGAGTCTTAGGATTGCAGATAGTGATGTTTTTCTTTTGCAGGAGTCTCATTCACGAAAAGAGGAATGGGGGAGATACATAAAGGACAGAATTGGATTGACCATTGTGTTTGTACCACTCAGGCATGTTCGGTGAAGGGGGTGGCGCTCCTTTTTAAGAAATCTACTTAAGCTATCCTGGTGAAGGGTGTTGTCCCTTAGGCAGGTGGCCAATAGCTAAGGCTAAAATTCCTGGCTCCTGGCTGACATTTGTACGATAGTATGGGCTTAACTTAGATGAACCTGCCCCCTTCAGCCTTTATTTCTCCACCTTGTTGACATTAATCTTCCGATCATATTAGGAGGAGACTTTAATGTGGTTGTTAACCCTGCCCAAGATACATCTTCAAGGAAGGCAACTTGTGCGGCACCTAATATGAGAAGCGTGCTGAAACAACTGATGGTAGACAATGGACTCATTGACATCTGTAGGCTAGTGGGCAGTAAGGAGGAGAATGCAGGGGGAAGGTTTACTTTTTATAATAAAAAAATATGGTCATCGTTCCAGGTTATGAATCGGTTTGAGATTTTTCAGTGTTGACAGGAAGAATGGTGCTCAAGCTTATTATGCGTGAGTTAGCTATGCTATGTGTTTGTACGGTGCTACCAGGTCGGGGAAAAACACCTTGAAACCCCCGTGGATATGTGAGTCCAGAAACCCACAAGTTCAAATGAGAGACAATGTCCCGGGCACACGTAATTGGGATCAATATGTAGTTATGAAAGGTCCCGTATTCAGACAGAATCTGCGGTCCACACCAGAATGATGATTTTAAATGTATGTAATAAATGAAACAATAAAAAAGCAACCAGCTGACACGTGTTTCATCACATTAGGGTTTCAATACAGCTTCCCACATCCCTAGATGGCTCTCTGGGATTGTGTGCGCCCGCACTTTAGTTTTACGCCACCTACTTCTCAGCCCTGAAGAAGTCACAGGATAACTCCCTAATGTGACAAAATATGTGTCGGGTGGTTGCTTTTTAGTTGTTTCATTTATTAAATACATTTAAAATCATCATTCTGATGTGGACCACAGATTCTGTCTGAATACGGGACCTTTCATAAATAGATATTGATCCCAAGTACATGTTGCTGGGAAATTGTCTATCGATCCAGGTTAGACTTCTTCATTGTGGACTCTGCTACCAGAAAGAACACCATTAGTATCAGCCATGAACCAGAGCACCTGTCAGATCACTCGGCAGTTAGATTAGAGATCACTTTAATAAATAGGGCCCTACCCGGAGATGGACTCTAAACCGTACCTTACTTCTAGACTCACAGGTCATCAAAAAACTCAAGGTTGACACAAATTGGTTCTTCCTCTACAATATCGACGCTGCCCCTTTGTATATTGTATGGGATGCTTATAAGGCTGACGTACCATAAAATAACATAAAGGCTATACTTACCAATAGCCCAATACCAATTACCAAATAACCAGTCAGTTTGCAGTGTAGAAAGTTCAATTGTTTATTATACAAATACTCTTTAGAGGAGCCTCTCCCATCCTCACCCCTCACGGTGTGTGGAGAAGACTGCTGGCTGATACTCAAAACGACACATATATACTTTAGGCTGGTACATGAAATTACTGTACATGGAAAAACACTACTTGGCTCTTGGCCCTCGGAAGGGACCATATATGGCACACATGATTAGTACAAAGCTCTGCTTTAGTTATTATTGGGAAGGTCGGGAAGGGTGACTCCCTTTCATCTTGGTGCCTAGGAGTGCAGGCACGGTGCTTTCAGGAATGCGCTTATCTCACCCACAACCAGATGCGACCTTGAGTTCGAGCACAGGGAGAGAAGAGCGTGTATTCAGCTGTCCCCAGCAAATCAAGTAAAGTGAGGTCAGACAATCATTGGAAGGTAACACGTGATCACTGTTGTGTCTAACGCAAACAAGAAAAGATGGCATCTGTACAGTTTTCGGCCTACTCGATGCAAACAAAACACACAAACAGCATATACCCTTACTAACTAGTTAAAGAAGTTATAGATTAAGCACTATGCATACCTCTATACTAGGAATATATAGATACATTATGCTGACACAATATATATATGTACGGCCCATACTACTAACATAAGGGAAATTGGCTTTTTATCCCTCAGAACCGCCCTTTTAGCATGATGTAGCTAACTCAAAGGTAAGTCAGTCCTCAAATATCCCTTCATCGATCTGCATCAGATCTTTTATCTCTTGTTGCACTAATTGTGCCTTTACGGCCGCTGGGGAAGGAGTGGTTATGGAAGAGGCAAGTTTAGTAGCACAATAAGAACAACAAGCCGGCCCACAATGCATACATAAACAGCAAGTAAATATGACACCGGCTATGCCTGCCAATATCATCAAAATCTTCCATCCCCAATTGGATAACAGGTCCCAGAACCAACCAGACAAAGACCAGGTCCCTGTGTCTGCATGCACTTCGGATTCTAAGCGATGTAGCTTTTGAATAGCCAAATGGACAGAAGGGGCGGAGTCAGGAATGTATACACAACAGGAACTGCTCGATCAGCCAAGATTACGTCTAGTACCATTCTGTTCTGAAGCTAGACGAGTCTCGTAGCTTGAAGCTCTACAGTTAAATTGGTTAATATACCTGCATTGGTATTGATCACCCTTTCAACTACTCTGGACGGACGCCTTACTTCCATACTAGTAATAATGGGTCCCCAGATAGGAATCACTCCCTTCATGATATCAATGAAATGTTGCTCAGCAGTGTCCGTTTGATCTATATCAGTGGTGTCTAATTCTCTCCATTCCCTAATGAAGGGCAGCCCTCGCTTTTCTAATCGGTGGTCCTTATGATAATTAGCAGGTGCTATATACACTGGAGGATATAAGAAAGATAGATAACAATGACCGGCCCAACTACGAGGAAGCCATGTGTATGTATTTTCTCCACACACAAAATATACATTAGGAGGTGTCAGTAATGAAGGGCTACTGAAAGTTCGCAGCCGATACGTATAGTTACACTGGCTTTCTCCTACTAATACTTGTCCTGCTCCCTGAATACAAAAGGCTGAAGTATTATTCAGTATCGGTACTGGGATTGCCTTGTCATCTGTGACATCCCTTTCCTTAAATTGTTGGAAATACTGGGTGAAATTAAATTCTGCAAAATACAAGATCTCATTCATGAGCCAGGTAACATTTTCATATTCTGTGTACAAATTCATGCAAGCACTTGGGTCTAACGTTCCTTCTCCATCATTTCCATCTGGGTCAAAACCTTGGTGCGTTTCTATGTATGCTAAAATCATCTCATAGTCCCTTTCGGAATAACGAGTAGTATCTACAGTATAGTGCATGTACATCATGGAGAATAACTTAAACCATGCCTCACAACTACCTAAATATGCCAATGGCAAAAAATAAACAGATCTTGACGATGCATTACAGAGGGCAAAAGGCCACAGACCCAACAATTGATGGTATTGATGGTATTCGTTGCACTGTGCGTTTGATGAAGCATTTCTACAAACACATTTTTAGTATAAGTTTGACGATGTCTTTCTTTGTGGGGCTGAAGGATATGGGAAACCCAATAAACCCTTGTAGGTATGGGCAATGAACAATGCAATGTGAAGGAGTCTACAAGGGATTTTGTTTCTGGTATGATTTTAGTTTTTTCAATTCAAATCGGTGAGTGAGTCATGTAAGATCAAACTCAAATGTGTCCTCAGGACAACAATATCAAATGTGTATGAATAGTAAATAATAAATAATGGAGAGCAGACGGAAAATCCTAATTGTATTGAAAAAATGTGTATATTTTATATATAAAAAATGAGCTCAAGGGGATACATATACAGAAAATAAATCAATTGCAAAATGTCATGAAAAGATGTCTAGATCAAATAAACAAATAGTTCATAACATACATCAGCTCCTAAAATAAAAAAGAGCAACTAAAACCAACAGTAAATAAACGTTACTCTTCAGATAATAAATTTCTTTGGAGATGATGGAGAAGTCGACGTTTCAGTCTTTGCAGCTTAAGTCAATAAGACCATCATCAGGACAATTGATTTATGCTGGAAAAGTCCCCTATATAAATACAATACAATGTGTTATCGATTTATACATATCAATACTATACATAATATCACATCCCACAGAGGAGATCGTTGTAAAGGAAAAGACTGTGTGCAGAAGAAATAACAGTGCTTCATTACATTTTAATAATGACATAAATCACAAGTGTGCAAAAACCGGATGTGCATAGTAAATAAATGAATCACCACCTTCACCCTTACACCGAAAGGCCAAAACAAGGCTTACTTCTATTTAAGTAGAGATTGATGCGGGAAAACACAATGGATGTCGCCTTAGTGACAGGATGGCCGTCAGGACCGCAAAGCTGTCATTTGATTTAATCGATGAGAAAAGTGGCCATTAGTCTATTTATGATCGATGTCTGTACTTGCACATCAAAAGTCGACATAAGTCATACCTGTCGATCTGTCAGAACAAATCTAATGTTCTTGATAGAGAAATCCAGCATCAATGTTGGAATGCTCTTGGAATACGTAGTTATTCAAAATTCTGAAAATAAATAATAAAACAAACTAAAGTCTTCCAATCTATCGTTTTAGACATTAGTTGAAATGAATTAAAAAACAAATTATGATACATTTAGCGATATATTTGACATTGATCTAAATAACAGTATAAGGCTACCCCTTATCAGAGACATCATGATTATGGACTGCACGCACACTGGATGTGCAAAACAGTCTGACAATATCAGAGGTAATGAATGGTGAGGCAACACTCTGTCTCCCTAACTTATTAGGAACGCTGCAACCAGATAAAGGTTTGCAGTATGTTAGTAATCAGATAGTCAAAACAATAAACATGCACCTGTCTCGTTATATTAAGGGTCAATGTCAAATCTCAAGAAATGAAACATTATAACAGGAATCAAAACGTTGTTGGCACATATCCGATGAAAACTGTTCTTGTTGGCATCCACACATTTAACCTGACCATAGATTATAATTAAAGTTGTGGATGGATTTTTAAACTCATCCAAACACAACTAACTGGAATTGGAAAACTAAGGACATTTCGAATGTTCACCTGGGAACGCTCTTTGTGAAGTTCAATATTCACCGGGGACGTCGTAACGGAATGATCCCTAGCAGCAGCCACATAAAGAGCCAAGATCTCTACAATTTAAATAACAAGTACAAAAGGTGGCCAACATTTTAACAAATATTAAAACCACCCTGAGTACTCATACTCAAGGATCGCTTAGAGAAAACGTCCGTCAAAGGAACATTAATAGCCACGCTGCAAAGGCTACTTACATTTCAGAAGTATTATGTGACCGCATCGTAATTTTGTGTGATAACTCATGACCTTCTCTATATTTGCATTTAGTCGACCATCACCGAATGTGTGAAACAGTGTGAAACAAGGCATGCGTAAGATCTTTCCCTTCATGCTAGACCAGGCTTAGAAATGACATAGTAGAATATATTTTCATGTTGTGATGGACGTATGCCCTCAAATTTAAACTGCAACTTGGGTAGATATGCACCCACGATGTGTACGGGACACAGCTGTTGACTATAATGTTGTATGATCACTCTTTCAAAGTAGGAGGTTTCCATACCACACTAGGCCCACACGCGAACCTCTCTACACAGCTCTACGGGACACCGAGTTACTCACATCAGTTCCTCGGCCATGAACATATGAAGTGATGCTAGCATCTAGCGCCAGCACCGCCAGGCGAGCCACGCCCCCCTTTACCGTATAAACTGACAGAACCGGCCGGATCCAACCCGGGGGAACTGCAGAGCGATCGTCTGACACTTGCAGGTAAGACGTGCCCTGAGCTCCCCTCTCGCCTTTCTTTGTTAGACTCTGTGCCACTGACCTCACACTCAAACCCGCCATACCGAATCCCTGATGGAATGCCCTTCGATTATTTAACAGATCGGTGTGCAAATTGGTAAACATGGCGCGCACGATCAAATACATGTATACCGTAGCGCAACTATCACGCCACACAGTTTTTTGCCCCGATGATTTATTGTAATTCAACCCTGCTTAAAGAAATAAGAGTGTTTTAAATACATGAGAGTCTTCGAGCACTCACACGCAATGTCACTAGGACATAACAATTGGCGCCTTGACCAGATCGCGCCTGTACACAGAACGCGATACCTGAGGAAAGGCTTTTTGTAACACAGGCAAGATACTGAGATTTTTGTGCTCCAGTCGGGTTCAGGGACAAACCTCACGCTCCTGCCTAGCGGTACCTTTACGCCAGTATGTTTTGTGTTCCAACGTTTTGTTAATAATGTAGCCTTGTTGAAACACAGCTGTTACTATTCAGCAGGGAGGCATGCACCGACTGACGACTCCCACCCCCGATGTCTAGAGCTACCTTAGCTATTTCTCGCATTGACTATGATACCCAAGGAACGTGTCCTTCTTCTTCTTTTTCTACACTGCGACTTCATGTCCTCACAAAAAACCAATAACCTTATGTAGTGTAAATGCACCCCTCTGTCTACTTTTGCGCACCTTACTCTATGTATAATTATGGCTTTCTTTAGACGCTGATACCGACTGTCTAGCGGTAGAGGACCCAATAGCGATCGGATTGATAACGATCATTTGTCCATACACTCGCCATTAGATGACCAAACACTATTGAATTCCAAACCTTTCCTGTTCTTCCAAGTAAGTTTTCACTCCATTTCTCATAATAGTAGATCACCCAACAACCCCCTCTCATTGCTCACTAATTTGGTGATCATCATTCACAGAAACGGCTCTACGCTACGGCCGTCAACCAAGATCGGACACCCTGAGCCGATAAACCTAAGTAGGTAACCCATCAATTCCTCTTTAATAATGGTAGATTATGTAACCCCCACCTAGGTACTGACTCATATCTATGTTTTCAGGTGCTCATACATCTTAACCTGTCCTGAGGAAGACCCCAGAATGAGGATCAATTAACCCTTTGCAACCAGGGGTCGAAACGTTGACAACCTTCTACTTATCTACATACACTATAGGATTGTGAAATAATCCATTATTGTCCTATGTGTAATGTACTAATATGGGAACTTTTGAACGGAAGTAGGCTGTAAAGGTTCTACCATATATCAATGAATTGTGTCGTTATCACAACGCCTTTACCCTGTCCCTCACTGACCCAACCACCTCCATCCTACTCAAATTCCTTTTCCCCTATGTGTAATGTACTAATATGGGAACTTTTGAACGAAAGTAGGCTGTAAAGGTTCTACCATATATCAATGAATTGTGTCGTTATCACAACGCCTTTACCCTGTCCCTTACTGACCCAACCACCTCCATCCTACTCAAATTCCTTTTCCCTTTTCTTGCACCTATGAGCACTGTAATATATTGTATAGAATGCTATCATGTACTCTTAAAAATGTTGAAATTATTTTGAGCAAAAAAAGTATGTATTGACACTGATGAATGAACGAATTAAATTCAGGTTCATCATAGAAGTAATTTTTTTTTTTTTATTATTGAATATTCTACCGCTAAACTGTATTGATAATTGAACACTGCACCGACCACCTCACATGTGCACTCCTACTTACATTTTCCAGCATGAGATCCGCAAAGTACGTGATCCAGCAGGTTTTGGCACACGCAGATGACAATTGATGGCATACAAACTTCCTTTTTAAATTTCTACACTGCCCCGGAAGTAGATAACAGGCCAGGCTAAGAACTGTCCTCCCGGATAGATACGGTGGCCATATTGGATAAACTTAGCTCTGTTTGTAAAGAGACAATATATGAAGAGACGTTGGTCATATTGGAACGTGAAAAGTCACGTTCGAAATCCAAAGTGGATTAAAATAAATTGTGTGTTATTGGAATCTACACGGCACCGAGAACGGACCAAAATCAGGCCGAAAATCTATTAGAAACAGACCTATTAAAAACGGCCGCCATATTAACTATACACTTCACACTATTTAACAGTTGGCAATGTGAGTGAGAATGGCGGGCATATTCAAACAGTAGACTCACATTCAATATCCAAGGTAGATTTCAATGGATAGTGTGTTGTTGAGGTCAAATCGGAAAGGGGGAGAAGTGGTGATAAACTAAAAACATAATGGAATTGTCAAGCATTTATTTGATGACAATTATATTATGCAGTCTCCATGTTAAAAAAGAAGAACAAAGTTGATCAAATTAATTTCAAACACTTCATTACAATTTGCTTGAATAGGCATCAAACAGTTAAGTCAGTCAAAATCTTTTAACAATCAAAACAGGATTTGAGATCAACCTATACATATCACACTTACATTGACAGTAAAAACATAAATCCTTCTGTTGTATATAAGTTTAAATATCACAGAGATTCCGATTACACTATGAGATCTGGATGAACAGCCATCCAGATAACAAAAGGAATATCATTTTATAGGTCATCTGAAAGACAGCACATTTCACGTCAGACAGGCCAGAGTGTGCCACTCTGTACAAGAGTTAAGTCAATTTTTAACAGAATCTGCAAAACAGATCCAACGTTGTTCCTTAATAGTTAGAATTGTGGGGGGTCAAGGTATAGAAATAATGTTCCGGGGATGGGGTCGTTGTTCCCAGAATAGTAGACATAGGATGACGAAATACTAAGTATACAAAAACACTCATCATCATTATAAACAAAATCGTAATGGTAACTACAAAATCTATTTTTACACGAAGGGTCCAACTAGAGAAAACTGGTATAAGCAGGGTAATGACGGGGTACAAAAGGTTGTTCCGCCTCAGGGACAAAATGGGTAAAGGGATACATACTGGCTAAAATTCCAAAACTAAACTCGGGCAATGCAGTCCAACTTGCCAGAGGTTCTTCTTTCCTGTGCCCGTCTAGAGCTTCAAAGCAGGCTCCTATCGTTCATCAAAAGAAACCAAACAACAAATCCGTGCATTGGAGCTGTGTCTTCCCACAGTTCTTAAACAATATACAACCTGGGCCTTGTTCCTCAAGAGATTCAGTCTTTCTTTCTGAACTGAGCAACAGAAAATGTTCCAAGCTCTCAACTAGTTCAGTCCCGTGTCCTGCTCAGTACCCCAGAAAGGTTTCTTTTTTTTTTTTTGGTTAAAAACTTTTATTGAGCAATCACATAAAATTACATAGATGGGCCCACAACCACACGGGCTGGCCGCTAAGTCGCATAGTACGACACATGAAATAAGCAATCATTTCCTAGGTCAGGCCAAATCGTAGAACAAAATTGCTCAAGACATAAAACAGGATACAACAATTTTCTATATAAAACATGAAAATAAACAACACAAACATAAGGCGAGTGCAATAATCAAGACAGCCCAAATAGCAGAGGGGGAGGTCACGAAACAGGAGAACAGAAATACACCAATGAGAGTCGGGAAGGCCGTGAGGGGGGGGGGAGCAGGGAGGACAGGAAAATCCTAGAACAGAGCGAAAAATTTCAGGAACGACAGCCTAAGGAGACAGGGTAACATCGGAGGTGGCAACCAAGGGAGGGGTACAAATTTCTCCACGGTATGCATTCCATTGAGCCCAAATTTTCGCCCACGCCCCCGGCCTGCCCCTAGCCACGTAGACTGTCTTCTCACGGAACATGGACCAGTCCATGTTGTCCTCCCACACTGAAACATCAGGAGGTCGGGATGCGCCCCAGAGTTGCGCTACGTCACGCTTCGCGACCATGTAACCCAGGGTCGCCCATCTAGTCTGGGCCACAGAGTAATCGGAAGGTTCCCACACATTCAGCAGACATCTACGGGCCTCAGGCCGCAGGTCAACACCAGTCACCACAGTCATCAACGCAAGCACATCCACCCAATAAGCTGCCACCACAGGACACTCCCAAAGTATGTGCATAAAGGTAGCGCTCATCCCACAGCCACGCTTACACAAACCATCCGGGGAAAAACCCATCACGACCAGACGCGGACCAGTCCCATACACCCGGTGGAGGATCTTAAGTTGCACCAAACGAAGACGGGCGGAAATGGCGACCTCCTTCGGGGAGGAGAGTGCCGACTGCCAGTCCTCGTCATCTAGTTCCAATCCATCACCTACCCACATCTCTCGGAGTCGGACCAACAAATCAGCGCGATTATGAATCAGCTTCTTATAGATGAGAGAGATGGTGCTGTCGGGCAAGTGTCCATCTAGTATACGATCTTCAAGGGGGGAAGACTCGGGCAGGGCCACATCAGGAGTCAGAACCGAGGCCAAGGCATGTCGGACCTGCAGATACCGGAAAAACTCTCTATCACTCAAGTCGTATTCTGTCTTAAGGGCCTGGAATGATTTCACGCGACCATTCACACAAACGTCACCCACTTTACAAATCCCAATCACATCCCAGCGGTCAAAGCCCTTAGAAGACCAGAGACAACCCAAACGTTCAGAAGCATAAAGCGGAGTCGCCTGCGTCAGCCGATTCTCCCATCCCAAACTCACATTCGCTGCACGCCACACGTTGACCGCTGCCCTGGTCGGGCCCACAAGATGGCGCCCGGCCGATCTGGAGTATAGCGCTCTATTAAAGTCCCCTCCCGGCAACTGGAGCTTATCCATCTCAAACGCCGGATCGCGACCCGGCGAGTACATCGCATGGTTAATGGCCGATAGCTGGGCTGCCCAGTAGTACCTCTTGATGTCGGGGAGTGCCATGCCCCCGTCGTACCAAGGGATAGTAAGTTTCGCAAGGGCTATACGTGGACGCCCATCCCAAATCAATTGTCTTTGCAGACTCTCGATTTCTCTGAAATAAGTAGCAGGAACATCGTCGAAAGAGTTCTGAAGGGCGTAGAGGAACCGCGGCAAAGACATCATTTTAAAGAGAGCAGCCCTACCCAGAGGAGACAGGGGCAGCTTACGCCAACGGGCCACATCCAGTCGCAATCTAAGAAGCGGGGGGAGGAGATTACGCTCAAACCGGAGGGAGGAATCCCGGGTAATAAAAATCCCTAAATACTTGAAGCCAGACTGGACCACCTGGATAGGGAATCTGGCCGGCAAAGAGGGCAAAACACCCGAGAGAACATACACACAGGACTTAGCCCAATTAATAACAAGGCCCGAGTTAGCACCGAACGAAGTAAGAACATCAAATAAGATGTTCAAAGATTTACGCGGGGATGTCAGATAAAGAAGAATGTCGTCCGCGTAGAGAGAAACGCGGTCTTCAAAGTCCGGTGACCAGCGGATCCCTTTGAGGGAGGGTTCCCATCGAAGCCACGCAGCTAACGGTTCCAAGGCCAGCGCGAAAAGCAATGGAGACAGGGGGAAACCCTGACGGGTCCCTCTACCAAGGCTAAAGGGGACAGAAACTCTACCGTTCACCACTACTTGCGCTAAGGGTTCCACATACAACAACTTCACCCAGCCAATAAATTCAGGTCCAAAACCAAATTTTTCGAGAGCTGCCCAAAGATAGGGCCACTCAACCGTGTCAAAAGCCATCGAGGCGTCTAACGAGGCCAAAATGGCCGGCTCCGTTAGAAGCCCCGCCCTCGCAACAGCGCCGTGAAGACGACGTAGGTTAAGAGCCGTGTTGCGATGCGGGATAAAACCGGACTGATCCGGATGAACCAAGTCGCTAATGACCGTCAGCAGGCGGGTTGCCAGGAGCTTAGCCAGGACCTTAGGCTCAACATTTAACAGGGAAATGGGCCTATAAGACGAACAAAGGTCCCGCGGTTTCTTGTCCTTGGGAATTACGACTATCGTAGCAAGACGCTGGTCATACGGTAGAATACCCCGTTCCCGGGACTCCAAAAACATGGCACGGAGATAGGGCGCTACCTTGTCAGGGCGTAGCTTGTACAGCTCAATCGGCAACCCATTCGGGCCCAAGGCCTTGCCCGAACGGAGCGAACGAATGGCAGTCGCTATTTCATCCGTAGTAAAAGGGGACTCCAACGAGACACGGTCCAGATCGGAAACACTGGGCAAAGCTATATCTCGCAACAAAAGGCGAGAGTCAGCCACATCTCGTTCAGACACAGGGGTATACACCACACGAAAATACTCAGCAAAACATTCCACTATTCCAACCGGGTCCGTCACTCCGACACCAGTCGACGACTGAATCACAGGCACAACACGATTCGCTCTCTCTTTCTTATCCAACCATGCCAACAATTTACCCGCTTTGTCCCCCACATCATACAAACGACCCTGCTGTTCCCGGAACATCAGTCTAGCCGCATCTGTGACCAAGGATTTATAAGCAAATTGTTTCAGACCCAGGGCGTGGAGTTTATCAGAGGTGATCTCAGACTCTAAGTCGGCCTCCCTCTCAGCAATCTCTATCTCAAGGTCCACCACCTCCCGATTCCTAGCCTTCTTGGATTCAGCAATTAGAGAAAGGGCCTGCCCACGAATCACTGTTTTAAAGGCCTCCCACAGGGATACCGCCGAGGAAACCGACCCCTCGTTGTCCAAAAAGTAAGCATCGAAAGACTTAGTCAAAAGGTTTCGGGTCTCAGGGGAGGCAATGTACCAGGGGTTAATTGGAGCCACTCGGCCCACCGCCTTCACCCCTAACTCAAAAGAAAGCCAGAGCGGAGAATGATCGGAGATGCCCCGGGGGAGGTGTCTGATCTCACGTACCGCCGGCGTCTGCGCCGCGGGCATCAGGAAATAATCCAGTCTAGACAGACTCCCGTGGGCCCCCGAATGGAAAGTGTATTGAAGCTGGGTAGGATGCAGGAGCCTCCAGCAATCCACCAAACCAAACGTATCCAAAAACCCACCTAACCACTGTTGGGCTAAAGGAGTATCCCTAGGGGGGTAGCGATCTTGTAGACCGGAGATCACAGAATTAAAATCTCCTGCAAGAAAAAGAGTACTATCAGGAAGGTCCAACAACACACGGCCCAAATCGGTAAAGGTAGAAGTCTGTAGGCCGGGGGGCACATAAACAGTAAACAAGGAGAGGGTACGACCTTCATAGCGACCCACGAGGACAGCATAACGCCCCCGATCATCAAGGATCACATCATCAATAGCTAGGGGGAGGGAAGCCCGAACAAGGATACCCACCCCCCTGGAACCCGTGGTAAACCCCGAATGTGCAGCAAGGCGATACCCCCACCTATTCATCGCACGACAAGTATTGCCCACCAAATGAGTTTCCTGCAAGAAAACAATGTCGGGAGATAAACGGTTTAGACATTTTAACACCACACTCCGCTTAATGCGATCTCCCAGAGCATTAACATTCCACGAAACAAGCCTCAACCCGCTACCCCCATCCCACACAGCAACCCCGAAACCCCCCCGCAATGAGCATGACATAAAAAGGAGCAGAAGCCAGATTGATTCGCCTTGAAAACATAACACAAAAACATCAAACATCCCAACCACCCACCCCCCAACAATCAAGAAAACACCCCCCACCCTGCACCCCTGCAAAATGCTAAATAGCCACCCCAACATGCAGTGTGCCTGTCGCCCAAGAACCCCCATTCTACAAAAAGAACCCCGGAGGAGGAAAGGCTCCGGCCCACCCGCCACCCCGAATAAGACAGATAATGAGGAGAATACACCAACAGCAGAGGCACTGAGGCATTAAATCCCTGAAGAGTTTACTCTATTCGAGGGCCCAGGCGTAGGCGAATTGTTCAGCTCTCCACACCACCCTCAGCACCACCCGGGTGGGCGGCGGACTCAGTCCCAGGAGATCGATCAGGCAGAGAGTCCATCCAGTCATTTACAGAATAAGGCCGATCAAAGAAGAAGGTTCGGTCGTTGTACTCAACGCGCAGCCTGGTCGGAAAAAGCATGGCGTAGCGAAGCCCCATGTCTCGGAGACGTTTCTTGACATCACGGAAGCCCATACGCTGTCTCTGGACCTGCTGTGAAAAGTCCGGATAGAAGTTCACCGTGGCGTTCTCAAAGGCCACCGGGCCCTTCACACGCGATGCTTGCAGGATAGCGTCCCGATCCCTATAATGGAAGAGTTTCGCAACAATAGGCCTCGGCGGGGCGCCTGGCTTACCCTTGCCCCCGGAACACGATGGGCACGCTCCACAGCGAAAAACTTCGTCAGACCAGACGGAGAGAGGTGGTTCTGGATCAAGTCCTCAACAAGGAGATCAACCGAGTGAGGTTCTGGATTCTCCGGAACCCCGACCACGCGTACATTACAGCGACGTGCCCTGTTCTCAAAGTCCTCCAAGCGCCGGGTCATGAAGTCGTTCACCCTGCGAAGGTTGCCGACCTCCGTCTGTATCTCCGAAACGTCCTCCGTGAGACTGGATGACTTAAGATCCAGTGACTTCACCTTCTCATTGGTTTTCGACAGGTCAGCACGAATCAAGTTTACATCAATGGCCACGGTGTCGATTTTGTGGGCCAAAGCTTCATATTGTTGGCCTATCGTCTCCTTCATAGCAGAAATGGCGCCCATGATGTCCTGCAAAGAAGGCTCCGTTGACGCGTCCACAGGGAGATCAGCATTACTGGCTCCGGGCAGGGCGGTTCCGGGGGACCCCTTGGAATGGGTGTAGCGGTCCATCACGTTAGACTGGACCGGGCCCCCACGTAGGGGCGTCTTGGTCTTCCGAGTCTCTCGGTCCCCTCTGCCCGCCATATCAGAACTGCGTCACCAGGTGATTAACCAGGCTGGAGGGAATGGCCACAGGAAAGTAGGGCCTCGGGACCAAAGAACCGCAGCTAGGGCACCACTAGTAGAAAGGCCAACAGATAGGAGAATAAGCCATCCAAAGGCCCGACAGCCATTCCGTGTCCAGACCGCAGCCCAGGCCAGGCTCCTCTGCCAGATGGCTCAGTCTGAGGCAGAAACGAAACCGAAACTTAAGAGGGGGACCCACAGGTCGAATCCCCCTGCCGTTGTTGTTCAACTTCAAGACGGCCACTGAGCCTCACCCAGTCCCGGGCGTACCTCGAGAGTGGAGCCCGAAAGTTCGAACAGACGTAACTCCGGAACCCCGGGTCCAAATCGAATTCCAAAAAGTCCAGGGCAATCAGCCCAGTGTCCTCTACACAAATCCTCGTAAAAAGTCAGGATAAGTTCAGGATATCATGCCGGGAGTGGCGGGGGTCCGGGGAGCGCTGTGCTCACGCGGCCATCTCGGATGCCCGTCAAGCTCCTCCTCCAGAAAGGTTTCTAAGAAACCCTGGGGCATATTATCAAGGGATTTATCTCTGCTTTTTTGGCTTTAAAAGCCAAGAAAGCGGAGATAAAATGATCTAGCACCCTTTTTCTCTACGCTTCCCCTTGCATCTCTAATGAGATGCAAAGGGGGCGTTCCAGAGAAAAATAATAGGAGAAATGTTGTTAAGCGACATTTCTCCTATTATTAAGGATTTCGCTAACCCTGTTAGTGATAAAAAAAGCAGCGCTAACCGCGGTTAGCGCTGCTTTTTTACACCTGGTATTTTCCTGACTTAGCCATGATATCCTATGGAAGGTGGATATCATGGCTAAGTTTGTGAGCCCCTATCATCAAGCTAACGCCAAACTTCGAGAGATTATCGTTGGTTTTCCAGCGATAATCTCTCATTTGGCAGTTAGCGCGAGTATTTTTATCACTTCTGAGATAAACCTTGCTAATAGCAAGTTATCTCTGCGATAATTTCCGGCGATGCTTAGCGTTACAAAATTTTTTGCTAAGCCTTGTTAGCGATAAATATCACTAATTGTTGGTAATATGCCCCCCTATTACTCAAGTCTTTCCCTATCTCCTGCCATCTTCATCTGGGGTACTGCGTTGTTTTCTGGGCCACAGTTTGTATCGAGCATGGCCAGGCGTTTCCTGATCAGAGAACAACACAGAGGAAGGTGCATCCTCCACAATGGGAATATCATGGACTCGTTGATCAACAACAGGAGTAACAGAATCCGGGGCAATTGCTGACTCAGATGCCAAAACCCCTTCCGAGCACGGTACCCCTTCTCCTTGCCCTTCTCCAATTTCCAGGGCATCAAAAAAAGGGACAAAGCAAGGGGCTCGTTCACTCTCCTGGGTCAAGATTCCTTCCTTATCTCGCTGGTCATGAGGAAGAGGGAGGGGCACCTTCTTGAGGTGCGAGACATGTTTCCAGTGTCGCTTGCCTTCCACCTTCACCGCTGTTTGAGTAGCCAGGAGAATTTGGTAGGGCTTCGACCAGCGAGGGTCCAAACGGGATTTCCGCTGATAATTTCGGATCAGGACCCACTGTCCTGGTTCCAAGCGATGTCCAGGACCCTCCGGCAGGGGCTGCAACACTGCTGATACCTCTTGATGAATGGACCGGAGATCTTTAGTCAAAGCATACAAATAATCCGTCATCATAGGGTAATTAATTTCACGGAAAGATTTGGGTCTCGGGACACCCCAGACATTGGCTGGTCGCCCAAAGATCACCTAATACGGGGATAGACCAGACCGAGAATGGGGGGGTAAAACGTAGGGACATCAAAGCTAATGGTAGGACATCGGGCCATTTGAGCCCAGTACCTTCTTGAATCTTGACTATTTTTAATTTCAAAATCCCATTGTATTTCTCAACCAATCCTGCATATTGGGGGTGTCAGGCTACATGAAACTTCTGTTTAATCTGGAACCCATTGTAAACATGACTGATAAGCTCTGCATAAAAGTGTCCCCTGTTATCTGTCCAGATCACCCGTGGTAATCCGTAGCGCGGGAAAAACTCTTTTATCAAAGCTTTTGCTGTTTCCAAAGCAGTGTTTTCCTTGGTCGGATAGGCCTCCACCCATTTACCAAAGGCACATACCACAACCAAAACATATTTCAGATTATTAACACGGTCCAACTGGATATAATCCATTTGGAGCACCTCAAAAGGCAAGGATGGTGGTGCAAAGTTTCTGCTGAGGACTGATTCCCTCCCTCCAGGATTGTGTTGCAAACAAATCACGCAATATTGGACCAAATGGGCAGCAGTTTTAGAAATTTTAGGATTATTCCACACTGGGTCCAAGAGTGCGCAGATGCCTTTCGCCCCAATGTGTGCTGGGCCATGGGCCATGGTCACTACAGCATTCACCAATGCATTAGGTAATAACCATCTCTGTTTTTCAGTCAAATCAACCCAGCAATTGTTTTCGTCTAACCATCCCACTTCCCTTTCCCAGCGAGACAATTCAGCAGGGGTAGCTTCCTTTTGTATTTCTTGGACACTTTCCATAGTGTTATCAAATATTCCGGTCTCCGCCACCCACCTAGCAGAAGTGGTCAAACACATAGATGACATTTTGGATTTAGCACTTTCTTTTGCTACTTGATCTGCGAAAGCATTCCCTTCACCTACTGCGTTGAACCGTGCAGCCAAAATGCTTCCCCATCAGACCCCCAAAGTTCCCCGTGGTTCAACAACCACCGAATCAAATACAGTTAACTGTTACCAAAGGCACTGCTCAACAGCGCATTCCTAAAGACACCAAAAACAATTCACTCACCTGGTGCACGCAGGTATGATTGCGTATTCTCCACTATCAAGAGAAAGAAAGAACCCCTGCCATTAATTATAATGTCCTAGATCAGGATCTTGGATAATTATACACCTTCGGGGCCCAAGTGCAGTACCCATTCAAAGCACAGTGAACAAGAAAATTGTTTTTAGTTTCTTTTATTTATACATTTCATTAATTTTTTTCTGCTTTGTTGTTTTCTCTAATTTTGGTGCATATGCTTAGTTTCTCATCGGTGGATATAAACATTTAATAATACAAAAATACAATCAATAAAATGTCATAATACGCAGTGTGGTCCCAAAACACCAGGTATAATAGGTCAAACTAACAATCACTAACACTCATACAATCACAATCATTCTTTAGACTATTTTTAAAAAACTCTATTCGAAAAGCTTAAGAGCCTGAGTGGAGGAAAAGATGGACTTATTCTTTCACACTAAGGGTAGAGGGTTCATCAGATGGACTGAGGCTGATCCCGATGGGTGGAGGTGGATCAATATCTTCAAAGAAATCAAAACACCCGCGTATTCTCCACTGCCAACTCCTGAAGACCAACACGGTCAGCTCCTGGGTTAAGCCCGTTGGACTCCATCGAGGGGTCAGATAGCAGCTGGGGCTCCCTGATCGCGAGAGCGGAGTAAATCAGAATCTCCGGTCAGTCCACCCACTCGACCAGAGCTCCCCTTTTCTTTGTCCTTTCTACCCGGGTATGGGAGAACAACCCCAACGCGGAGTCCCACCAGAGTCGCCAACTGACGTACCATAAAATAACATAAGGGCTATACTCACCAATAGCCCAATACCAATTACCAAATAACCAGTCAGTTGGCAGTGTAGAAAGTTCAATTGTTTATTATACAAATACTCTATAGAGGAGCCTCTCCCATCCTCACCCCTCACGGTGCGTGGAGAAGACTGCTGGCTGATACATATATACTTTAGGCAGGTACATGAAATCACCGTACATGGAAAAACACTACTTGGCTCTTGGCCCTTGGAAAGGACCATATATGGCACACATGATTAGTACAAAGCTCTGCTTTAGTTATTATTGGGAAGGTCAGGAAGGGTGACTCCCTTTCATCTTGGTGCCTAGGAGTGCAGGCACGGTGCCTTCAGGAATGCGCTTATCGCACCCACAACCAGATGCAACCTTGAGTTTGAGCACACGGAGAGAAGAGCGTGTATTCAGCTGTCTCCAGCAAATCAACTAAACTGAGGCCTGACAACCAATGGAAGGTAACACGTGATCACTGTTTGTGTATAACACAAACAAGAAAAGATGGCGTCTGTACAGTTTTCGGCCTACTCGATGCAAACAAAACACACAAACAGCATATACCCTTACTAACTAGCAAAATAAGTTATAGATTAAGCACTATGCATACCTCTATACTAGGAATATATAGATACATCATGCTAACACAATATATATATGTACGGCCCATACCACTAACATAAGGGAAATCAGCTTTTTATCTCTCGAGGCCTTCCTGAGAGGCATTCTATCTAGTTTGACTGTGGCTCAAAATAGGAAGGTAAGGGAGGAAATTCACAAATTGTAGACCCTAGTAAGTAACCTTCAATTACATATCGAAATGGCTCCCAATATCCATATCCTAAATCCTATCAAACAGAAATTACAGTTGTCAAGGCTAGAACTTAGAGACTATTTGGAGGCAATAGTGAGGAGGAAATGGAAAGCCAGTAACCTTTCACATCATGAATACGGGGAGGGCTGCGAAAACTGTTAGCTTGGAAGGTTAAGACTAATCAAACAAGGAACACTATTAAGGAAGGTAGATGTCAAAATATAGATGTGAGCATGTATGAACAATAGGTGAATCGACAACTGTCTCAGAGGGAGTGTTGCGAGGTTATCACACAGGGGGTTTATAAGGCCTCTGTTTCGCCAATTTCAAGAATATTTGATGGAATGGCAGGACAGAGTGATCTTGTAGGATGATGAATGCTCCTTTATGAGAATGGATCTCCTCAGATTACCATCATTTTATGTATTACCCAAGGTCCACAAAAGCACCTCCCACCCCCCTGGCAGACCAATTGTTTCTTCCAATGAGAGATTCCGTGAATATAAAGCCATTTACATAGATTCCTTTTTGTTTCCATATGTTGCAGCATTGCCACTAAATTGTAGAGACAGTAGGAATTTCCTTTGGACAATACTAAATGTATTAATTGATTATGAGTACAATGGATGTCGTGTTATTGTACACTTCTATTGATCACCATTTTGGAATAAGGGCATGTTAGCATTTTTTTAAAAACAGATCAGTCAGTTTTTATGAACATAATAGAATGCTCATTTGCATGATTTAGTTTTGTTTAAATGAAAACATCATTGTACACAATGGGACCTTTTATTACCAGTAAAGGGGGATCGTTATATGCAACTACTTCATCCCCAGCTTCACAACTCTCGTGATGGGCTGGTGTGAGGAGCAGGTGGCCTGGGCAGAGGATAATCAAGAATACACCCAACACAGTTCAATCTGGACCTGTTACATTGATGATTTGGTCTTCTTATGGAATGACCCCTGTGAAAAAGCATGTTCATTTCTTCACAAACTTAATGACAATCTATGCAATTTGAAATTTACCACCATTGTAAGTGTCACAGAGGTTTATTTTTTGAAGGTGAAGCTACTGGTAGAGGATGGCAATATACACAACACAATACATGGGAAAGATACTGCAGGGAAGAGTGTTCTACATTATCAAATCGTCCACCTTAAAAAATTGGTCAATAGCATTCCCTACAGAAAAAAGCTCAGACTTAAAAGAATTTGTACTATTGAGGCTGGACTGACTACAATGTTTCCAGGAGACTGGGTACTCCAATAAGATCATAGACCTTGTAGTTAAAAAAGCCATGCCTCTGATAAGGAATTACTTCATCCCAATGCAAAAAAAAAAAATCTAAGGATAGATGCATCCGTTTTATAACAACATATAATGGGTCTTCACAAAATATTTACAAACTCATGTGTAAACACTGGAACATTCTAAAGAATGATGCTGTCCTTGGCCCTGAACTATCCGTCAATGCATCTATTACCTGTAGGAGGGGTAGGAGATTAAGGGATGAGCTTATACAGAGCTATCAAATGGGGACCCACAACCAGGGAACTTGGCTTACAACATCTAAAGGCACATGTGGAAATTTTAAATCCTGCAGATCCATCTCGAATACAGTGGTGTACCCCACCTCGAATGGGCACAAAAGAAGCATTGGACAGTTTTTTACCTGTGCTTCTGATTTTTGTATTTATGTATTTTAATGTCCATGTCTGTTAATGTATGCAGGCAGTACCACATTCAGAAAACGGATTCTAGAGCAGAAACATGCTATTAGGAATCTGGACTTCTCCTACCCTGTGCAGAGGCCCTTCTCAGACAGACATCAGAGAGATGTGTCTAAACTTACGTTTTTCGCAATAGATAGGATGGAGAGACACATAAGAGGTGGTAATAGGGTCTGGCAACTTAAGCAGTCCAAGTGCATCATGGATCTTCATCCTAAATTCCCCTTAGGGTTGAACAAGGATGAGGAACTGGAAGCCCATGTGGGATGAATGTATTTCTACCCAGATACTTATTTCATCTAGAAATCTCTGCTTTTTAACTGCCCTTATAAGGGTGCCCCCCTTTCTACATTGGTTACATTCTTTGCATTTTTTGCATTTTATATTGTAGTATTTCTGTGTAATGGGAAGTGCAGCGTTGAGGCCTGCCTGTAATTACAATTTATTTAAGCAGAGAGTCTGCACAGAGGACACCATATAAGATCTGGGTATGCTCTGGAAGAGATGAATGGCAGCACAAAATGATTGGAATAATTTTTTGATATTCGTTATATGTTTTGTTGGTGCTTTCCTGTGATGTGTCCTGGTACCCAAATTCTTTTTTTAATGTTTCAGCAAATTTGCAGAGGATCTGCAGCAAAACAAAAACCAAGCGCAGTCTTCTGCGATTGTTTTTTTAAAAGTCCCCTTGGTGGCCCAGTTCCCGGGGGAACAAATATTACACTTTTGGGGAAGGAGGGCACATGTGTACCCCGCCCCATTCCCTGGGGCCTGCTAGTTACTCAGAAGGGGGAAATATGGCTCCCTCCTTGGGCCGATTTCATCCCCGTCGACCCCATCCCCCTGGGACCGGCCACATTTTTCAAAGGGGGAGGGGGCTGTATGGCCCCTCTCTGATCCACTGATGCCCTGGGGACCCCACCCCTGGGGCTTGCCCAGGCTATGTATCCGATTCCTGAGACATAGTGGTTTCCCTGCCCACACTGGTGCAGGCAGGGAACCCTGTGTTTGCTCTCACTTGGTGGGAGTAATTTCAAATCTCCCACAAAGAGGGAGTAAACAGAAAGTCTGCTCCCAGCGCACATGGGCTTGAAAAATCTGTTAATCTTTTCCCTCCCCTCAGTGAAGCGGGCAGGGAAACAGATGAAATTAATTTTTTATTTTTTGATTTCACTGAGTTTTATATAGCGCAAACTTGACACGGATTGGCTATGCTAGCACCAGTTGCATTACATGAGGACACATTAATTTTTGTTAGGCACAGGGAGATTAAGTGATTTACCCAGAATCACAGAATGTTCAGCGTCATTGCTGAGACTCAAACCCAGTTCTCCAGATTCGAGGCTGACCGCCCTAGCCGTTAGGCCAACTCCTCTCATTAACATGGTGGAAAAAACTCAGTAGCTAAAGGGTTAGAGCCACAGTGTCAGTCTTATATGGCTGCAGCTAACATGGGTTAAAAAATATTGAAGCAATTTACATTTTTTTTATTATATAAATAAATTGAATTGACTAATATGGGGGGACACTGCTGACGACCTACCTGGAGGGTCGCTCTTGCCACGGGGATTACTGCTGGGTTCCTGACGCTGGTTGTTTCCCTCGCCGCCGCTGCTCACCACCTAGCACGGCCGCCGTGGGGGGAAACTACAGCTCCCAGCGAGCTCGACACTTAGCACCGCCCACTTCCTGGTCAGTCGCGCCCGAAGGCGCATAAACGGAGAGAGCTCCCACAGAGGAGCGGGGGACACTGCTGACGACCTACCTGGAGGGTCGCTCTTGCCACGGGGATTACTGCTGGGTTCCTGACGCTGGTTGTTTCCCTCGCCGCCGCTGCTCACCACCTAGCACGGCCGCCGTGGGGGGAAACTACAGCTCCCAGCGAGCTCGACACTTAGCACCGCCCACTTCCTGGTCAGTCGCGCCCGGAGGCGCATAAACGGAGAGAGCTCCCACAGAGGAGCGGGGGACACTGCTGACGACCTACCTGGAGGGTCGCTCTTGCCACGGGGATTACTGCTGGGTTCCTGACGCTGGTTGTTTCCCTCGCCGCCGCTGCTCACCACCTAGCACGGCCGCCGTGGGGGGAAACTACAGCTCCCAGCGAGCTCGACACTTAGCACCGCCCACTTCCTGGTCAGTCGCGCCCGGAGGCGCATAAACGGAGAGAGCTCCCACAGAGGAACGGGGGACACTGCTGACGACCTACCTGGAGGGTCGCTCTTGCCACGGGGATTACTGCTGGGTTCCTGACGCTGGTTGTTTCCCTCGCCGCCGCTGCTCACCACCTAGCACGGCCGCCGTGGGGGGAAACTACAGCTCCCAGCGAGCTCGACACTTAGCACCGCCCACTTCCTGGTCAGTCGCGCCCGGAGGCGCATAAACAGAGAGAGCTTGCTCCGCGTCGCGGACGCGCGCGGGCGGCGCCGGGCTAAGCCCGGGCAAAGGGCGGGCCCTCTGTGGCCCTCAGAGGACCTGAGGAGGACGGGGCGGGCCACCCCACTTGGTCCTATCATAAGAGGTACAGAGACATTATACCTTATACATAATTATGTTCAATTGCCCAGTGTCGTAATCGGGCCTTACGTAGTCCACCCATGATGACTATTTGGGAAGACCTTAATGCCGTGTGCGGCACAAACTATGTCCCTGATATACTAACCCCCCCCAGAGTGGGGAAAGACACTGATCTCATAAACTGTACCACCCAGGCTGTACCCGTATCCACCGATTTAATCCTGTTTAACAACGAAGAGAATCCATTAAATGTCGATCTGATGTGTTGTAGCTCCTCATCCTTCCCTGCCAATCCAATTGTATTAACGCCATCTAAAGCAGGGACTACATTAAATAATCCTGTTCCCCCCCTTCAATCGACCCTATTGGCCCAATTTGAGCGATTGCTGAATGTAGCTCTGTTACCCCTGGTTACTAAAATTAAGGAGTTGGGAGACAGGTTGACCAGTGTTGAACAAATAGTAACAAGGATTTACCCACCGACTGTAAATTCTGCTGTTTCCCCACGTTCCACGCTCTCTACAAACCCTGAGAAGCCTACTTCCACTGAACACAGGAAAGCACGAACAATTGACTCTTCCCTGAGCATACCCTTTCCAAGGGGCCGTAACAACACTCCTAAGCCTACTAGTGCCCCTTTCAAAGCCTCTAGGTATCCTCAAGTAAAAAGGCATCGAATAAATTTACCCCCCTGAAGCTGCCCCCTACGTGTCCGTTCTTTCCGGGGTGCCTGAACTGGGTCAGGGCAATCACGAAACAAGCGAGGATCTGCTAAATAAGACCATCTTTTGGCTTAACAACAACAGACCGCTGCCGCCCGCCTTAGATGGCGGAATTTTGAGCGTCAGGAGGGTGGGGTGGTTAGGCAGATTGCCTAAAGACATTTCGGGAGACCTGATATTAATCAGATTTAAACACAGGAACATTGTCCCCTATTTAAGACTTTCTCAACCAAAACCTGGAGATGGCCTTATTTCTACTTGGGATTTGTTTGATTTTTACCCGGGCCCCAGAGTATTTAACAATAAAACTTGGTAAAAGGGGACTCTGTTGACCACGTGGTATTACTCTGCACCACATTAGTTAGATTTTAAACAACTGTTGAGTCTTATACACAGGCATGTAAAATGGAAAAAGCCCAATATGTTCTTAATAATTGTATTTCTCTATGTATCAAGGCCCTAATCGATTGCTTCTTTTTTAAGTAACTTTTAATCATGCTATGATTGGTTCTCCTGATCTTGCTTTTTGAATGGTAATGATTTCTCCGATACATTTTTCCATTTCTATTTACTTATTTTAATGAATTGATCAAACTGTTTGTTTTAAATTATTTTCTGTATTTGTATGCTTGTATGATATTTTATGAAATATCGAATAAAGCTTATTTGAATTTGAATTTGACTAATATACCCTTCAAGCAAGAAGATGTGGCCTTTCCGACAGAAAGGCGAAGTAAATACTTTCTATGAAAAGTGCCCTGAGATCATTCATGTGGGCAGGATTATTCAGTGCTTATGATTTCAGTTGAGATTCCTGCTGAAAAAGAACTGGTATTACAGGTAGCAACTTTCCTGGTAATGGGAACAGCTCTGCTGCTATCCTTAAGAGCTCTTGAACACCCAGCTATGTTTTAAGTCACAAATACATACTTCTGTCTTACTGGGCCCATCTCAGAGATGAAAAGCAGTTGTTAAGTGTACCCCTTTTATTAAAACTATTAATGTCTCCATGCAAGCAATGGAAAACCCAAGTGGGTGACTGCAGTAGTAAGAAAGTCTTCATTTGGCTGGCAGTGAGAATGCCAGAATGTTCACTAATTGCATTGAGGTGGGCCAACTTCCAACAAACCAGGATAATCATTTTAAGCCAGGCAGCTATCAAAGTTACAACCAAAGATCTCTCCATCCTGGTTGTGTTATGTTCATCTTCAGCGTATTGCTCCCACTCACAGGGAGCAGCATTTTTTGCTGATTCCTGCTGGCGGGGGCAATGCTGGTTCCTGCTGGATTCGGGGAGCCGGCTGGGTCCCCAGGCGCCTTGAGGTTCCCCATGTGACCCCCAAAGAACATGTGGTGGGTGTCCTGAGTGGGCACCAGGGTGCGCCACATTTGTTGGCCAGCGAAGGAAGATGGGATCCCTGAGGCCAAAATGGCCTGGAGAGGGGGGCCCAGTCCCTCTTTCCAGATGCAGCCGGATCCCAGGGTGTGGTGTCCCTGGGTTAAAAATTGGCATGGGTAGTGAGACCGCGTGCTCCCTCCCCTTTCAGATATGCAGCTGGGCCCCGGGGGATGGGTCCCTGGGGCTAAATTTGGCCCAGGGAGGGGGGCACATTTCCCCTCTTAAATATGTTGATGGGCCCAGGGAGATAGGGATCCCGCAGCCAAAAGCTGTCTGGGAAGGGTGCCCCATGCCCACTCCCCCTAAAAGATGTGCTGGGCACCAGAGGATGGAGTCCCAGGGGCCAAAAGTGGGCCATGGTGGGGACCATGTGCCCCCTTCCCCATTACATATGCAACTGGGCCCTGGGGATAGGGGCCTGCAGCTAAAATTGGCCCTGGGAGAAGGTCACATGGACCCCCTCACTCTTAAATGTTGCTGGGCCCCAGGGGATGGGGTCCCTGGGGCAAAAAGTGGCATGTGCTCCTCCTCACCCTCAAAAATATGCCAGGACCTTCTGGGATGGGTTCTCCAGGGCCAAAATAGGCTCGACGAGGGGGCCTGTGTGTAACCCTCCCTTTAGGGCCATAATAGGTACCTGGAGGGGGGACATTTGGCCCACTCCTCTTTAAAAATAAAAGGTCCTGGGGTCCCCTGGGCCAGGCGCTGTAGTAACCCCATGCCACACATGTCTGAAGGCCGTGCGTAGTGTCGGGTTGGCTGCCTTTGGAGGGGGGGTGACTACTGGGCCTGGCCACCGGCCAGGCATAGTGGTGAACCCCCCACAATGTGCATGGCTAAAGGCTGTGTACAGCCTAGGGTTTGCTGCATGCCGTGGATGGCCACGGCTTGTGGACAACCCTCCACTATGCACGGCCAAAGGCCATGTGCAGCTTGAGTTTGGCTGCTTCTTGGGGAATGGCTGCAACTCCCACCATACATAACCAAGTGCCCTGCGCAGAATGGGGTTGACTGCATGCGGGTGGTCGGTTGCAGGGCTTGGTCGCAAGACCTGCAGCCAACCCCCGCTGCACACAGCTGGAATCCGTGCACGCTAGGAGTTGGATTAATGAATGGTAATTAAATAATACTTGACGGTAAAAAGTTAAAGTAACAATAGTTGTCGATCTCAAAGCTGGGGAATCAGGTTCGAAACTCAGCAGGGATGCTCAACATCCTGTGATTCTGGGAAAATCAATTAATATCCCCGTATCTAACAAAATGAATGTGTCAGTCTGTAATGTAACTGGTGGTCCATGTAAAGTGCTCTGAAACCTTTGGATCTAGTTTCCACTTTATAACCCCCCCCCAAAAAAACCTATATAAACAACCAAATTTTGCCAGTTAGAGTTATCGCAAGTAACTATAACTCTTACCCTGAGACACTATACCTCCCACCCTCACCATCCCCTGCTAATTACCTTGGATATTATGTCACTCATGACATATTCTTTGACATCATAGTGCATGGTGGAGGCCCGAGTTATAGTTACCTTAGGACACGAGTTATAGTTACTTGAGATAACTCTAACTAAAACTGGTGAATCTCAGTGGTTTCTAGAGTTTAAAACTGAAAGTTTTTCCCAACTGTAATGTTAACTTAATCTTTGCTTTTGTCAGTGAATATATATATATATATATATTCACTGAAAAAACCATAGGTTTCAGACCTTATATAGTTAGGAATTAGCATTAAAAAAACGTCTGAATATATAAAAACGTTATCCGCTAATAGAATTAGCATTTAAAAAACCTTGCAAATTCACTGAAAAAACCATAGGTTTCAGGCCATATATAGTTAGGAATTAGCATTTAAAAAACCTTGCAAATTCACTGAAAAGACCATAGGTTTCAGGTCATATATAGTTAGGTATTAGCATTTAAAAAACCTTGGAAATTCACTCAAAAAACTATAAGTTTTAGTGGTGTTATAGTTAGCTGGACATTTTACTCATACAAAACCATTGAAATTGCTCCTATATAGTTAGTTGGACTAACTATATTTCGCGCACCCGCAATCCACTGCTGATGATGTCACATATTACATCATTCATGACATGGTCCGTGACATCACTGATGGCATCACTGATGACATCTCAAATGACATCACTGATGACATCACTGATGACATCATCCAGTGACTGTGTGTTTCTGTAAAGTTTAAATATGTTTTACATATTGAAGAATGAGTAGATGTATAAGTGTCTGGATGAAGGATTTAGTAGGTGCGTGACTGACTGTATGAGTGAGTGAGTGATTAAATGTGTCTTACTGAATGCATGGGTTAGTGACTAAACTGTCTGAATGTGTGCATCAGTATGTCTGCTGTTGTGTAAGATGCTGTACGTGTTGATCAGTAGCTATATGAGTGGCTATATGGGTCATTGATTGGTCGCCCAAGTATTTGTATATGAGACTGTGTCTGTGTGTGGGTGACCGGGAGGTGTGGAAACAGCTGTATGGGCGGTTTACTGTGTGCATTGGTGTGTTGGTGACTGAATGTATATCTCAGTGCTACATGTCCAAGTAAGTACATATGTAAAACACAGTGCATGTGAGAGTTGGTATATATAAATGCCTATACATGAGAGCCAGTGATTATGCAAGTGGCTGTATGGATCAATGTGTACTTGTATCAGTGATTGTTTAAGAGAGTAAGTATGTGTTAGTATATGTTTGAATAAGTAAGGTGTTGTGTGTATAACTGTATAGATGAGGAAATGGGAGTGTTATTGATTCTTTGCATGACTGACTAGGTGTGTGAGAAACTCCATGGATGAGTGAAAGTGTGTGAGTGTCTCTATAGGTGTATAAGTGCATATGATAGTATTGTATTGATGAGTGACTGTATGTATGAGTGATTGTATGGGTGAATGAGTGGATGTGTGTGTAGACCTAGGCTATATTAAGGTTATATTAGAGTGTGAGGAGGTGCATCGTATTATCACATGAATGATATCATCAGTGATATGATCAGTGATGTCAAATGAGATGTCATCAGTGATGTCATTTGAGATGTCATCAGTGATGTCATCAGTGATGTCACTGACCATGTCATGAATGATGTAATATGTGACATCATCAGCAGTGGATTGCGGGTGCACGAAATATAGTTAGTCCAACTAACTATATAGGAGCAATTTCAATGGTTTTGTATGAGTAAAATGTCCAGCTAACTATAACGCCACTAAAACTTATAGTTTTTTGAGTGAATTTCAATGTTTTTTTTAAATGCTAATACCTAACTATATATGACCTGAAACCTATGGTTTTTTCAGTGAATTTCCAAGGTTTTTTAAATGCTAATACCTAACTATATATGACCTGAAACCTATGGTTTTTTCAGTGAATTTGCAAGGTTTTTTAAATGCTAATTCCTAACTATATATGGCCTGAAACCTATGGTTTTTTGAGTGAATTTGCAAGGTTTTTTAAATGCTAATTCTATTAGCGGATAACGTTTTTATATATTCAGACGTTTTTTTAATGCTAATTCCTAACTATATAAGGTCTGAAACCTATGTTTTTGTGGGACCCCCTGAGCAGGTCTAGGGGGTCGGGGTGCTTCTACCCTGCCCCTTTTTTGAGTTCTACACGTTTGTTTTTCTGCTTTCCTGTGCCTCAGTCTACCGAGGCACAAGATGGCTGCCAACAGTTTCTGTTTTGGAGTGTTGACAGACATTGGCAGCCAATCAGAATGCATCTCGAGCTCAAAAGGTAAGCTTACAGTAAGCTTACAGTAAGCTTACACGTAAGCTGCTATAGATATATACAATTTTTTGAACCTAAATTACTCAAAATCCACTGGAGCACATATCTTGAGACATAGCAAAGGCACATCGGGCTACCAGTCCCTACAATTTTGCCAAGTTTGGTGAAAATCCATTCAGCCGTTCGAGCTAAAAGTGCGACAGACCGCCCTATGGAAATTAACATGGGGAAAACACGTTTTGGGACCCCCTTTTATCTCGGCCCCGGCTTGACGGATCCCCCCCAAACTTTCAGGGAAGGACCGGAGCGGCGCGAGGCAAAGTTGCTGAAAAATTCAGGCAGATTCCTCAACCGGCGCCAAAGTTATTCCCAATAGAATGTTGCGATTTCCCTATGGAAATCAATCCTAACTATATATACCTACTGGCTATTGCCAGTAGGTAATATATGTATATATATATTACCTACTGGCTGTTGCCAGTAGGTAGTTATAGTTAGGACCTATTATCAATAGAAAAAACGCAACATTTTATTGGGAATAACTTTGGCGTCGATTGATGAATCTTCTTGCAATTTTCCAAACCTTTGGCCAGTGCAGTTCAGGTCCTTCCCTGAAAGTTTGGGGGTGATTGGTAAAGCAGGGGCTGAGAAAAAAGGGGGGTCCCAAAACGTGTTTTCCCCATGCAATTTAACATAGGATCTTTAGCCACGGCTACAGCCTGAACGGCTGAACAGAATTACACCAAATTTGGCAGAGAGGTAGTCCTCAGTTCCTACTTGTGCCTTTTGCTTATATTGTGCGAGGATTGGCATCGTAGCATAAGCGCACCGTCCCGATCACGCGCTCAATGCTAATTGGCTGTCAAGTGGTTGTAAACATTCGAAACCAGGAACTGTTGGCAGCCATTTTGTGCCTCAGTAGAAGCGAGGCTGAGGAAGTCAGTGGAATATGTGTTCAAAACGGAGAAAGGGGGCTGGGTAGAAATAATTTTACCCTCTAGACCTGCTTAAGGGGTCCTAGAAGGATCCCCAGGGCCCACATTTTTATTTATTTATTTAAACCGGGATGCATGTAGGGTGCGTGGACTGTGCTGTAAAATAAATAAAATAAAAGGAGGTTTTTTTAAATAATTCATCTCCGGGGGGTTAAATTCCGAGGCAAAATTATTAATTTTTTTGTGGGTCCCAGAGGGGCCCTCCAGCCTCGGGCATCATCAGCGCCCGCGGCTAAAAAGAAAAAAAATGGTGGGGGGAGGGGTCGAAGGTCTTGAAAGCCGCAGGGACCATCACCCATCGGGGGTTTATGTATTGTGGGAGGGGGACTGGGTGGCTCCCCTCCTGCAGCACTCGAGGGCACCGTTACCCACCGGGGCTACAAAAAAAAGTATGGCTAGGGAGGGGGTGTTGTAAGGTCTCCAAAGCCCGGGGGACCACCACTCCCTGGGTCTTTATGTATTGTGGGAGGGCCGGTTCCTGCAGTGTTCCGGGGTGTTCGTCCCATCCTCCCATAGCAAGGAAATCTGTTCTCTCTTTCAAAATCAGATTGCTTTTCCACATGGGGAGTTGTATGTTAGTAGTTCGTGATGTGGAAAAGTAATGCCGAGTCCCAAACGCGTAGAAGTTGTGCATCAAAGGCTCTGGAGTCCGGCACCCTACAGATTATGAGTTGTGCATCCAGCCCGTGCACACCACGGGGCCGCATTAAACGCTGCGCTGGGTGCGCGACTTGTAATTTTACCGTAAAAAAATAGCCCCTATCAGTAATTTCTAATATCTCCGGGGACCCTATCCCCCGGGTCTTATAAAAAATGTTGGGGACCGTGAGGGGAGTTACAATGCCCCCACGGTCCCGCCGGCTTCCCGCGTTCTTTGGGAGTTGGCATTGTTTTCCGCAAGGGGAGATGCTAACTTGTATGTGAAAATGCAATCTGCTTTTTATTTTGAAAGTGAGAACAGATTTCTCTGCTCTGTCTTTCAAAATGCAAACTAAGTTTGCTATGGGAGGACGGGAGCCGTGAGACTCCCGCCCTCTCAAAGCAAACAGCAGTGTCCCGGGGGTAGGCACCCCGGGACACTGCATGAGCCGGCTGTAGGACGTTGCGGTATCTAGGGCTCTTGAGGGCTCTCACAATTTACACATTTCCTGGGGTGGTGGTTTCCGGGGCTTGACGGGGGTCGTTGAGGCCCACACACTTCTAATTTTGTAGGGGGGTCTTGGACGCAAAGTAGTGCAAGGGGGTTGCAAATCTGGTACTCAGTGTTTTGTTTTACTTTGCTTTCCTTTTTGGTCTTCTAGAGGATCCAGGGTTAATATAACGGTTTTTGTACAGCCAGTACCTTTCAACTCTACCCCCAAACGGCTTTCTGCCTGTTACCATAGTTCCAGTTCATGGAACACTTAAATGAGCACAGAGGTTAGAAGTTCACCACACTATGTTGGTAATGGAAAAATATTACTGTGCTGGAGTTTTTAAATTTTTCCATAGCAATCGTTATTCGTAGGTTTAGACTCTGGTAAAGATCTGGTAAAGACATAACCTCAGAATTATAAAAATCATTTCTATTGGGGACCGCTTACCCCCCCCAAAAAAACGTATATACATTTTTTTTATTTACTTTTATTAAAACAATAAATAACTGGAAACGTAACTTAAAGATAACAATACAATAAATAACTAGAAACATAACTTTAACAAAAAAATATAATAAACAAAATGTGATATGGAGTCCAATAGAAGTACGGTAGGTAATCTGCAAAACAAAAAATTAGTGTTTAAAATTAGATCGATGTTACTAACATTACAAGTCAAATTAACAGTTGAAGATATTTCCTTTTAACGTGTGCAGTGTGCCTGATACATTTCAATTGTCTTATAGGCTTGCGTTCAAGTGTTGTCTGTATGGAAGAGCCTACTGCGTCAGATTTACATTACAGATTAACAGGTCTTTAAAATGATTCAGAGATGAGACAGAATTAGGTGAGCGATCAAGTCATTATGCAGGACAATATTCTTTAGCGCTTATTTACAAGACTCTTGCGCCAGTTTTGTGTTACTTTTCTCATGTTGAAAGTGACGCAAAAGTGGCGCAAGGGGCTTGTAAAAAAGGTCTTTCATTTCTAATGCATTTATTCAGAAGCATTGTATATCTAGGTCACTCTGCTTACCTTGTATAAACACTGTGGCCAACAGAATTCACAACTTGAACTCAGCTATGGTTGGTCATGGCAGAGTGGACAGCAGCGTCCATAACTTTAAAAGAGAAAGAGAAATGATTTGAGAGGGAGAGAGAGAAAGAGGGAGAAAACGACATTAAAACTGCTAGAGAATGAAAGTTATAGATGGAGCAGTTTATAGTGGAGAAAATACTCGTAGCTCACCTTTTGCCTTGGTTGTGTGTCCAAGTATGTGCTGGTTCATAGTGTACCCTCCAGTTTAGTGATCTGAAATATAGTATATCGAGTTAGTCATAGTATAGTACATACAAAAGTGGGGTAAGGGGCTTGTAGATTTGCCTCTCACACTGTTGTAATCTATCTATTGTCACTGCTCTGAGGTAATTGTACATTCCTACGCAGTGAAACTGCTGCACACTACCCACTCTCTCCTTTCTCAGATGACTTGTTGTTTCGGAAAGAAGCTTTTTTGCTCACCATGTGCCATTGGCGTGGTTCAAAGTGGGTGCACCACGTGTCGTAGCAGCCTTCTCAAACCTTGTTACGATGGCCACGCATCATCGCAGAATCCTTGAACATTGAGTTTTAGAGGTGTTGGGGGGACGCCAATTTGTGAAACACAACCTATAAGATAAAAAAGAAGTTAAAATTGTGTGTAATTTTTTTATCAAAGGAGAGAGGAAGTGAGAGAGTGACTGCAACTCAGCTCAACTTTCTGTCACCAGTGTGTTTTTCACCACGTGCTGGGACATAATGCACACTGAAGCTCTACATCTAAAAGACAGTAAGAGAAAGATGTTATGTTTGGTAATTGTTACTATCTTAATGTGGAGTTGAATAACATCGGCCTTTCACACGCGTTCCCTCTCACATTTAAAAGAACTATTTGTATAGTTTATATTCCGTACGTTTGAGCGATTATAAAAACGTTCCTGGTATTGGAAAAAAAAATGTACATGTAATTTGATACACTTTATAGGACTGCGTTTGTCTAAATCGCTGAGTCACTTTTTTGTATCCAGTCTGCTACAGCCCTTCGACCCCCTCCGATGCACACCCAGGCTTCACTGCTCACCTTTTCATGGACAGGACACCTTCTGCATCATGTAGTCACGATCTGCCACTGAGAAGTCTCACATATGGTGCTGAGTCTTGATATCGGTATGGTTAACGACATACTCGTACTCCCATCATCATTGCAGGTTTCTCACCCACTCAGTGCTTCTGATACCACTACCTCAGTGACCAAAGAGGCCACACACGTAGTGGTGGGCCCCCCTACTCGGTGGTTCGGGCCTACATGAGGCGTTTGAATCAGTAGGATGGGCCATCACAGCGCTTGGGATGGGAGCAACTCTAAAATGGCATAGAGCATGTGCGCCCCGTCTTTTTTATTGGTACGGTCATGTGTGTAGTGATGGATGCTCTGGATGGGTGTGGTGTGGGTGTTTACCAGCCATGAGGGAGTGTATTTGTTGCCGTTCTGACAACTAGACCTGGAACTAAGAAATCACTATGATTAAATATGGGCAATGTTTCGTTGTTGTGTTTTTCCTGGAAGCGTAAGTGGAGTGGGCTGGCGTGACGTATGCCAGTGCTGCGCCAGGCTCTAAACCATGATTCCGGAGCTATGGGCGTGGTCCCGTAATGAGCTATATGAGAAATCAAGTGATTCGGGTGTCTGTTTTGTAGTGCTAACGTCACCTGGGTCTTAAATAGAAATGTGTCATTATATCTGTAAAGTCCCACAACTTGGCCAACATGGAAGGTACGGGGTATTACTGACTCTATATTCGTTCATAGTTGCACACATAAAAGATGGTGGACATGACACATTTCTGCGATTATGAATGTTTGTTGTACATTCAGTGGAGTGTTAAAGCTGTAGTAATACAGGGCTGTGAAAGGTTTAAGTTGCAGTTTTTTGCACATGAAGAGCAGCTAATATATATATACTTATGTGGTTATTCAGGTACACTGTAGAACTTGGTGCTGGAAATCAGTGTTCGAGCTTCGGAGTTGCGTCCACATCCTGTTATTGTAGAGTAATGACGTAATGTACGCGTGCCTGAAAATGTATTAGTTTTGGGTTGATTTTGTGCTATATAAATATGCTAAAAAAGAAAAAACATTTAAAAGGAGGAATAGCCCACACTTACTGTCACAGGTAAGATGGTTGCATACACTATTTATAGCACAATATAATGTGGTAGGGCGGAGGAGCAGCATTTTACAAACACAATAAATACACAGACACAGATAGATAGTTGATGTGGGTACGGGCACGTGTGCTCGACTCCATTTTATTACGTTGTTGTTGGTAAGAAGTAGAATAGTAATCATGATATCATATACAGATATTCAATCATAAACAGTTTATGACTTCTACTGTACAAAGTTAGGAGCATTGTATGTCAAATAATACACAGAAGATTCTATCGTAAAGAGTTCATGAGTTGTGGTGGACTGAGGTAGGGGCGGTTTGTGTGGAGCCTGCGATGATGCGTGGTCCAGGCAGACCGCACTGGTAAAAATGTGTTTTGACTATTTAATTTTGCCTTAACAAGGGCATGTGGCGATTATTTACGGTGTACTGAGTTAGTGGTATGGCTGGTGTTTATCGTGTGCTCACCCTGCGATGATGCGTGGTCTGAACAGGCTGCACTGAAATCATTCACTGTTGCATACTGGACTATATGAACTTTGAGGGGGAAAAAAACTAGCATCGATGGTTATCAATTGCTGTGAAAATTAGGTGTACTGATTGCTCCTCATAACAAATTAAACGATTCCTCTTTACGCAGTGCATTGTAACTATCACAAATTGGGGATGTACGCCTGGTGGCGATGTTGAAGGTGATACCCCAGAGGTACTTGGTATTGCTGGTGGTGGAGGTACATTTTGGTGCAATCTTGTACATTGTTTGTTATCATAGTTCACATGATGCAGCTATTGAAGGTGCTTGCACATACTAGCAGTGCAACATCACTTTTTTTTCTATGCTTTAAATACATCGAGGCTGAATTTTATGCTGTCTGTAGTGTAGATGAAAAGGTAAATTCAAGTTGTGAACCCTACTGTGCACAGTGTACATAGTAGCTAGTAGTCAGTACAGTTATAGAACAAAGTTTTTTTCGCTTATTTTAACAAAATATGAATACATACAGTATAATTGTCTCTGCATTAAATAAATCAAGGTTGAATTTCCTACTGTCTATAGTGTAGATACAAAGGTGAATTCAAGGTGTATACCCTGCTGTCCGCAGTGTAGATCTTAGGGTGGAGTGCATCAACTGCAATTATGATTGAAGTGGAAGATAGAACATATATGCAGCGTGCATTTCATTATTCAACTAAATGTATAAGTGATATAAAATAAGTTTTTCAAGCAGGCATAATAAAGGGATATTGTGTAGGGTTTGATAGGGTGAATTGTGTATAGTATTTCACCGGTAGTCTTAGCATTGTGTACATTATTTTTGATGTTTGAGTTCTTCCCCTTATACATACTCGGTTGCCACATCTCTGTAGATTAAGCTAGTATGCTGTTGAGGGGTTATATTATTTTGAAAAGGTTCATTGTCCTGTTTTGCGATGCCTTTGAGGTAGTAGGAAGGAGAGGTCTGTGGGGGTGGTTGTAGTGGTAGTGGCGCTGAGTATTGTGATTTTGTTGGGTGTCGGAAGTGTATAATTACAATCTCTAACACATATTGCTTTTTAAACATGGGTGTGAGTTGGATGTAATTCACGTAGTAGATGTTCAACGTTTTTACAGTACTTAAATGTTGATATTAATTTGTTAGTGGTAAGTGGAACTATTGCCTGATTTTTTACGTAGCATTGCAGATTTGGTTTCTGGTTGAAAATATGGGGAAGTGGTCAACATAATAAGTAAAAATTGTCATTTAAAAACCCTTTGAAATTCACTGAAAAAAACATAGGTTTCAAGCAGGTTATAGTTAGGAATTATCATTTAAAAAACCTTTGAAATTCACTGAAAAAACCATAAGTGTCAGGCAGTGAATATATATATATATATATATATATATATATATATATATATATATATATATATATATATATATATATATATATATATATTCCGAATATCCAGTTCACCGCCAGGTAGGACGCCAAAAAATCACCAGAACACAGACCAATTAGGTGCATATTGTTTTAATTACTGCAGAGTATGCCGCATGACGTTTCGGCTCCTTGGAGCCTTGCTCACATGACAACGTCCCACATGCATTTGCTCATTTTTAAAGTGCCAGTGATTACTTTTGATTGACACCATGTGATGTGTAGTTCAATGGACATAAAAGAAATACACACAGTTAAAATTGCGTTGGTAGTAATACATACTGATATAATACATTGTAAAATTTACTAACTTGATAAATATTGGTAAAATACCGCTTATCAATACATCACAACAGGTAAATTATAGTACACATCTAATAAGCTAACAAAAAGATTAAATGGCCTATGTTCTCGCTTTAAAACAATGTCTGTGCAAATCAGCGCAATAAGTGCAAATAATGCATTGTAAACATTGTATATCACATTTCGCCCATGGTATATCAAGGGTTTATGGATATTGTTCATATTGTGCAAAATAGCTAATAGTGCAAAATCGCAGAGATGTTCGCCAAGTAATGTGCAAATTACTTAATTGATAAATATATTTACATGTTGTAGTGTAGTTCCTATTATCCCAATAGGCTCTGCGCATTGGAATAATATCTTCAATAGTATAGACCTAGGGCAGAGGTTAACTAGGTCTTCTACCGACGATATTAGACTTAAAGTTTTGTGTTTGCCAGCTAGCTCAGAGTTCACTAGAAACTTTCTCGAATAGGCAAGGAGGATCTGAACCTCCCTGGATAGACAAGAAGGGATTTAGTTTCTGACAACAATAGAACATGACAACTTTGCTCTCCCCTAATCAAGAGTGTATCTCTAGAGTCGTGTGAAAACAAAAGACAACTTATTTTACTCAGTCAGTTCAGTGCATTCTTAGTTTCACCAGTTTGTAGAGAAAGGAAGAGATGGGCGTGTCCAATAAAAGATGTTATTTATTGATCAGTCTCTTTTCTCGTACAAGAGAAATGAATCGCTATTATTGCAATACTTATAGTTAAGTAAAGTGCATACAGTAAAGACAGAATTATAAAATAATACTGTAAAAGCATTGATATGGTTTCTGAGCCATATGATACTTTAAAATGGATAAAATAGATACATACATATATACATTTGACTAATCGTACTCAACTGGTGCTTCTAACCACGCCTACCCCAGTGTACCTGACCTAAGCCTAATACGTGGGCGGGAGTAGATAAGTAGCAGTTTAAGTTAAGTTTGTTTTCCCAAGGTCTGACTCAAGAATTCTCTGCAAGGGGTTATTCAGTTCAGTACCTGGGAATTAGAAGGTTTGAGGGCTGGTATCTCTTATCCCAGGTCTTGATATTCCAGCTGCCTGCGAGGGCGGCTTGGAAGCGCCGGAGCTGGATTTCTCGGCAGGAGAAAAGCAGCGTCTCTCTCTCTCAGCGCGTCAGGAAGGAGGGGCAGCGCCTGTGGGCTTCGCTCTCAGCTGGGCTCCTCGCCAAGTCTCGCTGCTCCAATCTCGTCACCACCGCGTGTGTTTGCTTAAGGCAATGTCGGTGATATTTATACCTGAAAGGTGCCGAGATTGACGTAAGGATGGACATAAATACGTCAATAAGGATGTCATACGAACTGATCGTTAGCACATTCTTTACTGAAGTTCTCGGTGAAATCAAAACAATGGCTGCGGGGATTTCCCAGGTCGCTGTAGGTTTGATTTGTTTTGAGAACTCTGTATGCCTATTAGGGGGCTGGAGAAAGAGTGCTTGCCTAATGAGATGGCATGCGCTATGACCTAATCAGATAACACGCTTCTGTGCCGTGGTATGGCTTAATCAGATAACGGTTTTTGCGCCGTTGAATGGCTGCTAGTTACTTATTAACCAGACAAGGGTCAGGAATAGGGGGATCGATACAGTACCCATAGGAAATACATCACACCCACTCCACGTAATCTATGTCCATATTTACAAATCTAGGCATAGTAAAAAACTAGTAGTATATGTGTATACCGTACCACCCCAAAATACAATCACATGTATTTCGAAAACTGGAAATGTGAAATACACGAAACGATGCGAATAGTTACTATATGCACTCAAGCAGTATAATAAATGAAAAATCTGTTACGCATATTTCTAAATCAGCATAAATGAAACCGAGAAATTTACACATGAAATGGCTCTTAATACAGAAGAAAAAAATTGCGAGACCATTCCATCACAAAGCATAAAATACTCATGAACATGCTAGGGGGTAACTAAAGTCTCTAGAGCACCTAAGAATAGAAATGTAGTTCTCTAAGAATAGTTCTACTTTAAGCAGAAGATAAGTGTACCAAAAATTGTGTAAATATTTTCGATTGGAAAAAAATTGTTCCCGCTGTCTGAAAAACTGATGAGAAAAAATTCCCATATCGCTTTTTAAAGTTTGAAGGCCAAATTCAGGATGTGAGGAACGCCGTGTGCTAGCTTGCTCAAAGTCATTCTTTCTGCTCGGGTGAAAACATCATATCATTTAGACTGTTGAAAAAACTGTCAACAGTTTCTTGCGAAAGTTCCACTAACTCGGAAAAAGTTGTTACCATGCATTCTTGAGCATGATTGCCTTCATTGATGTTATGACCAGCATAGCTGACAGAAGGTTGTAACTGATCGATGCTGCTTTCATCTTGTACTTCACTACCCCTTAATCGTAGTGGTGAAGCCTCCACGAATGCCGTCATCAGGATTGGTAGCCGCTGGGGACAGCACAATGCATGAGCCGTTACCGGACCCAACAATGTATCCGCGTCCATTGGCACATCCGATTGTAGTGCCAGACAGGTGTCCAACACGCATTCTTCGCCACATAGCAAGCACCTTAATACAGGCATAACACAACGTTGCCACAAGGGTCTAAATGAAAGAAACCAAGTCATGTTGAGGTCTCTCAGCCGGGCTAGTCCAAGGACTTTAGTTATGCGGTCCCTGTAGCGCATGGCTAGTATCGTTTCTTCCATCGTCGCTGGTGTCTTGTCTGTGACACGGTTTGCCATAGCGAAGCAACAGGATCAAAAATAGGATGCCTGCCACTAGTCCCAATAGGAGAGGAAGTCCGCCAAAAATGGAATGGACAAAATCAGGAAAAATACCCAGGATGGCTTTGAATGGTGTTAAAGCTCCTGAAAACACTGTCTTAAATACACTTGAGACACCACTGGTATCAGAAATATTTAAGATTTCGTTCAGTATTTCTGCGAAATGTATGGGGGAATTAGTTGATAACAGTGAATGAATCTCTGCCGTTGTCCTTGCAACTTGGAGATCATACGTTTCTTTTGATGACGTTAGCCTGGTCGGCATCTGTAGGAGCACTGTCTTCATTCTGCTTAAAGTATCAATTCGAATAGAAGCAATTTTCAAGTTGGGCCATAACCTTGCCTCCCTGTCTGGAGAATCGTTCGGGAACAATACTCGTTCACAGCACATGACCTTCTTAGTCACAGTTATGAGATAAGGTTTTCCGGGCAGCAAACTACAACATCTGCGATCTACTATTAGAATGTAACTCCCGTTCGAGAGTCTCCTAAAGAATGGTTCTATTTGTGTTGCAGGTGTGCCTAGCTGGTAACATGAAAGGTTATTTGAAGTCCCTTCACAGGCTCCATGCAAACTAATACCCTGACACAGAAGTGTACCGCTTAGTGACCTCGCACAATTATTGCCACTAAGAAACACCTTCTGGCCTTTATTACTGACACATGCATGTGTATAGGGCAAGTTCCATGTTGACTTAATGTACCCTTTACCCAACCTTTCATACTGGCCTGCCTGTATATATTTTTGGCAGTATTGAAACTTGAAAGTTGACATCCGAATATTAATTATCCCATGTATTATGCATTCGATGACAGGTCGTTCTGACATTGTTAATGGTAATCTCTCGAGTTTCTCAATGCTCAGAATTGTATAATCAGCACCCTTCTGTGCCATACTGATTTGTTTATCAGTAAGGTTAAAGATATTAAATAATGACGTTGTGTTGATTAAACGCCAAGGCACATAGCCTGAACGCAGATTTTGTAACGTCCAGCCAAGCTGTACAATAGAACGCAATTGGGACTGACCGTGTTGTAACATCAGTAAGTCTTGCGATATTATATCGATTGCTGAAGACACAATGCTGTCCAAAGAATATATTCTGGAAGACAGAGTCATTAACCCATTGTCCACAACAGAAAGTGATTTTTCCAAATTAATACGGTCAATTTCCCGTATTTTCTCTGCTGTCTCAATTTGAGCTTCTTTCCAGGCTTCGTTATATGCTGCATATATAGAGGCCGCTATGAAACGTTTTTGACGCTGTTTGCGTGGTCCCATAATGAAATCACGCAAGTCAGCACCTTCTGTAAGTAAAGTTAGGTGTTGCTTAATTTCTGCCAGTGTGGATGTTTGTAGCCATTGAAGGCAGAGCTTGCCCGCACTGTAGGTGGTTACTATCCCTGGATGTTGTCTTTGGGAATATCTAGGGTCTGCCCTGGTCAATGTGAACCCCTGTATTTTGTTCAGGAATCTGTCTTGACAGTTATTTGTATCTGTGGGCCAGATCAACCATTGTTTCCATTCAGGATGTGTTCTGTTTTGGTTTAATATATGGTTTACGTCTATCTCAACATCTATAGAGCTATTACTGTTCACTGTTGGCTTTGGAATAGACGGTTTGTTTAAATCTTTGATTTTGGCTAAGCCAAGACAGGTAGTTTGTTGAATAGTGTCATTCAAAAATATAATTTGTTCTGGGATCATGCAGGCTCTAAACAATGATTCTATACCTTGTACTTGCCAATCTCTTGTACCCCAAACAGTTTTTGCTTCAATATTATTGTTCCAGAAATCAAAACCAAATGTATTCATTTGCTCAAAAAATAAATCTGAATATATCAATTTTGTGTTTGTAAGCATGGTCTTCATACCTGTCTTATTTGACAATTTGAAATAAAATGTTTCTGCTTTACGTGTGTTAAATCCTGAAAAGTATGAATATTTATCATAAAATGTTTTCGAGCTACCCTTTGGACGAGTAGCACAATGTTCCCATTGGTTATAATTTAAAACATTTCTAGGTTGTGCAGATTTATGTAGATAATGGTTACCATAGTGGTTGTAGCAGAACATCTGATCATAATTAGACGAACCCTGCAAATAATCATGTTCTGTAAATTTAGCAGACATCACTAGGTCAGACATCATATCATTAATACTTTCAAAGTCCCAATCATCAGCAAATGTGCTTGGTTTTACAAAGTCACTCAATGAGATCTTGAATTGGTGTGGATACTTCAGGATTTCAACGGACCATAGATTTCATAATCAGTATTGTCCCATGCTACCCCGCCGGGTATAGGGTTGGCTGTGAAGTTGACTGAAGAAAGTTCTCTTTTCTCGACGTGTGAAGATGTGTGTGGTTTAAGGACCAAGTTGATTTTCTGGCTTGCTGTGTCCATTGTTGCATATTTTCCCTCAATAAAATGTCCCAAGCATAGTACCATGATGAGCCAAAGTATGAGGACAAATGCACCTAATGCCACCCAAATTTCAATCCATGGAGAAATCAGATAGGTTTCTTTCAGTTGTTGAAAAAGTTCCTTAGCTTTATCTTTAAAAGTTTTTGTTGATGGCTGTTTCTCAGATTCACTTAGATCTTCAGAGAAATCATCGAAGTTGATGAAGTAGCCGGATGCTGTTCTGTCAATTGTTCCAATTGCTTCTGGATTACTTTTTGCTTTATGAGTTTGCTTTGTTTCATCAGCATAGTCATTTGTTACATCATCGTAGGGTGGTGTGTCACGACTAAATGTTTTTATTTGGGTTTTTAGAGGTTTAAGTTCCATTGCTTTGTTGCATAGTTCTTGTTGATGTTCTGTAGAGTTTTCGAATGTGATTAGTCTCTCAGTTTGAACCTCTGTATTCGTACCAAACTTTGGTGTTCTACTACTTCTTGGGAGTCCACTTGGCCTACTGTTTGTTATCGGCCACATGATTGTGGTTTTACCAGGTCGATTGATACAACTCGGTACTCCTTTTTACCAGCAAGGGGCGGTAGTACTACTGATCTTGTCCCGTTGACAGACAAGACAGGAACTGCTTTTCTGTAAGAAGGCCCAAATTCCTTCTTTACCGCGATCTTCTCCCTGACTAGATCCCCGACTTTTGGAATCCAGACAGGCCTTGCTGGGACAGGTGGTTTCTCTTCAGTGGTCGTTGGCTGCTGTTTCAACTTTTTGTTGCTCAGGTCTTTCCTTGTTTCATTTAAGTCCTGTAAAATAGCCAAACGATCTTTGATATCAAAGCATTTATCTTTAACCACTGAAGTCTGACTATCAAGATCTTGGATCATCATTCTAGTCCCGAACAATAGTTCGTACGGACTGAATCCTTTCAGAGAATTTCTTGGCAGGTTATTTAGACTACGTTGGACACTTATTAAATGTTTGACCCACCCAGCTCCCGAACCTAATACCTTTTCCGTTATAGATAGCTTTATGCCTTGGTTTTTTCTTTACACCATCCTGTATCCCTCAGGAAGGAAGTGAGAAGAGTCCCGCCATAAGCTTGAGGGCTAAAGGGAAAATATTAGTCAAAATGTAGCATGCTCCTAGCGTATATGCCATTATAGACTCGCAAATCTTTTTATAACAGTCCAGACGTCAGCCGAGCGCTGGGGTCTACATTATAAGTGAAAATTAGTCTTTTTATGTTAATATGACGCTTTTTTCATGATGGGTACTTTCTTATTGTTGTTGTTTATCGGGAGCGAAATGCCATGGCAATAGTCCTCCTCGCTCGCCACTGCGATCTCTGTTACAGTCTGGGCAGTTTTTTGCAAAAATGTGATGATGCAGACTCATGCCTGGCCACCAGTACACTGATTGTAATTCTTCTAGGGAAACTTTTAGGTTGAGGTGTCTAAGACCCTCACCCATATGTGCGTCTGCGATTAACAAGCCTCTCCTGTCCATGTTTGGAATTACTCTGTCCCCCACTCCAGGGATTCGAGCAAAAGGAACGGAGTTTGCATCGATTATGTATGTATAGTTGAGTGGGTAATTGATCGGTAGCGCTGAGCAGTCGCCTTTTGATGACGTTTTTACCGCCAGCACAGTTTCACCGTCAATGTATTTTACTGAACGCTTATTTCTAGCTACGGAAGCTGATGTAGTTGCTGCCGCTGTGGCTGTCTCAGCCAATGAATTCCCTGCAACGTGAACGCCATCACGCTGATGACTCACTGAATGTATCACGTGAGTTTTTGGTAGTTCTTTCTTTAAAAGAACTACTTGTTCCCAAAGCGCTTTCTGCTTTATTGTGGCACCTGTGTCATCTTTGTAACCATTCTGAATCCATTTCTGTAAATCGTTATTGTATGATTTGACGCAGTAATGCGAATCGCACACTATAAGTGTCGGGAATTCGCGATCGGCATTATCTAGCGCCATTTTTAACGCTATAATTTCAGTTTGTTGTTCTGAATTATTCTCCACTGAGTGTGTTTTTGTCAATAGAGGTCTTAGTTTACCTCCGCGCCACACTTCTTTTGTAACTTCACATGTGGCGCTGTATGCTTGCTCTCCCAAACTGAGGGTTGAGCATGTCCGTCTGTATAGATTACACAGGCGTATTGTCGTAAGGGCAGAATGTCGATTGACAGAGGATATTCTCTTTCATATTCTAGATATTTTATTTCCTTCATTTCCGGATCAAAATAGTATTTTACTTTGTCTGTAGCAATAGAATTTACCCATTGTATCCATTCTGGATTCAATGCCATTGTCGGTAAATTACATGGGATTGTTAATGCCTCAAAAGCTGATTCTGCTGTTCTGACTGTAATACGTCTACCGTCAGCTTGGTCTTTTTCTCTTGCTACAGCCGTTTTAACCGCATGAACAATGTTTTCTTTAATGCTGAACGTTTTTTCAGCTTCTGTGTACAAGTGTGATTTGTATGCAATTGGTACATTTTCTCCCTCATTAGAGGTCAGGTATGTGAATCCGCATCTTCCTGGGATGACTCGAATCACAAGATTGCGTGTGTTGTCACGTGTTTGTAATTTTGTTTTAACTAACATGTCTGTTTGTAAAGATCTCAATATTTCTGTGTGTTTTTGAGTCCAGTTGATTCTTTTAAAATCTGGTTTTATTAGATCATAGAGAGGTTTAACTCTCTCTGCATAATTTATAATGTAAGTTCTTCCGAAATTCAGGAAGCCTAGAATTGATTGTAGGTTTTTTAATGTTTTAGGTGCTTGGATTACAGCACATTTCTCTAGGAAATTGTCAGCCAGGCTTTTGCCTTCACATGATAGTTCATATCCTAAAAACAGGACTGTTAGATGGGCAATTCTTGACTTTTTAAAGTTGAATTTGTAACCCTCTGCTGCGAACCCAAGTATTATGGTGTTCACTCGCTTCAAGTGAGTATCCAAGTCATCATCTGTTAGATAGATGTCGTCGACATAAGATAATGCCTCGTCATCATATGTTTGTAGTAACTCTGTTACTCTCGCTGAGAATAATCCTGGGCTGTTCTTGAACCCCTGGGGCAAACAACAGAAATTTTTTTGCGCGCCATTTATTGAGAATGCCGTCAAATATCTGCTCTCTGGTGCTATATTTTGACAAAAGAATCCATTAGAGATGTCTAATGTTGTTTTGTATTTTTTGCGCACTATGTTATTCATTAGTGCAGCACTATGCGAGTTTTGTACTGCAAAGGTTTTGCAGCATGAGTTAAGGTGTCTGTAGTCCAAAACAAGACGATATGAATTGTCTGGTTTGGAGACAGGAAACAAAGGATTATTCATTTGTGAGGTGCAAGTTTCAATCACCCCCTGGTATTCAAGTTGATCTAGGATCTCTTTTACCTGTTTTTTAGCTTCTTGCTTAATTGGGTACTGCCTCTGTGCAGTAGGTTGTGATTTTAACTGGATTTTGTGAGGAGGAGAGTCCTCATCCCATCCCACATGATTTTTATATAAGGCAGGGGCTTGAGCTACTGCCCACTTTCTTGCAAGTGTATATTTTTTATGAATTGGAATATGATTTGAGAAGGCAGGCATAATTATTTCTTCGCCATGTGGGCACTCCCTGACAAACTCGGGTGGCCAGTCTCGTTCAGCTAGAAGGATGTCATAGCCCTTGGAGAGATTATCCCAAAATAGACCCCTTATTTTTCTAGTCTTATCCCCCTCTATACGCAATGTTATTTCATATATTTTATGAGGTTTGCTAACTCTGGTATCTGCAGTTTCCACTTGAATGTATTCATTCGTGTCCACTGTCTCCAGATGATTCATAAGGACTTTGCGAGCTATGCTCACTTCTGCTGCGCTGTCTAGCATTGTCTGAGCCCATTCTCCGTTTTTCAGCTGTGTCCTCAGTATTCTCGGCATGATTTATTACTTTAATACTGGCTACCTTCTTCTTTGGAAATTGTAATTTTTTATTTTGATGAGCAGGTTCCTTGTCTTTGGACTTGACGTGCTCTTCCCTGTGTTCTGATCGTCCTCTTCTTTCCGATTTCTGCGAGGAAGTCTGAAAAGATTGAGAGGGACGTGTATCAATATCTTGATATTTATCAGGTTTTTTATATTATCCCTATTTCTAAGGTTGTATCTTTTCACAGAGTGCTCCCTTTGGGGAGACTTGCGTCCTTGGTCAGGAGATCTTCCTCTCCGCCGAGAAGACCTTCCTCTGGACTGGAATCTTTTTTCTTTAGGATTGGATTGTTAATTTCCATCCCAGCTCTTTTTTTGAGTGTTCAGATTATTTTTGATAAATACCTTTTCAGGACTTTCAACTAGTTGGGGTTTCACTGGTATTCCACCCAAACTATCTCTTCCTAGTTCTTCATAGGATTTTTCTATAATTCTGGCAATTTCAGATGGTTGGTCTGCTATATTTGTCTCTTTTAACCTCTGGCGGATCGCCACATTTGCTGCTTCTCCCTTTATGTTGGCTAATAATATTGCCGAGACCTGCTTGAAGTCTTTCAGTAATTTCATACCGAGAGTTAAAGCGGGTTCTGGACCGTATTCATCTTGAATTTGTTTTAGCACATCTGGTATTACTGACATGGATGGTACACCATGTGTTTTTGTGTAAATGGAAGCAAAGACTGTTCCCCAAGTGTCACAGTTCTCCACATGTGGTGCGATTCCCATTGGAAGACAGATAGTCAGAATCCTGTGTTTCTCAACAGGGGTGGTATCTGGAAACACCGCCTCAATTTGAGTGATTTTTTGTGCTAACCAGAATGGAATTTGTTTCCGTTTTGTGGGTACTTTACCTAGACAGGACTGTATGTTCTGTGGTGTAATTTTATTTGTGTTCCCCTGATGAGGGGTCAGCTGTGGAATTTTAATTGCTGGTTGGACTGTTGAAGTCCGCATTACATATTGGACTAATTGTCTATGTATTTTAATTAGCTGTTTTAGCTGTGTTAAAAGATCTGGTGCAGGCATTTCTTCAATGTCTGGATGTGGTGTGTATCCGGCTAGGACCGGCCACGTTGCTCCTGGTCTACCTAGTGGACCGAGCCTGGTGATGTGATTATTATGTTTTAGGGCGCCATTAAACAAGAGCAGGTGCTCTTGGAATTTAAGTGGTATTTCCACCTCCTCGAAAGGGGTGTACTCATTCGGAGGTTCCTCTGTTTTGTAATAGTGGAACTCCTTCGTCACAGCATTTGCTGCTGGAAAGTTTATCCATGAATAGAATACCTCTGTCTGCCGATATTCGTGTGCCTCAATTACGAATATGACTGTACCACCTCTTGGTGTCAGTCCATTTTCTATAAGTTTTAAGGTTATAGATTTTCTTATGCTGACCGGGATGAGAGTTGCATCCGGGTCTTGTTGTAGGAGACTATTGTCAGCTGCTAGGAGTTCAGCTGCTATTCTAGCTGTCTCTCTTCCTTCTTCAGTGTCTGACATTTTACTGTTAGGAAGGTTATTTTGTTTGTTTGCAGATCAGGTTTCTATGGAAACAAAGATTAGATGCACAATATTTTGGAACAGTGTATCCTTCAACGTTGAATAAACCAAGAACCATACATAGGAGTCTCCTCCTGCGAAGTTTGGCGGATATAAACCTTTCACCCACTCCAGACGTCTTTGGAGTATTATGGGAAAAAAGGGGCTCTGTGTGAAAAAGCACGACTGAGTTACTCTAATGTCTTGCGTTAGTTTTATCGCCTATCCAAATGGTTGGGCGCCATGTAGTGTAGTTCCTATTATCCCAATAGGCTCTGCGCATTGGAATAATATCTTCAATAGTATAGACCTAGGACAGAGGTTAACTAGGTCTTCTACCGACGATATTAGACTTAAAGTTTTGTGTTTGCCAGCTAGCTCAGAGTTCACTAGAAACTTTCTCGAATAGGCAAGGAGGATCTGAACCTCCCTGGATAGACAAGAAGGGATTTAGTTTCTGACAACCATAGAACATGACAACTTTGCTCTCCCCTAATCAAGAGTGTATCTCTAGAGTCGTGTGAAAACAAAAGACAACTTATTTTACTCAGTCAGTTCAGTGCATTCTTAGTTTCACCAGTTTGTAGAGAAAGGAAGAGATGGGCGTATTCAATAAAAGATGTTATTTATTGATCAGTCTCTTTTCTCGTACAAGAGAAATGAATCGCTATTATTGCACAGCAGCGGTGCGTCCATTGGGGCGTAGGGGCGTAGCCCCACAAGCCCAGGGACCCGCCGCTGCTGCAAGTATAATAATGATTATGAAAATGTACTACTGTATTTTTTAAAATCATTTATTCGTTGATTATCCGTCTGGAATCCGGAGCGCACCCGACTGAAACGGGATGCGCAGGGGGGGGGCTGGGCCGAGCGGACAGTCGAGTCGAGACCTCTACGTCAGGTCTACGTCACAGTCAGACACAGCAGGGCATGCAGGCTAATGATTATGCGCATATGTTGCGTGGGGCTGTAACTAGCCCGCGCATGCGCGATGAAGGTTCCCCCATGATAGCTGGTGACAGGGGGGTGCTGATTTAACCAGGCAGGAGCCCCAGCGTTCACAAGGGCGACAGGGCGAGCAGCTAGTGTGCCCCCCAAGCCGCCAGGATTGGCCGGTCACCTTTCAGCAGGGCAGGGCAATCCATTATTGGATGCCGCCCGTGGGTGACTCTGCCGCACTGCACAATGGCCAATCACTGTGTCAGACTTCATGTAGTCTGTGCAGTGATTGGCCATTTGCGGTGCACGGCGCTGCTGACGTAGGATCCGGTTCTGGGCCCTCCTCGTCGTCACCGTGGTGTGTGGACTTGCCTTTGCCTCGTGTGTGGACTTGCCTTTGCCTCGTCGTCACTCGTGCCGTGTTCAGCCTGCTCTCACTGGTGAGTGAGTATCATTATTAAAAGACTGCTGATCCTTTTGCATATATAGCGTATTCAGAGGTTTGAGGCTCACTGGACGACCTTCTAACGAGAGACAGTGAAAACGTAATCATGGTAATTTACCGTAATTAGCAGAAGCATGTGTCTTACTGTTAGACAAGAGAGTTTGGCTGGGATGACTGGAAACAAAGCAGATGGGCCGATGATTGGAAAAACGGGTAATGGGGTATGAGGCGCCAAATGGTCATCCAACTGTCTCGAAAAGGGTTGCAAGATTAGGGCTGGTAAAGGCAGAGAAAAGATAAAACAAACAAAGATGTTAGGGGGAAACTAGGGAAAACACAGAGAGCTGAAAGAGATCAAGAAGATAGTTAAGAGAGGAAGAATGAGGTAGCACATAGAATTAAAGAGATATGCAGAGAGAAAGAGGAGCTGTTTTAACGAGGAAGAAAATACTAAAAGAAGCAGAAATGAGTCAAGCGTGTACATTTAATAGCAAGCAAGAGAATGTTAGCAGCCTGAAAGGTAGAATATTTGACACGTGTGAGGGGAAGAATGAAGGGGGGATGTGCATTTCTGCATGAAATCCGAAATAGGAGGGAGAGAAGAAGGGAGGAATTAAGGGAGGAAGCGAGGGAGGAAGAAAGGAAGGAAGGCAGGGAGGGAGAGAGGAAGGAAGAAAAGAGAGAAGGAAGGATGGAGAAGTTTGATTGTCTGCCTGCCAAGTCAGATGAATTACATCATCCCTTTAACAGCCCTGTCACTTCCCGGCACACAGAAAGAGAAGTCTTGGGCTGCCGCCAGTCACAGCATTGCACAAGGGTTTGGAGCCGAGCATCCTCCCTGCAGGAGGAGCGGCTGACGCCTCCCCCGGCACAGTGTGAGCCAGGTAGCAGGGGTACAAAATAATGAATCCTCGCTGTAATTAATCTCTCCTCTTTTTGTGCGAGTGGGCCCCCCTTCCAGTGAAAGTTACACAAGCAGCAAAGCAAAACCCATGGCAGATCGAAGGGAGGGGTCCGGGGCAGAAAGAGGCAGACAAAAAAACAGAACAGGGTTTGTTTTGTTCCATTTTCTAAAGATTGCTATTGCTGTGCATGCAAGACACGGAAGGCGGTATGTGCAGGGATGGTATTATGTTTATGCCCACTTATTTCCCTGCAGAGATTTGCGCTACAAAGGCTGCCCGTCTTTTATTTAGTTATAAGCACTGAGGTATAAACGCAGGCAATGTCTATTTTCAATTACTGCCTTCACGCTTGACCACACGCATTGAAACTCTTTCTCTTGTATTTTGATTCACAACATGCTTTTCACTTGCACTCTTGTTTATAATGGATTTCTTTGTTTTTAAACTTGACTCGGCACTGTCATGCCTTTATTTCCTGTTAAGCTGCCTCAAACTACGTTTATCTTAAATTAGCAGTTCACACGCTATTTTCAAATCTCTTCACATTTGGCTTACTTCCAGTCAATTTATTTATTACTTAACTGCGCACGATGAAAAAAAATATATATATATATTGTATAGTCAATTTTAAATTTACTTACAGTTTGAAATTACCATCAAGAATGTTTGGAGTTTCCATCAATTCTCCTCTTGTACAAATTTTGCGCAATTTGAAATGATTTTCCTTATTAGCCAGTTCAGTCCACAGCTGATTGGATATCTCCAAGCAGTCAATTGCCAAATATGTAAATCCAGTAAATTGCGAGTCTTGTAAATTCCTCTAAGAAGATTTCCATAAAATGTTCCTTTGCTAAAAATCCTCACTTTCTTTATAAATGTTTTTCTCCCTTCGTCGCCATTGTAAAGAAGTCCATTAGACTCAATAAATATAATTAATTAATATCTCTTTATTAGAGCTTGTAAGTCAGCTTCCATTTCTATCTTAATATATCCTATGAATGTCCCTTCAACATTCTTTATCTTTGACATTCTTTTACATCACACATTATGATGTCATTTATACATCATTACATGCATCAGGATAGCAGCGGAGAGCCCGGCCAATTCCTGCCGGGACCGCAAAGCCAGCCGCAGAGACATCTTTCTCCGCACTTCATCTTTTCTCTCTTCCCTCTCTCCACATAATTGTGGCTATAATCGGTTGCTTATTTCCTTGAAACCCTTACTGCAGGCAAGGGAAGGCTCAGAAAATCAGAGCTCACCTTTGTTATAGCTATTGGGGGTCGGTGCATGTCAATAACGCTATTTTAACATCGACCATTACCATTGCGCACATCACACCTTGAACGTGTTCTAGGCACTTGCAGACACACTTCAATGGGGTCAAAAGGCTACATCGGGCACAGCAGGAGTCAAACTTACATTCATAAGGTTGGAGACAAATTTCTGGAGCGGTTGGACAACTAGCCCATCTCTGTCAACAACGTAAACAGAAGAACAGTCATCTTCGTAGACAAAGGGCTGCCTGCCGCTGTTGCCATAGGCAGATCTAAAGGCGCATGTGTTGCTAACTCAACTGAATGGCAGCCGCACAACTGGTGCTAATGTTCCTATTTATTTATTTAGCGAGAAATGTTGTTTACTGCAGCGCTGCGACCTAAATTGACACTAGGCTCCTTCCTGGCCTGATTTACAGCAATATCCTCCAGCGGTAGTTCTGTTGGCATCGTACACTATCAGGGCTCTATTTTGTTGTTTCTGCCCATCTTATCTCGTGTTTTTCTGCACTGTCCAAATCTCTGTTGCATTTTCTGTTCTAGACTTGTCCTGTCCATTAGTAGCTGCAGGTTTGGTTTTCAGTAGTTTGTCGTATCTTCCTCCTTGTTTCACAGTCATCTGTCTTCATTGGTCCTGTCCTTGGACAACCTTTGCCACTAATATTATCTTATCTCTTTGTCACCCACTCTCTGCTCTCTGGCACAGTCTTGTATTAGTTAAGGTTGGTTTGAAACATAGTGCAGCTCTTTGTCGCCCTGACTTCTCTCTATTATCCAGCAATGTTGATAGATGCTGAGCTGTCTTAATTAACATCATTTCACTCTCACCCCTACCTTCTCTCTATCAGCACTCCCTTTAAAATTGAGTTGAATGTCATTATCACACTTCTGTAAAGCCATCTTTGTTCCTTTCTGCCACACTGTATATCAGCAGTCACTGAGTTGGCTTTTAATCATATCACATTACTTCATTGGGGTTTCTTCTCGTTCACTGTTGGGTTGGCTTTTGATAGTCTTATACCGCCCTCTTTCCCCCCCTCTTTTCTCTGTTGTGGTCCATCGGCAGCTGTTGGGTCAGCCTTTGATCGTGTCTTGTGTGGTCCTCCGTGCTCCCACTCTTCTCTGGTGTGGTCCATCGGCAGCTGTTGGGTCAGCCTTTCATCGTGTCTTGTGTGGTCCTCCGTGCTCCCACTCTTCTCTGGATTGGTTCATTGACCGCTGTTGGGTAGGGTGTGTTGATTGAAAGACGGTGCAGAGCTCACTGGACTTTAAGGGCAGACACTGTACCCTCATTTTGCACTCGCAAGTATTTTTCTGCACATAGCGGCCACCCACATACAGCCACCCACCCATACACAGAGCCACCTACACAGCCACCTACACACACACAGAGCCACCTACACACACACAGAGCCACCCACACAACCACAGAGCCACCCACACAACCACAGAGCCACACACACACAGCCAGACAGAGCCACACACACAGCCAGACAGAGCCACACACACAGCCAGACAGAGCCACACACACAGCCAGACAGAGCCACACACACAGAGCCCAACACACACAGAGCTTAACACACACAGAACCCCACACACACACAGAGCCCCACACACACAGAGCGCCCCACACACACAGAGCCCCCCACACACACAGAGCCCCCCACACACAGCCCCCCACACACAGAGCCCCCCACACACACAGAGCCCCCCACACACACACAGCCCCCCACACACACACAGCCCCCCACACACACAGAGCCGTACACACACACAGAGCCCCACACACACACAGAGCCTCACACACACAGAGAGCCACACACAGGGAACAGGGGGCAGGAAAGCAAGCACAACGAGGGTACAGGGGGCAGGAAAGCAAGCACGAGGGGGCCGTATTTTTGGGACAAGGCCACGACATATGAAGTAGATCACCTATGTTAACTTATCACAATCTCACCAGCGCAGCGAGGCGCACTAGCACTAGGGTATTATTTGTGGAGTTTTGCCAGATGTATATACCAGTCCTACAGTAATTTAAAATGTGTTTCTTTGCCAGAAAAGTCTGGAGTGCCTCGTTTGCTCCCACCTTAGGTGTGAATATTGTTGATCTGAGATTTTCATGAAAGTCTTATAGTCTGAATTCAGCACCTGAGCGTAATAGGACAGAATGTATGAAGCTCTGTGGTTATACTGAATAAGCAGCTACCTATGTTAAGCCATCTATTAATGTAATAACTGCACTTCTACAATTGCTTTATTAACCTTCCTGCTTTCTCAAATTTGCTTGAAAATGCATGATTTTTCTTCCTTTTTTTCAAAATTTTCTAGGGGGGGGTTATCCCCCCAAACCCCCCTTTTGGGGTTCGGGCTCGCTCGCTACACTCGCTCGCTACGGTGCACTATGCATATCACTTTGCGCCCCACCACTTTCAAATGTCACCCACCGCCCCTGTTATTGCAATACTTATAGTTAAGTAAAGTGCATACAGTAAAGACAGAATTATAAAATAATACTGTAAAAGCATTGATATGGTTTCTGAGCCATATGATACTTTAAAATGGATAAAATAGATACATACATATATACATTTGACTAATCGTACTCAACTGGTGCTTCTAACCACGCCTACCCCAGTGTACCTGACCTAAGCCTAATACGTGGGCGGGAGTAGATAAGTAGCAGTTTAAGTTAAGTTTGTTTTGCCAAGGGTCTGACTCACGAATTCTCTGCAAGGGGTTATTCAGTTCAGTACCTGGGAATTAGAAGGTTTGAGGGCTGGTATCTCTTATCCCAGGTCTTGATATTCCAGCTGCCTGCGAGGGCGGCTTGGAAGCGCCGGAGCTGGATTTCTCGGCAGGAGAAAAGCAGCGTCTCTCTCTCAGCGCGTCAGGAAGGAGGGGCAGCGTCTGTGGGCTTCGCTCTCAGCTGGGCTCCTCGGCAAGTCTCGCTGCTCCAATCTCGTCACCACCGCGTGTGTTTGCTTAAGGCAATGTCGGTAATATTTATACCTGAAAGGTGCCGAGATTGACGTAAGGATGGACATAAATACGTCAATAAGGATGTCATACGAACTGATCGTTAGCACATTCTTTACTGAAGTTCTCGGTGAAATCAAAACAATGGCTGCGGGGATTTCCCAGGTCGCTGTAGGTTTGATTTGTTTTGAGAACTCCGTATGCCTATTAGGGGGCTGGAGAAATAGTGCTTGCCTAATGAGATGGCATGCGCTATGACCTAATCAGATAACATGCTTCTGTGCCGTGGTATGGCTTAATCAGATAACGGTTTTTGCGCCGTTGAATGGCTGCTAGTTACTTATTAACCAGACAAGGGTCAGGAATAGGGGGATCGATACAGTACCCATAGGAAATACATCACAATGTATATACATCAGTAATTGTAATCTTCATAGGTTAATTCATTCTAAATAACAAATTCTTCCTAGAAGGTCAAAGCGAGAATTTTATAGTAATGCAATATCTGGGCTAATAGATGTGTAAATATTACTAAGACATACTCCATTCTAGTCCTTACTGACCAGAATAAATACAGTATGTATAGTGTATGTCAATTTCATATGTCCATGTTTCTACTGAAACTATTATAAAGTGACAAATCAAAATAAGTGCCTAAAATAATATTAATGGTAAACTATAAGTGTATTTTTTTACATATCTGATCATATCGATCATAGTAGCAGCAGTACACTTAAAAAACATCTGATACATCAATTTGTATCCCAATTTAGAGCAAAGCCAGGTATGTACAGTTGTTATCTCGGTCAAATACCCTCTTGTCCCCAGCCAGGGTATCAACATGTCTGTTTATTCAGTCACTAAATGGGTACAGATTTCGTGGTAGGAAAAATACTGTAGGGGTCAGTTCTAATGAATTCACAGATAGGTAGATGAATTGGCAAATTATGAGCTAATGAAAATAATGTGTGTATTCGGACTGTGCAGACTCATAAGACAATCAAGAATGTAATAGATATCATCTTTAAGGTAGACATGTATACATGTCCTCCGTAATATTAAGGCCTGTCGGAGGCTTAGTATCTAGTTGTAACATATATTGGGTTTCGAGTCTTCGCAGTTTTGCCTCCCTATCACCTCCCCGTCAGCTAGCCTTAACTGAGTCGATAACGTAGTACTTTAGGCTGTTGTTATTGCTCTGGTGGTGATCACGAAAATGACTTGCCACCGGGTACGTGTTATCTTGATTCGTTATCACTCTTAAATGTTGTAGTACTCGCTTGTGCACAGGCAATTTAGTGCTACCAACATAGCTCAACGGGCAGGGACATTCTGAGACATATACAGCAAACTCAGTTTTGCAAGTCAGGACCTGTGTGATAGGATGTTCAATAGTACTGAATCCATCCCTGTAAAATTTCTTGTTGACCCCATGGGTGCATGATTTACAGGTTTTGCCCTGAAAGAAACCCCTGTTGTTGGTAAGCCACATCGTCCTTTCAAGGGTCTCTGGGCAGGTATCTACCACCTGATCTCTAAGAGATGGAGCCCTACTGAAGGTGAGTGTTGCTCTGTTTGGTAAGGTAGAACCAATGACCGGATCATTGGTAACAATGGGCCAATTTTTATTAATTATGTTATATATGGCCTTGTGCTGTCTGCTATACCCAGTGATGATCCTAAACGTATTGTTTTCATTACATTTGGAATCACCATCTGTTGTCAGGGCAATATCACTATACATATTGTCTTCAGTATATTTTTTTAATAGATCCTGTCTGCTGGGAACCATAGATTTAATGTGCGCTCCCTCAATGAGTTGTGCAGAGTAGCCTCGTTGTAAGAATCTTACACTACTTGCTGCTTGGGCTGCCTCTAAATCATTAGATTGCTGCAAATTCTTCTTATGCGTAGCATTTCCCCATAAGGGATGCTGGCAATGAGGTGAGAGGGGTGGGCACTGCTAGCATGTAAAATGCTATTGCCGGCAGTGCTTTTCCGATACAGTTTCGTTTCCAATTTACCATTTGATACATACACCACTGTGTCAAGAAAGGTTACAGATTCCTGACTCAAAGTCGCCGTAAAAGTAAGGTTCAGGTTATTAGTATTGATAGCATTGATGAATTCGATCGCCTGCGGTTCACTCCCCCTCCAAATAACGAAAAGATCATCAATAAATCGAAACCACCCCTTCACGTTGGTCTTGAATGCCTCCTTATGTGTGGTTCTGAGGACCAGCTACTCCCAGGCTCCCAAGTTTAAACACGCAAAGCTTGGGGAGAAACTGGCCCCCATTGCCACACCTTGTAGCTGCCTGTAAAGGAGGTTGTTGTACATAAATACATTATTGCACAAACAAAATTCCAACAGTTGATGTAACATCATGTTGTGATCTTTGAATATGTGAGGACGTCGTGATAAGTACTGGTCTACAGCTTTCAACCCATCAGAGGGAATTATGCTGGTATAGAGGGCGGTGACATCAAGCGCCATTAACCAATCACCCTCCATCCAATTGACATGTTGAATTTTCTGTACAAAGTCCCCTGTGTCCTGCACATATGATTCCAATGATCGAACATACCCTTGCAAAAAATAGTCAATGTACACAGATGTATGTTCCAGTAAACCTCCTCTGGCTGAAATGATGGGCCTACCAGGGGGGTTTTCAGCATTTTTGTGCACTTTGGGTATAAAATATATGAGAGGAGTCACAGGATTCTCAACTTTCAAATAGTTAAGTTCCATGTCAGAAATCAAACCAATTGTTTTCCATCTCAATAACTTACGATGATATTCAGTTTTGGTGGTATTGATATTTGCTATATTAGTTCTTTCATAGCAGGTACGATCATTTAATTGGAGGTATGCCTCCTTGTCATAGTTGGATCTTGTCATCAATACAATATTACCACCCTTATCACTAGCACGTATAACAATGTTCTTTTCTTTCGTAAGACGTGAGGTAAGGGCCATGTACGATTGAGACTGTTTGTCATATTTTTTCTTTTGTGCACATATACTTTTATGTAAATCCTTGAGTTGTTTGACAACGTTCTCGTGGAAAATATCGATTGCATCACGAGGTAAAATAGGATTAAATACCGATGGTGGTTTGAAGGGAGTACTAGCTGAAGACTGATTACCAACCTCATCAATGTTGTCACTACCCTTTGATCTCGGGGTCTGGGGCCCATATCCCGCCCCTTCAGTAATCCATAATTCCGTGATATCATCAGGGATAGGAGTACCAGGTACGTCCTCCGATGATGTCATAGAGGATTGTTGACTGGAGTTTTTGTTCTTCGGTTTGAGTGCATAGAATTTCCGCAACTTCAGCTTCCTAACAGCCTTATATAGGTCACATCGAGTACTCGATCGAGTAATATATATATATTTTTTTCAACAATGTGCCCTGGAGAATTTGGGAGAGCACTCTACAGTGCTCTGCCATCCGGCCTCATATTCCAGCCTGTCCTCCTGCGCCACCTTGCATGTTACTTTGCCAACGCGTTTCAAGGTCACAGACCTCTTCTTCATGGGCTCAAACAACATCTAATGACTCACTTGCTTGTTATTTCTGGCGCATTTTATTCACAATTCTGCCTTCAGTGGGTGTGTGCTTAGTGCAGTGCCTTTCCAGTGCCTGATGGGACACAGAGTCCTACATGTGAGCAAAACAATTATCTTGAGTAAGTTCAAATGTTCGTTTGATTAATAAATTTCCGTATTCCCTTAGTAGGTGTGGAGCATTTGAGCAGGTTTATTTTTCATTAGAGCGCCGTGCTGCAAGGATCCCCAAACAGTTTTGAAATCACAGCCTCACCCATCAGTTGATCCCATTTCATCCTCTGCTGGCTTCGATGCATCTCCCCACGGCCGGGCAGCCGTGTAAATGCTTCAGTGCCTTTGCGGAACAACATTACAAACACGGCTGCCCCGACGTGGAGAGGAGCTCCATCTTCTGCTGCAAGTACTGGATTGTCAGCTGGAAGAGGCTGCCTTTTTGAACTTTTCAAACGGATCAGCACGATGTTTATATGCTAATTAGTCTGCCGAACGGGCCCACCACCTACTAAGGTAACAAATACAAATAAATAATTGCAGACAAATCACCCGATGTACTAAAATGGGTCACAGATTTCTCGCTTTGGGGACTCCCAGTCCTAGGAGGCATTGAAAGAAGCGCACTATGCACACGCCCACTGAGGGGCTGAACTTACCCGAATAAATGAGCCTTAACAAACACTGCGAGTTTGAGTCTTTTGTTTGCCGCTCTGACTAAGAGGTTCGCCTTGAAATGCGTTGGCTACATGTAATGAGGTGGCGAAGTGAGGCAAACTGCATCTTACAGCCTTGTGACTGAACATCGTCGAGAGACCTCTCAATGCTTCAGGGCCTTTGCGGAACAATATATATATATATATATATATATTCACTGGGATTTTTTTTAAAGTAATGTTATAGTTAGGTGAATATGTCAGGGACACAATTAACGTTGTAAACTCAAAACCTCAAAACACCACAACCACCACAGCTAACTTTAACTTATGCCCCATCCATGCACTGCTTATGACCACAATTATAACATTACTCATGTCATGTTCTTCTTAAAGAAGTCTATGGAAAATGCATGGGGATTTTGTATTTTGGTACCCGTGTTTTTCTCGGTCCCCATTTGACAGAAAACCCTGAATCTTTCAATGTACAAACTATGCAAAAAAAGCACTTTTTGGAAAGTTTTGTGGCGATTAATCAAACCGAAGTTATTAGTAACACAAAGAATGTATTTTCTATAGAAATTCTGCAAGTTCTCTGAAGGAGAGATGACTGGATAAAAGAGTGCATCCCTTGAACCACACCGCAGCAGTAAAAAATAACCTTGGCTTTTCAGTGTTGTGATGTAAAGTAATTAATCAGTGTCAGGTCTGGTATTCACTTTAATAGCTTACTATCGAAATTTTGCACAACATATATTTCAATGAAAAGCTTCAGTGCACATCACACATCAATATAACCTCCTCTAATATAAATCTGTAAAAAGTGTGCATCAACTTAAAAAACGCTTCTCCATGTCCTGCTACAAACCCCAAATTCCAGTGCCCCTCATCAACTCTTCTCTGGGGCACCAGAGTCTGAGAGCATGTCAGAACGCTACAGTTACTAAACAATGGGGCCTCCATGCGCTTGAAGCAAGCCACAACTATACTATACAATTGATTTGCTTTTTTATGTGGTATGGCGCAGGTATTGTTGATTGGTAATGCCATGGGCGGTGAGATCTTAAAGGCCCCTCAATCAATTTGTGTTATGACGCTGTGCTGGACAAGCCTATAGACACAAATTGTTGGATTAGCGTAAATCAGTGATTTGTGAGCCTAGCAACTCCTCTGATTGCAAATATGTGCTATTATGCAAATTATCTCTTCAATAGGGGATGTATGGAATGACAGACCATTCCTCTCCTTCTTGACATTATACATAAAAGTCACGAAACAATTGATTGTATCAATTCTAAAACTCAGGAACGGGAGAGATTACGAAGCGGCATTAATCCCCTTAATTGAACAGGGAAGGCAAGACGATAATTATACAGCGTCAATTCAGCCGTAGATTATAATGAAATAGAGGACGCGTTGATTGACTTATCAAAATTGATGGATGGTTTCCTAATTCTCTTTCTATACAAAGATGTATGCCTACTTCAGCTGCTCTCAACGGAACAATAGATTCTTAAATCTCCTTTGACAGAAATGTTTGTAAAGAGCATTAGTTGGAAGTATGTTATTATGCAAATGCAAGTGCAGCAATTAAGATATAGAAAAGTAGCCCTCTCTCTATCTGGACCACCCACTTCGACCGTTTTCAACCCCCATCTAAGCCTTAGACTTTTCGACTGCAGGGTTTCATACTTGGCATTAGTGACTGAACAGACTTGCACTGATGATCAGGCAGGTTTATGCAGTTATTTGCATTGAACGAACAATGCATGATTACATTTGCACTGACCAAGCAGTGAAGGACTAATATTGATACGGACTACAAATGAAATGTGCCATGGGCGATGAATGTAAATACTGGTGCGAAATTGGTGAATTATCAGTCTAAAATTCTCAGTCAACTGTGCGTAATGCATAACTTGTGTCTGACTTTCCTTGCATTTTAGTGCGCTTACAACTTGCACGTCACTGCCCCACCACTGAAAAGACTAAAAAAAGAGAGATAACTTTGATTGTGGTTTAGCTAAGGTGTAGCCTTTTATCTTTATTAACACAGCGTCAGTGAGAAACAAAGAACCATATTTAAACATACATCATAGTTATGAGAATACTGGTCATAAGATCAACACAAAAACAGTGCAAAGATTGTACAAGCACGCAATACTTGTGCATAGTACCAGAAGGTCCCTAGTCCTTATCCATAACTCAAGCCCTAAACCAAGGGCATACCAGGGTGTATTGGCAATCATCCCTTAGTGGAAACTTACACTTACCCTCTGTATCTCAGAGGGATGGCCAACACCCACAGTTTCGTAACAACACATACACCAGGGCACCGCATAGTGCTCCGTCCCAGCCGGGGTACCTGTCACTAGGAAAATCCCTCCAAAATGTTCAGCTCCAGGCAGCTTGGGGTAGGGCAGAAAGGTCCAGGACTGCCAACAGGTCAGTCCCCCCTTCCGCCTACCCAGTGCCCACACAAATCAGCACAGGCAAATCACCCAAAACTCCAGCATCTCGCCCAAATCTACAGACAGCTCAAAATGTTAAACTCCAGGCATCCCAGGGTAAGGCAGAAAGGGTTCAGGACACCTGCAGATCAACCCCCCTCTCCTGCCTGCCCACACAACTGAACACTCCTCCAAGAGGTCAGTACAGTAAATCAGTTCACATTTTTGAGTAGCCCCCTTTTTCTGCTGCTAGAAATACTGATAATCCTGCCTTCCTTCGGGGGTGGGGGGTGCTTTATGATCTATTTTACTGCAGCATGGGGAGAGGAAAAGAGGCTGACCACTCACCTTTTGAAGCCTTAAATGTTCCTGCCACTGTAGCCTCCAGATGACATCACAACCCTCTTTTATGATGAAAACAAACAATGGACTCCCCCGCCTTGGCTCCTGCCATGGAGCGACTAATGGCGCCCCTCCGCTGTTTGCTGGGGCACCTGGCTATTATCAGTAAGGTTCACCTGATTCCAAATTACACAGTAACAGGGTAACAAGAAGACTGGGTCTGAAATGAGCATTGCCATAAAGTATCTTCTCACCCTTACAGTTCTCCTCTGAGTTTGGTTGGCCTGAACGGGAGTAACAGACAGGATTGGATTTAGTATACATATTATTTTATATTTTTTTATAGTGTGAACTAAGAGCCTACAGCCACATGCATCAAACAGAATTGCATTCGCAAACGGTGCGAATCGCAAAATTTGGCCGTTTGCGAATGCAATTCTTTGTTTTGGGATGCATTAACCTTTTTTGTTTTTTCGCAATTTAAGAAATCGCAAATTATTTGCGATTTCTTAAATTGCGATTGCATTTAAGAAATCGCAATTTTGCAATTTCGTAAATGCAATGCATCATTTTAAAAAAAATCGAATTCACAAATTAGAAGTGGTAAATTACCAGGAAGTCAACCTTCATGGTAATTTGCGAAAAGTTTTAAAAATGCATAAAAGTGCATTTTTGAAACTTTCATTTTACACACACACATGCCCTTGGGGCATGTATGTGTGAAAAATGTACTTTATGTTACATTTCAGGGGTGCAGCGGGGGTCCTTTGGACCCCCCGCTGCACCCTTGAAATTGCATTCTCATTTGGCGATTCCTTAATTGCGAATCGCAAAATGAGAATGCCTTCCCATTGATTCCTATGGGCCTCTAGGCCCATAGGAATCAATGTAAAGGGATTCCTTATTTGCGATTCGCAAAATTGGGAATCGCAATAAGGAAAAATAAGGAATCGCAAAAATATTTTTAATGCATCGGTATTAGCGATTTCTAAATTGCGATTCCTTAATTTTCGCAATTTAGGAATCGCAAATACCTACAATGATGCATGTGGCCACTAGAGCGCTTTACAAACGCACCAGACTACAGAACACATTTTTTTTATTTTTTAGGCCAGAAGCACACTATCTTGAGCTGAGGCTGGGACTCAGACCCAATTCCCCACTTTCCAAGTTGGTAGCTTTGGCAATTAGGCCAAATCTTCTCCTGGGCCCTTTCCTGTAAGTTTATTATTATTGAATCTGGATTTGTTTCAAGCAGAGATTCCTCTAAACCAAAACACGCTGGCGACACTGGCTGCGAACCCAAAACCAGTAAATTTAAAATCAGGAGGGATGTACCCTCCATGGAAAATAAACCCCCCGCATTCCTCAGACTTGGAATCAGGCCCTTAATACTCTGTCAGAGGAATCAGGCTCTAAATCTCTTGTCAGAGGTGGTGCACACATTTTAACCGCCCTATAGGCTAACTCACTGTCCTGTATGGATTGCAAAAGAACTATCAAAATGTTTGAAGGGTTAATTGATCGTCCCTTTGCCGGTGAAACATTAGGCGCTACCTAGTATTGATGAAGCAAAGCTTCGCATATTTTGCGGCTTGCCGAAGTCAAGAACCTCGTTTATGTGTAATAAGGTAACAAAATGTATGTTTTACTAACATTTATTCTGTTTAGGCAAAGTTCCCGAAGCTTGCCTATGTGTATTTCTAATGAAATTAATCCGTGTCCTCTAATATGGCCGCCGCTTGTATTTTAGTTACTGCGCATGCGTCAGCCACACTCACGTGTCCTGACGCGTCTGCAGAAGTGGAGGGAAAGTTATGCGCATGCGTAATTCATAGCTGTGCTTATCATGTGGTACTGCTCGTGCCACTGCTCTTGTGCCCGTATCAATGTAGCTAACATTTAGATGCAATAAGTTTATTTCTTGATGATGAGTTAAAAGTACAAACCCTGTGATGTGTTTTCATAATGACATTATTATGTATTAATTTGTTTTCGCTTACTTTTCATGTACCGCGGGGAATGGGGGTCCAAACTGATTGGGAGCCATATTGACGGTCTCTTCTGCGCATGACCAGGGAGCATTGAAAAGTGGCCACTTTGGACAGTGGAACTCAGCCAGCTGGCAGCCACAGTCAAGATGCGCCTGGGAAAGCCACCTCTGCGCTACGAGAACGGCGAATGTTGCTCCTCATGTGTTACAATGTTAATTTCCTGCACAGTTCTCATGAGAACCCCAAACCTGCTAGGCGGTACCCAAATATGTTAATGAAGGCTTCAAATCGTGTATTGTGATTGGTGTGTTACCCAAATCCTACCTTAGGACCAATCCAAAAAGAGGGATTTTGACACTTTGCAACATTGGGGGGTGGTACACTGTCCCCAAACTGTATATCTACCCTGGGTTCACCTAGTGAACCGTCCGACTTGTCTGGTTTAGCTGACCTGTCACTGACCCAACGCACTCAATAGGTGACTGAAGATACAGAGCGCTGCGGAGCACTCTGTCCGAATTTGACCATAGGCTAAGGTTCTACTGAACCTTAAAGTGCTGGCAAAGCACTTAGCTGGGAGTTCGCTGACCCAATCGGGGTCTTGATCGATAGCTGCAGAGCGGGTGGAGCGCAGGCGTTGCTTCCGAACTGTGGGTTCCGGTCCTGTCCTGAAGAGGGTCCTGTCCTGAGGGTTTGCGGTCCTGTCCTGAAGAGGGTCCTGTCCTGAGGGTTTGCTGTCCTGTCCTGAGGGTCCTGTCCTGATTCCTATTCCGAGGGTATCCTGTCCTATCCTGGGTGTCCATTCTGCACCTGCTGTCCTTTGAGGGGTATCCTTCCTTGAGGGTTTCCTGTCCTTAACCGACCCGTGGCCAGGGTTTGGTTTCCACACCTTTCTAGGTAAATATTGCTCTGAACCTCTTGAAATTCTTGCACCTTCTGAATTTCTAACTTTTGCTTTAATAAAGTTCAACATTGCACATGTGATATTTTCCATGCCTTTCTGCAACTATTGAAAGTCATTTATATTTTCCATAAGTTTATTCCTATGTCTTCTCATTTGTTAGAAATTATATTTTGCATAGCAGTGTGTCATTTCCTGATATGGTCTAGAACTTCGTTGCCTAGATTGTTCAAAGGCCCCTTCACCTTAAGTGAAGCGTGTTATTCATTATAAGCTCTCCTATAGTCACTCACACTTAGGCTATCCCTGTTTAGATAATACTGACTTGCATAGTATCTTTTCTCGTTACATTTTATTAGTACTTTGATGATTACTCTGTCATTATTTCTTTATGCATATATAATTTACGTTATCTTGGTTATTGATTGCCTTGTTTTATTGTACCTCATGCAAGAAAATAATGAACTTTAGATAAACATTTTAAAACTTCCAGTTGTCCGTGGTCATTTAAACAGTATTTGAATGTTATTGGTTGGGTTTGTATTTGCTGCCTTTCTTTTACAGCTAGCTCCCTGATTCATTGTGGTCATTAGGCACCCGCATCGGTGGATGGTAAGTCGGGTGCACCGAAAATTGGTAGCAGGGAACACACACACACCAACTTGGTAGAGCTCGTGAAGTCACCTGATCGATGTATATGGTGATTTGAAAAGTATATGGGCCCTGAAGCCGGAAACGGCGAAAACTATTGGTCGGGTGGCCTCGCGCGCTCTATCAGTTTTCTGGTAGCTAGAGGATGGTTAGGGACTAGTTGAGAGTAAGGCAGGGATTAGTTGGACTAGTTAAGTCGGAAGCTGCTATTATATTAATGCTGCTATAAGAGCGGCTGTTCTGAGGGAACTGATCACTCTCTTGTGAATACGCTGCTGAAATTCATGAATTACTGTATTGCCATTATTTTTGTTCTTATATTGTTATATGTACTAATCCATGCATTTGTAAACCGTATTGTTTCTTGTTGTCCGAACTCCCCGGGGAATTGAAAGGGCAAGTGGTGAATAGAATCCATTGTCCTGAGGTCACAGGTTAGAGGAAAGTTAGGTGCAGGTTAGGATAACCGGGAAGCACTAACTAGGGTTTTCTGAATACATGTGTGAATAAATGACAGTAACGGGGTTCATTGGCAAAATTCCCATAGTGGCGTAACCTAGTAAGGGTCACATCGGAAGAGTAGCAGGTTCCTCGGAGCTAGCGTGAAAGCAGAGGGGTCCGCTGAGAAACCTTAAACTCGGAATATATCCCGGAAAGAAGTGGATGAGTTTAGGGGAATAACAGGTTCACCGATGCTAGAGTGAAGGGTAGGCGGAAGAGATCTGCCCGCAGCGCGTGAAAAGTAAATGGAAGTAGTTTACTTGCAGTAAAACAATTCTTTCTCTGTCTAGACACTTGAGCACTGTGGCGAATGTGTATTTGTTGTAAAATAACCAAGCACTGAGCACTTTAAAAGAAAGAAAGTTTCCGTTACCTTGTGAAGGGAGGGAGTCAGTCGCGAAGCGCCTCTGACGTCACTCTGTGCCGCGCTGGGATTGGTAGAAGCAGCGGGCGGGTAGCGGAGCTGGAATTGTAAAGGAGGGGTGAGCGCCGGAGCGTGGGAACTGTCTCACGAAGGGGCCGCGCACCCATTGGCGGAGCTTATTTAGTGTCGCGCACCCATTGGTTGCACGAATTTCTGAAGCGCGTTCTGATTGGAGGTAGTTTGTAAACAAAGTTAGCGCAGAAGTCGTATGTGGCACTCGCAGACTACAGGAACTCGACCTGATCCAAGGCACCTAGGGTTTGAAAGGGATCAGTGGAAGACTAATAGATACGATATTATGTACGGAACCAAGAGAAAAATGTCCCTTGTAAGTAAGGTGAAAAATTATTTTAAAACGGACAAACCGATTAAATCTAGGGAAGGTGTTCTTGTCCCAGCACCCAATACTCCCGCCTCATTCATGATGTTTGACCGAGGGTACAATACCTGTGTATGGTTGGAGAATTGGGTGAAGTACACAAAAGATGACGGAGTATTGGCTTTTCCGTTAGATGGTACTTTCAATGGTAGGATCTTATTTAATTTAAGAACCCGAATGAATGAACTGCATCCCAGACCGAGACTAACGCAGTATGAGGCATTAGAGGAATGGGAGATTGAGGCTTTTGAAAGAGAAAGACCCCGAATGGACAAGGGTTTGACCAAGTGGTACCCCAGGCAGAAACAGGAGTCCAGGGATAAAAGGATGAAACAGTGGAGACAGAGCATGATTGTTGAGGGTCTGTTTCCCATGATGCCGGCATGTCATAACATTGGAGCGGGTGAGAAAAGTACTGAAAAATGTAAGCATTGGGGGGCCCCGGGGGATTCAGATGATGAACTAATAGATGACATCTGTACCAGAAGTCCGCCACCTTACAATGAGGGAACCCGACCTTCCAGTGTAGGAGATGTTCCCCGACGCCACTTCCTAAAGGAAGAAGACAGGTCCCTGGGACTGGGAGGGGGTGGTCAAGTATTGCCCTATCCTGAAAAACCCGAACCGACGGAAACAAGGGATATATATCCCAAAGTGCCCGCAAGCCAGGAAGAAAAATATTCACGTACGAAAATCTTTTTTCCCAGACCCTTGTATGAAAGCGAAGAGAAACCATCGAATTCAGGACTGCCTTTTGTTCAACCTCCATATGGGGAAGAGCGCAGGTCCTTTAATACTGGAACTTTATTCCCGAAACCAAATTATGGGGGAGGACCAAATGAAACGCATCCTACTGCCCCGAGTTTTACTCCTCCGTTGACCCCACAGATATTACATGACACAACTTTAAGAAGGGTACTAGTGGAAAGGGAGCAAGAGGCTCTAGCTAGACAAAGAACAGAAATAATTCAGAAAATTTCCCAGTTAAATACCAGTCCTGAGGCATTGACTATTCCAGTAACTATTGGACCGGTGGTCCCGTTATACGGAAATGGTCAGGGAAATCCGATTACTCCAGTTATGACCCCAGTCATGGCAACCCCGAGACAGGAACCGATCATCATAGATGATCAGTCCAGTGAGTGCGAGTCTGAAGTTGCGTTCTTGGAATTGCCAAACAAACAGACTGGAAAGGGAATACAGCAGAGGCATAACCCTTTTAATACAAAAGAAATTAAATTAGAGACAGCAACAGGTACTAGGAATGTCTCTCTGGTAACTCCGGATGAAATTGAGAGTTGGAGTCGTGAATTAGAGAAGCAGACTCCGCAAACAAAACCTTTAGACCTCTACAAGCTGAGGGTTGAAATAGAAGAATTAATGGCAGGAAATGTGGGGTTGGATCGATTGAATACCTACTCTGAAGAAGAATTGTCGTTCATATGTAAAAGCTTTACAAGGAACACCAGAGTGCTCCACGAAAAACTGACCGAAACAGCAGTTAGTATGGGGGTAGATATCTCAAAATCCAAGCCCTTACAGAAACCGTACAGAGCAGACTTCTCAGACAAAGATATAGAACACCTGAATGTGGCAGGGAAGAAGTTGCAGATTAAAGAATTAATGGGGGTACTGCAGAAATGGGGAGATGTGGAAAGATGGAGAAGCAGGTGGGCGAAAAAGAGGGAAGAGGTTCGCTCCCGACAAGTGACTCCCGAGTTTGCTTTAAGAGAGGTAGAAAAACCTGAGCAGTTATGCCCCATGCGCGAAGTTCCAGGAGGGAAATATGTGCATGTCCCCTGGTCTAGGCAGGATATTGTGTCCTTCACGAACGATTTTCCAAAATTACGAGAGAAACCAGTTGACTGGTACAGGCAGGTGGAAAGGTTCGTGAAGGTACAGAAATGTCTGTGGAAAGACCTGGATGGGTTTTTCGACATTGTGGTTCCAGTAGATTTGTGGACCCAGTGTAAAATAGCCATAGACTGGCCCAGTGAGGAGTACCCAAGAAACAAGGAAACTGGAGAGCCATCAAAGGATGTCATGCGAAAATATGAGCAGGTAATTCAGCATTTGAAAGAAAAGGTGCCCGCAAAGGAAACTGATTGGACAAAAATAGATAGAACAACACAGGAAAGGGACGAGACAGTGCACTCCTTCTATGAGAGGTTATTGCAGGTATTTAAAACATACAGTGGTATTGATAACATCGACCTGAAGGATATGACGCACTTTATTTACAGGTTTGTAAATGGTTTAAGACCTGAAATTTGTCAGTGGATAAAAGATAATAAAATCTGTTGGCATACTAAGAAAATGGATGAGGTCCTGCGGTACGCTAAGTACTGCGAGGATGAGATGGCAGAAAAGAAAAAGGCCCTCAAGGAAAAGGTGATGTGGGCTCAGGTGAAGCTCGCAGAACAGCAGGAAAAACAATTGAGTAACATGGTTAAAAATGCTGAGAACAAAGGTCCTGGGGGAGGGGGTGGAGGAAAGCCCCGGCCCAAATTTAGCAGGGAAGAGGCTATGAAGAAATTTCCCTGCCATCAGTGCGGCGAAATTGGACACTGGCGAAACGAGTGTCCTCAATTAGTCGATGTTAATGAAAAAACTCCTGATTTAACTCCACAGACGCAGAAAGAAAGACCAAGAAAGACTCAACCCCAGGTAAAAACAGTCCAGGTGCCTCGAGCACCTAAACAGGTATACAGGGGAAGACAGGCAGAGGGTGAAGAGATAGAAGTTTGGGAAGGCGGGGAGAACAGAAATACAGCAACTTCGCAGTATCTGCTGAATGATACCTTCCTTTGTAATGATCAGGACTGACGGGGCCTGAGAGGGGAGGACGAGGAGTGCGTACTTGGCGCTTCCTTGCCGGTAGACCAGTCTGGACCATATATTGAAGGAAAGGTTGACGGAAATGATGTCACCTTTCTGTTGGACACTGGCGCTACCCGTTCTACTGTAAGAACAGTGGACGTTCCAAACCTACCCCTCTCGGGAGAAAATATCCAAGTAGTGGGTGTATCTAATCAATTGATTAGTACTCCTGTTACCGAACCAATGGAGATTTCAATTGGAAATTTTAAACAGATGCATAGATTTGTCGTCTGTGACACCAGTCCAGTGAATCTACTGGGTCGTGATTTGCTGTGCAAAATGAACTGTACCATCTTTTGCACACCAAAAGGTGTTGAAATACAGACCCCAGATGAAGACGGCATTTATAAATTATTGTTGCTTAGACCTGACTCAGAAATTAAAAGATTGACCCTGCAGGACTTGCCCCAAGAACTACAGGAAGCCGTAAAGCCAGAGGTGTGGGATTTCACTGGAAAGGATGTGGGGTTGATGAAAGATGTGGACCCCATACAGATAGCCATCAAGGACAATGCAGTATATCCTAACACTAGGCCCTACCGAATGAATGCTGAAGTGAAAGCAGGTGTCACTCTGGAAATACAAAAATTATTAGAAGGAGACATTATACAGGAAGTGATGAGCAGCCCATGCAATTCACCGATTATGGGCATCAAAAAGCCTAGTGGCAAGTATAGGGTAGTGCAGGACCTGAGAAAGGTTAACAAAATTGTAGTTCCTTGCTGCCCTATTGTCCCAAACCCTGCAGTGATATTGTACCAGATCCCTTGGGATGCTGAATGGTTCACTGTGATTGATTTATGTCATGCATTCTTTTCGATACCCCTGCACCCCGACAGCAAATTTCTTTTCTCATTTGCCTTCGAGGGTCACGTGTATTGTTGGAACCGGGTCCCTCAAGGGTATACAGAGAGCCCCTCTATCTTTAATCAGATCTTGAAAAAATGTCTAGAGACTTTGATCTTACCTGGGAACTCTGTGTTAGTACAGTACATAGACGACCTTCTACTGGCGTCTAAAAGTCACAGGGACTGTGTAGTTGACACCATTGCCCTCCTAAATCATCTGTGTGAGAAAGGGCATAAAGTGGCCCCTGACAAACTACAGTTCTGTGCGAAATCAGTAAAATATCTAGGACACCAGATAGAAAAGGGTGTCAGAAAAGTCACATCAGAAAGAGTGAGAATAATTCAAAAGATGCAGTTGCCCCGTACTCAAAAAGATGTCAGAATGTTCCTGGGGGTATTAGGGTACTGCAGACAGTGGATTCTGGGATTTGCAGCTTTAGCCAGGCCCTTGATAAAAATGACCACGAGAGGAATGCCAGATGTTGTAGAGTGGGACGATGAAAGTCTAATGGCTTTCACAAGACTGAAAAACTGTCTGTGTACAGCCCCTGCGTTGGGAATGCCAGATTATTCCAAAGAGTTTGCCCTTTTCTGTGACACTCGCGATAATTGCGCATTGTCAGTCCTGACTCAAGAACATGGCACGACCAGAAGGCCTGTGGCTTATTTCTCTGCCACATTGGACCCAGTAGCTGCTGGGTTACCAGGCTGTCTGAAAGCAGTAGCTGCTACCTGTGCAAGTTTGGAACAGAGTGAGTCCATTGTCATGGGACATCCTGTGACCGTGTATGTTTCACATGGAGTGGTAATTCTATTGACCAGAACTAAAACACAGTATCTCACCCCTAGTCGGCTGACTAAATACGAGAGGATTCTTGTGGGTGCAGCAAATGTAAGCATTGTTAGGTGCGGTATTCTGAACCCTGCCACCTTACTCCCCGACCCCTTGGAAATAGAAGGTGGGGATGATGATGAACATGATTGTATTGACCTGACAGAGTTCAGTACTAAGCCACGCCCAGACATAAAAGAAGTACCATTGCCTGAGCATGATAAAGAACTATTTGTGGATGGTTCCTGTCTAAGACATGAACTAGGAGGCTTGAGTGCTGCTTATGCAGTAGTGTCTTTCACCAAAATTGAAGAAGCAGGTTACCTATATAACATCAAGTCTGCACAAGTAGCCGAATTGATAGCCATGATAAAGGCTTGCAAAATTGGGAAGGACTTACGCATAACAGTGTATACTGACAGTCAGTACTGTTATGGAGTTGTGCATGACTTTGGCCAATTATGGCTACAAAGGGAATTCATGACTTCCTCAGGTACTCCCATTCGGAATGCAAAGGTTGTTCATGACCTTTTAGAGGCCATCCAGTTGCCCAAAGAACTGGCAGTGGTAAAATGTGCTGCTCATCAAAGGAGCATGGACAGAGTATCACTGGGAAACGATTATGCTGATCGAGTGGCCCAATGGTGTGCCAAAGATCGGTATATTGTAAATCCAAAACGAGGGGGGCCAGGAACCAGCTGCCAGCTTCAGGTGTTTGAAGAAGTGCCTACGTGGGATGAAGTGAGAGAGTGGCAGGAATCGGCTCCTTGGCAAGAAAGAGAGAAATGGAAGGAGGATGGGTGTAGACCGAGACGTGTGGATGGTGTGATTTTGGGCCCAACTGGTATGCCTGTGTTACCCCGACACTTGCTTGGCACAATGGCAAGATTAATACATGAAGGATCACACATTGGTAGGGATGCCATGATTCTGGTATTTCAACAGACTTGGTACAGTAAAAAGTTCAGGAAGGTAGCAGAGTCCCTCTGCCAGAGGTGCCTGTCATGTCAACAGATGAACCCAGGCAAGAGGACAATGGTTGAACTGAGCAGGATTGGGAGATCAGGGGGTCCCTTTATAAGGATACAGACTGATTTCATCACCATGCCCCGTTGTGAAGGGAAACGATATGTCCTTGTCATTGTTTGCGTATTTTCAAAATGGGTAGAAGCTTACCCTACTCCTCAAAGTGACGCACTGACAGTAGCGAAGTGTTTACTAAAAGAACTGATACCTAGATTCGGAATACCATGCATTATTGAATCAGATAAGGGTGGACATTTCCAGAATGAAATACTGGCTGAACTGTGTAAGGCCTTTGGAATAAGGCAGAAACTCCATTGTGCATACCACCCAGAGGCTTCTGGAATAGTGGAACAAGTAAATGGAACTATCAAAAACAGACTAGCAAAGCTGACAGATGCTACTGGCATGACCTGGGTGAAGGCCCTGCCCCTGGTCCTGATGGGACTGAGAAGTGTTCCTGACCGCAAGACAGGCCTAAGTCCCCATGAAATCATTATGGGAAGAGTGATGAGACAAGCATGGGTGCCAGGAAGCAAACTGTTGAGTATTACTGATGATTTGGTGCTTGAATACTGCAGAAGATTGGGTGACCAAGTGCGTTCTATCTCTCGCCAGATTGGAGACGACGGCATCCTCAATCCAACGACTCCTCTCCACAGCTTGGTTCCAGGAGACTGGGTCAAAATAAAGAAGCACACTCGATCAAGCTGTCTGGCACCAAGGTGGGGAAAGAAACGCCAAGTAATCCTGGTAACAACCACTGCAGTGAAGGTCGCAGGTGTTCCCCAGTGGATCCACGCTGGACACACCCAGAAGGTATTACCAGACAGAGGATTTGAAGAAGAAGGGCAACCAGCAGAGGACCCTGAAGGAGCCAGACCAGAAGCAACTGACAACGAGCAGCCCAGCACCAGTCAGGTTGCAGGAACAGCAGACGTTGGCCCAGGAGTAGTTGACTACGAACTGCCAAGAATCCAGCCTGCTGAAGAGGTCCAGGAAACTGAGCCAGGAGTAGCTGAAGACGAGCTGCCAAGCATATGGCCAGAAGAATGGATACCGATGATTGATCTGACCGAAGATCCTATCAGAACAAGAGAACGACTTAGTGAAGGTAGAGAGTGGACTAGTCAGGAAAAGCAAGGCACAGGCGAAGAACCTCAGCCGCTTGAGATTCACATCAAAACTGAGGAAGGAGAAGGTCAGACAGGGACAGAGCAGGTATTCGATACACCACCGCTAACACCTGATGCAGATAAGGGAGAGACTAGAAATAGAGTGATAGTTCGAGCAGAAGAAAATCAAGAGATCGAAGTGCTTGAACAGGATCAGAGAGGGTTAAAAGAACGGGTTCAGGAAACAGAAACAGAAACAGAGACAATCGAAAGCCAAAAACAAAATATTCCTGAACAAGGCCAGATTAGCAACCAGGCAGAAGAATTTGATGCTAGCCCTGGAACTAGTCAGATAAGGGAAGTAGGAGAAGAAAGTGGAGAAGAATTACCACAAGATAAAGAGAACAAGAGAATAAGAAAAGAAAGTGAAGTCCAAGTACCAACTAAGAGACTAAAGAAAAGAAACAACCTTGAGCCTAGGTTTGTAAAAAGATTGAGACTAAGGATAAAGACAGTGGAAGAAAAACGTGCAGAAGCAAGAAGAAGTGCTCGAATAGCAGAGCAAGAGGAAGACTCTTCCAAAAGAAGGAGTGAGCGAATAAAAAGACAAAACAAAAAGTACAAATCTCCTGAATGGACACTGGTTTTGGAGGAACTTGAAGATCTTGATATAACTGACGTGAGCGACGGAGAACCCGTCCCAGAGTACTCAGCTGAAGAGGAAGACGAACCACCGTGAATTTGCACAAAGTAAGCTAATTGTGTGAAGCCAAAAAGAGGGGTTCGAGAGACTCCTTCTGAGCCAAAATGTCTGATTCAACAGTGAATGGTAGACCTAGTTGCAGCCGTTTTAAGACGTGTTGCAAGGTGTGTATATGTAGTGTAGTAGTACTGATAGTTATCTGGATAGGATTAACAATTTTCATTCCCTTTGCTGTAAGTAAAGATACTAACATTGTCCCTACTGAAGTTGTAAATACCGACAATGAGGAGCTAACAACACAGAGTGTAGCACGACATGAGAGAGCTTTGAGACAAACAAAACAGAACTTAGAAGCATCAGATGAGGGAGGACTACATTATCATGGAATGAAGAACAGGACACACTTAAATGTTTTCGCAAACTTGTTAATACATTATGTAGAGACTATGGAAATTGAAGATTGCTATGTCTGCATGAAGCTACCTACTTCGGTGGCTGAGGGCGTGACATACCATCATCTGCCATTGACATATGGAATCTCCTGTAGCATTTTAGCTAGTTTATTCTATAAAAGAGGACCGTTACAGTACTATTACTCTAACAATGACGTGATCTTTTCTGAACTTCCTATACGTGGGAACTTGAATCCTGTACATACCAAAACTGACACCATAAGATATATGGGAGACTACTTTCTGACTATAGGTAACATTGACATAGCAGACGCACAAAGAGATAACTTGACTTGTTCTTTGCGTGAGCAGGAAAAGATGTTCCTGAACATGGCAGAGAAAAGGAGAATTAAAATTCAAAAGAAGGCTAATGACGAAAGTCAGAAAAAGCCAAAGTGGGCAGAGAACATGGAAGGCACCTCATCTGGTGGAGCGGGTCCTGCTCTGTTGCTGGATTTTGAAAAGAAAGGCAAGCTATGTCTTCACCGCGAGAAGACTAGCTATTATAATAATGTTTTCATTGGTTCCAGTGAATGCGAACATAATTACAAGGTAATTGGAGGTTGGGGTTTCAAAAATGGGTCAGAGCCTGTGTTTCCTGGAATTTATTATATTTGTGGGGACAAGGCTTATTTCAAATTGCCGGATCACTGGTATGGAAGCTGCTACTTTGGCATTGTCTTCCCGAAAATATACCATGTGAATGGAAAAACTGGAAGCAATGAAGATACTAATGGCTTAGTGCGTAGTAAAAGAGAAAGTATAGGTGAAATTATGGGTAGTATTTTCAGTGCACTGATACCTGGAGTGGGAGTGGTTCTGAACACTCACAGAATTTGCAAATTGTCTACTATAGTGGATGTGCTGTCTACTGAAACGGCTCATGGATTTCTGCTGGTCAATACCGAAATGGTTGCGATCAGATCAATGGTTTTACAAAATCGACTTGCTCTTGACACCTTATTAGCGAAAGAGGGCGGAGTCTGCCGGATGTTGAAGGCGCAACATTGTTGCACTTATATTCCGGATAAAAGTGTACAGATCAAAAGATATGTGAAAAACATTACTAATTTGGCAAAGGAACTCAAACCACTCGAGGTTGATAGTGCCTGGAAGAGACTGGTAGATGGTCTCTCAAATGTAGGTCATTGGCTTGCTAGCATAGGTAAAAGCTTATTATTCAAAATTCTGATGCCAATTGGTATTATAGGTCTTATTATACTTTCCATTTTCTTATGCTGTAAATACCGCAAGCGTACCAAAAAGCACGAGGTAAATGCAAGAGGAGTGAAACGAAGTGTGGATGAGATTGAATTAGAGGAGGTGAATGATCAGATATACAAAAAGGTGAAGACTTCTCACCCTGCTAAAACTGAGAGAGAAAAGTTAGAACGGCTGCTGGAAGAAATAGAACTTTATAAAGTATGAAAGAAAGTTGGCATCTGGTTCCATTATAATTTGTGATGATAGTAAATATCATCAAAGAGGGGATTGATGAAGCAAAGCTTCGCATATTTTGCGGCTTGCCGAAGTCAAGAACCTCGTTTATGTGTAATAAGGTAACAAAATGTATGTTTTACTAACATTTATTCTGTTTAGGCAAAGTTCCCGAAGCTTGCCTATGTGTATTTCTAATGAAATTAATCCGTGTCCTCTAATATGGCCGCCGCTTGTATTTTAGTTACTGCGCATGCGTCAGCCACACTCACGTGTCCTGACGCGTCTGCAGAAGTGGAGGGAAAGTTATGCGCATGCGTAATTCATAGCTGTGCTTATCATGTGGTACTGCTCGTGCCACTGCTCTTGTGCCCGTATCAATGTAGCTAACATTTAGATGCAATAAGTTTATTTCTTGATGATGAGTTAAAAGTACAAACCCTGTGATGTGTTTTCATAATGACATTATTATGTATTAATTTGTTTTCGCTTACTTTTCATGTACCGCGGGGAATGGGGGTCCAAACTGATTGGGAGCCATATTGACGGTCTCTTCTGCGCATGACCAGGGAGCATTGAAAAGTGGCCACTTTGGACAGTGGAACTCAGCCAGCTGGCAGCCACAGTCAAGATGCGCCTGGGAAAGCCACCTCTGCGCTACGAGAACGGCGAATGTTGCTCCTCATGTGTTACAATGTTAATTTCCTGCACAGTTCTCATGAGAACCCCAAACCTGCTAGGCGGTACCCAAATATGTTAATGAAGGCTTCAAATCGTGTATTGTGATTGGTGTGTTACCCAAATCCTACCTTAGGACCAATCCAAATTGAGGGATTTTGACACTTTGCAACATTGGGGGGTGGTACACTGTCCCCAAACTGTATATCTACCCTGGGTTCACCTAGTGAACCGTCCGACTTGTCTGGTTTAGCTGACCTGTCACTGACCCAACGCACTCAATAGGTGACTGAAGATACAGAGCGCTGCGGAGCACTCTGTCCGAATTTGACCATAGGCTAAGGTTCTACTGAACCTTAAAGTGCTGGCAAAGCACTTAGCTGGGAGTTCGCTGACCCAATCGGGGTCTTGATCGATAGCTGCAGAGCGGGTGGAGCGCAGGCGTTGCTTCCGAACTGTGGGTTCCGGTCCTGTCCTGAAGAGGGTCCTGTCCTGAGGGTTTGCGGTCCTGTCCTGAAGAGGGTCCTGTCCTGAGGGTTTGCTGTCCTGTCCTGAGGGTCCTGTCCTGATTCCTATTCCGAGGGTATCCTGTCCTATCCTGGGTGTCCATTCTGCACCTGCTGTCCTTTGAGGGGTATCCTTCCTTGAGGGTTTCCTGTCCTTAACCGACCCGTGGCCAGGGTTTGGTTTCCACACCTTTCTAGGTAAATATTGCTCTGAACCTCTTGAAATTCTTGCACCTTCTGAATTTCTAACTTTTGCTTTAATAAAGTTCAACATTGCACATGTGATATTTTCCATGCCTTTCTGCAACTATTGAAAGTCATTTATATTTTCCATAAGTTTATTCCTATGTCTTCTCATTTGTTAGAAATTATATTTTGCATAGCAGTGTGTCATTTCCTGATATGGTCTAGAACTTCGTTGCCTAGATTGTTCAAAGGCCCCTTCACCTTAAGTGAAGCGTGTTATTCATTATAAGCTCTCCTATAGTCACTCACACTTAGGCTATCCCTGTTTAGATAATACTGACTTGCATAGTATCTTTTCTCGTTACATTTTATTAGTACTTTGATGATTACTCTGTCATTATTTCTTTATGCATATATAATTTACGTTATCTTGGTTATTGATTGCCTTGTTTTATTGTACCTCATGCAAGAAAATAATGAACTTTAGATAAACATTTTAAAACTTCCAGTTGTCCGTGGTCATTTAAACAGTATTTGAATGTTATTGGTTGGGTTTGTATTTGCTGCCTTTCTTTTACAGCTAGCTCCCTGATTCATTGTGGTCATTAGGCACCCGCATCGGTGGATGGTAAGTCGGGTGCACCGAAAATTGGTAGCAGGGAACACACACACACCAACTTGGTAGAGCTCGTGAAGTCACCTGATCGATGTATATGGTGATTTGAAAAGTATATGGGCCCTGAAGCCGGAAACGGCGAAAACTATTGGTCGGGTGGCCTCGCGCGCTCTATCAGTATCACCATGCTATAGCAGTAACCCAGTTAACTAACTGCTGTTTTAAATTATTGAAGTTTAACTCACAAACTTACATTTTGGAAGCTCTTTTCTCTCAGAAAATGAAAATTTGTAAACATTTTACACTCTTTGGTACTTGTTTACATTGTTTGATAGTGGTTTCATCCATTTTAATGAATATGTATATGTAATAGCATTAGTGTTTAGCCCATCAAGTGGGACTATACAGTGGAAGATGAACTTGGCTGCATGGCACTTAACAGAACTTCCTTTAGAGGGAAAAGAAGGGGTGGCAACCTACTTGCACCACTAAATTAAGGCAAACACATTCTGGCATGGAAAAAGTGAGGCGCAATCTTGGTCTCAAGATTTAAATCTTACAGATTCACTGCAATGTTCTTGCAAGCATTTCTGTTAATAGATGTATGAAGTTCTGAACTTTTATTTGTACCCTGCTCAAAGGTGTGCGTGGAACTTTGCAACCTCGCAAGTTGAAATAGGTTAAACTTTCCACTGTTGCATGAAGCTCATGAATTTTGAAACAATTTATGACAGAAAAGGGTAAACATGCAGTGAAAAAATATGCATTAAATTCTGATTGGGTATAGAAAATCTGGTAAAGGTAAATGTTGAGTGAAAATGTAGACATACTTTTTCCATCTTGGCTGAGTTTGATTGGAGAGTCATGAGAATCAGAGATCTTTGTGGCTGGAGCAACAGAGCCAGTGCTTAATTTGAGCCAGTGGTTTCCGGTGCTTAGCTCCGACACTTAATTGTCAGCACCGGCACTCTAACAAATAGTGCCACCATGTGGCAGTCTTCCCTAATTTAGAAATCAGCAAAAAAACATTTGCTTATTAATTCAAAATCCATGACAAACGCCTAATATCTGTGGCATACACCACTTTTAAAGCTAGGAGGGCCTAGAATAGTCTCAATTGTCACACTGCTAGGTGTGTGTTGGTTAGTAGTTGTGTTGGTGTGGTTATTGCCAGCGATGGTAGGAGCAATGGTGGTGCAAGCTGCAGTGGCCTCCTGACGAGAGCCCTGGCACTTAATATTTTACAAATTAAGCACTGAACAGAGCTCTGACACACCTTGCAGTTAGTACATACTCCTGTGGAACAAATACCAAGGTCGTTAACGGAATGCTTGAATTCATCTGTCACTGCTATCCCTCTGTGCCAGACTCCAGCCTATCGGTTTTACCCACCATGGCACTCTAGAGAGAGAGAGGCCCACCTTATGCAAATCACTCTTGTTACTGCTCCAATAAGAACAGTTCAGATTGATAGAGTGCCATGTTATTTTGAAATTTGTAGGGGTGCATTATAATCCCAAGTAGTCAGCACCCGCATATTTAGAAGACTGTGTTAATGCGTGATTTTAGAAATGTAGTACTAGGTCGAGAATGTTGCAATATGCAGATGTGTGCTCACAGTATTCTAAAACTAATGCAGTGCTTTAACCGAGAATATGCCTTAAGTAATGCAGAAATATTACTTTATGTTAAATTGTCGCATTAGGATTGAACGTGCCATATTAGAAGTTGCACGTGTAGGTTGCTTATTAATTAACAAGAGTGATGCTTTAACACGAGAAAGAATAATGCTTTAGGATGTAATGAAATGTAATGATTTGGAATGATAAATGTAATGCTTATGGTGTAGAGTTAGAAATGCATTTAAATGTGTAAAGGCCTGCGACATTAAAACGCCAGCAGAGGCCTAACTATAATTTCTTAGCTTAGCTAAAACATTGTAGGCTGAATTGTATTTTTCCTTGGAAAAAGGCTCCTGTTTGCAGTCGAATTTCAGATTGTAACTTAGAGCGTGTTGTGAGAAGTTGGCCTGATGTATGATGTCTCCAATTATGGGGACACCTTGTATCAGTCCAAACAATCCCTTATGGTGGTGGTTGTAAGTCAACCTGCAGACAAGCTATCCTAATGGTAGCATGGACTAAGCAGCCTTTAGGCTAAACTCAAGAGGGCATGTGAAGCCAGCTGTTTTACCATATGCAATCCTGTAATATCAAATGAAAGGACACCACAAAAGTTATATATTATAAAAATATATGTATTTATTACTAGAATAATCCTCTGTACTCTTTAAGAGTATAGAAGCACAAGCGTTTAAACAAAAGCACAGTTTCACATATGAAAGTTGCACGTTTATGGATGAGGCCGGTGGCCACTCAAACCATATATCAAAAAAGTGGTATAAGTATCACTTTACGAATAGTGGTAAGGCCTGGGGCCTTGGGAATCGCTGGGACTACACTGGACTAATGACAGTTAGGATGGGAGTAGCCCACGGGAATCGGGTGCAGCGCTAAAAGCACACGCATGCACCAATGCAAAGTCAATGGTGCGTAAAAGTTACAAAGTTACTGTTTTTGAAGTCTTCCGACTGGACTAGAATTACCACACTTTAAACTACAACACTAGAGGTGTAAACCACTACAGGAGCACCGGTGTTAGATCGTTACCTCACCCACAGGAAGCGGGTGCATAGGTGCCAAAGTGTGTCGGGTTTCGTCGTGTAGATCTATGGAGCCTGGAGATGAAAGTGCTGCAGGCGGCCAGGAGAGAAGAGTCCAGTTGGATCCAAGGGTGGATCAAAGATGTAGAGTACCTGAAAGCAGAGGGGACAGAGTCTGGGTCACTAGCCAGTGACCAGGATGGAACCAGGAAGGAACCAGGCGATGTCAGGCGCAATCAGGTGGTTGTTGGGAAGCTTGTCTCCGCTGCCACGTGAACTCTGGGGCATCGAGGATGACCGGGAGTGAATCACGAGCTGCCCCACAAAGGCTCTCGCTGTCCGCGGTGTTGGCTTCCAGATCAGAGTTAACAAGCCTTGGCAAGTGCAAGCCACACAGGATTAGAAGATCGCTTCTTGTACGGACCAGCAAGGTCAGATAGATTGCTCCTTTTTAGGGGAGCTAGGGCCAGTCTAGAGCAACTAGACCAGCAGTGTAAATTCAAGGTTTTGTTGGTGCTGGGGCCACTAGCTACGGGCAAGTGACCAGACCAATGCTTCAAGCAGGAAAATGCAAAAGGGCCCCACACAGCACTCGGTGAGTGTGGAGGAGAGATCTTCAATGCAAAAGTTGCTCGGGGCTAGGGCTTCTCAAACCCCAATGCACAGCTTCGAGGGAGCCTCGGGAGCTGCACGGTCAGCACTTTGTAGTTTTTCCAAGATGGCCAGCTTCACGCTTAACATCGCCTCCATGGGTCTCAGATTTGCTGGGACTGTGGATCGGGCTGTTAGAAGTCAGGGAAGCTGAGTCTTGTTGATCTCTGTTGCTCGAGTTCCAGCGGGAACTGCAACAAAGAAAACTGTTGGGCGCTGGATGGTGCCTGTTTGCACAGGGTGGTCACTCCTTGACCACAAGGGAGATTCTTCAGTCTTCCATGTCGAGTGGGATGTCGAAGGGTCCAGAGATCTGTATCAGAGTTTCAGTCAGGATAATCTGATGTGCACTGGCACAGCTCCTACCTTTATTCCAAATCAAGGAGCTGGATTACCTGCTAGGTCCCTCCTATGAGTGGGACCCAGGAAGGGGGTGGTTACACCCCTTTCCCTTTGTCCAGTTTCTTGCCATAGCTGGGGTTGGAGTGCCCCAGAACAGGTTTGACTGGATTTTGCATGGGACACCTTGTGTGTCCCAGGCAGTGTCTAGTTTCTTTCAACCCTCCCTGCTCCAATTCACTATCTCCTGTCTGGGGTGGTGTAACACCTCCCTGTGACAGGAAACTCTTTGTCCAAGCCTCCCCTGCCAAGTTTCGGTCAGCAGCAGGAGGCCAGACTTGTGTCGGGGCAGCAGCATCCATTTTGTGATGCTGAGGCTCTGGTTAGATTTAACCGCGTTTAAGTAAAGTAACATGTCTTCTCCCTCTAGAAGGGTGGAATGCTACCCCCGTCGCCAGGACTGGCGAGGGGGTAGTATTCCAAAGTGTATGACACCTTACACGACATGTTTTGATAAAGCCAAACCAAAGTTAGCAATAACAGCGAGGATTATAATGCATTTAAGAGTATATGGTATGGCAATATCCTGGAACAGCAGTAAGGAAATGGCTCCGAACGCTGCAGACAGGCTCAGCTCATGCTAGAGCACCATATCACATAAAACCAAGCACTCTGCCTCCAGGATTGTTAAGGCCTGCAATAGGAGTGACTTATAGGTATATATGTGTCCAGATATAGGTTTAGATATATGTATACTATACCTAAGCAAGGGGTGATTACACGACCTTGCCCCAGCTGAGTGTTCAGCCAGTTGTGTCAGTTTGGATGGCCAGCCAGGGGTGGCAAAATATATTCTGCAGCCCCTGGTAGGTCTTGGATGCGCCTATGCCATGGGTACCTATAGTACACTGTACAGGGGCTGATAAGGTGACCCACTCCAATTTAGTTATGCACCTTGGGTACATGGAGTCCATTTTAAAGAGAGAGCAGATAACCTGGGGCCCTGGTTAGCAGGATCCCAGGCCAACTAAGTCGAAAACCAGCTAAACACTAGGCAAAAAATCTGGGGTAACCATAGTCAGGTATCCACCTTCCTACACGTGTGCAAGGTTGTTTCTCATACGTTTCTGTTGCAGGTGCAAGGACACGAAGCTTGTTAGGTAGAATAATCCATTGTTTAAAAGTTAGGTTGGTAGGAGTGAGAACAAAGGGAGTGGATAGGAATGCAGAGATGCTACATTTGGCGGAGAAGTTGCCTGGGACCCAAGGACACAGCAACGGTTTTTGGATGAAGATGGAAAAATCCAAGAGACTGCACCTGCCTGAAGGGGTGTGTTTTGGGCATGTTTACTGTTTTTGGGATTTTGTATTAGGGACAGCACCCTGAGGGTGGAGAGCAGATTTGGAGAGCAGATTCTGAGGCCGAAGGAGCAAGACAGGCAGGAGAGGTGTGTAGGAAGGAGCAGCTTAGAACAAGCTCAGTAGTTTAGGCTACTTACCTATGGAAAGTGAGTGTACTTCATAGGAAGTCTTCACTGCTGATACCTTCGTTTTTCTTGCCTGGGAGGGATGCTAAATAAGGATGTGACTTTAGAGCTAGTGTAGGGACAGACTAACCTTTTCTTTTTTTAGTATATGCAGTCGAAACTACCAATAGGAACTGTAATAGTTTGCTTGATGCTTCTTGAACTTACGCTGATTTTCATCTTGAGTCATCTGAAACTCTTGCAGCGGATCACGTTTGTATTAGTGCGGGTCTATTTCTTGAACCTCTTGCTGAGGTGCCTGTATGTTCAGTTATTTTTGGCTTTGTAATACATTTCCGAACCTCATTTCGTAGTCAGTGGTCCTTTTTAAAATGGATTTGATTGATTATTTATAAAAGCTGTCAAAAGTTATGAATTTGAGAATCTTCCCTTTACACTTCTTAGCAGACAAAAAGATTCAGTTGACTGCGGATTCTACGGATTGCTAAAATAAAAATCTAGTTAAGAATCCGGCCTTAACAATCTCAAGCTGCCAGACCAGCTACCCTTCAGATAGTTTTTGCGTCTTTACTGTATGAAATTCACAAAGAAAATGAATTGAAATAGGTCTGGTAAGTCGTCAAACCCTGGCAAAAGCTGCACGTGGATTTCAGACTTAAGGAAGATTAGTTTCCATCATGCCACAAAGCTTTCTACAGAAAGGATTGCTCAGTCTAAATTACTTCTCTCTTTCATCTATGTGTCATGAGTGTTTGTCCTCTTATTACACTCTTGCATTTTTGTCCATTTCGCGGCCGTAAAATAAGGATCCTTATCATTTTGTAGTATCTGCAAATATTGTTTACAGCTCATAGAAAGTAACACATGAAGCACTACATAAAAATACATTATTATTGCTTAGAGTAAATTCCATTATTTCCTCTCTTCTGGTTTAACTTCCTTTGGCATAGGGACTCAGCAGAGATAACTCTTTGAAAAGAGTGTAGTGTCCCATCTGAGCACTTCGGGCCTCATTTCAGAATTATGTAATCTTTTAAGAAAAAGTCAGGCAGTGCAGCAAGTCACCTTGCTGCACTGGGCAGGAATGCACCCTAGTTAAGGCAATACAGCACATTCCAGTCCCTGCCCTTGACCTGGCACCCTTTTGGCAACCTAGTTCCAATGCAAGCACCCTTGCACCATGGTGAATGGGTGCCAACATTGCATGCAGGATTGTTTTTGTTCAGGGACACTTTCCTGCCTTCCTGTATTAAAACAATCTCTGGGAGGCATATATCACTATGTGAGCTGCAGAATGTAGCACATATGGAAAGTGGAAGAAACAAGGAGAAATAGAGATATTTCTCCTAGTTACTCCTCGCCTGAGATGGTGTAAGATTTTTAGCGCATCCCTAGGTTTACAAGTTCTTGTAAATCTGAAAATGCATCAAAATACATAGGAGTTTCATGGAAATAGTTACCCACACAACACCCCTGGAACGCCTTTAGGGCAGAGTAATGCAACACTGCATTGTGATACTCCAGATTTTTGGAGCCATTCAGAGCCACGCAAAATGGGTTTCTGTGGATTCAAAAATTTTCTTACGGTTTGCTTTGCTCTTGTACCACATTGCATGTTGAAAGAGTGACACAACCGGCCACATAAATAGGCCCTCAGCCTGTGGACTTAAACAGAACATGCTTTTTTTTAGACTACAAAGCTTCTAAGGCAGACTGACCTTGGCACAGGTCCCGAGCCCCAGTATAGCCAGCTAACACTGATCACCACTACATTTTGTCACACCAATACCTTTTCTTTCCAGTGCAAAAGAAGTATGACGTGCTATTTAAAAAATTCCTCATACTTCCACTTCCTTTGGTGTAAGAAGCCAGTGCGGACAAACCATTCAAAACCGTGTGATCCTCAGCCCCATCATGGCCACACCTGTATTTGGTTCCAAGACCTGATGAAATATGTTTCAGTCAGTTAGGTCTGAAAAGCTCCTGCTGGCATGCAGGCTCAGGCTGCTAAGTGCGCACCTTTCACATTTGTTGGTTGTGAATTCAAGTTCCAGTAAGGTCCCCACAAATGTATGTCCATTTCAAATCGGGGGCTTGAGGACCACTGCATGTTGCAATAGCAACATTTATTGTTTGATATTCTTAGAAATTGAAGTATGATATACTATGTACAAATAAATGATAACACATAAGCAGCATTGTTCTATCTTTTAAACGTATTTCTTGCTTGCCAGGGAGAAAAACGGGCAATGATGCAGCAACATGTATGTAAATGCAAGCATGCAAACTAACACATGCAACCTCATGCTTGCATAATTCGCTAGATGTACGCACCTATCAATATGCATATGCTCAAGTGTACCTTTACCCACCAAAGTATGTAGACTCACTCCTCGTTTATGAACCTACATATGGCTGAATGTATCCACAGATGTATGTTGAGCCACTCTCCTTCCTTCTCCTGCTCCCCCATTTCCCTCCCACTCCCCAGTCCCCTTGTTCAATTAAGGTATGTTTTATTTGTACATAATCTTGGCATGTCTCTTGTAGCAAGGCCCCCAACCCAGTGCCTGGCCGAAGTCCGAAGTCATGCCAATATGTTGTACCTCTACTGCCATCCTTCCACTTCCACACAGAGAACCAGCCTGCTTGATTTAGCAAATTACTGTTTCAGTGGTCCCAGGTCTAAGACCTGGGTGACCACCTGGCACAGTTGGGTGAGGGTCAGACTCCCCTTCCACCCTATGCTTCCTGGCTGGTGTATAAGAAGGTGTGGGATCGTGCTTCCTCTTCCTGGGGAATAATGGCCCTTCAGTCACTTAATGCCACTGTACTTAGAAACTGCAGACCCAGCAAGGAGCCCTCTGTTCTGTAACTTTCTATTCCCCACCTCAAAGAACACCTTCTGCTCGATCTAGCCAGCTGCCAGATGTTGCTTTGCAAAGACTTTGTAGGGTAGAAGAGACTGGCAACAAGTCAGCTGCTTTGGGACAGACTCAGAGGCAAACAGAGCAATGTTTTCAGGCCGAGGCTCGCACACTTATTTCCACTCAAAGGCCAATCAAAAGCCAGGCACGGCCTTCCCGGGCTCAGGACTTGAGGGACCAGCTGTCATAGCAACCAAACAAAGTAGAGAAGACAAAAACACCTCCACCAACCTAATCCAAAGCCATAGCAAAATAAAGCATGTGGTTCGTGTATTATTATCCTGTGAAGTACTATTTCTTCCACCGCTAAAAGGCACAGCTCTCATAACCTCTGGTCAATGAAGGGGAAATGAGATGTGTGTCTGTATTCGAACTTTTCTACTAGTATGGTAACTGAATAGCATTAATTTAATACCAATGTACAGCAAAAACAAATGGTGGAAAAAATGTAAGTATATTTTTAAATAATGTTGATGTTAAAAACATAGGGGCCCAGTCACAAAAACTTTTTTGCGAGGACATAAAGTATTATTAGAACACAGTCCTGGGCACACATAATGAGGATATAACAATGGTAGAAATGTCTCGTATTGTACCAATTTCTGTGGTCGACACCAGTGTATTGTTCAAAAGTATTTAATAATGCAACAACAAAGAACAGCCAGCCGACACGTGTTTCGTCACATAAGGGAGCTATCCTGTGACTTCTTCAGGGCTGTGTGGCGGTGTGGATTCACCTGAAGGGTATCAGGAGACCGGTGATAATTCCAACCCGGCCAGGGGGTCAAAAAAGGACCTAGCGTTCCAGGTCAAAGTTTCTGTTGAGAGGGTACCCCAAATTAGTTGGCCCCTGTGGATGGAGCTGTAAGAAGGGCCGGAAAGCCCTGAATTACAAGCGGACCTCTAAAAGGTGATGACACGTCTTAGTATGACGTGTAGATGCGAGGGTGATGTGAACGAGGAAGTGTAAGACGCCTTGGGGAATGTATATCTAATCCGTCCAGTGCCTAGAGGAGGCAAAAAGGTGGGTAAGCCGTGCTTCGAGAAAGTGTAAGACGCCTTGGCGAATAGAATTCCGTTCGTCCAGTGTCTGGAGGAGGCAACTAGGCGGGTGCTCCGAACTACTCAAGTAAGTGTGGGGAAGATGAGAAGACACTGGTTCCGTCTCGATTTCAACACTGGATGAAATGAATTCTATGCCCCAAGGCGTCTTACACTTCCTCTGTGTTTTAGTGTATACATCAGTGTGTGCCTGGGAGTGCCAGTGTGTGATTGGCTTTGTGCGAGTATGCATGAGTGTGTGCCTGGGTGTGTCAGCATATGCATAAGTGTGTGCATGGGTGTGTCAGTGTCTACATTGTCACATGTCTGCAGGTGTCAGTATACACATCAGTGTGTGCTTGGATGTGTCAGTCTATGTCCAAGTGCATGCGTAGGTATGTCAATGTATGCATCAGTGTGTGGCTGGGTGTGTCAGTATACGCATGCGTGTGTGCATGGGTGTGTCAGTGTCTACATTGTTGTATGCCTGCATGTGTCAGTGTTTGCATCAATGTCTACCTGGGTGTGTCAGTGTATGACTAAGTGTGTGCCTGGGTGTGTCAGTGTATGCAACAGTGTGTGCCTGGGTGTGCCAGTGCATCCATAGGTGTGTGCCTCAGTGTGTGAGTGTATGCACCAGAGTGTGCTTGACTGTGTGAGAGTATGGATGAGTGTGTACCTGGTTGTGTCAGCATATGCATGAGTGTGTTCATGGGTGTGTCAGTGTCTACATTGTTGTTTGCCAGTGTGTCTAAGTATATGCCCGAGTGTGTTCCTGGTTGTTTCAGTTTATGCATGAGTGTTTGCCTGAGTGTGTCACTGTGTTCACGGGTGTGTGCCTGGGTGTGTCAGTGTATGTGTCAGAGTGTGCCTGGGTGTCTCAGTTTATAAATCAGTGTGCACCTGGGTGTGTCAGCATATGCACGAATGGTTACATGGATGTGTCAATGTAGGCTTACCTGTGTGACTGGGTGTGTCAGTGTATGCATTAGTGTATGTGTGGCTCTGGTTCTATAGGCATTGGAGTGTTTTGGGGTTTGTTAGTGGATGCATAAGTGTCTAGCTTGGTGTGTCAGTGTATGCATCAGTGTGTGAGTAAACAAAAAAAGCTGCTCTCGAGTAAAAAGTGACCAAAACTAAATGTGGCAAAAACTTCTATGTGGACGCTGGCGTCTCACAAAAGATGAAGGACTGTCTTCACAAAGCACCAGGTGTCATGCTTCATCATCGGCAGTCCTTGCTCTCTGAAAACTAGGTTTGATAGAGAGAGGGCCTTCACCTGGAGACAGGGAGGCACTGCTAAAGCTAAGTGGGGGCCTGTGAAAATGTGGCTAAAATTCTAAAAACCAGTATAATTGGCGAAATAACATTTATTCAGAAAGGCAATTATATGGTATTAAAATAACAGAAACGGTCAAAGGAGGGGAATTATTACCCCATCACTGTAGTGGCTAAATTTGTCAACATGTTTTCTGCCTATGTGGTTCAAAGGATCCGCGGCATTCATCAGGACAAAATATTTTGTCTGGGCTCCTTTCTTCCCATATTTATTCAGCATGAAGTTACCACTAGGTAGGCTGACCTGTGTCACTCTACCAACAGAAGAATTTCATAAAACCTGCAAACATAAGTGAAAAAAGAAAATTGCCATCAAAACGTTCGGTCATTTAGGGGTAAAATTGCATATATGCACAAATTAGTACATATAGTGGTTATTTGTGTATAACACTAGTCACTGCAATCGTGAATACACATAATCTCAGTGGAGAACACATTTGAGATAAACTCACAAACTTACCCTATTGTGGTTTCCTACACGCCCCATGGGAGAAGAGTGGAGGAGAGACCCCTGTAGTCAAACTCTGGAAGAAGGGAAATAGAAGAATTAGGTGAGTAAGCTTCCATCGGACACCCATTTCTTACTCATGTGGATGACGTCTGTCTCGTAATTAATAATTCATACTCTCATTCATGCTCTTACTAGATCAAGGTGCACCTCTCGCCATGATCCTGAATGTGCCTGCTCTTCCTCCCCAGAGTCGAATGAAACCATGAACTGTTGAGCCTTAAATAGTCCCCTTAATTGGTAACACTCGCAAAATGCAATCCACGTGTCCACGCAATTAGGAGGACATCCGATGTCTTACAAGTGCCCCAGTAAATTATTGGAAGTGTGTCTGACCACAGCGTCAGCAGTTTGAAAGAGGTAGGAAAGAATTAGGTGGAAAGGTCAAAGGACCTGTAGTGTTCATGCTCCTTCATGATTATTAACTATTTTTAAAGCTGCTATTAATGGTTTGGGTAAAGGATGGAAATGGCGTGGCTATTTTTAAATAAACTGATGCCCACACTGGACGTAGACAGATAGGATATTGTCTGTGCGTCAAAGGTCTACAGCAGAATTATTCTCATTGAGGTTGTATTAATTTCCATTCTGCAGCCATGGTATCTCATAATTCAGTCCTGTGTCCCATGTACGTAGACGATAGCACCATCGTTGCTCTCTCACATGGAGAACCCTATGGATTTCAGAGCCTGTTCTTTTTATGACCTCAAGAACTACCCATTTCAGATCTGTGTCCTTGTGATTGTGTTCCAAGCAATGCCTTGTCAACTTTGTATTCATTTTTTTGCATCTAATGGTGCTCCTGTGTTCGTTGATGTAGACCTTGATTTTTCTGGTTGTCATGCCTACATACATAAGATTGCAAGGGCATGTGAGCAAACAGTGTCATACATTCACCCCAGTACAGAGATTAGGTTCTAAATCCATCATTTGTTTGCTCACCATGCCATTCCAGTTTGAACCCAGCCATATGCAAATCAGTCTTGACCTTGTGCCCAATGGGAACAGTCCAGCCCGAACTGCCAGGCCAGGTCCTCCCTGGACTGGAAACAGGCATCCTAGCATCGGTTTTGGGGTTTCACCCCTCATCAGTCAGGATTGCTTGACTCCAGTGGCATGGAGAGCACGAGACCCACGTCTGGGCATACCCGTCCCACTACAGGTGACAAATGCAAAAAGAACACTTGATGGACAGAATGCAGAACAATGTCATACATTTACCCCAGTACAGAGATCTGGGCCTAAATCCATCGCTTTTTTGCTCACCATGCCATTCCAGTTTGAGCCAGCCATATGCATATCAGCCTTGACCTTGCGCCCAATGGAAACAGTCCAGCTCGAACTGACTAAACTGGGGTGGCATGGAGAGCAAAAGAACTATGGATTTAACCCAGATCTCTTGATGGGGGGTGAATGTATGATTTATTCAGCATTCCGTCCATCATTTGCTTGCGGAGCACTTTTCACCCTAAGTGGGATGGGTATGCCCAGACGGGGGTCCCTTGCTCACTTTTCCAGTGGATTCAATCTAGCCTAGCTGATGAAGGGTAACACCCAGAAACTGGTCCCAGGATGCTTGTTTCAGGTCCAGGGAGGACCTGACTTGGCATTTCCGTCTGGACTGTTGCCATGAGGCACAGGGTCAAGACTGATTTGCTTATGGCTGGGTCTAAACTGGGGTGGCATGGTGGGCAACAGAACAATGGATTTAACCCAGATCTCTTGACTGGGGATGAATGTATGATTTATTCAGCATTCCGTCCATCATTTGTTTGCGTAGCACTTTTCACCCTAAGTGGGATGGGTATGCCCAGACGTGGGTCCCTTGCTCACTTTGCCAGTGGATTCAAGCTAGCCTGGCTGATGAAGGGTAATATCCATAAACCGGTCCCAGGATGCTTGTTTACGGTCCAGGGAGGACCTGGCTTGGCAGTTCGGTCCGGACTGTTCCCATGAGGCACAGGTTCAAGACTGATTTACATATGGCTGGGTCTAAACTGGGGTGGCATGGTGAGCAAAAGAAAGATGGATTTAACACAGATCTCTTGACTGGGGGTGAATGTATAATTTATTCAGCATTCTGTCGATCGTTTGTTTGCATGGTAAATGGGCATGCCACACATCCTTTGCATGGGTAGTGTCCAAGTGGTCTTTAGTTGCCCCATAGTATGGTTTGGTTCAGGTCCTTTGGAGGTGGTGCCGTAGCGAGAACAAGTTCATCACAGATGCTCCTATTACGTTTAAAAGCAAATAGTGAGGCGGCCCACTGTTTTTTTGCCACATTGAGGATATGTTAATGTTTATGTAGAATATTTAGTACTTTATTCAATATTAGGGTATATGTGGTGACGCATACTACTCTTTCATTCATCTTCTTTTCGTGTTGTTCAAGTAGAGCATCTCGGTTATTGCTTTTAGCTCTTTTCCTTGCTTTTTGAATAATCTTACTGGGGCAGTGTAGTTCAATCAACTTCTTCTCCAGAGTCTCTGTCTGTTCCTCATAGGTTTCCAACCTAGAGCAATTCCTCCGGATCCTGAGGAATTGACCTACTGCAAATTTTGTCACAGTGATCTGGGGTGGAAGCTCTCAAAAAGCAGTACGCTGTTTTTGTCTCTGCACTTGTTGTGAACTTCAGTCTGAATCCCTTCCGCTTTCATGCTTATAGCTAGGTCCAGAAAGACGGCTCACTCCTCGCTGATTGCATGTGTGAATTTCAAATGTTCATCTCTGGTATTGATCCATCTCAATAAAGTGCTCTGCTTCTTCTTAGTTGCCGCGCCAAAGAACAATGATGTTGTCTATATATCACTGCCATACTTTCAATTGTGCTGCAAACAGGTTGTCTTGATGGAAGGTATGGTCCACTTCGAATGCATGTACATAGAGGCACGCCATGCTCAGAGCAAAAGTGATTCCATGGAAGTGCCTCTGATCTGATGCTATATTGTGTATTCATATTCGAAGAAGTTTTCCATGAGAGCCAATTCTGTGCACTCCATGATGACATGTCTGGGTGTCATGAACTCCCAGTCTCTTTCCAGGTGAATGTGTACTACCACGCTCAATGTGTGTCTCTGAGGTATGCTGGTGTATAATACCTCGATGTCCATGATAATGAAAAGATCTTCAGCTGGGTTGATCTCGAGGTCTCTAACTAGGCAAAGGACATCTTTAGTGTCTCTTAGACACTCTTAAGTCTCTTAAGATGTAGACGGCTGTACGATAGGTCTCAAAAACCAATCGCAGAATTGTGAAAGAGGTTCAAGACTGAACCTATTCCCAACACTATAGGTCTTCCTGGTGGGGGCATCCTGTTTTTGTGGATTTTGTATACAATCTGAGGGTGCGGGGATTATCACCCACCAGAAACTCAGCCTCCTGTTTGGTTAGTTAATCATTCATCAGTCCCTCATCCACCAAGGTTCTGATTCTGTTCACAAGTCTTGGAGTAGGGTCAATCCGGTGGAGTTCAAATCTGTTTTCATCTGATGCATTCTTTGTGATACATGTTTTTATTCATGATAACGATTGCACCGCCTGTGTCAGCTGGTTTGATGACAAGTGTAGTATTCTCTTTAAGGTCCATGAGTGCCTTCCTCTCACCTTTCTTCAAGTTCTGATAGCCTTTGATGTTCTGGGAGTCGATTGTTTCAATTTCCTTCAGTACTGCCAGCTCGAATGCCAGGACATGCCAAGGGGTGGACTGTTTAGAAGGCACAAAAGTGGACTTTTTCCTCAATCCAATGTTAGGAGAGTCCCGCGATTTAGTGTCTGAATTTTTTAAAAAGCTTCCGAGTTTAATTTTTCTGAAAAACTGTGCCAGTTTGGTATGTAGGGTGAAAAGATCATTCCTGGGGGAGGGAACACATCACAGTCCCTTGGAAAGGACAGACTATTCATCCGCCGATAGTGTGTAGGTGCTGAGGGTAACTATATTGGTGGCTCCCTGCTCGTGGTCGGTCCTTGTTCCTTCCCCTTGCTCCGTGTGACTACAATATTGGGAGTTTGATCCTCCCATTGTATTCTGACGTTTTGCTTTGCTTGTTTTTGTCTTCCTCTACCCCTGCCTCTGCCCCTGTATAAAAAAGGTGGCGGACCTTGTTGAAATGGGAATTCAGATGGGTAGTAAGGCTGTTGCCAGTAGCCAAGCAGGTGCATTGGAGGATGCAAAGGCGGTTGTTGTAACATCTGGAGTTGTCTCCCCTGGGGACGTCCTGTAATTTCATCACTGCTGCTGTCACTGCCACTTCTTTCTTCTCCAGAACTGAAAGTCCAGTTCTGTGGTGTGGGTCTAAACCGCTGCTGTCTTTTTCTGGTAGGTTGCTATTGTGGTTTTTGGTAATATTCATTGGTAATATATGGGTAGACTGTTTCTCGAGTAAATTTTTGTACATCCTTTTTAAGTTTTGTGAGTTTGATTACGTCAGAATCTCTTTATATTGGGAGTGGTCGTTGTTAATCTCCTCAAGTTTCTTCTTGAAAACATAATTGTGTACCATCTTTTTAAGCCTACTTTCACTCTTTTGTATTTCCACGAGTAAAGCATCAGCTAATTGTCTGGCAGTGCTAATAACGAGAACTAGCCAATCCCTGGTGCATTTCCACGCAATGCATGATCATTTATTGTGAAACTCTTTGTTGTTCAGGAAAAGTCTAGGTTCATTGGTGACTATCAGTCCTCGTGGTGCAGTGCTCTTCCGTAGGTACTACTACCGCGTCATGATCGTACCATGTAAGGCAGTGTGGACTTCTTCTTTCTTACTTGCGGAGAGGGCCTCCCAATCATCTACATTTTTGACCATCTGGGCTACAATCGTGTCTTCTAGCAGCGAGGGTGCTCTTAGTATATCCGCAATTGTTGCATCAGTGTGTGCCTGGGTGTCTTACTATAAACATCAGTGTGTGACTTGGTGTGTTAGTTTGTGCATCAGTGTCTGTCTGACTGTGTCAGTGCATGCGACAGTGTGTGCCTGGGTGTGTCAGTGTATGCATAAGTGTGTCCCTGGGTGAGTTAGTGTATGCACAAGTGTGTCCCTAGGTGCGTCAGTGTATCTATCAGTGTCTGCTTGGGTCTCCAAATGTGTATGTAAGTGGCTGCATTGATTTCGTTCTGGCTGTGTGAGTGAGTCTAGGGGTATATAACTGTGTGTGCAACTGGTTCTCTTACTGCTGGATACATAAGTACTTTCTGGGTGTGTAACTGAATATTTAGGTGCCATTCTCTCTATATAACTGAGTGATTGAGTGGCTCTTTGCTTTTGTAAATAGGTATATAACTCAAAGAGTGGTTGGGACACTGGATGTATAACTAGATGTATGGGTCTTTAACTGCACATGCAACTAACTGAAATTATAAGTAAATGTCTTACCTTTTAACCATATAACACCCTGCCCTATGGCCTATGTATGACCTACCTTAGTCTTAGACGTATATCTAGTAGAAGAGAGTTTAAGGTTTGGCAAAGAGTTTTCAATGATAAACGACCTGGCTGTAAAATTGCACACACGCCCCAGATATGTTTAAAAGGCTACTTGTCTGGATGGGTGACTAAGAGTGTCAGCATTTCTTTACATATGTTAATAAGTGTATTAGTCCCTCTTCCTCTACAACTATTAAGTTATAGTATTTGGAACATATGTCATCTGATTGGTTGTGTGACTGTCTGAATCTATGCAGTAATCCAAAATAGAGGTGGTCGTCTGAATTCTGCCCATAGAAAGACAAAGCTGGGAAACATGTTAATAAAACTGTTTCTGCATACCAGAACATAACATGGGTCTATCTACAATAATAATCTACGCTTAGATATCGACAGCATTTACAGAGCTAATGGAGTGCATTTTACAGAGAAAGGCAACAGGATCTTCCTGAACAATTTGAAAGACAGTATCCTGTTTTATGTGTAGTGATGACATACATACAATAAACACAAAGCCATTTTAGAGCCACCATGTTCCCCAAAAATGTGTTAATTTTCTTTGTAAATCTTTTTTTTTTTAAAACACTCTAGAATTCACTGATCCATCATGGATCTGCAAACCAAAAGCACACATTCAATTCAAAACAAGACATCTGCAATTTTCTTAAATAGGATTCTGAATTTATCATTAACCTAAAGTGTAAACACCTGAGTGGGCCTGTGACTGCATTTGTAAATGTCAGTATGAATATATCATTGGGTGTGAGAGTGTATATGAGTGTACCTGTGGTTGTGACAGTATCTATATAGGTACATAAGTCAGAATTTGTGTTTAATAGTACGTGTGGGTCTGCCTGTGCCTACATGGGTATGTGAGTGAGTGTAGTAGTGTCTGTGTAGATATAACTGAGTGGCTGTGACAGTCTCTCTATAACTGTAAGTATGCATGTGAGAGTATCTGTGTGGGTATGTGAGTGAGTGTGGCAGTGGGTTTGTAACTAGGTGCATAAGTGCCTGAGTTGGTCTGTGAGTGGGTGCATGAGTCTCTGAGTGAGTCTGTTAGTGGGTACATGAGTATCTGAGTGGATCAGTGAGAGGGTGCAAGATAATCTGAATAGGTCTATGAGTGGGTGCATGAGTCTCTGAGTGGGTATGTTAGTGGATGTGTGAGTGTCTGAATGGATCTGTGAGTAGGTGCATGATTATCTAAGTGGATCTGCGAGTGGGTGTGTGAATGTCTGAGTGGGTCTATGACTGTATGCATGAATGTCTGCATGGGTCTGTGAGTGGATGTGTGAGAGCCTAAGTAGGTCTGTGAATGAGTGCATGAGTGTCTGAGTGGGTACGTGAGTCTGAGTGGATCTGCGAGTGGGTACATGAGTGTCTCAATGGGTCTGTAAGTGGGTGCATGGGTCTCTGAGTAGGTTTGTAAGTAGGTGCATAAGTGTCTGAGTGGGTCTATGAGTGGGTACATGAGTCTCTAAATGGGTCTGTGAGTGAGTGTATGAGTGTCTGAGTGGGTGTGCGAGTGGGTACAAGAGTAACTCAGTGGGTGTGTGAATGGGTGCATGAGACTTTAAGTGGGTCTGTGAGTGGGTGTATGAGTTCCTCAGTTGGTATGTCAGTGGGTGCATGAGTCTGTATCTTGGTATATGAGTGGGTGCATGAGTGTCTGAATGGGTCTGTGAGTGGGTGCATGAATCTCTGAGTGGGTCTGTAAATGGGTGCATAAGTGTCTGAGTGGGTCCATGAGTGGGTGCATGAGTCTGACTGGGTCTGTGAGTAGGCATGAGTCTCTGAGTGACTGTGTGAGTGGGTGCATGAGTCTCTGAGTGGGTGCGTGAGTGGCATGTGACTGTCTGAGTGGGTCTGTGAGTGGATGCACAAATGTCTGACTGAGTCTGTGAGTGGGTGTGTGAGAGTCTGAATAGATCTGTGAATGGATATGTGAATGTCTGAGTCGGTCTGTGAGTCGATGCATGGGTCTCTGAGTAGATTTGTGAGTGTGTGAGTGTATGAGTGGGTCTTGAGTGTATGCATGAGTCTCTGAGTGGGTCTGTGACTGGGGCATGAGTATCAAAGCGCTGGGATGCCCCTTTGCTGGGGCAGCTGTGCGCTATAGAAGTTTAATTAACATAACATAACATAACATCTGAGTGGGTCTGTGAGTGGGTGTGAGAGTGTCTCTATATATGTAAGCATGGGTATGAGAGTGCCTGTTTAGATATGTCAGAGGGTACCACATATTTTTAGGGGAAGCGCTAGCTCCACAGCTGCCTCGCAAAGCTACACAGAGAGCCTCACTGAGCACTGTGATGGGTCCACGAATCTCACGAGTGGAAGAAAAGAAAAATTAAAAATGTTTGCCATAACAGTAAACATGCTTGCTTTTCATTTTAAACATACATAGTGGTCAGGAGACGTCTCACCTGATCCTTTAATTAGAATACAAACAACATTTCATCCCCAAAAAGCGTTACCTTGAGATATAAAATGGTGACTGCAACTCTTCTCTCAGGTTGCAGACAGCCAATCATGGATCTACTCTGGCGCATGAACCAGTGGATTCTCCAGGGGTGGATCCGCTGAGGGTCTGCACCCCTAGATAAATAAATTTGGGTTTTGGATAACATCGCTATAGTTACTGGATGAATTTACACCAAATCACATAAAGGCACTACTCTGGAGCAATAGCTAAATTTCTGCCAAATTTGTTATAATTCTGTCCAGCTGTTCGGCCTGTAGTCGTGTTCAAAATCCCTATGGGACTTAACATGGGGAAAATTAGTTTTGTGCCCCCCTCCCTTTTTCTCAGCCCTCACTTGACGAATCACCTCAAAACTTTCAAGAAGCAGCTGAAGTAACTGGCAAATTAGTTTAGAAAATTTCATGTAGATTCATTAAACAGTCCAAAGTTTTTAGCAAAACAAAAAACGCTTTTCCTACGGAAACTAGGTCCTAATCATAGCTACCTACTGGACCGCCCGTGGGTGATTTATATACGTGAGGGTAAAGGTGTTTTTAGGCTTCAGGATGGGTGCTGTTTTTTTGTTGAAATGGAATTTCTTACGGGTTTAGGGTGGGTATGGGTTTTTGGGTGGCAAGGACATTTGTAGAGTTGAGGGTGGATGTTGGCTTTTGTGTAGTAAGGTCTTTTTTTAAGGGTTTAGGGTGGGTGTGGGGTTTCGGGCAGCAAGGGAATTTTTAAGGTTAAGTGTGGGCATGGGCTTTTGGTTGGTAATGTATTTGTTAGGGTTTGGGTTGGGTATGGGTTTTTGGGTGGCAAGGACATTTTTAGGATTTAGGGTGGGTATGGATTTTTGTCTGGGAAGGGAATGTTTGTGTTTAATGTCGGTATGGTTATTTGGCTGGCAATGTATTTAGGGTGTTGTAGGTTTTTAAGTGACAAAGGATGTTTTAAGCTTTAGGCTGGGTATGGGCTTTTGGGTGGCAAGGGAATTTTAGGGTGTACGGGGTATGGGTTTTTGGGTGGTAAGGGATTTTTTCAGGTTTAGGGTGGGTATGGGTTTTTGGGTGGTAAGGTATTTTTAGTGTTTAGGGTGGGTATGGGTGGCAAGGGAATTTTCGGGGATTAGGGTGGGTGTAGGTTATTGAATGGTATGGGATTTTTTAGGGTATAGAGTGGCTATGGATTTTTGGGTGGCAAGAGAATTTTTAGGGCTTAAGGTCGGTATGGTTTTTTTGTGTGGCAGGGGATTTGTTGGGATTTATGTTGGCAAGGGAATTTTTAGGGTTTACAGTGGGAATGAGTTCTTGGTTGGAAAGGGAATTTTTAGAGTTTTGGGTGTGTATGGGGTTTTGGGAGGTAAGTGCATTTTTAACGTTTTTTGACTTGCCTATCTCTTTTGCACTGGTTGATGAATCTTCACTAAATTTCCCCAAAAAGTATGCCAGTGATTCTAGTTGTGCATATAAAGTTTTAGGGCGGTCAGTCAAGCAGGGGCTGAGAAAAAGAGGTGGGTCAAAAAAATGTGTTTCCTGTTTTAATTCTCATAAAGTCTTTTGACACACCTGCAGCCCAAACCTCTGGATGGAATTACAACAAATAAGACAGAAAGGTAGATTTTGTTCTGTATATCGCACTTTTTGTTATTTGGTGTAAATCTGTTCAATAGTTTTGGAGATATTATAGAAAAACCAAATTTGTATATATGGGCATATATGGTACTTTTGTAGTACCTTAGTATACACTCATAAACTTTTAGAAAATAATCACTTGATGATGTCATCACTGATGTAATTTGAGATGTTATCAGTGATCTCATGAGTGATGTCACTAAACATGTCATGAGAGAAGTAATATGTGAAGTCATAAGCAGTGCATTGCGGGGGCATAAGTTAAAGTTATCTCAGGTAACTATAACTGCTGAATTTCACTGGTTTTGTACAAGTACAATTTGAGCTTAACTATAATGTCATTATAACCTTTGTTTTTTCCAGTGAATTTCTAAGGTTTTTTAAATTCTACTTCCTAACTATAACTTCCTGACATTGTATGGCCCCCACCAAAGTTTGTTGCTCCTGCCCCCTCCTTCTTGCCATCCATTGTCCAAGTCCATAACCCTGCTCCCTCATTAAAGCCATATGTGGCCGTTGTTCTGCCACTGCCCTTACCACCTGCCCTGCTAAGTTAGCTTTCTGCCGAATCCACCTCTCCCAACCACCTGTTGTCCAAGTCCATGCACCAGCCTGTCCCTCCTGCCTTGCATGGTCCGATGTGCTGCCAATGCCCTCCATTTAGCTTCATGTTCCTGCCTACTCCTCCTGCCCTCTGTTGCCCAATTCTAATCTATGCCCTATCATTGCCCTCTTACTTAGATACTGTACTTAGCTTGCTGCACCTTTTTTTACTTTCCCCTGCCCCCTGATGTCAGTGTGCATGCCCCTGATCTCTTCTGTCTGCCCACCATATTCTATGGACCTGCCACCCTCCTACCATCCTATCTACTCTGAGTGTTCTGGTGGGCTGCCACCTGCCTAGCATGGTCAGATGGCTGCAGCCTGTCCCTGATACCTCCACACTACCTGTCCAAGTTCTAAGCCCTTACTTCTGTCCTCCATGGTCCATTTTGCTGCCACTCCCTTCTCCCCTTCATTCTCTGTTGTGCTGCAACTGCTCCTCCTGCCTGTCCTGTGTGGTCTGGTGTGAAGCTCCCTCCTTTGCCTTCTTTTGTCTGTGTCTAACCCGACCCCTCCCTTCTGTCCTCCAGGGTCCTTTGTGCATGTCCCTTCCTCTTGCTCATCATGGCCGTTGTGCTGCCACTAACTCTCCTGCTTGTCATGCATGGTCTTCTGTGGTGCCACAGCACCTTCCACCTTCCCTATGTAGTCAGCTTGCTGCCCCTGACCCCTCCTACCTTCCCTGCATTGTCTGTGTATATGCCATTATAGTCTTACTGTTGCCCCCATGGTGTGTTGTGCTTTCAGTGTCCATGCCAATTGCCCTCCATTGTCAGCTTGCTGCTCCTTCCCTGCCCCTTTACCCCTTTCCCTCTGTTTTCCATGTGCAGCCCCCTATCCTCTCCCTCCTGCCTTGTCTTGTCCATTATCATGCCCCTGCACCTCCACCCTGACCTTCATGGACCGCTATGCTGCAACTGTCCCTACTGTCTGTCCGGTATTTCCAGCTTGCTGCACTTGTTTATTTCCCCTCTGCTCTTTGTTTCCGTGTGCATGGCCCTGTCCCCTCCCTATTGCTTTCCATGGTCCTTTGTGCTGCACTGTTGTCCTTCTTACCCTGTGGGGTGTATTGTGCTGCTGAAACCCCTGATGTCTACCCTGTAAGGCCAGTTTTGTGCCCCTGCTCATCTCCCTTCTGCCCTATCTTATCCAAGTCCATGTCCCTACCCAATCCTCCTGCCCTCCGTGATCCATTATACCTTTTATGCCAACATTTTGAACTTGGTAAGAGTGATATTTTGAAAACAAAAACACTGGGTTTTGATTTTCCCTTTCACTTAAAAAGAGGAGATTTTAGGCATAATGCAGATCAAATAAAATCCCTTTTTTTTCCTAAAAACATTGGGCGTTTCCAGACTGAATCGGGTCTGTTGGCATGTATGGTTGTAATGCCACTGCCTCTTCTTTCTGCCCTCAATGGTCTTTTATATTGTCAAAGCCTCTCTTGCTTGTACTGCATGGTTGGTTTATTGCCCCGGCCTCCCTTTCCTCTGCCCTCCATGGTCCGTTGTGCTGCCACTGCCCCTCCCTCATGCCAAGCGTGGCCAACCTGTTGCCTCTGCATCATCCTCCATGAGAGGGTCTTATTCCAATAGAAATTTGAGTCGCTATTAGGAAGGGGCGTTCCTTCCTAATAGCGAGTCAGAGGCCCATGCAAATGCAATTGTAGTCGCAAAACAGTCGCAGTTTACCACCCTTCTCAGTAGGGTGTAAAGCGCTCGCAAATGTGAAGGGGTCCCTAAGGGACCCCTTCCCCTTTGCAAATGCAGGGGAAAATATTTTTTAGGGGCAAGCAGAGGTCCCAGGGACCACTACCTACCCTTAAAAATATGAAACAAAAAGGTTTAATTTTTCTTTTTTTAAATGCATCCTTTAAAAAAACTGCTTTATTTAAAAGCAGTCCCAGACATGGAGGTCTGCTGAGCCCAGCAGACCACCATACTTGGGAGGGCCAGCCATTCCTAATGGGGTCGCAAATTGCAAGTGCCTCATTAATATGCATGAGGCATGCAATTTGCAACCCCTTTAGGAATTGCTAATAGTGTCTCGGACACTGTTTCATATGGCTTTTAGCGACTCCCAATTGAGCGCAATTTGCGAATCGCTAAATGCCATGGTCCTACATCTGGCCCAGGATCTCTTCATTAGTCATCATTTCACATAAAATGTTTCAAGATGCTTGCAGGTTCCTTTGCCATCCAAACCTTTGTAAAAGACAGCAAAATGCACAATACTCCTACTGATGGACAATCTTTCAGTGGTCATGTACATAAACTGTCTTGGGGGCACAACGTCCAAACCTATGGCAGTGCATGCCAAGAGTCTTTAGGCATTCTGTTTTACAGGGAACATTTCTTTCAGGGTGGAATATCTTCCAGGCAAAGTAGCTGATTGGTTCTCCAGACACCGCTAAGATTCACGTGACTGGAGGATTCATCTTTCAGTATTCAGTCATCTAGCTTCAGCTCTATGTCAATAGGCCTTTTTGCCTCCCGCATCAATTCCGAACTCCCTTTCTTCTTCAGTTGGAGACCAGAACCTTTAGCACTGACCCAGATGCTTTTCTCCAACCTTGACCTCAGACTCTTCTTTATGCCTTTCCCCCTTCCTCTTCATTGTCTGAGTTCTTGATCAGGTTCACAGGCAGCGGTCATTGCTGGCTCTGATCATCCCTATTTAGCAGGCCCGAACTTGGTATCCAACTCTGTTGGAGCTAGCTTTGAATTTCCCGGTTTGGATTCCCCCTTTCGTGATTTGCAGTTTAATCCTCAGGATCTTCAACACAACCTCTAGAGAGCTCTCTGTCCTTCATCGCATGGAGGATTTTGGGGATGCCTGGTGAACCCCAAGAATTGTGGGGGAAGCTATCTTGCTCATTCATCAAAACTGGATCCCTGGCACAGCTAAGGTTTACAGGTCAACCTTATTGGTCTGGTGTAGCTGGTGTTTGGGCAGGGGTTCCGATCCCCTTTCAGATAATGTAACCTGTAGTTAATGTTTTAGCTTCTCTGGTTTCTTAAGGAAAAGTTTACCACACCATTGATGTCTACAGATTGGCAATTTTTGCAGAACACGTCAGAGTGGATGGGAGAACTTTTGGAGAACATCCTCTTGTTTGTCGCCTTTTAAAGGGAGTATACTTTACTAAACTTCCTGTTGCCAAATATATTATCATGTGGGATGTTAATTTGGTTTTACGTTTGCTTATTTCATGGCCAGACAGTGCTGATAATTCTCTCAAACATTTATCTGCAAAGTTAACTATGCTTTTGGGTTTGCTGTCATTCAAACGTGTTTCTGATGTTAAAGCACTAGTTGTTTATTCTTTTCATTTCTCCTCCCTAGGTGTTTCCTTTCAGCTTACTGGACGCACAAAAACTAATTTGATTTGAGTTTAATATCCCTTTTTTCATTCTCAACTTAAGTTTTGTGTTGGCAATTGTTTAAAATCTTAATTTTCAGGAACTGCAGATCTCAGATCTCCCTCTATATCCCAACTCCTCATTTATTTAAAAAAAAAAACGCAAACCTGTTTCCTCTCCTACTGTGGCCGATTGGGTTAGATGGATCATATCCTTAGCTGATATTGACACTGATTCCTTTGGCACCCATTCAGTCAGAGGGGCTATGGCCTCTAGGGCTTTATGTGTGGTGGTGGGTTTAAACAATAGTCTCAGATCTGCAGATTGGTCAAACGTTAACAAACGTTTTAGAATGTTTTATTGTAAACAAATTGCTCATCCATCTGAATCAGCTGTATCATTGCTTTGAACAAACATAATATGAGACTCCAGTCCTGTAATGTAATAAAATTGCATCTCCATAGACGGCACCTACCACGACAAGGGCAAGAACTCTGAATTGCTGCCCCTGTGCTCATCAGAGCCAACACATTCCTGCTGCTGTGCAGATCGGAGCCGACGCATCACCTCATCTGCATCTTGCATCCTCTCCATCAACAGGATCTTTGATGTTGACGCATCCCCAGACTAAAGTACTTTTGCTCAGCGGAAGAAGCTTGGTCCCTGTAGCTGGCCCATGCTCCACGAAGTCGGCCTGAACTTTGGACTTTGTCTCGGTCCAGAGCAACCTGGTTTCCCTTTTTGCTGCTTTGTGCTTTTTGGCACTTTTTCCACTTAAGACTTTAAAAAGCAATATGGCTAGCTCTACGTATTGGATTTTTGACATTTTGTTGTCATATAACATTAAAATGTAATCTATTTTTCTAAATTGGTATAGGATTTTTCTTGTTTTGTGTTTTCACTTTATTACTGTTTGTGTGCTGCATAAATACTTTTATCACACCTATCTCGAGTGGGGATCCCCCTCGACCTCTGTGCACTGTAGCTAGTGTGGTTCTAAAACTAGAACATCACAATTTTTACTCACAATATCTACAACACAATAATTAGCTGAAAATTTTTTCAATGGTTATTTTCACCAATTCAAATTAGCATGTACTGAATCATTCTGCTGCAAATTGGCTTTCTTGGTTTCATAACCAATCATTTAACAAATTTTTTCAGACAATGAACATTTTCAACAAAATAATAGAATCCTTTACAAAAAATCATCACTTCAGAAATGATTCCCAAATGAAGCCAGATGCATTTCGAGCCCTGATCGGCTCTTCCTCAGGGGCCTGAAACTGAACAATATACTTCGTTTTAGTATTGGACTAGACACATTGTGATATTATTTACAAACTTCCATAAAATATAACAAGCAACACATTATTGCCGAACGGATCTTGTGCCCTCAAAAATTCTGATGGTAGCGTGAAAATTGTGCAAGATAAAGACTTTAAAGAGAAAGTTTCCCATCACCCCACCGTGCTATAGCGAACTGCCTAATCAAACTCATACTCACTCAGGGAACCGGAGTATGAAGTTCTGTAATCAAAAAAACGACACGCATGTAATAGTGTCAACAATGCATGAAAACATCAACTCACTGAAACCTGCGCAAGTAGCAAACAGCTTCCGCTTACCTCGCTATTGAAAAACAGTGCCTTAACACCGCACTCTTGTGTAGACCCTCGTACTTGGAACCACGCTACTCGTAACACCCTGCAAACAAACAACCGTAGCTTTTAAAAGAATGCTTTCCACCTGACGCTCACTAATGTGCCCAATCTCAACAAGATTCCGGGCTTACCTAGGTTTTCCGGGCAGCCTTGGCTTGCTCTTCGTCACCTCTCCGACAACTACACTTCAAGGTCTCGGATTAAGAACACGTCCGCGTCATCACATCAGCCAAGGTAGTTTTACGTAGAGAGCAAAGAAACTACTACGCCAGCATTAAAATAGCCAAGGGTGAATATTTTGCTAATCGAATTGTTAAAGCTAACAATAGCAGTCGCGAGATTTTTGCGATTGTTAATAGCTTTCTTTCCCCTTGTGCTGAGCAGCGGATAGTTCCAGCTTCAAGGGCATGGTGTGAGAGCCTGTCCATGTTTTTTGAGGAAAAAATAGCTGCTTTTCAGTCTAGTTTTGTCGCCAACAGCCTAGCGGATGGCATGCTTGACCTTTCCCCCCCTGTGAGGGGTTTATCGGCCAGGATGACTGAGTTTGTTCCTCCCACAGCTATTGACACACTGTCTGTGATTAAATCCTTGAAATCTGGATCTCCATCGGACCCCTGTCTGGCAAGGGTGTTGGCAGGCGTTGCCGATGTGGTTGTGCAGGAAGTGACACATTTAGTCGGCCTATCTTTTAAATCAGCCACAGTGCCCGCCGGGTGGAAACAGGCTAAGCTCCTGCCCCTGCTTAAAAAGGCCGGAGCTGACCCTGCAGTGCTGGCCAACTATCGGCCTATCTCGCTGCTTCCGGCTTTGGCTAAAATCAGCGAGAAATTGGCTTTTCAGCAGCTTAATGAGTTTGTGGAAACATCTGGAGCCCTTCACCCGGCTCAATCTGGGTTCCGTGCTGCCCACAGCACGGAGTCGGCTTTGGTGGAAATGACGGAAGCGGTCAGGGAGTGTCTGGACGGTGGCGGCAGAGCGGCTCTAATTTTATTGGACCTCTCTGCCGCGTTCGACACGGTGCCTCACCAACGCCTCCTCGCCCGGCTTGCTGATATTGGGGTCAATGACCTCGCTTTAGATTGGCTGAGCTCCTTTCTTGCGTCTAGATCTCAGCAGGTTTGGCTCCCCCCTTTTTCATCTTCGGCTAGGCCTCTCTTGACAGGGGTCCCACAGGGCTCTACTCTGAGCCCTTTGCTTTTTAATGTTTATTTGACCCCCCTGATAGACTTAGCCGAACATCTGGGAGCCAAAATTATAGCGTATGCGGACGATACGCAGCTGTTGTTCACCTGGCCTAGTGCGGTACTGGAGACTGAACTGATTCAGAATTCTCTGTCCTCAGTTTTCAACTGGTTAGCTTCATCACAACTGAAGTGTAATGAGGATAAGACCGAAATTCTTCTCTATGGTCAATTCCCCCCTAACTTCAGGGACTTACTCTGGCCGGTTGGTTTCCCCATGCCCTGTGCAGTGAACGGCCTTGCTAAGAGCCTGGGGGTTTGGTTTGGGGATGACCTCCGGTTCGAGGGGCATATTAAGAAGTTAACTGGAGGGTGCTTTGGGACCCTGAAGGCGCTCAGGAAGTTCTTCCCTTATCTGCCTGCCTCGGCAAGAGAGTCAGTAGCGAGAGCTTTAATTCTCTCGCGTTTGGACTATGCCAACGCTCTGCTGAGTGGCTCCCCGGCTTATTTGGTAAGGCGGCTCCAGGTAATCCAAAACGCGACCGCTAGATTGTTGGGGAATATCTCCAGCCGGATCAGCGTTGGGAATTACCTGCAGAGCCTGCATTGGCTGCCAGTTCCCCAAAGGATTACCTTTAAAATTCTGACCCTGGCCCATAAAGCCATCAATGGGCAGGGTCCCGCTTACTTGAAGAAACGATTCATTCGGTACTCTCCCAACCGAGACCTGCGCTCTGCTGTTCAACATCTGATGCAGGTTCCCCGTTTTCGGCGTGTCCGGTTGGGAGGGCACTCAGTGTTGGTGAAGGCTGCGTTAGCTTGGAATGAGCTTCCTTTCTCTCTGCGTGCTATTGTTAACTTTGGTGCTTTTAAAAAAGCGTTGAAAACTCATCTGTTTAGATTGGCCTTTTAGTTCTCTTGTATGTGTAGTGTTTGCTGTTATAATTCTTTCTTCTTTCTCGCGCCAGGATACTCCGGCAGTAATTGAGCGCGTTACAAAACAGCATAACATAACATTACATAACATAACACATCACTGTGTGCGGGACATCTCTATCTACCCTGCCCTGTTTCCACTGAAACTGACAACAGACTCCGCGAGTGCCTGAAAAACGGGCGCCATGTTAGCCTAGTGTTTTTTAAAGAAAGAAAACTGTGTCCCGGGTGAAAACTAATATAAGGAAATGAGTGAAAAAAGTGAAAAAAGGGACAGATGTTGGAAACGAAGGAAGAAAGAAGAAAGAAACAATTACCTGTGGAAAATAAATCATACAAATATTGGTCACAGGATTCAAACTTAACATCACGTGGGCACAACGTGACATTTCATAGCTCTCAATTGACATAAACCTTAGTTTTTTTGCAAAAACTCCTGGATTTACAGCAACCCACACCCACAGGGTGATAGATATATAACCTTCTCATAAGTTTACAAGAAACACGAATAATCGATTTTCTCATTGAGCCCCCTTGGCTCCTGTGTGCCTAATCTTTTGATCCAATAAATCTCTCTTTGAAAGAGGGATCTGGTAAGATCCGCCCCTTCATATGGTTTAATTTTTTCTAGTACTGAAAACTGGATCTGGGAAATGTTGTGCTTACTGTCTATCCAGTGTTAGGCCAAATTGCTTTTCATGTTTTGATTTCTAATGATGCTTTTGTGTTCCGATATACAGAGTTTGAGCTTTCTCTCTGTCTTACCTACATATAATTAGCCACACGGGCATTTTATGTAATAGATTAAATTGTTGGAGTTACAATCACAGTCGTAATGTAATAAAATTGGTTTTCCTATCTGTGGGTGATGTAAGGTTTTTCCAACAATTACATTGTGACAATGAACACAATTTGCACATCGTTTCATTCCTTTTTGAGCTTGTTGTTGAGTGGATGGTGTCATTAGCAATTCCTTCAAGTTTTTTGATCTGGTAAATGCAAAAATTGTTCTTTGCGAAAAAATTCCTTCAAAGTCCGGTTCATGTTGTAGTAGTTTCCAATGCCGTATGATGATGTTGTTAATCTTTTGTGAACTTGTAGAAAATTTTGAAACAAATACATGTCTTTCTGTAGCTTTCTTTTTGGTTTGTTTTAACAAGTTCTCTCTGTCGCAAGCCATGATGCAGTGTTTAGCTTTCTATAGAACCTCAAGGGGGTAACCCCTTTCAAAGTATTTTTGATGTTGCAGGTTCAAATGCTTCTCCAAATCCTCCGGCTTTGAGCAAATTCTTTTGATCCTCATATATTGCGAGAACGGTAAGTTGATCTTTAGGTTCTGTGGAAGAACATTTTGAAATAACAAAGAATTGTTTACATCTGTAGGTTTTCGGAAAACTTCTGTTTGGATCATTTGTTCGTCTATACTAATGGCGACGTCCAGAAAGGAAATCTCATGATCACTGATGGTGTGTATAAATTTGATTTGATCATTCAGTAGTCTAATTTTACTTTCCAAACTCTCTCTGCTTCCCGACCATAAAACAAAAATATCATCAATAAACCTTCCGTAAACTAATGAGTGTTCTTGCCAATCTTTGTCACTAAAAATGAAATCAGATTCAAACTTTGCCATAAAGGTATTTGCATACGCTGGAGCCCCAGCAAAACCCATAGACATGCCATTTTGTTGAAGGAAGAACTTAGAATTCCACTGGAAGTAGCTATGATATAAGCAGAAATGTAATAATTCCAAAATGAAAACCTTTTCAGCTCTGATAGCAGGTTGGCTCAACAAAGCCCATTCCACAGCTTCCAGACCAGATTGATGTAGTATAGATGTGTACAAAGATTTGACATCTATTGTACATAGCAGTATATTCTCTTTCAGTGTAACTTCCTTTAGCTTCAATAAAAAATCATTTGTGTCTTTGACGTAAGAAGACCATTGTTGGACAAATGGTTGCAAAAACGTGTCAATATATTGACCGAGTGGCTCAAAAATAGTGCCACATCCTGTTACAATTGGTCTCATCGGTGGATTGTGTAGATCCTTGTGCACCTTAGGGAGCATGTAGAGATGTGGTCTCCTCGGGTGTTGAACGGATAAGAATTGTTTAGTTGCCATTGTGATATAGCCTAAATCATGGGCCTGATCTAGAATAATTTTTAAGGTCAACTCCAGTTCTTCTGTAGGATCTTTGTCCACAAGTAAATACGTTGATTCGTCTGAAACATGTTCATTCACTTTCTGATGGTAGAAATCTTTATCCATGACAATGATGGCTCCTCCTTTATCAGCTTTTTGTATCACCACTTTATCATTTTCCTGCAGGCCTTTAAGTATGTTTCTGTCATGAGTTGAAAGATTCTTTTTTGGTGATTTCCGCATGTTTAATTTGTCTAGGTCATTTCTTACCGACTTCACAAAAGCATCCAAGATTTTATGAGACACCGGTGACTGAAATCTCGATTTTGGTCTAAATTCTAAAAACTCTGCTTGTTCTTTCTCATGTTGTCTGGGCACTATATTGATGAAAAAATGCTTCAGTTTGAGAACTCTCATGAATTTAAACAGAGCTACTTCACATTCGAGAATGTTACTGTCATATGTCGGGACAAAGCCCAAACCTTTGTTGAGAACTCTTAGCTCATCCGATGATAATTTTGTTTTAGAGATATTGATGACTAGGTTGGTTTGTGGCTCCTTGTGCGCTGCACCTTCTATTACTTCTCCTGGTTTTGTTTGAGGTTTTGATTTTCCTGGTGGCTGGGTTAAGTCCTCGGCCATGGACAAAAATGCTGAGTTGCTCCAGATTTAGACTCTTTTTCGCCAGTTGCTCCCGGAGCTTGTTCCCCTGAAATCTGTGCCTGAGCTGTTGGTCTGTTTGCACTTAGATCACTATCCGAGACTAGACTTTCTTCAGATGTTGTTGGTGCTTTCTTTTTTGGGTTAACTCTTTTTTGGGCATACACCTCCGCCCAAGTGTAAACTTCGTTGAGTTTATAATCAAGAGTATCTCTTTTGAATTTTCTTAGTTTACCTTCTTGTAATTCTTTTGAGTACTTATCCAAGCAGGTGTTGATATAATGTAAAGCTTTCTCCCAGTCGTCTTTGTCCATGCGACTTTCTAAGTTTTGTTTGATTTGATCAATCTCATGGGTTAATTCATGAATTACACTGGCTAGTTCCTCTATTAACAAAAAAATCAGGTCCAAAGAACATTTGTTTAAAATAGAGTGCCACTTCTCCATAAACTCCTTGTTCATGTGAAATCTGTACAACATCGGTTTTATTGACATTCTCAACCCTCGTGGGATCCTCTTTACTCTGTGGTACTGTACCAGGGTTGATGCGTGGAGTTTTTGGTTTACTTCTCTTTTTGCTAGAAATTCAGCTACAGTGCACAGAGGTCGAGGGGGATCCCCACTCGAGATAGGTGTGATAAAGGTAGGCACGGTTGAGGACAAACGTGCTACCTCTGTAGCACGCTTTTTGAAAAATGTATTAAAACCATTAAAAGGGTTAGAACAGGAGTGCTTCTCCATCCAGAGCACTGCATAAATACTTAACAAATTGCCTCTAATCAATCAATCAATCAATCAATCAGGGGAATTGTAAGCGCTCTACTCACCAGTGAGGGTCTCATGGCGCTGACGGGGGGGGGGGGGAATTGCGCAGATCAGTTAGCCAAAGAGTCAGGTCTTGAGGGTCTTCCTGAAGGTGTTCAGGAAGGGGGCGTGTCTGATGTCTGCCGTGGAAGTTGATTCTGTTATTGAGGTATCTGGGTCCGTTATTGTGTAGGCATTTGTAGGCATGATTGAGGATTTCGAAGGAGGCTCTTTTCTCCACATGGAGCCATTAGAGTCTTTGTAGGTGTTGGCTGATGTGTTCGTGCCGGGGGATGCTGAGGTTGAGTCTGCCAGCGGTGTTCTCTATTGTATGGAGTTTGCAGAGTAGGGACTTGTTGATGAGTGCGTGGGTGACTGTCTTCCTTGACTCAGGACTGATCCATTTGAAGGTCTTGCGGAGGATGCAGAGGATGCGGAGGGTGCTGAAGCAGCTGGAGGTGATGGAGTTGATCTGTCAGTTCATGGTGAGTGATGAGTCAAGGACGATGCCAAGGTTTTTGGCGTAGTCTGAGGGGTTAGGCGGGCTTCCGAGGACGGTCGGCCACCAGGTGCTGTCCCATGCTGAAGGGGTGGTACCGAGGACGAGGACTCCAGTCTTCTCGCCCCTGAGTTTCAGGCAGCTGTTGGTCATCCAGACTGCGACGTCTTGGATTCCTTTCTGGAACTTGAGTTTGGCGGTGGTGGGGTCTTTGGTGAGGGAGAGGATGAGCTGGGTGTCGTCATCGTAGGATACGATGTTGAGGCCGTGTTGTCGGACGATGGCTGCGAGGGGAGCATGTAGATGTTGAAGAGGGTCGGGCTCAGTGATGACCCCTGTGGGGTCTATTAAATATAAATCATTCAATGTTTGATTATAGATTTTGTCTTCCACAATGCCTTAAATTAGTTTGTGTTGTAAATAAAAAGAGAGAGGAGAACGAGAGAGGCTAGTCCGTTTCCCCAGTTTATATGTTAGCAATCATTGAGAACTAGCTCTGGATTAAATTGTTTGTATGTCTGCGGGTGGAGGAAAACCATTAGGTTTTATGAAGGCCCTCACCCACCAACCTAGTAGGTGGCATGCTTCATCATCGGGCCCCACCCGAGGTACCGAGTGTACCTCAGGTGTGCTTCGATGCCAGACTACTGTGGAGCGGGTCTTTTGGTTCGTGAGGGTGCTGTGAGTGTGCTCTGAGTGAGGTTTAAAATGCTGTCCGGGGTCCCAATGACTGTTTTAATGGTGGGCCCCAGGCAGTCAATAAAAACAAAGGCTTTCGGACGTGCACGGTAGGCTTATGGCCTCTGATGTGCTGTGCGGTCAACTAGTTTCAGCCAGGCCTTTTCTTCTACTGCAGTTTGTCAGTGCCCTGTGTGTAAAGCACACGCTACAGTGCTTATATGTGCAAGAGGTGTTTCCTCTCGAGTTGTGAACCTGATTTTAGCGAACAACTCAGCATGGAGCTCAGCCGGGGGCCAGGACCATGTGCACTTGCACGATGTCACTGGGCCCGCAATGAACCTGTTGTCCGGGCAGAGGCTCCGAGGTGGGTGAGGGCCTTCATAAAACCTAATGGATTTCCTCCACCCGCAGACATACAAACAATTTAAACCAGAGCTAGTTCTCATTGATTGTTAAATTAGTTTGTAGTATCCTGCCACATAGCTGCATTCTGCACTCCACTCAGGTTGTATGGAGGCATATCATGCAGTTGCCTGTTTCTAATTTACTGCAACATTACCTCAAAGCCTGGCTCCTACTTAGTGAAGTTCCCCTACAGTGAAGCTGGATGCAACAAGGTGTCTGGGGGCCTGGTACTAAGGCAGGTCAAGCGTCAGAAGGTATAATCTGATTGCTCTGTGAATGTGTGTCATATGTGTGTGTTTTTGTTCTTTGGTGTAGACTATTTTCCTTTTCACTTCCATTCAGAAATGTCCACACAGGTGGTGGAGATGTCTGCACAATGAAGATCTCCCTAAAAAGTGTGATAGTTTGAATACATCTGAAGCATTACTAGTAGTAAAATGATGGTTGTAAATCCATTGGAAAGGTATCTCACACTTTCATTTGAGGAGGGTAGTGATTTATAAGTCTGCGTCTTGCAGGAAAGCTATCCTGAGGAATAGTGAATTCCATCAAAGAGGAAATCTATGCCTAGTTGTAGGTGTAGACTTCCAGGTGAGGGGATTTTGATATGTAAATGTACCTTTGTTAATAGGGCATATATTATACTAATATACTGTGGAGTTATTTATATAGTTTGCAATAATTTGTCTTTTTTATGAGTGGTTGGACATAAAGATTTTTAGGTGTTTTTTAATTGTATAATTGTTGTCTTGTTTTTGCAGGCTGTGGGTTATTTGGGGGGTAGATGAGTAGTGTTTTAAATTTAAAATGGATTGTTTTCTAAAATATTGAATTATTTAATTGAAATTCAATATTTATTTAAGTTCATTATATTATTTTACAATATAGTTTAATTAAATCTAATTTTTAAAACGATTTTGCATTCAGAAATTGTAATTCTTTTATTATAGTATATCCATTTAATTTTATGGTTTTGGGGTTCATCGAGGCATTGGGTGGGCAGTGTTTTATTTTAATAGCCTTATTCATTAAAATTAATTCTATTTTATATTTGTGGTATTGATGTCATTTTTTAACAATATTTAAAAAAATGTATTTGCTTTTGTTCTATTGTTTGAGTGGTTTAAAAAGAATTCTATGCTTTGTGATAACGAAATTTCAGTGATCAAGTGTTTCACGTACCTGTTATTTGTACATTTAGCAAAAATATTGAAAGAAAAAAGTTAACACATATAACATATTATTTATAATTATTTATATTTCATGTGAACAAATTATATGTGTGAATTCTTTTTTGTTGTTTTAAATAAATTCTATATCATTAATTTAGTTTCTGGGTTCAATGATTATGATGTATTGATATATTTGTAGTAGTATTTCATCAAATGGAATTTGGATTGTTTTTGTTGTTTATTTGGGTCTTTACATTCGCTGTTCTTTTTAATATCAACATTTGTTCATTCAAGTGTTTTATTTTGTGACAAAAATATTGAACAGCAAAGCATATTGAAGAATACATACATTTATATTTTATATTAAAATTGATTCCAGGGAATTATTGTTTTTAAGTCATGAGATTTAACTTTATTTAAAAATTTAATTTTGGTTATAAATTTCACTTTCAACAATATTACATATAACACCCAAATCTTTAGAAAAATGAAAAATATACATTGTATTTCTCATGTAATATTTTGTAAAATATGGTATATAAAAATGGGCCAAGGTTTCTAGGGAAGGTTAGAAAAGTACATTTGTTGGCTACTTTCCATTTATGTATATCTATAATGTTTTTAAGGGTAGGTTTAGAATAGTAAATCTTACCCAGCCAGTATATGTATTTTCAGCAACATTAGTGGAATTGGCGTAACAATATTTAGTGCATTTCCCCTATATATATATGCATTTTCTCCACCGTTTCCGTGCTTGCAGTTAGAGTAGTAAATATGGCCCAAACTTTCACAACTTTTACTGGGACTTTCCCAAATTTTAGTGGGACTGAAGTTTGAATAATGAATCAGATACCATCAATCTACATATGGTTAACAAAGTTTGTGTGGCTATTGTTAGAATAGTAAATTACCCTCCTCCCCAATAAAATACCAAGGCATGCTCTTTTCAAAATGTTAATGAGACTGGAGTGGGAATAGTAAATCTGATCCCCCAAATATGTTCACTTTCCCTTTTGTTTCTGATGATGGAGTTAGATTAGTAACTCAGGCCCTCCATATATTTATATACCCAAGCATACACTTTCCTCAATGTTTGTGGGATTAGTGTTAGAACATTGAATCTGAAAAATATAAGTACTTTCCCGAATGTTTCAGGCGCTGCAATTAGAATAGAAAATGTACATGTTTGTTGAACTTGGTTTATAAATATTAAAAGACTCCCTCAAATATATGCACATTCCCCAATGCTAGTGAGACTTGACTAGTAAGTCATTCCATTTCCGTATATGCACCTGTATGTACTATCTTTAATGGTTGTGGGACTGAAATAGATTAGTAAATCTGACCCCACCAACTATGTTCCTGTTTTCCAATGTAAGTGGAATTGGAGTTACAATAGTAAATCTGAACTCGTCATTTTCCCAAATGTTTGTGGCTGGGTTTAAGTGTTTCTTTTTTGTTTTAATCTAAGCCATCTATATGGGTGGGATCTTATTATTTGTTTTGTATATTGGTTTATGTAAAGTAGTTTTGTGATGGGGTGTGCTGTAGTTAATTCATATATCTATGAATGTTTTGAGAGTTTGGGTTGAGGCGGAAATGGGTTTAGATGAGGGTGTTCAATAATGAAGTTGCATTCTATATAATTTGTAATCTTTTTATTGATTTTCTAAAGGATTTTATTTGACATTGTACTGTTTTCTAAAGTTTTTTCAATTTTGTTGGCTTACCAGACCTGTTTTTATCTTTTTTTTCTTGGTTTTTCAGGGAATGGAAGAATGTGATATGGAGCCTTACATTTTGGATTCTTTTATTTTGGAACATATTGTTTGGGGGTACTCTTATGTTGATTATTTGCTGTGATGGGATGCTTCCCACTTTGGATTTTCTACAGCTGTGCAACTGTGAGGATTTTTGTATCTCTTCTCTGAAAATACGGTTGGTGGGATTAAGAGTTGATTAAAATTAAATGTGCTTATTAATGTGTATATATATAATATTTAAATGTATGTGTAATATATGTGTTGTGCAGTGTTTTAGAAAAGGTAGTGTAAAGTATTTATTTATTTATGATATTGGCCCTAATGACGATGCCGGTTGAATGAGCGTCCGACCGGCATTGTGTCAGAATGGAAACACACCGATGAGTAGTCGGCAGTTCCATCTGACGAATATAGATGCAGTTGCACCGCCTTTGAAAGGCTGCCTGAAACGTGCATTGCAATCACTACAGAGATCCCATTATAGGAGATTACTCTCTGCCCCCTGCCTGTGACCACCACATCATAATGTGACAGTTGGACTGCTTTTAAAGGTGTCAGTCGGGACCCAACCGACGGGTTGTCGGTTGTGATCTGACAAACATCGTAATTGGCCCCATTGTTTTTAAGAACATCTTTTTTGGTCTGTTTAATTATTTTAATTTAAAAATCATCTTTATTGGTCTGTTTAATTATTTTGATTTAAAAATATGTGTGCTATATAATTCATTTATTGTTTTGAATTTCTAAAAATGGAACTTAAATTGTTTATATGTTTTATAAGCAAATAGTCAATCATCATTTTTAGTCGCTAAATGAAGTAAAAAAAACATATACTGGATTGAATGAATGAATGAAGAGATATTTATAGAGTGCAACTGCTGCTTCAGAAGAAGCATTTTGTGTATGTTAGGTAGGATCAGGAATTAAGTCATAAATGTAGTTTTGAACTAGCATAGTTTTAGTTGTAGCTGTAGTGTTTTGATATGGAGTTGTTTGTTAGTTTAATGTTGATTGTTTTACTGTTCTTTTTGATCAGAGTGTATACTATGGACTCTATGGGGCCGATTATGATCTAGTTAGGAAAGCATTCCTATCGAATCAGTTCCGGAATGCTTTCCGGACGACTCAGATCAGGGGAGTCCGACTGAGCGATTTGGATGCATACGGATGCTTCCGGATACGATTTGGTCGGACTCCCATTGCCTTCACTGGGAGCCTGTGTTCAGAATGAGAACACAGGCTCCCAATTGAAGAAAGGGGTGGTTGGGGAAAACCTTGCACCCTGTGGCAGGCACCCATGGTGCCTGCCTCACTGCATGGATGGAAAGGGGGGTCCCTTGGGTACCCCCATGGGCGCGATTCGGAGGGCCCCTGGTGAAGGGGGGCCTGCTATGGGCCCCCACAAACCGATTCCGGCAGCTGATTCTTTCCGGAGAAACCAATTCGGAACAGCTGCCCAAATCAGTCATCGTACTCGTCCGCTCAGAAAACGAGCCCATAGAACTGTACGAATCAAATCCGAAATGCTTGACCTGTACAAATGCCTTTCGGAACCGATTTGTACTGCCCAAATGGTTTTCCAGGCAGTGTCATCATTTATTCAGAAGTGGGTACAATTCGGTCGAAACAAGGGTTCAGAATCGGATTCGGCAAGCCAGAGTCCAATTTGAAGCCCTTCCCAACATGATCGTAATCGGCCCCTATGTAGTATATGCCGTGCATAGTTTAAAAGAGTTTTACTGTTTTTTATTGTATGAAGTTCAGGTGGCTTTATTATTTGGATACTTATGGAAATAGAGTGTGGGCCAGAGATTGTTTTTATCTAGAGTCTTGGTAGCTGTATTCTTTTTGTAATATTTCTATAAATTAGTAAAGGGCATGGTAATGTGTTACTAGGTTTCTTTGAAAGAGTTATGACACCCTTCAGTTTAGTTGGTTGTTTTGCCTTCTTTTTTTAAGGTACTTTAGTAGACATTCCACCACATGACGTGGAATCTGGGTGGTGCATGTGCCCAGACTGGTGAATGCATCCAATCCAGGTGTATCAAAAATAGGCGAGGAAGAGGGGAAACATTCCTTTGTTGGTTTAATACTAGGCAGAGTTTATTAAAATAGCACACTTCATGGCTACTGTATTTGTAGGGTCTAAAGCAACATCTATTTGTTTCTTAATTTGAAAGGCAAATTGGCTGTTAGTGGCATATTCAACACTAAGGGTCTGATTAGGATGCCGGTCGGGCCAACCATCTGACCAACACTGCTGTGTCCTGTTCTGACCACCGAGGCCGGGAAAGTTCGCCCCACCATATTACGATGCACCCGCTGCTACCATGGTCTCATCTACAGCGGTGTATATTGCCCCCAATATGTTGCTGCGAGCACGTCCAAAACAACAGGAAATATGTGATATGTACACACATGCATGACATATGTGGGAATATGCTTTGTGCACCATTGCTGGAGTGTGGCAATCTGTGCACAGTCCAGTCAATGGGGATACATGCCACCTACGGACTTACCTGCATTCCGGCCCCCACAGGTTCGTAGCCTTCAGGGTTTAGCTGCTGCAGTGTAGGGGGCCCTGGATAAAGGGATCCATGCCAGAGACTGTTGGGGAGAAGCTGATTTGGGTGAGTATGCACCCCAAATCCGCTGTTTCCAATGACTCGAAGAAGGCGGTTGGACCACTGTACTGCCCTATGCATGCTGTTTTTCTCCAAACGACATCTCAGTGGTTGGAGAAAGGCTGTCGGAGTCAGTGGTCTTTCATCGGTTGGTCGGAGTACAGGATGCATGCATCGTAATCGGCGGTCAGACTGGCTGCTTCCCACAAGGTTACGGTGGCCAGACCACCTTCGACAGGACAGCGGAAACCCGTCCAACCAGCATTGTAATCTGGCCCTTAGTGTTGACTTTTGTAGGTGCTGCAAATTGCTTGATGCTAATAGAGGTTGAAGCCTTCTGTGGTCCAGGGTACATTTTACTTACTGTGTGCATTGATACATGTATGAAATCAATTTGTATTTTTGTAGGGAACTTTTAAACTGTTTACAAAGTTGGTTTTCAGTTCACATCAATTGCTTAAAACTTTCCCAGAGTGATGAGTCCATTATTACATACTAAGTAGTCTTGTACCTAAAGCACATTTCATAAACCACCATGTCTTGTGTCTGTTTTTTTAGATAATGTTGAAATGAATGACAGAGTCCCATACAGGGTCTCCAAGGGGAAGTCCAAACGCACTTAACCACACTCCTTTCCTGGGCATCTCTTTGTAAGCAAACAAGAGACAAGGCACAAGCACATTAGAATCTCCCATCCACATTTATGTGGGACCTTTTTAATGGATTCATTTTTCCTCTTTAGCATCTTCTAAAAAAAAACATTGGCCTTGCAGTGAACATATCTGGGAATCGCATTAGATGCTCCACATTCAACTCACAACACTTTCATCAAATCTAATCAAATTCCTTACAAGATGGACAATGAGTCTGAGAGGATGTCACTAGAAGCAACGCTGGCATGGATGAAGCTTTTCAGATGACATGACACTGCATTTGTAGAAGTACAAGCATTTATGCAGCCACATGCAATGACCCCTAGCCAGCCTTGATCCTCAACAACTGACTGCTCCAGCTCCTAGGAATCCTCAGACTGGCTTCCAGTAGTGGAAGCCAGTCCCATTGCCCAGGAACAGCATCCGGTTGTTAGGACAACAATAATAGTACATAACACAACAACATAACACATCCCCCTTCCTTAATAGAACATTCTACATTAAAATATTACCATAACATTTTATGAACAACTATAATCTTCCAATTTCCTCAGTCTCATTCTCACACATTTGCTTTGTTACCTTTAGCAAGTATCAGCCTTGAGCTGCCCCATAACTCCTGCCTCCCTATTACCTAGTTTTAACCATTTACGTACTTCAACCTCACTACAACTCAACACCCTTTTTGCATTCTACCACTTTCTATCTGACATTTTGAGTAAGTTACCCTTCACCTTCTCTATCTTCCTAGGCTCTGACAACTTGGAACATCCTTTCCTCACCACATTTCCGAACACTTTCTGCTCACTCTTCTGAGCTTTCATAACATATTTGATACTTCTCCACTCTTCCATGCAACTTATCGCCATCAACTTTCTTCCGACCACTCCTCGCCACCCACACTGGAGCAGCCACAGCGCTGGGCATTTTTCTGTTTAACAAACAAAATGGCATCTCACCCGTTTGAGAATGTGGCGTGGTCCTGTACCTCCACAACATCTTCTTGACCTGGCTCCTACAGCACACATTCCCTGACACAGCCAGTTGAACACTCTCACTCAACAGCGGTTGAAGCAGTCAAAAAAACTGTGTCCCTTAGGATGATATACTGTGTCCTGTATTGCTTGGCACCAGATTTCTTGAGGAAACAACAGAACTCCTCAGAGATAAACTAAGGACCATTGACCATCAACATCTCGGCAGGACATACTCCTATGCATTCGCAAAAGGCAATTACTTTGTTGGTTTTCACTTGTTTGACAAACGCCACTTCCGGCCACTTAGAGTAGTAATCCATCATTACCGAAGCGTATTTATCACTCACACCTTATCCTCTCCACGCATGTTTTGGCAACTCCATGGGACTTATCATTGTTTTTCATGCAACACGTGATTTATCACTACACGCACAAGCAAAGTGATGCAGCACATACCTCTCAATCTGCCTCTCCATTCCAGGCCATTAGAAACCCATACTGGACTTCCTTTTCATAGCTGAAATCCCTCCATGTCCTTCATGTAACGATTTCAACAATCCTACCCGCAAGCTAATTGGCACCACAGGCTTATCGCACCTTCTTACAACTCCATCCACCACGGACAACTCCTCCCACACATTCTTGTACACTGTTACTTCATCATCGATTTTCCAACTCTGAGCTTGTGGAAAATGTTCCTTCACCAGCACAGAATCAGTCAAAATAGCGTATTTCCATTCAGCTTCTTCAATAGCCCCACACACGCCAGCTACTTCTGTCACCATCCACTCTTCATCTTCCTTAACGCCCGCACCCTGTACAGGTAATCTGGATAAGCAATCCGTATTTATGTTCCTCACACCAGGTGGTCACACAATGGGCTAAGAAATGCTGCTGGGATGCTCTTTGAGTTACTACGCGCTTTACAAAACCATTAAATAAATAAATAAATAAATAAATGCTAGCCTGGATGTACTAAGGGTTGCACGGATGCTCAGGCAGTTTTGTGCAATTTTGCCCTATGGGTCTTTCTAACAACAATGCTTTGTATCGCTTTGCACCACGTGAGCACCGTTCAAAATGTTATTAGATGATCCATCAACTCTCATCAAGCGATTGTAATCTGAAGTCTCCACAATTCAAAAGCAAAGACACATATTTCCAATAATTAGTGAATTTATTATAGTTAATCAAGTAATTCCTATTACAACATCAAATTACAGAGCATTAATCACATCAATCTGAAATATTTTGTTCTGCTGCCTTCATGTGATTTATTTTGTGCCAGGATATGACTGAAATTTTGTTGTATGTGTTATAAATAAATCTACAAATGTATAAACAAATACATAAATGTAGTTACTATTATTATGGGAGATAATAAGATCCTGGTAAATATTGGAACTACTGAGTGTGCTATTTACCCGGTGTGATATTTCCTACATCTTGCAAATTTCTTGTGTTTGCCACGTGTGTCTCAGTCAAAGTGTTGCATTGACATTTGGCATGTGTGGGGTGAAAGCAGGAAACATCCTTTACCACACAATCAATACCACACAGTACCTTTGCAATGTAGTCCCTACCATGACTGCAATATTGTCACACATTCCTTTACCACGCAAGTCATTCCAAAGACTTGCTTTAGGGAACACAGTGTTGGACCTTTGTTGGATTTTAAGTCCAACACCTTCCCTACTGATACGCAGACTAGAGGTCGAATAGTAATTTCTACTATTCCAAAGCCCAGTGCTTCACCAAATCAAGTTGTTGTAATGACTTGAGTGGCAAAGGAATGCGTGGTAATAATGCAGTTGTTGTTTTGACTACGTTGTTAAGGCATGTGCGATTTAGGCATGTATGGTTCTGTCATACAGACAGTCAAAGTGCCACTCCAGCCAGTGTGAAGCATTTGATAATAATGTAAGCTTTACTGAGAAGTCTACACATTGTTGGCTAAGAGTCTGCTTTTAAGGCTGTAAAAAGAGGCAACGGGCTACCACACAACCTAAAGCTGTACATCATATGGAATGATAATGCTAAAGGCGGATACAACCAGGTTTAGAAAGAGCAGCAAATAGTGGCAGCCAACTGCAACATGAAGCTGCAATCAGAAATGCTGTGAGGCAGAGATCGACCAGGTGTCAGGCACTGCAAAGAGACGTTTACAAGTAAAGCAATTGAAATACAAGAAGCGGCCATCTGCTTATCAGAACTGAGTAAAGAGAGTTGTCGTACCACAGAGCTGGGTAGAGTGTCCCCAGAGGAAGCGCCTAGGGTTGTTAGTAGAGCAATCCATAAACGAAGCACAGCACACAACAAAAACAGCTGAGAGGGATGCAGAACAACTACAGAGGTCTCGGAAGATCAGAAAGCCGAGAGCAGTGATCAGAACCTTGAAAGTTTGCTTTTTCCATGGAGATGAAGAGCGAGATCACACTACCATCGAATTCCCAAGATGACCCAGAGGCCAGAAAAGCACAGGGCCTCAGAGATGGTATGAATGGGGCAGGTCCTAACGGATAGCAGACCATGTCAGAGAGACTCCTACTCTCAGTGTCAGATAATCTCACAAATGGTATAATGCTGCCACCTACTTGAACCACCACCACCATTCAATACTACTAAAAAATGTAATATTGGGGACAGATGGACTGCTTGGATGGATAAATTTGATGATTTATTTGATGCACTAGAAGACACAGATAACAATAAGATTATCCAATGCCTTAAGAATCTAGCTGGTGAAGGTGTAAATGAAGTCATAAAGAATATGCCGTGAGTTGACAAAATTACATACCGTTAAATCAATGAAGCCTTGAATCTCAAATTCATTCCCATTCTGAATGTAGATCACAATAGGTACATTTTCAGTCAAGAATGACAGAAAATGATAAAACCATTGACAAATTTCTTGAGAGACTGAATACACTCCTCAAACACTGTAAGTTTAGTTAATTATATGATGAGGAAACTATACGCCTAAGAGTTATTGACTGATGCCTGTCAGATTCATTGAGATGACAAATGTGAAGAGAAACTCTTAGTCTGAAAGAACTCCGGCAAAGAGCCCCCATTGCGGGGCCCATTGGGCATTGCAGGGCCGGCCCAATGAGGAGCTGCCTTATGATGAATCATGACACCCTCTGGGGTGTGTGAGTGCTCTGGCTCCTATAAGGAGCACTCCCCTCTAGTGCTTATCTGGTAAGAACCTCCCTTCTTTCTCCATAGGAACTGCATACTAGAGTTTTGATGTTTTATCAGCTGCAGAGCTATTTTAAGATGTCATTCAAAGTATCAAAGAGCTTGTCATGAATGCATTTAATTGTAGAGATAATATATTGGTTTCGGAGCTACACAGCAGAAGCATGATAAAGCTCACATGCAAGTGTGTTGTTTACTTGCAGATACAGGTTTGACTTTAAATGTCAACAAATGTGAGTACCATAAGACAAAGCTAAACCTCTTTAGCTATATATTTTCTGTTAGGGACAGGACACCTGATCCAGCTAAACTGAAAGCAACTGCCAGTCCCCTAGAAGATGTTTCCATATTACGTTCATTCCTTGGCATGGCCAGGTACTGCTCTAGACATATACAAGACTTTGCCACCGTAAGTGCTCCGTTGAGAGACTTGACCATTTTTTTTAATCATTCCATTGGTCACATGAATGCTAGTAAAACTTCAAGAAGATTAAACAAGCTATTGAGAATGCTACTGAAATGAGGTACTTTAATCCAAAGCTTCATGCCGTTGGTGTTGACACTAGCCTGGTCTGGTTAGGCACAACCCAAATGCTCGAAGGCATATTGTTGTGTAAGTGGCCAAGGATGTATGAAAATAAAAACAGTTTTGAACGTAACTTTTTGGGGTGAGATCAGATTACATATGATGTATTAACCCATTACTCTGTGCACGTTTGAGCCCAAGTTGCCATTTGGGTCTTGGCCACTTACAAAGCCATGCCACATGTCAGGCAGACATGTCATACGTGGCACACAAATTAGTTCGATCATAAACATTAATTACATAATTACCATCTTCTGAGACAGGAATGCACAATCGACTACTATTGTTTCTTTAAAGGCATATTGTGGCACATACAAGCAGAAGTTTGTCCAAAACTGAACGTGTCTATCCCCAACCTGAGAAAGAAAGTTTAGCAGTGTTGTGGGCTTGTGAACATTTCCACATATTATTACATGGAAAGCCTTTCACGCTTGTGACGGATCATCAAGTGTTGTTGACTATCTTTGGCAATCCAAAGTCCAATATTCCTCCTCCCATTGAATGTTGGGATCCATGATTACAAAAATAGAACTACACAATTGTGCACCATCCAGGGAAAGATCAAAATCCTGCTGACTACTTCACACAAGTGCCTCTACAGTGCCATGGTACCCATTCTAAGATGGTTAAAGCCTACATAAATTTCATTGTGAAATCTAGCACCCAAGCTGCCATTTCAGTATTAGAAATTGTCACTCTCACGAGCCAAGAAAGTTACATGTTAAATTTGAAAGACATTATTGCACATCAGTCTTGGAACCAGTACACTCGACCTCTTACCAGTAACAGTGAATAGCAGAAGTTTACACATGTCAAAGATTAACTGCCTGTTACTCAAGAAGGCATTATCCTGAGAGGTTTGAGGATTGTTATTCTGGAGAGTCTGCAACAACAGGTAATTGAAATTGCCCATGAAGGACATCGTGGAATCATTGCCACAAAATGAGTTCTCCAAAACTGAGTCTGGTTTCCTCATCTCGATAAGAAAGTTGGAAGAGAATCAAAGATCTGCCATTTATGCAACTGCCTTTCATCTGAAACCAGTCAACACCTCTTAAGCATGTCAGAGTTGCCAAACCATGCATGAGAAAGAACTGAAGTTGACTTCTTCAGTCTCTTGACAACAGGCATTGTTGATGAATACTCCCATTTTCCATTGGTAGAAGATCTCTCATCTATCGTTCAAGAAAGAGTAATCGAGAGAATAGATGGTATCTTCACAACACAGGATATTTCTGTGATCTTAAAAACAGACAAAGCCCCACCTTTCAACTGTCGAGAATTCAGAGACTTTCTCAGTCATCTTAATGTAAAGCATTAGAAGAGCACAACTCTTTGACCCCAGGCCAATTGCCTTGTTGAACGTTTCATGAGTACTCTTAAGAAAACTTTTCAGCTGCTGTACTAGAAAAGCTCGACCGTAAAACAGTCTTGAATTCGACACTTCGAGCTTACTGTTTAACCCCTTAGTCGACCATGGGTAAAAACCCTGCAACTGTGATATTCAGGATAGCAATGACTACCAAGTTACCTTAATGGACCAATAGAATATAACAGATAAGCGCTGACATGCCAAGGGCATTAGGTTCACTTGAGGAGATTGAGTGCTTGTCTGTCAACCTAGAAAACGGAAATCTGATGCTCCCTTTGATGTTGAGCTATTTCATGTTGTGACCAGCAAAGGACATATGGTAACTGCCCACTGTCCTGGGAAGTGTATCATGTGAGTTTCCTTGCATTAATGACATGTGACTCACCATTCATCAGGTGCTGATGTAAATGCAGAGACTCGGTCTTAAATGACAATTGGAGACCCCCTGACTGCTGTTGTTCCTACATCGCCAACAGAGATCATGAACACTTCGACCACCTGTCCCCAGTCGGTACGTGTGATCAAAGTGCCATTACGGCTCATTATTAGGGAGTTATGATTGTATATATTTATTTTAAAAATTCTTTTTTTATTTAACAGAGGGAAAGGTGTAGTGTAGTGTGAGTAAGCAAGAACAAGTTTCGATCCTGATGGACTCTGTAGAAATGTGACTTAAGTGTTAGAGCGTAATGAAGTGAATGCAGGTTTAGAATGTTGAGTTCGCAGTTACACGCAGATATGTTTTACTAAACTCTGAGTGTGGCATAGTCATTAGTAGGTACCCTGGCTGGGGTGGAACGTGCACAAATTAAGAATATTAGACAACCCATCCTGCTGAAACTGTATAGCAGCCACAGTATGTGGTTCCATTACTCAACTTCAAAGTTTTATTGGGCATATATATTTAAACTCATCAGAGAAATCTTTATAATTCAACTGATGGAAGATGTCACATGCATCATTGCAGGGCTTTTAGACCCAAATATTAAATATGACCTTTGGTAGCTTGCTCCTACCTATCCATATATTCTCATTACTGTGTCTCTCTAGATTGGACTTCTTCTCATATATGACTTCTGTATACTTTCTGATCACATCTAACCAGTTGATATAAGCAACTTCACTACACTAATACAAGATCAGACTTAATACTCTACTTCTCTAATGCCCCCCTTCCGATTTCCCCTTTCTCAGTACAACTAATTTATACAGTCTACGGTTCGCTTTATCATTCCAGTCTGTAAAATGTTTACCGGCAAAACACTCTCTTTCTTCCCATTTTGGTTAGTATTTGACTGATCCCATGTATGGTTGTCTAAAACTTTAAATAAAACTCTTTTGAGCTTAATGAATTGTTAAATGGCTTTCTTATCTCTTTTGTACTTATTTTCAATTACATTGGTTGTGAGGCTAAGCACATATATGTGATATTCAACATGCACAGTTTTAAACCTCACTCCTTGATATGCTTTCGGAAATGGTGGTAACTCCAATCCTTCAGGATTATTCTGTATATGATTCATATGATAATGATAGATATTAAACGTTGCTGCTTTTTGAAGGCAGTAATTTGAAGTTATGATTTATAGTTTGTATTTGCTGGCTGTGAAATACCTGTTGAATCTTATCAGAGAAATAGAATGTAATGGCTCTCTTTTATCTCATTACCTCTTGGCATCTCAAAAACCCTGCCTTCGGAATAATTTTGAGAAACTTCAGGTGTTGCCTCTGCATAGTGAGAAGTATGTCATGCTTTAGCATAGAAAATGCAGTCTATCATGAGGCTGTATATGATGTAATACATGTCTAGTCCTTTTTTGTTAGGCCCTAAGTTAATGTGAAAATGTTGTTGAATTTAGCCAGTTTCTTTTTTTTAACCCTTATATTAAATCATGTATTTGTTTATTTAAACGGCCTTGTTGAGTGCGGTAGGAAAGTACCCTTTTTGTTTAGTCATCTCCCACATTTTGCTCCACTACTGTTGGTTATGATTCTGAAAGTGCACTGTATTCTGCTAACCAGGCCCCAGTGCCAGTGCCCCCTCCCTGAATCTGATGCATGTGAATTGGTAACCGAATTGCGAGGAATTTTAACCCCTTATAAGTGTCTAGTAAATGGTACCCGGGTACCATGGGCATAGGAGTTAAAGGGATCAAAAGGACATGAAGCACTGTTTGTTCCACCCTGAGTGACCCAGAAAAAACTGATGACAGTAGTCCATCTATTGCAGACTGTATGAGCAGTACAAACCTTTAGAAGTTGACATTACGCTCACCATGTGTGTCAAGGGCAAAGCACTATTTTTAATATATGCCAGTCACACCTAACATAGGCCACCTGAGCCTAGGAGGCAGGGTGCATTATATTAAAGATGTGGACATATAATGGCAAGCTTATATGTCCCTATAGTAGCCTCTTTCCATTAAGGACTACTATTAGTAATCAGGGGACCATATGAAAACATGGGCTAGCACCCGGGCATTCCGAGGTTGCAGATCCATTATGGTCTTACTAAAATATGTCATGTTTTGTATTAAAACAGCTTGTCTCATCACCCCTAGCAGGATTCTCAGTTCAGTGTTGATGTGACATGCATCCAGGTGGCTACATTAGGGGTTGCCCACCTGGTTGCCCCAGCCTTTCCTGTGCCCTGGCTGACAGCCTTCATCTGCTGCCACCAAAACAGGAATCTGACTCCCTGCCAGGAGATGTGAACACTCCCAGGAGTAAGAAAAAAAAAGGCCTGGTGGGAAGAAGGTGAAACCTCCCTTCTTGACAGGATGGCTAGTAAAGTGACATATCAAGGCGGTGCACTTCAAATCCTACACCACCTTTGATATGCATCCAGGCTGCCTCCCAGAGGAGAAAACAGTCATCCTCCTGGCCATGGCACATTTTTTCCTGGGCAGGTAGAAACATTATGCACTCAAGAGGTTTACACCTCTGGGAGACTATCCACACCCCTAGGATGGGCTACATGGTCTGAACAGCCAAATAAGGATTCTGTCATTTTTAAAAGTGGCAGAATAGAGAGTCCTGGGTTGCATAGGTGGTACACCCCACCCACCCCGGATGTGGTGACCTCAAGGGCGGATTAGTAGCTGGGGCTGGTAGCCCATTTGCTATTAGCACCCACACCCCTAATGCCCCTATATCTAGCATTTATGGGGTCCCTCTGGCATTAGCACCTCAGCCATAAATCAAATTACAACATAGGACAGAGAAGAAAACCGAGTCTGAAACTACAGGACCTGCACAAACTCAAAGGCGCGATACTCTACACCTGTGATAACCGCCCTGCAGCTTCACAAATGTGACTCATCCTGGACCAAAAACTGGCAGACACAGGGACCCCTTTGAGAGCCAAAGGCAGCTCCCGACTCCCTTGGACTAGTGGCACTGGTCCACTGCGGCCCTCAGGAAAAAGCATGCTCACACACCAAAGAATCACTGGCATCGTACCAAACTTAGGGGTCGATTACGATGGCGGACGGAAGGACGACCGCCGTCCTGGAGTAGGCGGAAAATGCCTTTTTTTAGTCCGCCTGCCGCGGGCACTCCGTCCGCCATATTAGGATGGGAAACCTTGTCAAATATCCGTATGCGGCGGAAGAGCACACACCGCCGCGGAAGTACACCCGACCCCGCGGCGGACGAAACCAATCCAGACACACCGCCGTACGGAATGACGTCTCCGACCGTCCTCCAAATCACGATGGCGGAAAACACACATAAAATCGCTGCGGAAAAACAACCTGCCTGAGCACGGCGGAATCACCACAGCGGAGATACAACACATTGCTGAAATACACACCACAAGCAGATCGCCGTCATGGACCCAGCGCTACACGCATTTCCGATACTCTTCGTGCTCCACCACCAGCAAGTCATGGCCCATCACTGACGACGACGCAGGTACGCCAACACACCAATTGCTGTCGGAAGGGGAATACCTGCCAGGGCTGTGACGTAGGGAGGGGGAGTGTCATGTTTGTGAAACTGCCTTTACGATCGCACCAATATATCAACAATTCAAGTACACAACCAGGAATGACAACAACAAACCACGACACATGATTGACTTGCTTTATTAAACATAATAGTGGTATAATCGTACACTACCCAAGAGCATGGGCACTGGGTACAACAGAGCAGGTACATCAGAGGCAGTACATGAGAGGGAACAATGCAGTATCAGAACAGCAACAGGGCAGTGTTTACAACAGAGCAGGTACATCAGAGGCAGCACATGAGGGCACAATGCAGTATCAGAACAGCAACAGGGCAGTGTTTACAACAGAGCAGGTACATCAGAGCCAGCACATGAGGGCGCAATGCAGTATCGGAACAGCAACAGGGCAGTGTTTACAACAGAGTAGGTACATCAGAGGCAGCACATGAGAGGGGCAAAGTGCATCAACAGCCCATGGCAAGGCACAGGTACATCAGAGGCAGCACGTGAGAGGGACTATGTGCATCAACAGTCCATGGCAAGGCACAGGTACATCAGAGGCAGCATGTGAGAGGGGCTATGTGCATCAACAGTCCATGGCACAGAACAGGTACATCTGAAGCAGCACATGAGAGGGCCAATATGCATCAACAGTCCATGGCACAGAACAGGTACATCAGAGGCAGCACATGAGAGGGGCAATGTGCATCAACAGTCCATGGCACAGAACATGTACATCTGAAGGAGCACATGAGAGGGGCAAAGTGCATCAACAGTCCATGGCACAGAACAGGTACATCAGAGGCAGCACATGAGAGGGGCAATGTGCATCAACAGTCCATGGCATAGAACAGGTACATCCGAGGCAGCACTTGAGAGGGGCAATGTGCATCAACACTCCATGGCACAGAACAGGTACATCTGAAGCAGCACATGAGAGGGGCAAAGTGCAATAATAGTCCATGGCAAGGCACAGGTACATCAGAGGCAGCACGTGAGAGGGGCTATGTGCATCAACAGCCCATGGCACAGAACAGGTACATCTGAAGCAGCACATGAGAGGGGCAAAGTGCATCAATAGTCCATGGCAAGGCACAGGTACATCAGAGGCAGCACATGAGAGGGGCTATGTGCATCAACAGTCCATGGCACAGAACAGGTACATCTGAAGCAGCACATGAGAGGGGCAAAGTGCATCAATAGTCCATGACAAGGCACAGGTACATCAGAGGCAGCACGTGAGAGGGGCTATGTGCATCAACAGTCCATGGCACAGAACAGGTACATCTGAAGGAGCACATGAGAGGGGCAAAGTGCATCAACAGTCCATGGCACAGAACAGGTACATCTGAAGCAGTACATGAGAGGGGCAATGTGCATCAACAGTCCATGGCAAGGCACAGGTACATCAGAGGCAGCACGTGAGAGGGCCTATGTGCATCAACAGTCCACGGCACAGAACAGGTACATCTGAAGCAGCACATGAGAGGGGTAAAGTGCATCAACAGTCCATGGCACAGAACAGGTACATCAGAGGCAGCACATGAGAGGGCACAATGCAGTATCATAACAGCATCAGGGCAGTGTTTACAACAGAGCAGGTGCATTAGAGGCAGCACATGAGAGGGCACAATGCAGTATCATAACAGCATCAGGGCAGTGTTTACAACAGAGCAGGTACATCAGAGGCAGCACATGAGAGGGCACAATGCAGTATCAGAACAGCAACAGGGCAGTGTTTACAACAGAGCAGGTACATCAGAGCCAACACATGAGGGCACAATGCAGTATCAGAACAGCAACAGGGCAGTGTTTACAACAGAGCAGGTACATCAGAGGCAGCACATGAGAGGGCACAATGCAGTATCAGAACAGCAACAGGGCAGTGTTTACAACAGAGCAGGTACATCAGAGGTAGCACAAGTACGTGGGTCAACCGCCCAGTCCCAAGGACAGTAACAATGCAAGATTGGTTACAATGGACAATCGAGACACAAAGTCCAATTACATGTGAGTGATGGGAGCTACACCTCACAGCACAGAATCTGGTGGACTGCTTGAACTAGTCGCCTCGGACACACTGCCAGCATCAGATACAGGAGTGTGAGACACAGCCACTGCTCGAGTGACTGACACATGAGCCATAGACCCAAACACACTGCCAGCACCAGACACAGGAGTGTGAGACACAGCCACAGCTCTAGTGACTGACACATGAGCCATAGACCCAGACACACTGCCAGCACCAGAAACATGAGTGTGAGACACAGCCACAGCTCTAGTGACTGACACCTGAGCCATAGACCCAGGCACACTGCCAGCACCAGGAACAGGAGTGTGAGACACAGACACAGATGTAGTGGTTGACACATGAGCCATAGACCCAGACACACTGCCAGCACCAGAAACAGGAGTGTGAGACACAGCCACAGCTCTAGTGACTGACACATGAGCCATAGACCCAGGCATACTGCCAGCACCAGAAACAGGAGTGTGAGACACAGCCACAGCTCTAGTGACTGACACATGAGCCATAGACCCAGACACACTGCCAGGACATGTCCCTGTACAGTGACCAACAAATACCATGCCAGCATCTGACACATGAGAGTGGCTGACACACACAGTGCCAGTACCTGAAACAGGAGAGGGCACAACGGGCACAGTGCTACTACATGATGCATATCACGGCATATCTACCTGCTTGAGCTTCTAATCTTTGGGGAGGGACATCTCTGTAGTCTAGCGCCGAGACGCCTACGGGTATTCGTTCGCGCTCTATAAATGTTAGTAAATAAATAAAATAAATAAATGCATGACAGCGATCAACAGACACAGTGCCACTATCTGACACATGAGAGTGAACGGCAGCTGACCCACTAGGACCACTGAAATGATGAGCCACAGGGCTGTATGGGCCAGGAGGCAGGGTGGCTCTGGGAGCTGGGGACGGCTGGACTGGAGCGACATTGGGGTGGTCAGGTCTCACTGGTGTGTGTCTCCATTTCTTTGTGAAATGTAGGGGCACCCTGGACATGACTGGACTGGTAAGTGTTGTGGCCTCATCAGACATCAAAGAAGGATTGTGTGCTTGTGGTGGTCTGCTCTCTGGGGACGTGCTGGACCCTGCTTGACGTTTGCTGTGGCCCTGCCTTCTGCCCTCTGCATCATGTGTAATGGGGGATGCAACAACAGTGTACTCCTTGTTCTGCTTTTGCGGGGTGTGGATGGGAGTTGAGGTATGTGGGGACACCACCGCTGACACCGTTGTACGTTTCTTCAACAACATCAGCCTCAAGGCAGCCAGGGGTGATGTATGCCTGTCCTTGATGGAGCTTGTGTCCATGGGAGAAGCCTTGGCCCTGGGATGTGCCTTGGACGTAGGAGGTGTCCTGTCTCTGGAATGTCCATGATCCCTGGGCAGTGCACTGTCCCTGGGAGCAGACTTGTCCATTGTAGTGCACCTTTCCTTTGTAGTGTTCTTGTCCTTGTGAGTGTCCCTGCTCTTGGGAGGTGCCCTTTCTTTTGTAGTGTCCTTGTCCTTGGGAGTGTCCCTGCTCTTGGGAGGTGCCCTTTCCTTTGTAGTGTCCTTGTCCTTGGGAGTGTCCCTGCTCTTGGGAGGTGCCCTTTCCTTTGAAGCGTCCTTGTCCTTGGGAGTGTCCCTGCTCTTGGGAGCTGCCCTTTCCTTTGTAGTGTCCTTGTCCTTGGGAGTGTCCCTGCTCTTGGGAGCTGCCCTTTCCTTTGTAGTGTCCTTGTCCTTGGGAGTGTCCCTGCTCTTGGGAGGTGCCCTTTCCTTTGAAACTTCCTTGTCCTTGGGAGTGATCCTGTTCTTGGGAGGTGCCCTTTCCTTTGTAGTGTCCTTGTCCATGGTAGTGTCCCTGCTCCTGGGATGTGCCCTTTCCTGTGTAGTGTCCCAGTCCTTGGGAGTGTCCCTGCTCTTTGGAGGTGCCCTTTCCTGTGTAGAGTCCTTGTCCTTGGGAGTGTCCCTGGACTTGGGAGGTGCCCTTGCCTTGGGAGTACCTTTTGAGGGGGATGCGTCTGTTACATGTGAATCTGTGTCCCCCAACACCCCTTGAGGATCCTGTGCGTCAACTGCAGTGTAGCTCATGTCGTGATGGGTGAAAGATTTCCCTGTCCTAGGGGATGGTGTTTGTGCCCTCCGTGCCCTGCTGTCTGTGGCTGCTTCTAGTGCAATACCCCGAAAATGGCGCCTGGTCTGAAAATTCACTCTCCCCTGAGACATCTAGTGGTGTGGATGGGGGAACAGAAGCAGCACCCTGTCCATGGGACTGAAGAATGGCTGACGACACAGTGTTTGCTAATTACTGAACTGTTCTGTGGAGACCAGCAACATCGCCATGCATCCCCTCCATGAATGCTACCACCTGCCCCAACTTCCTATCGTGGTCTTGGAATGCATTGATCATGTTGGTCTCCCCTACACACATCTGTCGCAGCAGATCAACAGCCTCAGCACAAAGTGCACTTTGTGGCACAGGGGCAAGGGCAGCGGTGCCTGCACCAAAGGCAACTCTGCTCCCCCTACTCTGGCGAGCACGAGCTGTACTTGTTGCAGTTGGTGGCAGTGTGGGCCCTGTGTGCTGTGTACCGACTAAAGGTGTTGATTGCTCACTCCCTGTCTGTGACAACAGTGCTGACTCACCACCACTGTCTGAGGATGAGGACGAAGGTGTCTCCACATGTGACTCCTCAGGGACGGTTCTGTCCCCCTCTCGGGGGCTGCCCTCTTCAGTGTCAGTCTGCGTTTGTATCATCTCGGATCCGGATGCATTGCCAACACTCATCTCCGTCGTCTGTGTGTCAGTGCCCTCGGACAAAGCTGGAAGAGAGGGAAGAGATGTTAACCTAAGTGCCACACTCACGTACTGAAGGTTACAAAGTCACACCTTTCCTTACAGTCGATTGACATGTAGCACCCATCCTGCACACGAACCACCCCTACCAGACATCCTCACATCATAGAACCGTGGGTGTCTGTGAAACATGTACATCATACAAACAGGGCAAGTGCATGCAGACCACCACACATGTCATGCCATGGGACCACAGACCTCAACGGCATGTCCTGGAACCCTCAACTACAAATCAACTGGTATGTCCACCTGGCGGACATGGGTGCTAACGCTCACTCCGCTAATGGCACCAATATGCAATTAATGCAAAACATACGCACCACGGATGTCACTACTGTGTCTGAGCACGAATACATGCATGCACTCACAAGTTACAGACACATACAGTCTGCTTACCACTAGTTTGCTGTTGATCCCCTCTCAGTCGGGCGGACAGGTCAGGATGCGTCACAGCAATTATACGGTGCATTAGAGGGGTCATGGTGCGTCGGGCAAGGCGGCTTGATCTTGGAATAATCCCCAGTGTCATCTCCGCAACATTCTTGCTGAGCCTGGATATGTCGTCCCAGTGCTTGTGGCAGTGTGTGTGTCGTCTATTGCACACCCCCACTGCCCGTACGTCACGTGCTATGGTCCTCCACATGGCCTTGCGAAGGTGCAGCTTGACCCACCAGGATGGGAGACAAGAGGGGAACATCAGTGGACAGTTTGACATTCATAAACATCGTAGAAACACGTATCTTCATGCAGCCATGCTCAGTACAACACATGTGAAGGTCCCACAGCACACTGCCAAGCTTGCAGAAGCCAGGAGTTAGTGACCACCTCATGCCCACCAACATGTTACCCACTGCACTTACCACCTGTCTGGGGCACCGTAGAGCCGTTCATAGTGGCTGAGCACACCGTCCACAAAGACATCCAGCTCGGCTGCGGTGAAAGGACGAGACCGGATCTCTTGCACTCTCTGCATGGCAAGGTCCAGGACTGTGGCACAACAGCAGCAGTTGTTGGATAGCTCTGGAGCAGCAGGTCGAGGTGACGGTCGCAGGCAGCAGTTGTTGGATAGCTCAGGAGCAGCAGGTCGAGGTGACGGTCGCAAGCAGCAGTGGCTGGAACCAGTGAATGTGTGCAGAAGATCTTCACACATATATAGGGCCCAGAGTTCATATCAGTGGTACACGTCTGCAGCAATTGGTTTTCCCTGGATGCATCATTCAAAAAGAGCCAATGACTCGCCCTCGTGTGGCGGTGCACGGCTTCCGCTATTTTTTAATGCGCTTACGCGCCCCGCGTAACCTGTCTCCATTGGCTACATGTGCACGGACCGTCACGGTCACACACCGGCAACCGCATGTGTGCGCTACCGCGACGGTGCATCATTTGAAAATAATCACTCACTGGCGCCGCTATGGCGGTGCACGCATTCCGCGGGGGCAGTGCAGGCTAACACATACCTTTGATTATGCAATTTGAAATGGCAGTTGATAACCCCCCTTACAGTGACATTGCGTCACCCACCGCCGGTCCTGGCCGGTCACCCACCGCCGGGTGCATGCCAGTCACCCACCGCCAGTCCTGGCCGGTTACCCACCACCAGTCCTGGCGGGTCACCCACCACAAGTCCTGGCCGGTCACCCACCGCCGGGTGCAGACCGGTCACCCACCGCCAGTCCTGGCTGGTCACCCACCGCCAGTCCTGGCCAGTCACCCACTGCCATTCCTGGCCGATCACCCACCGCCAGTCCTGGCCGGTCACCCACCGCCAGTCCTGGCCGGTCACCCACCGCCAGTCCTGGCCGGTCACAAACCGCCGGGTGCGGGCCGATCACCCACTGCCAGTCCTGGCTGGTCACCTACCGCCAGTCCTGGCCGGTCACCCACTGCCAGCCCCCGGCGGTGGGTGACCGGCCAGGACTGGCGGTGGGTGACCGGCCTGGACTGGCGGTGGGTGACTGGCCTGCACCCGGCGGTGGGTGACTGGCCTGCACCCGGCAGTGGGTGACCGGCCAGGACCGGCGGGCAGCGGTGGGTGCAGCAATGTGACTGTAGGGGGGGGTATCAACTGTCATTTTGAATTGCATTTCAAATGTATGTGTTAACCTGCAGCACCCCCACGGAATGCGTGCACCGCCATAGCAATGCCAGCGAGCGATTAGTTTCAAATGATGCACCGTCGCGGTAGTGCACACATGCGTTTTGCGGGGTGTGACCGGTATGGTCCTTGACCATACAGCATATGTCATGCTTAATTGCTGTGTCAACGATCATCTTCTGTGTTGGTGGAAGGCGTCCCCTGATGGCGTATGTACACATACTGCATGTCTCCGCACACATGTAATGTTCATAGTTGTACGTGTGTGTCAGGACATGTCCGGAATGCTGCAAGAATAATGATGTCAAGTCAATGTACCGTGTCCACATGTGACATTCATGTCCATTTGTTGCATGTGTGCTCATACTGTTGACCTTGCCAGTGGTTAACAAAGGCTAGTGATGTGCACCCAAGTTGCGTCAGATGTGCATGGCGACGTGTTGACGTCTTGGTTTTGCGGAAACACGTTTCCATTTGTACACATCTACACAGTACATCAAGGGTGTGTACCCACATTCATAAGCTGTTGTGAGTGTGTGGTTTGTGTGTGCAAGTAACAATGATGTGGGTGTACATGCATTCTGTGTATGCGTATCTGTTGTTGTGTGCCCATGCATGTCATGTGAGGAGGCCCAGCATTGTAGGTGTGGTCATGGGTGCATGAAGACAAGGAGGGTGTGTTCCATGTTCATGTTGTGTGTGCACGTACATGTGTGTCTGGGGGGATGCTTGTCCACATATGGGCCCTCAGTCATGTGTTGTTGCCAGAGATTTCAACATGTGTGCACGGTACATTGGACATGTTTGCACGCAGGATGTTGTTTGTGGTTGAACATTGTGTGTGTAGTTAGCTGTATTGCCTTATATATTGATCACGTCACACATATAATCACTGTCTGCAACATGTATTATTTGCATTGTGTTGGTCAAGATGTGATAGTGTGGCACAGCTATGCGTTAATTGACATCTGCTAGCATCTACTCCCACACAGGAGGGCTCCAAATGTGCATCGACCATACACTGTGCTGGAGGACATGGTTAACGAGGAGGTGATCTGCAAATTCCGGCTTGATCGATGCAGATTGCAGGAGCTTGTAACACAATTTTCACCTCATCTGCAGCCACGCAGGACATATCCAGGAGCTATAACACCCACAGCAAAGGTGATGGCGGCACTTCACTTCTTTGCAACTGGCACTTTCCAGTACACAGTTGGTCATGCCGGGGGGATGTCACAATCCATGTTCAGCTTGGTACTGCGGGATGTTCTGAATGCCATGATGCTTTACAAGGATGATTACATCCATTTTCCACGTCCGGCAGAGTTGGCAGCAGTCAAAGGGAACTTCTGTGCCCTGGCCCAGATACCACACATAGTGGGTTCCATTGATGGAACACATATTGGTCTCATACCACCCCAGGCACGTGAACCTGTATATAGGAATCGGAAGCACTACCATTCGATCAATGTGCAAGTGGTGTGCCTGGCTGACAACATCATCTCCCATGTGTGTGCCAGATTTCCCGGCTCCGCCCATGACTCCCACATCCTGAGGAGCAGCATTGTCCCCCAACTGATGGCTAATCTGCGTCCAGAACATGCGTGGCTTGTAGGTGAGTGTGCTGTGAGGACAATTGTGTTGTATGTGTGGCATGGTGTTCCCACCAATCCTGGTAATGATATTTGTGTCTCTCATCCCTCCACCTAGGCGACTCTGCGTACCCAAACCGACCCTGGCTGCTGAGCCCCATACGGAATCCGACAACCCCTGGTGAATTGCGTTATAATGAGGCCCATGGGAGGACACGTCGGGTCATTGAATGTACTTTTGGACTGCTGAAGTCTAGGTTTCGCAGCCTGGATAAAACCGGAGGGGCCCTGCCTTACTCACCAGGCGAAGTATGCCAAATCGTGATTGCCTGCTGCATGCTCCACAACCTGGTCTTGCACAATAACATTGAACTGATCATGGACCCTGAAGACCAACAGGTTGCTTCGCCTCCCATCCCACCCATGTCCACTGATGAGGATAGTGGGGAGGAAGAAGGTGTGGACCAGAGGCGTCAGCTCATTGATCGCTATTTTCCTTGAATGTGAGTACCTACCTCTTGTGCAGATAGACAATGCGTGATGGATGTTTGCTGGTGATGTGTGGGTGTGGTGTGTCTATGCTGTCTGTTCTGGTATGTTCTGTTTGCAGATGTGTGTGTGAGATGTTGTACATGCAATGCTCCCTGATGTGTGTCCTGTGATCCACTTACTTGGTGATGTGTGTGGTTTGTGGGATGTTGTAGTACAGTGTGTTGTGATGGTTGTGAATCACTTTCCTGACCTGTGCTTGTTGTTCTCTCATTATCCCTAGGTCACTCCCACAGAGGCATGATTCTCCAGAACATTGATCCCTGCACCTGGTAATGGCAATTTATTAGACAAACATGTGATTAAAACATGGAGGTCACACAGCATAGAGTGTTAACGTGGTGTTTATTTACAGGTTGTGGATTGATGTTGGTGCATATTTACAAGTAGGTGTTGGGGGAAGTGAGAGTTGAAGGTCATGGCAGATGAAAACACCGTGGGGACACCACATTGTGTGATGTCCACCTAGTCCAACAGACGTGTGCCAATGCTTGGCATTGTCGGGCAGGATAGTTGACAGGGTGAATGGCAGGCTCAAGGAAGGGTGAAGTCAGTGGCGGCCCCTCTTCGAGCGGATAGATGGTGCACTTCCACTGCTCTCAGCTGCATCCAGCCTCGGACGGCCCCTCCGTCTTGGAACCGGAGCGGAGCCAGCTGTGGGGGCAGGTTGGTCAGGGTCCACCTCCTTGTCCGTGGCCTCAGGTGATGGTGGCGGTGGTGTTGGTGACCTGTCCCACTGAGCACTTAGGTGAGGGGGTGGTGGTGTGGCGCGGGACAACCACTCCCTCCACAGAGCAGTTTGCTGGCCCATGAGGTCCACAATTTGGCCAATGTGAGTGTCAATGGACCGCGCAAGCTGGCTGCTCTCTTGCGAGTCTTGGTGGGCCCGATCGGACTGTGCCTGCGACCGCTCATAGGAGGCATTGACTCTGGCGATGGCCTCCAGGGTCTCGGCCCCAGGATGGGGTGGGTCTCCTTCCCGACCTCGCCTAGCAACTACACTCCTGGTTGTGAGCTGTGGCCTCACCTGTGTCCTCTCCCGCCCACTCTCCCTGCTAGCCTGGGATGTCGATGGCCCATCATCGGGCGATGGGTCAGGCAGGGTGGCACAGGCAGGAGTGGTGGTGGTGGTGGTGGTGGCTGCACAGCTCACAATGGCAGGTGTTGGTGTAGTGACACAGGCCAAGGTGGTGGATGCCGGGATGTCCTGGGAGCCTGATGGCCCTGGGAGTCTGCTTGGGCCAGCATCGTCCTCTGCCCCCGAGCTGTCAATGGGATCGTCCCAATAGAGTCCTGGCTGTGAGGGTGGCGACTGGTGCTGGCGGTTGCTGCTTTGGCCGGTCAAGTTGCGATCACCTGAGGGACAAGATTTTCACAATTAATGCTGTGGACATGACATGTTTTTGGTAGCAACATTACAGATCACATGGAATCAGGGCATGGTTGTTGTTGTCATCATGTTGTTGTGGTTGACGGTACAGGGCAATATGGTGGCGTGGAGTTGGGAAGGCAATACTTGGATATGTGTGGTCCTGTCCTGCTATTGGATGTTCCCCCTGAGAAGATGTCTATCTACCTGTCAGTTTGCAGGAGGAGATGCACTGGTCACCAAATGGTGGGCGGACTCAATCTTGCTCTGGGGTGAGACATGGGTGCTGGTCTCTCACCCCCCCACCCACCACCACCCTCCCTGTAGACATAGGGGCCTGTTGGGATATGTAGTGCTGGTCTCTCACACACCCCACCCACCTCTCTCACACACCCCACCCACCTCTCTCACACCCCCCACCCACCACCACCCTCCCTGTAGACAAGGGTGCCTCTTGGGAGTCGTGGTGCTGGCTGCTTTGACAACATGCAAGGCTGGGAAGGTAGGAGGCAACATTTGTGTTTGATCATGGTGGGTGCATTTGAGCCCAGGACTTCACATTTGGGTGACTATGTGGCACACATGCATGGATTGGAGTCAGGGCGATGTGTATTGGCAGTTGTGCAAGGTAGACCATGGCAGTGTGATAGTGGGCATTGGTTTGTACTTACCAGCCTCTAGTCTCTCCTCGATTCCTTCCAGGCTCTCAGGGTGCAGTATGCCCAGCACCTTTCCTCCCATTCTGCAAATGGTATGGGCTCCGGGGGAGTGCCGCCGCCAGTGTGGTGTGCCCGCAGGTGGTTCTTGGCCCTGATGCCTTTCACCCTTGCCTTGAGGTCGTGCCACCGCCTCTGGTTCTCGTGTTTGGTGTGTGGCACGGTCCCTGATGCATTGACTCTGGTCATTATCCTGTCCCACATGTTGTTTTTGGTTGCCAAGGTGGTCTGCTGGATTAGGGTGCCGAAAAGATGTGGTTCGACACGGATGATTTGATCCACCATGACCTTCAACTCACTGTCTGTGAACTTGGGATTTTTTTTTCGTGCCATGGTGTGTGATGTGCAAGGTGTTGGTGTGGTGGGGTGGGGTGTGCAGGTGTGTGGTGTGTAGGGATGGCGTTGTGGGAGTTTGTGTGGTGGGTGTGTTTGTGTGCAGGTTGTATGTGTGTTTGTGTGTGTCTGCTGTTAGTGGTATTGTGGCTCTTGCTTGCAGCTATGCTGTGATGCAAAGGACTGTGGTAGTGGGAGGGATTCATTTTATACTCTGTGTGGTGGTGGTGTTCCACTGGTTGTTGGCAATCAGGTGTTCTGTGGGTGTGGTGATTTTGGTGCATTTTTCGGTGCTTGGGGGTGTCATTGGGGGGTGTAGTTGCTGGGGGTGGGTGTTTCAGGTGGTTGGGTGTCCTGTTTAGTGTATATTCTATTTACTTCCGTCTGCCATTTTGTAATCGGTTTGACGGCAGGGATGGTGTTTGTGTGGTCCTTCCTCAGTCATGGTCCGTTTGGCGATGCATTGTTTCCGCGGCGGTCGGGGACGGTGGTGAGTTCCTTTGGAATGGCGGCGTTATCCTAATCGCGCGGATGGACCCTCCGCAGGTATAGCGGCGGTTGGGCCTGTTCCCGCGGTCATGTTCGTCCGCGGCGAAGGGTGTTTCTTTGCTACCGTCTGCTTACGGCGGTCTTTGGTGTGGTCCGTCCGCCGCGGACGGTGTTTGATGTGATCCGTCCGCCGCGGTCGGAGTTTCTTGACATAAATATCCTAATCGCAATCGCAGATTCTCTGCGGTGCGGTCGGGAGTGATTTTGCCGTGACCATGGCGGACGGCATCCGTTTCCGTCCGCCATCCTAATAGGCCCCTTAGACGGTCCAGTGCATTGTGGAAAATGCAGTCCCGACATCTAACCAGTTTCAGCTGGCTACCGTCGTCCCCCCCCCCAGACCTCTGAACGTCAAAATATCTTTGTGCTGCCCCTATCACTACCAAGGTATGCTGGTGGCCAGTTCAGCTACCAATCCAAGCAAACTCTGCAGCACCTTCAACCGACCAACTCAGTGACCTTGTGGTTGATTTTTTGCTACAGTTTCCTCACCAGCACCTTCAAAGCAGTAAAACTAGCTCCCATATGGCTCCCTTTTGAGCACCAGGGGCAGCCAGAGCAACCCCGTAGCCGTGCCCTACGAACCAGGTATAATTCAACCGACTGTCATGGCCTGGTCCTGCTGGGACCTGCATCGCCTTACCCCCAGTGGGTTCCACGCAACTCAACCTACAAGTGAACAATTATCACTAATGATTTTTACCATTGACCACAATGTTAATGTTTTGCACTTTGATTTGCACTGATTTATTTTTCCTTCTAAAATGCATAACTGCCTATACTCATCTGATTGTCTTTGTTTTGGTGTCTAAATTTATATAAATGTTTCTTTATTTTTATAAATTGGTGCTGGATTTCTTTCAAGTCGTGTCAATTATTGATCGCCCATATTGGTAATCTAAAATGTTTAACACATGTTCCTCTAGTAAAGCCTGACTGCTCTGTGCTACACTACTAGGCCTGAGCTAGGGATCTTTTATTGTGAAGCCAAAGGACCTATTTTGGGGCAGTGTGAGAGCATTATAGTGAACCTAACCAAAAGCACTGCCTAATACTCCACTTTCCTACAAGTTGCAACATAATTCTTAAGGTTGAAAGCGGGACATTTAGTGTAACAAATGGGAGTTTTTCTTTTTTTTTTTTTACTATAGGACCTAAGGAATGACACAAATTCTGTTACTGTATAGAAATGGGTATACGATCCGTTAATTACAGTAAAGAAACCGAAAAACACAAACATCAAACAAAGTTTACATTGTTTTGTGGTTTGGGTACTTCTTCTGAAAAATGTCCCGTAGTTTGGTAAAAGAATGACATAAATTCGAGCATTCCTTCTACGTAAATATGTTTACGAAGAAATCAACATGCCTATGACACCAGCTTATTAATTGTGAATGAACTCATTCATTCTCATTATTGAGAGGGCCATTTTGATTCATGGAATCACTACTCTACATTCACATTTGGAAGCATTGAGAAAGCTCTTGGCTTCCCTCCACTTGCGAATGAAACGTGACGGCACGAATAATTTGAAATTGTAAATTCATTTACAATAATCAGACGTTGGGCTACTCTCTGAAATTGATTTGGATCTATTCTTTACCCTACTTCCTCATAAATGTGGCGTGGATCCCAAATAGTAGAATGTAAATTGTGCCTGGATATAAAAGCCATACTCAGAGGTTACTAGTCCAGCACTCAATCAAATTACACATGGGGAGCGACTACCCTGTTCAGTTTCAGCCGGGAACCTCCTTATTTCTCATAGAATTACGAAAATGAAAGGATCTGCTACATTTCAATGGAAAAATGGAAAATGCGTGAAAAGAGTCTGGTGTGAAGGGACATCTGGAGTTCACGTTCTCGTCAATATCAAAATATTTTTGGAGAAAAAGGAACTTCAATGAAGTGGAAAAGATTGGGAGGTCCGAACTGATATACATTAAAGGAGAGATTAAAAAGAAGGCTTTCAGATTTAAAAACTCAAAATAACGAAATATATTGTATATACATTTATATATTTTTTAAACTATATCCATTCAATTGTGTGGCTTAGGTGTGCAGTCTCAAGCTAAACAGTTATCAACTGTGGGGATGGTAACATTGTTTTTGCAAAATGGGAAATTCTTTCTCATGCACCTAACTGTACAGGGAGCATTAAAAAATCACCTAACCTTCTCGCCTAGCACTGGGGGTGGCCCTGGCTATGTTGTTTATTTTGCTAATAAATACACTTCTTTGAGTCAGTGGTTTTCTGTTCTGGTTTTCATATGTTGTTTGCATTGTTCCCTTATGCAAATCACAGGGGCCTATTGACAAAGGTAAATCTGCACCTGTAGATTTACTGCAAGTATATTTACTCTTCCACCTTTGGGTAACTTCACAACTTTTGGCTAGACTTACATGTCCCCGCCACCCGAAATGGCCATGGAGTCACTGAAAACGTCAGAAATTACAGTAAAGTTTCTATTAGTAGAGATGGCGTGACAGCCTTTGATGTTCCACACACTGGGGTGAGCTCAGCGCTTGGGTCAGAAATCTCCCCATGGTAGCGTATAGGAAAGATTATAAAAGTTTATTCAACTTAAAATAAATTGGAAAAACATTTTTATGTTAAATATTAATGCAAAATATGTTTATGTATTTATTTTAAATGTAAAGAAATCCCCCCAAAAGTTACATCATTACTAGCATTTTCATTTAAAAAATGTAATTATTCTGAAAATGTTAAAGTTAAAAGAAATTTATTTTCTGAAGTTTTTTTAATGCAAAAGATCCCACCTAAAGTAAAAGAAATATTATTTTATTATGTAATACTATTATTACAATTAATTTATGACATAATTAAAATGTATTACTTTTCAATAAATATTACATTTGGAATAATTTCTGAATTTAAAAAAAGGTTAAAAACGTAATCCAAAATACAATAATTATTCTTTTAATTTATTGATTTTGTAATCAATAATGAAAATGTATTTATATTTTTTACATAGTTTTAATAGTATAAATAGTAAAAAATAATTATTGCAATTTATTATAACAGTTCGTATAGAGTTTTATTTTAAGTTCCCATCCCCATCATTCTTTGGTCGAGCCTAGAGCCAGTGCGCATGCGCTGCGAGACTTATTGTAGAAGAGAAGGAAATAGAAGCCCCGCCCACTCTCCACCCATATTTGCCATTGGCTTGTCTCATTGTCCGTCCTAAATGCTGGCTTCTGATTCATCAATAGGCCTGTTAGTCCCTCCCTAGTACTGCCTCCTCTTCATTTGTCACCTCCCATGGTGACTGGCCCCTTTAATTCGTTAGTTACGCGGTCCGTGTTATTTAGACTGTGAGCACTATTTTCTTCAATGAGGTTCTCCTACTGCAGGCGCGACATGCTTTGGTACCTTCTCTACTCCTCCCGTTGTGCATGCCTTCTCCCCCCCCACCCGCCCTCCCTCCGTGATGCCTACCATTTGTAATGCAATTGGTCTTGCGTAAATGGGAGACCTATTGCATTGCAATTGCTTGTTTATGTCTGGTATTGCAGTACATGTGGTGCGCCATTTGTGGTGCTGCACTTACTCCAGCTCTGAGCTGGAGTACATTTACAACTGTTTTGAGTTCTTTTTGGTGGTGGTCACTATAGAGGGGCAGTTTTGTGGATGGGTATTTGCTTCACCCTAGCCCTATCTAACATCCTCCTTACATCTCTTTTAACCGTTCCCAATTATTCGTAAGTGATCTGCATTTTACAGCCTCTTCCCTCTTTTCCTGTCAAATTTACTACAAAAACATATAGTTATGTGAGCAAACATTTATGAAGTCCGGGCAGAGATTGCCGCATATAAAAGATGGGAGGGACGGGGATGGATGCCTCCACATTTAGGTATGTTATAATAGCATTTGATAGTATGTTAGTTGTACTATTGTAGTACTACTAAATGTACTATAAAATGCAGTATGTAAATAGTGCGTTTTTGTAGTGGAGGTAATGTCAACGTCTTCTTATCCCTGATGTTGCTGCTGACATCCCTTGGTACTACTGAAAGTATCTGTTTTTATATTTTCTGTGTCTTCTTGTGTCTATAGCTTGCCTTTTCTCCCCATTTTTCTGTATCCCAGTCCAATTATTTCTATAGTTATATCTCTCCATGTCTTTATCTCTCTGAGTCCCCCATTGTCAGTAACTTCCTTTGTGTATAACCATTTCTAACTCAGAGCCAATGTCTCACATGCTTGTATCTCCCTGATGGAAACAAAAATTGATGGGTTTAATACTTTATTGAATCCCAGCCAAAAATAATAAATCTCGGCCACATTCCGGACCATCATTTTGATGCTTGCAGTGCCATTGCAGACAGGGACCAATCACAGGCAAATCAGCCTTGGTCCTCCTTCAGTAACAACAGATCAGGCTGAACAGCAAGGCTACAAGGAAATGTGTCTTTGTTTTGAGTGCTAGGCCCTTCTACATGCACATTAATAATGCCATTTCTCTGTACTTTATGTATGATTCATGGTAAGTGTTCAGGGTCAGACTGACCTATAGGGCAATCAGGCAGTGTCCCACAGGCTGATTTGATCCGTCAGTGTGTGTTATGTTTTTCTTGACTATTTGTAGGCCTATCCTACAGTCTGCAGGACCAGTTTTTGTTAATGATTTCCCTCATATTAAAACAAACATTACATACTCAAATCCATGCAATCTCCCATACTTTGCAAAACACTTATTTAGTGTGCATCTACCAGGACAACACTGGCCCAATTAGCACACATTGGTCGCTTTTTTAGCTATCTAACTCACTAACAGGGCCACCTTTATTTTGGTGTCTGGCCTGCTTTTCTGTCCCAGTCCGACCCGAAGAGAGCTAGTGGTGCTCTCACCTAATTTGTAACACTAAATGGCACTTTTGCATCCTTCACTTGATCCAGAGAATACCTGCTAATGTCAAAAATCAGTTGTATAGTTTACTTTAGAGTTAATTAAAACAGCAACAACCAAGAACATATACTTGTTTGAGTATGATCTATCTCTCCACCGAATTGATATTAACAGATATTGATGGCCAAATCAGAAATATACTCAGCCATCTTATGTTAATTTGTAGGTCATTACAGCGCAGTTTAGACACAGATACAGCAGTGGAAGTGTCAGGAGACCACATGGCAGTCAGGGGTTACTGGGTCACAACTGTAGGGGCTGAAGCTGATATCTTGCGGTCTGCTGTACAAAGGCTCTATAAAATGGGGCACAGCACAAGTTTTCCACACTTGATTCTCAAAGGTAGTGACAGCAAGCAGTCACAGGTTTCTAAGGGATGCTAATGTGGGGATACTCAGGAACAAGACTGAATGCCACCACCCAAACAGCGCAATAAGATCAGTGTTCATCTAAGTGTAAAGACAAGCACTTTATTACACTGAAAAAATTGAGTTCCACTACTCAATCCAAAATGCACCAAAACCTGGTTCACCAGTATGAGTTCCTTTATGCTATTGGGACTTCTGCCAACTAGACTTCCACCTGCCCCTTTGTGGCTCCCCCTTACTTGGGGCTCCCCTACTTAAGCTCAGTGTTCGAGGTGGATCATGTGTGCAGCTCATACTTCCCTCCCATTTGATCCAGTCTTAGCACTGTAGTGCCTTGACCCATTTAGTCTCTCACCAAGTTAATAGTATCAGTGCAACCACATTCAACCCTCCCACATCAGCAGGATCTCACTGGCAACAGGATCCTTCAGGTGGTACATGGCAGTCTTCTCAGGAGCTGTGTGAAAGCCTGAAACACAGAGCTTCAGTTAGAGGGTTGCAGCATAAGTGGATGCTTCTGACGGGGGGCATTTTCTGGGTTGTGGGCTGTAGATTGTGGCTCCCCCTGTACTTTGGTGGGTACTTGATTCGTGATGTGGCTCACTCCAACACTCTGATGAGTACATGGTGTTTCTTCTTGAGCATGATGGCCACACACCCTCAGATGATGATTCTTCAGCCCTGCAGATGCCAGGCACTATCTTTCGCACACAATGACTCCAGGCGAAGATCTCGATTCTTCATGAGGCACTCTCAGGGCACCTCTCAGGTCAGGACTTGATCCAACCCACTATACAATTGACAGTGTTGATGTCATGCAGTCCACTTGTGGGGGACATGAGCCACTAGCTGGTGCTTATCCCACCTTCAGTTGTGCCTACCACATGGGCAGACCAATCCAGTGAATACAACATGGATAAGTGGCACTGCCAGAGTCAGCAGTAGTGCAAGTACTTCGACAGACTTGCTTAGCGAGTCTCTGCCAGACAAACCCTATGCCAGGGTCAATTACACCAGTCCCTTACATCATACAGAGTTGGAGCTTACTTCCATTGCTCACAAGTAGAATATCTTGGCACTAAGGACAGTCAAGTAATTCATCCTTCAGACAAGAGTCTAGATGATGTTCCTTTGCCTCTGGGGTTTAGTGCAACACTAACACTTGGCTTTATGGTAGTCCCTAGGTACTCGTTGCAGACTCCTCCTCAGTAGAAGACTAAGGGCCCGATGTAGGTAATTTAATTTTACCACTTCTTAAATACCGATTCATACCGATTCGGTAGTTAAGAAGTGGTAAAATGGAGGGGGGGGGTGTAGGTATTTCAGAATCGGTAAATACCGAATCGTTGAGATTCGGTATTTACCGATTCTGTAAATACTGATTCGGTAATGCCCATTGATTCCTATGGGCATTGAAGCCCATAGGAATCAATGGGCATTACCGAATCAGTATTTACCGATTCGGTAAATACCGATTGCAGCAAGGGTGCAGGGGGTGTCACTTTGACACCCTCTAGCACACCAAATACAGGCATGTGTGCCATGTGGCACACAGACATGCCCTAAGGGCATGTCTGTCTGTCACATGGCATAGGTGTGCATGCACACATGTGCATGCACACCTGGATTCGGTCTTTCACCACCCAATTGGATTGGGTGGTAAAATACCGAACTCTGAAGTCCTGTAGCACTGTAAACAGTGCGACCTACATCTGGAATTTACCGAATCGGTAAAATTACCGATTCGGTATTTTACAGAATCGGTAAATTTACCGATTCGGTAAATTTACCGATTGTGCAAAATATTGTTCCCTACATCTCAATCACCAAATACCGGTCGGTAACGGCCGAATTCGGCCGTTACCGACCGGTATTTGGTGACCTACATCGGGCTCCAAGTATACAACTAGCTTTGTGAACCAGACTCTAAGCCAATTACATCTCACTATATAATTATTTGTGAACATTCTATGGGTCTCTAAGCATAGGAAGTACCTGCAGGCAATATACCTCCCATTGTTGACTATGCAAGTCCATTCATTTATCATCTCCTCACCTCAATATTAAGTTGATTGTAGCAAATTACACACTAGGGCTGGTAGTTGCATTATATGGGAAAGTTGCATCTATAGATAACAGCCCGAGTGTGCATGATTGCTGACTCCTGTTCTGTTCTGCTCAAGGATGTCCCAGGGTGAGACTTCCTGTGGCAGGGAATGGCATGGCACTGACTAAGCTCTTCCGCAGAACACCAGAATGTGTCAGGAGGGACTGCAGCGGCAGTGCCAATGGAGTTCTGGGGGCAGGAATGGTGCAGGCAAAGTAAGGGTGTTCTGATGCATCCATGTGGGGGCAACTTATGGGAAGATGAGAGTAGAAGTCTCTATGCCAGAGGCTACCCATGGAGAGGTTGGGCAGGTTTGGGCAGACTTGGTGTTTGTTTCCTGAAATGATGGTCAGAAAAATAGAGTGGGCCTTTGCAGGGAAAGACTGTGGGCAGGAAGGAGGTACAGGAGCAGTGGCCCATGGGATGAATTTGAGCTGACAGTGCAGGTTTGGCTGGTGTGAGCTTTCTTCCTTATCCAGTCTCCAGTTAAATGAAATGTACCCACACTGTAGGCAGATAATCTGGTTCATGGGCAAGCTGTGCCGGGGCGTAATTTAGGAAGCTTCTGTACATTTTGGTGTGCTTGTAGTTTTTTTTCCTGACCAAGAAAATAAAACATGGGTAGGCAGGCTTCTCCCAGCAGGGCATGGTTGGATGGCTGCTATGCGCTGCCATCCCACCCATTCCCCTAAATGGGCCGTATGCTTTGTTAAACTATGAATCACTACTAATGTACAATAGCAACCAATAGTTTTAAAAAACTATCACATGCAGTTGCCAGTTTTGAGGTTTCACAACTTGTGCACACCCCCACCCTACAATTGACAGTGACACACAGTTGTTTTACTATCAGCTCTCAGATTAAGTATCCATGCCTGCGATGTGAGTGAGTATAAGGAACAAACTTTACTAGTAATTGTCAATAAACACATTTTACCTGTTCAACCCACGTTGTATATTGAGTTTTTTCAGGCTCTGCTATATGAAATGAAAAGTACATTGATGCATTTACCAGAGTGGCGTCACAAGTCACCTGTAAAAAAAAATTGAGATGGACTTTAATATGGGAATGACATGATCGCAAACTCATCTAAATCCTAGAGCATGAAAGAAACTAAATTAACTATCACAACACATCATCACTGGTAATCATCCTTGTTTTGCCCTACAATTTTATATTTAGCTTGGTCTTTCTAAAGGAGAAAGTGGCACTTTGGCAATTGCACTCAATTGTGTTGAATGCTGGGAAGCACAACATGACATTAAAATTTTTAGGTCTCGTGACCTACAATGCGCGCATATATATATATATATACTACAATGCGCGCAAGCGCATTGAGGGATCGAGAATTCAAGTAGCCAAAAACATTGTCAAACCAAGGGCTTCGTTCCTGTGGTTTTCTTGAAGTTCACGTGAATCACGTGAGCAAACAAGCACGCGCATTCACGGCCAGCCCAGCACATCAAAGGGCTTCTCCTCCCCTAATTATTCATGGCCGGCCTCAGGCCGGCCGTACTTTCAGTTTGCTTCTCTTGTTTTGCCGCTCCTGCACCCCGCACCACTCAGCTAATGCACAACATTGGTGACATTACACAACAGCTCGTGTTTCAGCAAGCAGTATCAGTAGATTAATGTGTCCCATACTGTACTGTCCCAACTGAATGTTATGCCCAAACTTACTCCGGCAACCCATACATTGTGAGTTAGCGTGTGGCAGAGGAAAGGGGTTGCAGTCACAAGGAGCGGAGTTATAGTAAGTGGAGTCTCAAAATCAGCGTACACCTAATGTACATCGATGTTACACACTGCACACAATTGACAATCAAGGCCAGCGTTATGAAAGCAGCAGCAGCAGATTTACATCGATGTTACACACTGCACACAATTGACAATCAAGGCCAGCGTTATGAAAGCAGCAGCAGCAGATTGTTATTTAAATAGCAAACGCGGCTTGCTGTTCTTCTACTTGGTGCGCAACAGGGCAGGCCGAAACATACCAGGTCCCCTATGTGTCCTCCCCCTGCATGCACACAACACCCGCGCAGGGAAAACACGCACCCGCAGTCCATGGCTCACCTTTAAGCCCAGCGCCATGCCCACACCCGGGCTCCGCCGCCCAGAGTGTGAAGACTCCTCAAGTCCTGCCAGATGGTGTTGCCCCCGCTCGGCACAGTTCTCCCAGAAACGCCAATCGCCTCCTAACTTCTTTTGGGATCTCTCTCCGACTCTTTTCACGCAGCACACCCCCGATCAGCTGCGGCGCTCACTCCACTAACGCAGCTTCTCGTTTTCTTGTTTTCTGTCCTCGTGACAAATATCTTTTTATCTTCCTATCTGAATATTTTCATCTATCTCTGTCTGCGTCTTTATTTTTGACTGGCTTCGGCTTTTTTACCTGCATTTTTATCTGGTTGTCTTGGTTAATCTATGCAGGCTGCCTGACTGAACTGATTTTTATAACGACATCGATGCATCAAAAAAAAACAGTTTTAACATTCTACTACACTAGTCAGATCTCATCGCTTGGCCAAGCTGCCCGTATATTTCTAATCTAAGAGCAGCAGAGTTGTATGGACTCGCCCTGCCCCCACCGCATGGTTCTAATATTTGACCCTTGAGGCCCGGCTGCAGCGCCCCTCCTCCCAGCACACACACACACTCCGCACGGCCCGGGCAGGGTCAAACCACATCTCTTTATCTCCCAGGTCAGGGCCCCTCGAACTCCATGAACACCTCCGCCCCCAGGGTAACATCTGCTGAACTTTAAACAAACAGACAAGGCCCAGGGAGGAGCCACTACTCCACTGCGCACCCATCCCCCGCTCTCCCATTCTTCATCACTCCCCTCATCATCCTCGCTGGACATTTCTGCTGTCTTTAACTCATTACTCCTGTCCGGTTTCTCTCTAACTCGTTCTGCCTGTCTTTGTCTTCAGCTTTAATTTGTCTTTCCTTCTCTCTTTCCAGGTCGTTTCCTTTATGTCTTCCATCACTCTCTCGGCTAGACCCATACTTCTTTTCTACCCTTCGGGTTCTTGTCATGCACTTTATGCCAATGCTAGGCCGAATTCACCCCCCACCCCAAATTCTTTTAAATTCCGTGTTGCAAAAGACACTTGTTAAATGCACCGAGGCTAGCTGCCTCCTCGATGGTTTCTAACCAGGATTTATACCCAGATGCACGAGACAGCCACGCTCCAAACAGAGGACACTGCTCTGGGCATCTACATGGCATGATGGGGGAGCCTGGCGTCCACTGCTCCGACCCCACTGGATGCCCTGCTGCTACTTGACAGCAAGCCCAGCCAGGTAAACAAGCACTGGCGTTGCCAATAGGTCTCGCAGTAGGAAAGTTGGAGCTATTACAATTGCAAATAACAATGCCTTTTATTTTTGTTTTCATTTTAAAAACATAAAGGGCTTTGTCATTTACAAAACCAATAGCTCCAACTTTCCTATTACGAGACCTATTGGCAACGCCAGTGCTTGTTTATTATGTGGGTGTGTGGCCGAACAACCCGCAAGATTGCTGCTGGCTCTTGAGGTTCTCTGCTGCACCAGAGCCTTTTCTTGGTGTGGGACAGCAGTTCATGGCATGAACGGAGCTGGAGCATTAATGCGAGTGTGGGAAACGTCCGGTATTTGTGCTTTTTGGTGCCTTTTGAACCCATTTACCTGCTTCTTTTCTACTGTGCCATTTTCCGTCATCTTTGGCGGTTGCAGCTGCCATTTTGTTTAAGAATAATCCGTTAGTGCTGCTACCGCTCTCGCTATGCCCTGCTTTTATACAATGCTTCCCACATCATGTGAGCATTGTTTTGCCAACTAAATGTTGTTAATCCTGTCATTTCAGCCTATAAAAGTGGCTTTAACTGCTTCCCTAAGTTGCCTGCAGTTTGCATGACCTGGCTCTGCTTTATCCCATCACTGTAGTCGAGATTCACAGCCGGATTCACGCTGGAGCTATTTTCTCCTCTCCACACCTCTGCCCACGGATTGATTGCAATGCTGGATGCAATCCCTTCAATTAAATGGACGCTCCATGTGCCTAATCGGGCACCCTGCAAACCATCTGAGTTGCTCTCCCAACTGGACTCACACCGGAATCGGCTGCCTTCACGCAACCTTGGAGTTACTCCTCCTTCCTGATCTATGCCCAATGCTGGTTCCAGAATCGATCTTTGAATAGTTCCAGACCATATCTGACTCATACTGCAGACCAGATTCAGTTCCTACCCCCACTTCTATGATAGCTCACCGCTTCCATGTAAAATCGCGTCCCGAGGTGTATATTTCGCTCCCACTGCAATCCTTGGATGCAGTGTGTTTGTCCTTTCCTCAGTGCCTTCCACTTCGATGCTTACATTTCAGACCATACAGCACTGTTTTCTAATATAATGTATCCTGGTCCTGAAGATGGCCTAACATTATATAAAGGCTGAAACTCCGTCAACTCCCACAGCGTAATTTACGGCACCTCCCTCGTGATTGCCCACAAAGAATAATTTGTAACTGACTGCATTCATTGTATGAGCATCACTAAATATACCCATTGTATATATGATTTGTTTTGTTTGCGCCATTTTTCCTGCTGTATATACTCCTTCATCTGTCACCAGCGGCGTTCATCTTCTCAAGAGCACTTGTGCATAGTATATCACAGGTTACATGACATCCAATTTAACACAGTACATGTATGATTGTTTACTTTTTGGATCAATCTGAGAGATAGAGTTTATGATGTGCCAGGAAATGTGGCGCCTTGCTCTATTTGCGTTATGTATGTAACTAAGTATGTAGCACGGTGCAGCCAGGATAGGGGAGATACCCTAAAACCCCTATGTCTGTGTGGCCCAAACCTGCACAATTAGAGAGAAACAAGATTCCCGGGCACACGGTACTGGGAAAGTATGCTATTACGCAAAGTCTTTGTTTCCACAAATACTCTCTATAGAAGGTCCTTACAAGATTAATAGGAATTTTTCAATTCAGGTAATATTTAACATTGGCAGACACAACTAGTCAACACGTGTTTCGTCACAATGGGAGGTATCCCATGACTTCTTCAGGGCTGTTTAGCAGAACACGTGTGGTTTTTTCATGGAGTCGCCTCGCCGGTGATAATTCCGACCCGGCTGGTCTGGGTTAAGCATACGAAGAAAAGTTGTAAGTTGAAACTGAAAAATCCCCTGTGTGGAGATCTTGAGTAGAAGGTGCCTGTTAAATGTTGACCTGCGGATGCGCGTAAAAAAATACAGATGGAGCCGAAATCAATGAGTGCAGCTTGGGGAGAGATTAAACGGCGGGTGCACCGTCAATCACAATATTCAGCGTGTGAGCTGAAGTCAGAACCAGGCACAGAACAGGTTGGCTGGTTGTGTCTAGGTATGGGCGAAATTTGCGAATTCGCGTTCCGCGAATTTGCGCGAAAACGAATTCGCAGTCCGCAAAATCCGAGAATTCGTGCAAATTTGCGGATCTTTGTTTTTTTGCGCGTTCGCGGATTTTTTTGCGTGTTCACGGGGTTTTTTTGCGTGTTCGCGGGCCGCTTGCATGGTGAAGTTACCCATGCAGTCGTGTATGGGCACAGCACCCTCTGTTTCACCACTGCCACCCTCTGGTTCATCACTGCCACCCTCTGGTTCACCACTGCCACCCTCTGGCTCACCCCTGCCACCCTCTGGTTCACCCCTGCCACCCTCTGGTTCACCACTGCCACCCTCTGGTTCAGCACTGCCACTCTCTGGTTCACCCCTGCCACCCTCTGGTTCAACACTGTCACCCTCTGCTTCACCACTGCCACCATCTGGTTCACCACTGCCACCCTCTGGTTCATCACAGCACCTCTGGTTCACCACTGCCACCCTCTGGTTAACCACTGTCACCCTAAGGTTCAGCACTGCCACCCTCTGGTTCAGCACTGCCACCCTCTGGTTCACCCCTTCCACCCTCTGGTTCACCCCTGCCACCCTCTGGTTCACCACTGCCCCCTCTGGTTCAGCACTGTCACCCTCTGGTTCACCACTGCCACCCTCTGGTTCACGACTGCCACCCTCTGGTTCATCACAGCACCTCTGGTTCGCCACTGCCACCCTCTGGTTGACCACAGTCGCCCTCTGGTTCAGCACTGCCACCCTCTGGTTTACCACTGCCATTCTCTGGTTTACCACTGCCATACTCTGGTTCACCCATGCCACCCTCTGGTTCCCCACTGCCACCCTTTGGTTCACCTCTGCCACCCTCTGTTTCACCCCTGCCACCCTCTGGTTCACCACTGCCACCCTCTGGTTCAGCACTGCGACCCTATGGTTCACCACTGCCACCCTCTGATTCACCCCTGCCACCCTCTGGTTCACCCCTGCCACCCTCTGGTTCACCACTGCCACCCTCTGTTTCAGCACTGCCACTCTCTGGTTCACCCCTGCCACCCTCTGGTTCAGCACTGTCACCCTTTGGTTCACCACTGCCACGCTCTGGTTCACGACTGCCACCCTCTGGTTCATCACAGCACCTCTGGTTCACCACTGCCACCCTCTGGTTCAGCACTGTCACCCTCTGGTTAACCACTGTCACCCTCTGGTTCAGCACTGCCACCCTCTGGTTCACCCCTGCCATGCTCTGGTTCACCACAGCCACCCTCTGGTTCATCACAGCACCCTCTGGTTATGTTATGTTATGTTATGTTATGTTAAGGGGGGTGCTTCTATAGCGCACGGCTACTCCGAGGAGTGTCCCCGTGCTGCAAGAGCCTCAGCAAGTCCAGAAAGAGTGAAAAGAGACGGGTGAGTGACAGAAAATAGCTCAACAAGCAAAGATATTACAGGAAGAGGAAGGTGTTCAGATCCTTCCTGAAAGCTAAAAGAGTGGAGCTGGATCTCAAGGAGAATGGGAGATCATTCCAAAGCTTCGGGGCAAGATATTTAAAAGAGTGCCCGCCACAGCGAGCACGCCGGATCATGGGAGTAACTGCCTTGGCCTGGAAGGCAGAGCGCAAGGATCTGGATGGAGAGTAGAAGCAGACCCATTTCTGAAGATAGCGGGCACCTATACCATGCAAGGCTTTGAATGCAATGGTCAGGGCCTTAAAGATGATACGCTTCTTCAGGGGGAGCCAGTGAAGCGTCTTGAGAAGCTCACTGGCCCTTGCTCTTCGGGGGAGGCCAAAGATGGCCCGAGCTCCCGAGTTCTGAACCACCTGAAGACGTGACAGGAGGTAGTCCGGCAGGCCAAGGTAGAGAACATTGGAATAGTCCAGCCTAGAGATGATAAGGGCCTGGACTGTGATCTTCCTGTGTTCAAAGGATAAAAACGGCAGGAACTTCCTAAGCATCTTTAGTGTGGCAAAACATTTGCCAACTAATCCTGACACTTGGGTCCCAAAAGAGAGACAGTTGTCAACCTGGATGCCCAGGTTTTTTGCGGTCCCTGAATCGCCCGTAGGGGGAAACATGTCTGCCGGCCACCAATCTTTCCATTTAGGATTAGTGGGGCAGCCGAAGAACAAAACCTCGGATTTATCGGAGTTGCACTTGAGGCAGTGCCGACTAAACCAGTCAAACACCGCCCCAAGGCAACCCCGGATGGACGCCCCGTCAAAATCCTGTCCCTTGTCACAAGTGAACAGGAGTTGAGTGTCGTCAGCATATGACACAATCTGAGCCCCAAAACTCTCTGCAAGTGCCGCCAGAGGGGTCATGTAGATATTAAAGAGTGAGGGGCTCAGAATTGAGCCCTGCGGCACTCCGACCTCGAGAGGCGGCATTGCGGCAGAGAAAGGTGGAGCCCAGATTGTTTGCTGACGGCCAGTGAGGAAAGACCTGAACCATCCGAACACCGTCCCCCTAAGACCTATCTCCCAGAGTCTAGATAGGAGACGGTCGTGGGGAACGGTGTCGAAGGCCGCCGAAAGGTCTAGCATCACCAGCAAGGCCTTTCCTCCCCTATCCAAGGTCTCTCTGATTACCTCAGTGATCTCCAACAATGCTGTTTCCGTACTCAAATTTGAGCGGAAACCCGATTGGGATCTAAGCAAGATGTCATGGGATTCCAGAAAGTGGGACAGGGTGGAGTGGACATGTTTCTCAGCCACTTTCGCCAAAGCTGGCAAAAGGGAGATGGGTCGGTAATTAAGATGAAGATCCGGGTTCAGATTGGCTTTCTTCAGAAGGGGCAGTATGAGGGCCTGCTTCCAAGCTTGGGGGACTACACCAGTGTTGAACGAGAGATTAAGAATATGATTGATAAGGTGATTAAGGGTAGGGGCCATGCATGCCAAGAATTTGGCAGGGCACGGGTCCAGGGGAGAACCAGATTTTAGTTTGGAAAGCAGGTCAAGGGAAGACTCAAAGGATAGTGGAGGGAAGTTGCAGAGGGAGGGAGTGGATAATGACTGCGGGGGGTCAAAGGATCCTACGCAGGGAAGGTGGTCCAGGGTGGCAGATCTGAAGGAGACCTGGATGTCCCTAATTTTGTTAGTGAAAAAAGTAGCCAATTCGGTGATCCAGGACTCAGAATGAGTCAGTTTGGGAGAGGCCCAGGAAGGGGAAATGAAATCCTTAACTATTTTAAAGATTTCCTTACAGGAATTGGAAGCACCATTGATTTTGCTGGCCAGATAGGATTTTTTGGAAACTATAATGTCTTGATGATAGTCCCTGATCCGAGCTCTATAGATTTCTTTGGCACTAGTGTCGTAACATTTGCGCCAGGCCCGTTCGGCTTGTTTGCAATGTCGGCGTTTAGCGGCCAGAGCCGGCGAAAACCACGGGGCAGAAGATCTAACTGAGCGTGGCTTTGGCAGCACGGGAGGGGCAAGGATGGCTAGTTGTTGTGTCAGCCAATTCTGAAGAAGATCTAGATCGGTTGCAAGCGAACCAGTAAGTGGGCAAGGGTGAGTCTCAAGAGCCTTGTGCAGTATAGCTGGGGAAATATGCTCAAAAGCCCTAGAAGGGCGTGCATCCCGCCAGAGTCCGTAAGCAGCTTTCTTAATGGTAAGGCGGATCTCAAAGTCCGCTAAGAAGTGGTCTGACCACAAAACAGGGGCGAGGGAGGTCAGGACGATAGGGGCAGTAGAGAACATTTGATCTAAAATGTGCCCTTTACAGTGAGTGGGTGAGCCGAGGTATGGCAGAAGCTGAAGGGCAGATGTAATGTCTTTAAGTTTAAAACTGTCCGGGTCGTCATCCTTATCCATATGGATATTGAAGTCGCCCAACAACAGACAGTGGTCAGCTCTGAGGCACAATATGGAGATCACTGCATGGAGTTCTTCAAGGAAGGTGCCAATAGGGCCAGGGGGTCTGTAGACCAATAGACCAATACAAGATTGATGAGAGGAAAGAGAGAGGGAGAAGGCCAGAACTTCACAGCCTGTGATGTTGTCCACTGGAATGATGGAACAGGCAATACTCCTGTCAATAACCAGTGCGACACCACCCCCCTTTCCCTTGGCTCTATCTTTCCTGTATATCACATGGCTCGGGGGGATGGTGCAGGCGATGTCCGGTCCCGCGCCCTCCCCCAGCCAAGTTTCGGTTAAGAATAAACAGTGAGGTCTAGAGTCAGTCAGGAGGCTGTAAATATTAACCCTGGGCGTCCGAATCGGCTACGCCCACGGAGTAGGCGTAGTGTTGCCTTCTACGCATTTTGCGTAGACAGCGTAGCCGGCAACACTACGCCCACTCCGTGTGCGTAGCCGAGTCGGCCGCCACCCGCCTCCCTCCCGCCCTCCCCTACATACATTATTTAAGCAACTAACCTTAATAAAACAAATGTAAAGCACTTACCGTGTCCGGTGTTCGCCTGGGGCTCCCTTCTTGAAAATAGCGTCCCTTCCTGGATACCAATGCGCATGCGCGGCCGCCCGCGCATGCGCATTTCTCGGGAGAAATGCGCATGCGCGGGCGGCCGCGCATGCGCATTGGTATCCAGGGCGACGCTATTTTCAAGAGGGAGCCCCGGACGAGCCCCGGACACGGTAAGTGCTTTAAAATTGTTTTATTAAGGTTAGTTGCTTAAATAACGTATGTAGGGGAGAGCGGGAGGGAGGTGCGTAGTGGGGCTAGGCGGAGTGCGGGAGTGGGCGTAGCTTCTCGCCCACTCCGCGTAGCTCTGCGGAGCCCCACTACGCCCACTACGCCCAGGGTTAGTAAATATCAGCCGCATGCTTGCTTAGAGATCTAGTATTAAGCAGCATGCCCCTAATACTAGGAGAGGGAGAGGTCTGGGGGGTCAGAGAGGCGATGCGGCGATCGCCAGGTTGCCAGCCACATGCCGGACATGTGTTGAGCGAGCGGTGCTGTTTGGGGAAGACGGCCGCACATGACTCATTAGTGTATCTCAGCGCAAAAAGCTCATCCCTTGTAAACGATGCCATCTCTACGGAGCACCCAAAGGAAAAGGCCCATGCCCGGGAGCCTCCGGGACGCTGACGGGCGCAGACAGGCTTTCCTTCGGCGCTCCTTAGGCGCCTCCGCAGCGCGCGTCCGCTGCGCGGAGAGGAGTGATCTTAGTTTTATGGCGTTCACCTCTGCCACCCTCTGGTTCAGCACTGTCACCCTCTGGTTCACCACTGCCACCCTCTGGTTCACGACTGCCACCCTCTGGTTCATCACAGCACCTCTGGTTCACCACTGCCACCCTCTGGTTAACCACTGTCACCCTCTGGTACAGCACTGCCACCCTCTGGTTCACCACTGTCACCCTCTGGTTCAGCACTGCCACCCTCTGGTTCACCACTGCCATTCTCTGGTTCACCACTGCCACCCTCTGGTTCACCCATGCCACCCTCTGTTTCCCACTGCCACCCTCTGGTTCACCCCTGCCACCCTCTGGTTCACCCCTGCCACCCTCTTGTTCACCCCTGCTTTCTCTGGTTCACCACTGCCACCCTCTGGTTCATCACAGCACCCTCTGGTTCACCCCTGCCACCCTCTGGTTCAGCACTGTCACCCTCTGGTTCACCACTGCCACCCTCTGGTTCACAACTGCCACCCTCTGGTTCATCACAGCACCTCTGGTTCACCACTGCCACCCTCTGGTTAACCACTGTCACCCTCTGGTTCAGCACTGCCACCCTCTGGTTCACCACTGCCACTCTCTGGTTCACCACTGCCACCCTCTGGTTCACCCATGCCACCCTCTGGTTCACCCATGCCACCCTCTGGTTCCCCACAGCCACCCTCTGGTTCACCCCTGCCACCATTTGGTTCATCACTGCCACCCTCTGGTTCACCCCTGCCACCCTCTGGTTCACCCCTGCCACCCTCTGGTTCAGCACTGCCACCCTCTGGTTCAGCACTGTCACCCTCTGATTCACCCCTGCCACCCTCTGGTTCACCCCTTCCACCCTCTGGTTCAGCACTGCCACCCTCTGGTTCAGCACTGTCACCCTCTGGTTCATCACTGCCACCCTCTACCGAGACCTTTTGTGACACAACGGCAGCACAAAAGATAGGCCATGGTGCTGGGTATTAACAACGTGACGCATCTCTCTGTGAGATGCGTCACATTGTAAAGCCCTACGCCATCAGGAGGCGTTCCGACTCAGCCTCCTAAAAGTGGCTGAGTGAAATCTACAAGATTTCACTCAGTCACTTTTAGGCCAATGCTGCGTCAAAACCCTGCGCCTGCTTGAAGCAGGCGCAAGGCTTGGTGCAGCATTGGGGAGATAGGGCCCCCCCCAGAGCATTGCTGGAGCTGCGTCGCAAGCGCGACGCAGCTCCAGCAATGCGCTGCTTTTACGGCACAGATGCGTGACGCATCTGTGCCGTTTTTGCCACATGGTGCGCCGCATTGTAAATGCGGCGCACCATGGGTGGCGGAGCTGCGGCGCACAATAACTGGCGCATCCCTGGGGATGAGCCAGTTATTGTAAATCTGCCCTTATACATTTAGCCAACGAGGGAGCACTTACTGATTAGACAGTAGAAAGTACTCCAGTTGAGTAGAGGTATTGCACAAAAAGGTGGCATCTTCGTGGACAAACATGCAGGGCGGGATTTATTCTGCCCCCTGTTAGACTCGTTTTTTTGTGCCCTTCTGCCCTCTGTTATGCCCTTGTTTTTGTACCCTTCTGCCCTCTGTTAGACTCGTTTTTTGTGCCCTTCTGTCCTCTGGTAGACTCGTTTTTGTGCCTTTCTGCCCCGTTAGACTCGTTTTTAGTGCCCTTCTGCCCTCTGTTAGACTCGTTTTTCCCTTGTTTTTCTGCCCTTCTGTCCTCTGTTAGACTGGTTTTTTGTGCCCTTCTGCCCTCTGTTAGACTCGTTTTTCCCTTGTTTTTCTGCCCTTCTGCCCTTTGTTAGACTGCTTTTTGTGCCTTTCTGCCCTCTGCATCACCACATCATCACTCAGCGCTACCCCAGCATCACTCAGCTCCACCACATTATCACTCAGCACCACCACATTAACACTCAGCACCACCACAGCACCACTCAGCACCACCACAGCATCACTCAGCACCACCACAGCATCACTCAGCACCCCCACAGCACCACTCAGCACCACCACAGCATCACTCAGCACCACCACATCATCACTCAGCACTACCACAGCATCACTCAGAACCACCACAGCATCACTCAGCACCACCACTGCACCACTCAGCACCACCACAGCATCACTCAGCACCACCACAGCACCACTCAGCACCACCACACCACCACTCAGCGCCACCACAGCATCACTCAGCGCCACCACAGCATCACTCAGCGCCACCACATTATCACTCAGCACCACCACAGCACCACTCAGCACCACCACAGCATCACTCAGCACTACCACAGGATCACTCAGCACCACCACAGCACCAATCAGCACCACCACAGCACCACTCAGTGCCACCACAGCATCACCCAGCACCACCACAGCATCACTCAGCACCACCACATTATCACTCAGCAACAGCACAGCACCGCTCAGCACCACCACAGCATCACTCAGCACCATCACAGCATCACTCAACACCACCACAGCACCACTCAGCACCACCCCAGCATCACTCAGCACCATCCCAGTATCACTCAGCACCACCACAGCTCCACTCAGCATCACTACAGCACCACTCAGCACCACCACAGCACCACTCAGCACCACCCCAGCATCAATCTGCACAACCATTCAACAACAACTGGTTCAAATATGTTCTCTCAATGTTTCAAACTTTATTACAAATGTCACAAAAAGATGTTAATATTTCACTTCTGTTCTTGGATTTTCGTCACAATAAAATACACTGAACATAATCTTCACAAAAGTTATTTACAAAAGTTTAAGCTATTGCCATTATAAATTAAAATAACTTTTATTTAAGTATTAATTAATTAAAAATTAAAAGCCATTGTAATTTGTAATATCAATACAGCTAAGTCACGTAAATACAAAACATGCAAGACCTATTGCATTGCAAATGCTTGTTTGTACTTTGTCATCTACGAGATCTTTGCAATGTTTCAAAAAAGAGAAAGAGAGAGAGATAGAGAGAGAGAGGGAGGGAGAGAGAGAGTGAAAGAAAGAAAGAAAGAACGAAAGAAAGAAAGAAAAAAGAAAGAAAAGAGAGAAAGAAAGAAACAGGGAGAGAGAGAATGAGGGAGAAAGAAAGAGAGAGACAGCGAAAGAGCAAGAAAGTGAAAGAGAGAGAGAAAGAGAGAGAGAGACATGGAAAGAGAGAGAGAAAGAGAGAAAGACACACAGAGAGGGAGAGAGAGAGAGGATGAGAGAGAGAAAGAGAAAGAGAGAGAGAAAGAGGGCGAGTGAGAGAGAAAGAAAGAGAGAGAAAGAGAGAGCGAGAAAGAGAGGATGTGAGAGAGAGAAAGAAAGAGAGAGAGATAGAGAGAAAGAGAGAGAGAACAACGGAGAAAGAAAGAGATAAGCAGAGAAAGAGGAAGAACTTGAAAGAGAGAGAGAAAGAGATAAATAGAGCAAGAAAAGAGAGGAAGCGAGAGATAGAGAGAAAGAGAGAGAAAGAGAGGGAGAGAGAGAACGAGAGAAAGAAAGAGAGGCCGGATCTCTGAAGGGCCAGATTCCTGAGTTACCCCTACAGAACATACAGCTTTTTATTTTTAGCAAAATGCATATGAAAATTGTGCTGTAAAGGTCTCTTTAGTTGAACCCCTCCTGACAACTCAAAATGGGTGTATTTGCCATCCTCTCCCTTCTTCCTGTTTTTTTATATCTGTAAGTGCTTCCTGATGAGGTTTAATTCCTGGGACAGGTGCCTTGTTGCCTACTTGTAACTATTCTCTGACCCTGCTTCAAGGGTCAGAGCAGGGTCAGAGAATAGTTGCAAGTAGGCAACGAGGTGCCAGGAAGCAGGTGCCCAAGTTGAAGTTAATTTCTCTGTAACCCTTTTGTAAAAGGTTACAAAGAAATTAGGTTCAACTTTTGCACCTGCTGCTGTAACCCTTGCTTGGCTGAAAATTCTTCCCCGCTGATTCGCGGATTTTCCCGTGATTTCGCGAGATTTGCAGATCGCGAAATCGTGGAAAATCCGCAAATTCGCCCGCGAAACGGATTTTACGCCCACCCTTAGTGGTGTCTGCCAATGTTAAATATTAAATGAATTGAAAAATTCCTATTATTCTTGAATGGACCATCTATGAGAGCAATTGTGGTAACAAAGACTTTGCGTAATAGCATACTTACCCAATAACGTGTGTCCGGGAATCTTGTTTCTACTTCTTGGATCATATGGCCAAATATATGGAAACGTTCTTTCCTTAACCACATTTCTCCTGGTCTCTTGTCTCCCTGGTTCCACTCCTATGCCCTCAGCATTGCCTATTAAACAAACCCCCTTGAGAAAATGTGGAACGCTATATTATCACATCACTAAGCACTGTTGAGCTTGTGGAAGGCTTCTCATCAGTCCCTTTAGCCAGCATACTGTTTGACGCTGCCCCCACATTGCTTATCATTAAGGAAATTTGGGGTTTATTTACAAGCCCCTTGCGCCTCTGGTGCATCACTTTTAGTATGGGAAAAAGTGACACACCAGCAGCGCAAGTGGCTTATAAGTAAGCCCCTATGTTTCTTTAAAGGAGACCTGCTCTGTTTGGGTGCCCTTAACCCAGGCTGTATTTTGGTTGACTTACTGAGATACCATTTGTTCATTTTTTTTTTCTTTTGCATTACAAACTGCCTTATTTAGTTGAATCTGGGGCTCTGTGACAGAGGTTCATTCTGCTGTGTTTCCTCTGCACATTTATATCTCCTACCAGGGCCTTGTTCCATTTCTTTAGTCCCACAGATTCTTCTCTTTTCTTCACATATGGAATTTTCTTTATCTTCTAGTCAAATGGTTTCACCGTCATCTGGAAATATGCATTCTGCTGCAAAGATATCTCCACCGCCACAAAATGACATGAAAAGGATCCTGTTTCTCTAATGAATTCTCCAGTACCGTTGAACCTGGAGGACCTTAAGGAAGAAATAAAACTTTTGAAACCTTTTGTCATGGAACCCAACTCTAAACTCCAGCGAATAAAAGTAAAATGGTCGAACCTCTATTCCAGGGTGTCAGAGGTAGAGAAACGTGTTAGTATTATATAGGATGTGGCCATTAAGATTGAGGGCATGTCCAAGGAAATTGAGCTACTAAAGCAAGAAACTGAAAATACGAAGAACCACAGCCACTGTAATAGCCTTAGGATTTATGGCATCATGGGAGGGTCAGAAGGTTTGGACATGCTTGCTTTGTTAAGATCCATATCCCGAAGATAGTCAGACTTAAGTATCATACAAACCTTAATTTACAACGTGTGCATAGATTTAATACTAACTCTTTGGGAGCTTCATCATCTGGTCATTGAAGAGGAATAATAGTCCTGTTTTTGGAATATACCGAACTTCTTGTGGTCTTATCATGGTCCAAGCAGAGGAAGCAAATGTTTTGGTCTGGTCAAAGGGTCTTCTTTTCTCAGGATGTTGCTCAAGCAACAGCTGCCCGCCATAAGGAATTCCTCTCCTTTCGCCCTGCTGTATGCTCCATGAACAGTAGATGTGGTCTAATACATCCTTGTTTTTTCAAAGTGACTTACAAAGACAGAACTTTCTCATTTGATTCTCCTGATGATCTACAACTGTTATTCTCCAGTGCAAGGGTAAAGCAATGGAACTTGGAGAAACTTGAAGTGTCTTTCGTACTTCATTGTTATTGATATGTTTCTCTTTACATTTAAATGATTTCTGTCTGATTGAAGTTATTCTTATTACTCTTATGCTAAGAATTGTTTCTTCTATTATTAATCGCATTTTTCCTTTTGCAGATGTCTTTTGTATAACCTGGACCCCTTCCTCAGCTGTATCTTCTCCCACATGTTCCCAATATCAGACCTATTGTATATAACTTATCTACATTTGTCGATAAGTACTCTTTATTAGTCAACCATGTATCCTAGTTATTTTTGTATTCCTTTAGCTTTTTATTCTTTTTATTAATACGTACATCTCTAATTTGCTGTCTTCATGTATATTTTAATATTGATTCTCTCTGGGGCTTCCATCCTCTGTCTCTGGCTTTCATAAGTTTGCTGTTCATCTTGTTCCTCATGCTTCTCTGCCTCTCCTTGTTAGTGTTTTTACACTGGATGTGTCCTATATCTCTTATAGCTGAAGCCGTTTTGCTTTTTGCTATCCTCTTTTTTTCTACAATCAGGTTTTTTTTCTTTCTTTCCTTTATTCTTTTCTCTCTTTTGTTAACCTCATTCTTAAGATGGCAATACAAGCTATGTTTTCATTTGCATGACATGATTATCTTTTTCATTTTGCATTAAATCTTTTATTGTATAAAGAATGTATTTTCAATATATGCTATTTCTCCATTTATATGGCTACCAGTTTGTGAGTAGTGTGCAGGAATGTGAAAGGTCTACATGATCCTATTAAGAAACAGAGGGTGCTTGCACATTTAGCAAGATTACAGTTTAAGATTGTTATCCTAGAGGAAACTCACCTTACCGATAAAGACATTAGTTCATTGAAGAAGCACTTGGTAGGCCAGGTTTTCTGTTCCCCCACAAAAGAGAATACAAATTGGATAATTATCCTATTTCATAAGTCGCTTTCATTATCAATTGAAAAGGAGGAAAAGGATGAAGATGGATGATGGATTGTTCTTCACACCATCATCAATAATATTCCCATTTCCCTCCTCAAACGTTTTGGCCCCACTGGCATAGATGTTTCATTTTGGGACAGCATATCGCTCATTTTACATTCCTCTTCTGGCACAAATCTTCACACCGCCGCCCTGGTTTCCCGACACTGCCGCTCAATGCCAACATCGTAGGAGACTTTAACTTTCACTTGGAGTCACAGGACGACCAAGACACCACAGCTTTGCTGGCCGAACTAGAAGCGGTAGGCCTTACACAAATTGTCAGCTCCCCCACCCACTCCACTGGACACTCTTTAGATGGAATCTTCTCTAATTACCAACGCCTCAACCTAGGAAATATTCTACCTCTACCTTGGACTGACCATCACGCAGTCCTCTTTGACCTTCAATATAACAATAATCCTTCCCCCTCCTAAAAACCTCGCTCCCCAGACATTTCAAAGCGTGGAGTAATATTGATCCCCTTGAATGTCATTCCTCTTTACTCACAAATCAGCCCGAAATCCCCCCAAATGATCCTGACTCAGTGGCTATTTTATACGCGCTGGATTAATGATGCGGTTAATAAAGCGGTACCCATCAAACGCAGGTCCAGTAACTGAATCACGGTCTCTGCACCTTGGTTCACTGAGGCCCTAAGGTGCGAAAAACAAAAGTGTCGACACCTAGAACATAGTTGGTGCTTACACTATGATCCCTCCAAGAAAGCCATCTACAAACAATCCCTTGGTAACTACAAATGACTCCTGATTATAGCTAAAAGCAATTTTTACTGTAACAAAATCAACTCTCCAAAAGAGTCTGCCAAACAACTGTTCCAAGTGGTATCCAAACTCGCGGGCAGGGATCAACACCCCCTATCACTGCCACTTAGAAACTCTGTAAATCTAGCCATATATTTCCAAGAGAAAGTTTGCACCATCTACAATAACTTTACACTTAATAATTCCTCGATCACACCCCTAGCGGACTTCAACAATCCCAGCACATATATAGGCCCTCCTGTTCTCCCTGAACACACTATCTCACACACTCTCTAAACCCCTACCTCCGAAGAATTCAACCAAGTCTCCCCTGCCCTCATCTCACATCTCATTTGCTCTTTGAAATCAAAATCCCCTGAAGATCCATGTCCTCCTGCCACCCTCAAACTCAACCCTGACACCATAGGATCCAATTTGGCTAACATACTTAACTCAATGTTCAAAACTGGCATTAACTCTCCGTTTGGAAAAAGACAGTCTTAATCCCCTCATTAAAGAGGCCAACCTAGACCCAGCCAGCAGACACACCCAGTTATAGACCCATTGCATCTCTGCCCTTACCAGCGAAAATTGCAGAGAAAGTGATGAACTCCCAATTGGCACATTTCATCGAGCAACATCATCTACTTGATGACATCTAATTTGGCTTCAGAAAAGGACACGGCATGGAAACCGCCCTCATCAAAGCATCGGATGAGATCAAAAAAATCTTGAATGCTGGAGAAGCCGTAATCCTCGTCCTGCTAGATCTCTCAGCGGCATTTGACACGGTCGATCACGCAACTCTGATGAACTGTGTCACTGCACCAGGTATCTGTCACAGGGCCAGGGCCCTTCTTTCATAATTTCTGGCTAATCGTTCACAATCAGTCAGACTTGGCACTTTCACCCCCCCCCCCATTTTCTTTCCCATGCGGGGTGCCCCAGGGATCCTCGCTAAGCCCAACACTGTTTAACATCTACGTGTCGGACTTGGCGAGGGTCATCAAAACCTACAACCTGGGCCTCACCTCTTACACTGATGATACCCAACTAGTGCTAGCAATACATAATGATGGTGCTAAGGTTGCAGCCAACTTCCAGAAGGGAATGCTTGCCATAAGCTCCTGTATGGCAGGCAACTCCCTAAGACTGAATTCCAGTAAGACAGCATTTATGATCTTCGGTAATCTCACACCGTCCTGGTCATCTCTTTGGTGGCCAGCAGACTTAGGAACACCCCCTTCTCCAGTCACAAAAGTTAGAAACCTTAGAGTCATTTCGACACTAAACTGTCTTTTATGCACCATGCGAACTCGGCAGTTTCATCAGCCTTCTACACCATCAAAATCATAAAGAAACTCCTCCCATACCTTCCATGCTCAGCTGCCAAAACATTGATTAGCAACCTTGTTAAATCCAAAGTGGACTACTGCAATGGACTATTTATTAATGCGCAAGATAACGTTCTCAATAAGCTGCAGCTGATCCAAAATGATGCAGCCAGGCTTCTGACAGGCACTCTCAAATTTAAGCCCATCTCCAAAGCAATTCGCCAACTTCACTGGCTACCAATCAGAAGCAGAGCCAAGTTCAAGGCGCTCCGCATCGCTTATAAGGCCATCCACACCACTGGTCCCGATTTCCTCAAACAATCCCTTCGTCCCTATAATCCCTCCAGACAATTGCGTTCCTCCAATGCCAAGCTTCTCATTGTTCCCCGCCCCAAAAAAGCGTCCTGGGGCGACAGATTGTTCCTATGTGCCACCACCAAACTCTGGAATAATAATTCCCTCCCACATCAAGACCAGCCCTACCCTGCTCACTTTTAGGAAACAGATAAAGACCTGGCTTTTCAATCAATAATCCATAGTGTCTACTTTTCTTTCCGTCACTCCTTTAGCGCTGAGACACCCTCGGGTAGTTGTGTGCTCTACAAAATGCATAAATAAATAATAAAATAAATAAACATTGATGCTGCTTCTTGCACTGTGGTTCAAGGGTTTCGCTTGTATGTAAATGTTACATGATTCACCACCCTCATCCCGCACCGTAGCCTTGGCCTACCAATGCCTGTGCCATTGACTCCAGTTCATCAGACAACAGCAGCTCTTCGGCAACGACAAAGTCACTGCTTGCACTGTGACCTACCAGCACCGCGATGAGCACCGCATCACTTCGCACCGCTGCCCTGGGCTCACCGACACCGCTGGATGACCATCACTGAGATGCTGCCTGCACCACGACCTGAGGGCACTGCACGCCACACCACTGCACTTCATACCATGGCCCCGACGCATGCCGACGTTGGCGCTCGCAACTTCAACCATGAGGAGTTCGATCTGCAATGCATGTGACTTCAAGGGTCTGATGACTCCCGTACCAACTTCCCGAACTGACGCCGGCTATTCAGAGCGCAACGAGAGGTCGCAGATGCCCAGCATTTCTAATGGTACTGTTTTACGGGTCTCCCTGAAACTGTAGTTGGCCTGCGATGCCGTGGTCAGCCAGAACTGTTTGGATTCATTGTTCACGATGCCATGATAGCCCCGGATGGAGCTATCAACTTCAAGGAACTGTATTTTAAATCTATTTTTGGATTATTGATATTTCCAATAGCTGAATGGTGGAGTTTATCGTTTTGGTCTTGTTTGCACAGATAAAATATCGGTTATTTTTCTAAAGCTGATGTGGTGTACTTTTGTAGTGTTTTCACTGTATTATTGTTGGTTATGTGCAAATGCTTTACACACTGCCTCTGAGATAAGCCTGACTGCTTGTGCCAAGCTACCAAGGAGGTGAGCACAGGTTATTTCAGTAGTGTACCCACTTATCCTGACTAGGAAGAAAGGTATCTACTTGCACAGGGTAACAACCTGCCAACTAGAGACCCCCATTTATAACATTGGTTGTCAGCGATGAAGATAAGACTTGCATTTGCACTTGACCGATGATGGAATTTAGCAATTTAAGTACTTTCATAGTCTTGTTTTGCGTTATGTTAGGTTAGCATTTATAAGACTATATTAGTAGCAGACACCACGCCTAATGTACCCCACTGAGTTTTCCTTATAATACAAGCTTAAGTTAGCATTTGCGGCTCCATTTTGTAGTTTGTAGGCCATGTAGGCCCACCTCGCACTTGGACTATGCGAACTGCCTATATGTAGGACTTCCAGCCTACCTCCTTCACAGGCTGCAAATTGTGCAGAACGTCGCTGCCAGGCTGATCTGCAAAGTCCCCTATCGACACTCGATCTCCCCCCACTTGAGGAAACTGCACTGGCTCCCAATCACTGCCCGTGTCAAATTTAAGGCCCTGGTCCTAGCCTTTAGGGCCCTCAACGGAAAAGGCCCAAAATACCTGAGACATAGACTAAAACCAGTCTAATCTTCTCTCAATCTTAGGTCTAACCACCTTCGCCTTCTGCTCACCCCCAGATTCCGCTTAGCGAGAAAGGGTGGCAGAGCGTTTGCAGTGGCAGTATCAAAACTGTGGAACTCCCTTCCCATCAGTCTTCGGCTCATTGACATCGAGTCTCAATTCAGGGGCAAACTGAAAACTTTCTTATTTTCGGGCCAATAAACTCCCCCCCCCTCGATCTGCATTCCTCAGTGCCGGGACACCCCCGTTGGGGGTAGCTGTGCGCTTAATAAATGTCGAATAATAATAATAATAATAATGTTACACTGGGACTGGATTAAGCTCCAATTATCTGTATTGCTTGTCTCAGCAGAAGACTGTATTCAGCAATTTTTTCTATCATGTTCAAGGTTGGATTTAAACTTACTAATGAATAGGACATTCTGCCCCTGCATACCTATCCTTGTCCGTAGCCCTGCTCCCACGTTCGGAGGAGCCGAGCTCTAGCAAGGCAACCTTGAGATAGTGATAATGTGTACCCATCTCGCAGGTGGTAGCCCATCCCTCTGTGTCTTCTTTGTTCATGCATGGCTCAAGCCGGTAACTTTCCACTGGGGGCGTGGTTGGGGGTTGTTGGAAGAATTATTATGCATTACCAAGTGTTGGGTAGCCTGTCCCAGCGACAGCCATCCCTGGAAGCTGGTCAGATTGGGCTCCGCTGCAGTGTATTTTACTAATAAATGATTGTTTGTATTCTCTACTGTCTGACCAACTCTTCACTAGCTTGGAAGGCTATGAGGTGGACGTAAGTGACCCGGGTTACCATAATCAGGTCATTTCCTTCACCTACCATATCGCAGACCATTACGTACCACATACTGTTTTTTTTGGGGTCTATTTTTGATCTTGACATTTGTTGGAAACTTGAACTTTCTATTGCATTATACCTGAGTCACTAGCATCATCGGTTGCATCCCTGGAAGTAGCCTTTGAGGAGGAAATGTTGGAGACCTACAATATAAAGCAGTTGAAGGCTATATGTAAACACCTTTAAGTCCAAATCAGAGACCTCACCAGAAAAGAGGAGCTACAAAAGGCACTGAGTACCTGGGTAGCAGCCAGACATGCACGTGAGCACTCTGGAGATCTTGGTATGGAGGTGGAGAAGCCTTTTCCAAGAGTTGATGTGCTTTTGGGAAAGGTGGTACCCCCAGGTCAGGTAGCAGTCCGTGCCCTCAAAGGAGCTGGAAGACAGATGGGAAGCAAGGAGAGTTGCAATTGAGCTGAAGAGTCTTAAGTTGGCAATGGAAGAGAAAAGGATGCTTCTAGACCATGCGCTTAGAGTAAAGGAGCTGTATAAGAGCAGTAGCTCCAGCAATTCCTCAGTGCACTCAGAGAGGATAGCTCACATTCCTATAAATGTAGGCAAGGAGTACAAGAAGGCTGATATTATCCAGAGATGGTTTCAGGGTTATGAGGCAGATATATACATAAATTGGGTCCCTGAAAAGAATTGGGGAGCAGGATTGTGAACTGTTTTCCCAGAATAGGGTAGGGACACTTTAGTGGCTTTGGGTATGGGGCAGAACCTCACCTACACTGACATGAAGGAGACCCTTCTTACCAGATATGGTCTCACTCCTGACAAGTACAGGGATCAGTTTAGGTCCAGTAGGAAAACTGATGCACGCACCTGGTTAGAATGTGAAGATTCTTTTTGTAGGTCACTGGATGGTTGTATGAAGGCAGTGATGTGACGGAATTTCAGGGGCTCTACAATTTGATTGCATGCGAGCACTTGTCCAGTCTACGTTTTGCACAGCTGCGCCAGCACTTGACGGATAGTAAGCTGACTGACCCCAAGAAGCTTGCTATGGAGCCGGACTGCTAGGTGAGTACCAGAAGAAGGTGTATGGGTAGACTCCGCCAAAGGTGGGCAGGGTCCCCAGCATAAGAGCTTGTGGGGACAAGGGTAAAGTGCAGTAGTTCTCTAAAGGGCCCCAAACTAATACACTGGGTAAAGGTGCCATTCCCCAGGAGATAAGAAATGAGGTATCTCTACAGGGAAGCCTGCAGAGACTAGTGCCCACAAGGGCTATGCCTGTGATCAGGTGGGTCACTTGAAGGGGGATCCCAAGTGCTCCAAGTAGGCACACCCACCCACCGGTGGGCAGTCCAAGGTGTTGGCTAGTGCAGCACTTGGGAAGGAGGGGTACCCAGAGGGTAGGGATCCCGCAGAAATGATCATTGACTCACTAGGGGACAGTGAGATGGTCCCAGGAAACCGGGTACCTGCAAACATTAAGAAGTACAACGCCTGGGTGACCATCAATGGGAGAAGGGTAGAGGCTCTAAGAGATACTGGAGCCAGTGTGACCTCAGTCCTGTGTCCCCTGGTCTCTGAGAAGCACTTAGTCCCCGTGGCATTCCACCAAGTGGTTGCTGTGGACAGCTCAGAGAACTAGTGTAAGGCGGTGCAGGTTCCCCTTGAAAGTCAGAGTCTCAGGTCCCATGAGGGTAGTTGTGAACCCTACCATGCCTGTACATTTTCTGCTTGGTAACAACCTGGACATTCCTTGCTTAAGGATATGGAGCTCAGGTCTCACTTGGAGATGCTTGGGTTGCCAGAGTGGGCATGAGTGACCACTTGGTCCATGGCAGCCAGTAAGGATGATCAGAAGGACCTGGAGCCTGAAACAGTGGCCCAGGTGCCTGCCAAAAGAAAGGCCAGGGGCGTGGAAACCCGCCCCTGAGGTTTCCACAGTCCGGGAGGAGGCTGACCTTGAGAGGAATGCCCCAGTACCTAAAGGGGAGCAAGTGGCTGAACTGGAGGGCTTATCTGAGCTGACCCATTGGCAGCAAGAAGGCAGTCCCACACCTGTGAAGAATTCTGCAGGGAGGAGAAGGAATGCCTTTCTCTAGAGGGTTTGCGGCAGCAGGCTGCAACCTATGCAGCTGGTGATCAGTCTGGAACATACTGGATCTAGTGGGAGAATGGTCTCCTATACAGCAAGCCTAAGGTTGCTGAGTCTTGGTCAGCCCGTGTGCTGGCTGTACCCCAGCACTTCAGGACCTTACTACTGGTTCTGGCTCATGATGGGCCTTTGAAAGGACATTTGGGGCAGAACAAGACCTTTGACAGGATTGTCACCCACTTCTTTTGGCTCCAAATGCGAAGGCAGTCAGACGCATATTGTAGGTCTTGCCAAACTTGCCAGGCAAGTGGTAAGAGTGGGAGGAAGCGTATGGCTCCTCTCTGACCTTTCCCTCTTGATGACACCCCTTTTGAGAGGGTTGGGATGGACATTGTGGTGCCAGTGGACACCAAGACAGCTATGGGCAACAGGCATATCTTGGTCTTGGTGGACCATGTCACCCGGCATTAGGAGGCTATCACTCTCATGACAACCACGGCACCAGAGGTGGGCAGGCGTTAATGGGGATCTTTTCCTGCATGGGGTTCCTCAGAAAGGTGGTATCTGACCTGGGTACCAATTTCACATTGAAGTATATGAAATCCATGTGGGAGGTGTGTGGTGTAACTTACAAGTTCACAACTCCTTACCACCCTCAAGCTAATGGGTTGGGTGAAAGGTTCAACCAAATCCTAAAAGGCATGATCAAGGGTTTAACAGAACCCATGAAGCGTAAGTGGGATGTCCTCATACCATGCCTTCTCTTTGCATACAGGGAGGTACCACAGAAGTCTCTAGGGTTCAGTCCCTTTAAGCTTCTATATGGGCACTCCGTGAGACGACCTCTCAGTATGGTCAAGGAAAGCTGGGAGACAGCTCCCAGGAAAACTCTCCAGGATGTATTTAGCTAAATGCTGGCCTTCAGGAACCAAACTTCTCACTTCAGGAAACTTGCTCAAGCAACCCAGAAGCAATCCAGGAGGAGATGAAATGCTTGTATGACTAGAATGACTGTGGTAGACTTTCAGCCCGGCCAGAAAGTGTGGGTTATGACCCCAGAAGAGCCTTGTGCTCTGCAGGACAAATGGACTGGGCCTTTTGAGGTACTGGAGCATAAAAGTAACGTCACCTACCTGGTGAAATTGCAGACTCCCAGGAACCCTTTGAGGGTCCTCCATGTGAACCACCTCAAACCGCACTTAGAGAGGTCCAAAGTGAGCATGCTCCTGGCGACAGATGATGGGGCCGAGGAGGAGAGTGAGCCTCTTCCTGGCCTCCTGCCCACCAAGAAGCATGATGGGTCAGTGGAAGGTGTGATCCTCTCCCCTATGTTGACCCCAGAATAGCAGAGTTACTGTTGTCAGTTGTTGGGGCACTTTGCTACCCTGTTCTCCCTGACCTCAGGTTTCACATATTGGTGTACCCATGACGTGGACACAGGGTAAAGTCCTCCTGTGAAGCGCAAAATGTACAGGCTGACTGACAGGGTCAGAGCTAGCATCAAAGAGGAGGTTTCTAAGATGCTGGTGTTAAGGGTTGTAGAGCCCTCCAACAGTTCTTGGGCCAGCCCAGAGGTCTTAGTCCCAAAGGCTGCTGCACACCATGCCACTCCTGAACTGCGGTTCTGTGAGGACTGTTGTGGGCTCAATGCCATCACCAGGACTGACGCGCACCCCATCCCCAGAGCTGATGAGCTCATAGATCGATTGGGAGCTGCCAAGTCCCTCAGCACATTTGATCACACGTCTGGGTACTCACATATTGCCTTAACTGATGGGGCCAAGGAGAGGTCAGCATTCTCAACCCCAGAGTGGCACTACCAATTCCGGGTGATGCCCTTTGGATTTAAGAATGCCCTTGCAACCTTTCAGATATTGGGCAACCAGGTGTTGGCTGGACTGGAGGATTTCAGTGCCGCCTACCTGGACGACATTGCAGTATTCAGTTCCAGCTGGGAAGATCACTTGCAACATCTCTGGGAAGTGCTGAATGCTCTGCAGAAGCCAGGTCTCACGATCAAGGCCAATAAGCGCCAGATCAGGCAGGGCTCTGTGGTGTATTTAGGGCACCAGGTAGGAAGCGGCCAGGTGGCGCCATTACAGCCCAAGATTAACACAATTCTGGTTTGGGAGCCCACCAAGACCCAGACTGAGGTGATTGCCTTTTCAGGTCTCACCGGATACTACAGGGGATTTGTTAAGGGCTATGGCACCATTATTGCCCTCTTGACTGAGCTGACTTCCAGGAAGCAGCCCAGGAAGATGATCTGGACTGAAGCATGCCAGAGAGCTTTTGATGCCCTGAAGGCAGCCATGTGCACGGTGCCCGTGCTCAAGGTACCCGACTTCTCCAAGGAATCCGTAGTGCAGACTGATGCTTCAGAGCATTGAGGAAAATGAAATTTTGCCTGACCAATATGTCCCCTGCGTGTACCCTATGTTTAATGTATGTGCATGTCATCCATGCATTTTCCCTTAAGTGGCCTGAATCACAAGGCCTCTGCATTTACGTCCTGCATTAGGATGCCAGTCTTCAAGTCTCCCATGTAAGAAACATTAAGTTAGCATTTAAGGCCCATGTATTTGCATTGTGCACTTTTAAATAAATCACGACAAACCCATTTTGTGGTTCAGCCTGAGCCCGTTTCTGAATTAAGGGTTTTTCATGACTTCAGACACTCTGAAAGCTACAGTTACGTATCTCTGACCTCGCATATTTCTGGCCCAGCCGAGAGAGAAGCCCAGCAAGGGGTGCCAAGACAGTGTTTTGCAAAATAGTTACCTGCTTGTTGTACAGAATCACATTCCTGCCCAGTAAAGAAGGTAAACAGAACCCGTCTGCAGAGATAGGGCCTAGCCTTTCTGTCTCCGTTTAAGTAAATTACAGTACTTGCATCTGTGGAAAGCTCACAGCCCCCATGCAATGAACGAAGAAATATATGCCCTTTCTGTCTTTTAGTGATGAGCAACCTTTGCTTCAGATAAAACATCCCCGGACTCAAGATATCAGATAGTACTAGTCGTGCTGGTCGCCCTGACACTGAAGGCCTCTCTACTAGACTGAAAGTCAGCTCCCCCCAGTCACACGTCAGTTGCACGTCATGATCAAGTTGCACGCACAAGTAGGGCAAAGTTCCAGCCTGCCATGCAACCCCCTCCATGTATCCACCCACCTATGACTCACCTATGACTCATCAAGTGCACACCCTCATGCACGCCCACATGCTCTTATCTCTCTTTCTCTTGCTCTGCCTGGAGCGTTTCACCCTATGTACAAAATTGCACGTATAAATATGTAATCAGAAAATAATGTTTTAGAAGACCCTTCCTGAACCTTAGAGGTGATGGAACAGATTCTCCCTTAACTCGAGTTATTGGAATAAAGCCCTTTCACTCGGATACCACGGACTCTGCCTCTCATTTACTGCATGATGCATTGTTTATGTATAGAAATTATGACAGGGTAATATTTTATTTACCACATTAATATGGCGCCCGAATAGTGGACTAATCCCTTTCCCCACGCGCCGGTGACGTAGGTCCAGCTTTTGCCCCCTTCTACAGCCGTGACGGACTTTAAAGTGTACACGCAGCGGGACTTCCTGCTTACTCCCTCAGGCCCACGGAGGAGACGGACTGCGACCAGGCGTCCACACGAGGCGGTGAGGATCGCGGATCATCCCAACCAGAGCCCAACCCGTGAGAGAGCAAGGTCCGAGGTTCCGGAGGCCCACCTGTTCCGAGGCGCATGCGTGGAAGTAGAAGTAGACGTGGTATCAAGTATCAAGTTTCCGAGGCCTTCAAGTTCTGCTTCCCGGTGAGTACCACTATGGGGAATGCATAAAGTTCAAGACGGGTTCATTTTATATGAACACGGTAAAGACGGGCCCACGGTAAAACGTGGGCACGGTAAAGACGGGTCCACGGGAAAACGTGGGCACGGTAAAGACGGGTCCACGGTAAAACGTGGGCACGGTAAAGACGGGTCCACGGTAAAACGTGGGCACGGTAAAGACGTGTCTCATTTTTGGGACCGGTATGGTTGTACTGTATTCCAGTGCATAAAGTTAACTGTTTTCAAGTACATGTTTTATTCCATGTATCAGGTTAGACTGTATCTGTTTTAGTGTTTTAATGTTGTAGTGTGAATGATTGTTGATTGTTTCAGTCTATTCTATGTGTATTGTGTTTTCATTGTGTTGGTTTCAACATGCCACTGTTTTCAAAATTGCGTCAGATAGGGACCAGAAAAGGTATACTAGAAGAGTCAGTTAACATCCCGCCTAGAGACACACCTGGTCATTTTATGTATAATAAGCACGGGTTAGACGCCACTTTGTTTTTAGACTTATGGGTAGATTACATGAAAGATTTAGAGGAGAAGTATAGATGGCCTGTCTCGGGAACATGGGATCCTGAATGCATTATAAGAGTAGAGGAAGCGCTATGGAAAAAGAAATCAAGACCCTCTCAGAAAGATGCCATTGAATTATGGCGCAAAGAGTCACATAGGAGAACAGAAAAAGAATTGAACAAGGTAGAGAGAACTAAACAAGCAGCGGAAAAAGTGAAAGAAAAAGAACTACGGGAGGAGGGGGAGCGGGTCACGACAGAACAGGCTGATAGAGAAAGAAATGCCGTCGTTACTGGTATTTATCCCGTCCTCTCAGAAGAACTAGCTAGAGTGACCTCCTCAGAAACACCCAGTAGGTTGCGAACGCCACCACCTGTACCCTTTAGAGTATGTAGAAAGAAGCCGACAGCATCAGAGGCTTTTTATTTCCTCCTATCTAGAAGAGTCCCCATATATATAAGTTTACTGTGTAGTTCCTTGTAAATAGCTCCTTGTAAATATGGTTTATGAAGAGCATGTCATTATTATAATTTGTTGAGTTTCTTGTGAATATGGCTTGTGAATAGCGCCATGTGGTTATGGTTTGTGCAGAGCATGTTATCATTACGTTAGGCAGGAGAGAGCTGGATCTCTTTCAAGTGCTTGGAGAAAACGTTTTGGAGATGTGCGTACGTGTTATGTGATAACGTGGAGAGATGAGTTCATGACTTTCCCATGTACTGCAGTCATTGGGGAAAGATTGTGCTTCAGCTGCCGAAGAGTTAATATCTTGTATTGAGAAGGCAGTATTTGTTTTAACATGCTGTTTAACATGCATGGTTATGTGAGCTGACACTAAATGTCAGTGAGTGTTTTAGATGAATGATGGTTTGATTTAATTTTTTCATTGGTTGCTGGGTCTGCCTATGTGCTTTGTCAGTTTGCTGACTGAATGGTAACATCTTGCATGGAGAGTAAAGAAGTGTTCATTTAACATTCTATTTCAAATGCGTCCGTGTATTTGTGTGGGTTTGCCTTGGAACACTTGATTTAATGTGTTTGACTCAGAGGTCGGTAAGTTGTAAATAAACCAGTCGGATTGAGATAAGGGTTTGCACGGAGGGTGCTTTAATGTTTTCACGGTTGAGAAGGAAATATAAAACAGACCCATCATAGAATGTGCTTTTAATTAGTGTAATGCAACCGTGTGTTTTTTTAATTAGAATTTGTTCTACAAAATATACATTATTATGCTTCCCAATGCAAGCTGCCCTTTAGAATAGCGTGTGACAGTTAATCCACTCAATTAGAAAACATGGGTTTTTGAAAAATTATGAATCCGGCCCTTTTAATAGGTAGAGTAGAAGAGCTTGCACACTTAATTATGAAAATCTTGGTTCTGCAATGCAAAATTATGGTGTTTCACATGTTATTTTCATAAAGTAAAATGTGATGTGTTTCCATGTCATGTTGTTCTGTTTCTTTTTTTCCTTTGCAGCTAGTAACAATATTTTATGATATAATTATTTTTAAATGCTAGCATGTGTCTAGGTTACGAAATAAAATATGTCCTTATTAATTACTGATTTTAGGATGCTTTTTCTCACGTTTTAAATTTGCTTCAGTTAAGTTAGAGAATGTTGGTTAGCTCTCTGGCCTGGGTACAGATATGTTTTGAATTACAGAGAATGTGTTTTTCGGCCTTGAGGTGGCCTGACTCCCAGGGAAAGATATTTTGTAAAGGGAGGGCTTTTCCCTCTTGGAGCACCGAGCAGTGCCTGTCTTGTTATTATTGGCCATACTCCAATTCTTTTCCGCGGACAGTTGTTGGCAGTCCTCCAACTGACTCAGGCTTCCTTCGCATGCAGATAAAGAATGTTTGCAATTTGACCAAGTTCTCTCTCCAGTAACTTGGCAGCTGTTCTTAGCTCTCAGTGTTTTGAAAGGGTGGAGGAACAGCCCTGTGGGTGACATCACGATGAAGGGGAAGGCAGTGTAGAAAAAAACTTGATGAGCCGCAG